>NW_027117315.1:1383440-2075160 GCF_021436955.1 Diplodia seriata | reverse complement strand
TGCTGTCTCTCTCCTCTCTACAGACTTACTGTGATCTGTATTTCACTCGCTTCAACACTGCCTACCCTCTGATTCACCAGCCAACATTCGACGCTTCCCATGTCGAGACGCTGTTACTCGTGTCTGTTCTGTTGCTCGGAGCAACATACTGCGAAAAGGATGCTCACCAGATGGCAGTAAGTTGCAAACTTCTCACCTAATAACTCATGTTGCTCACGTGACTAGGTCTGTATCCACGATGTTCTTCGGCCTCAGATCTTTGCCCATGCCGGGTTCAATGCGAAGCCGGATCTGTGGGTCCTGCAGACCATTCTGCTGGTGGAGTGCTTTGGCAAGAGCCGCGCTGGTCAGAAGCAGCACGACATGGCACACCTCTTCCACGGACTGCTCATTAATCTCATCCGACGAAGCGACTGTCAGACCATCCGCACGCTGTTCACAGACGAGTGCTCCGGTGACCTTGACAATGACTGGAAAAGATGGGCGGAAGCCGAGCAGAAGAAGCGGTAAGTTGGACGCAGACCCAACCCCCGATCATCAACCGAAGCGAACCACATGGCTGATGACGCTCCAGGCTCGCTTACCTCTGCTTCCTTTGGGATGTGCAGCACGCTGTTCTGTTCTGCCAGTCCCTCTGCATGTCAGCCTTTGAACTCCGCTCCAACCTGCCCTGCAACCAGCAGCTCTGGGAAGCCGACTCGGCAGAACTATGGCAGCGCCTCCGAAAGAAGCAAAGGAGTCCACCGCTGTTCTTGTCTCTCGTCAAGGCCTACCTGACGCCCGGCGGGCCCCCCATCCCGCGGAACCTGAACGCGCTGTCCCGGCTCCTGCTCCTGCACGGCCTCATGTCCATCTCGTGGGACATGAAGCGCCGGGACCAGACCTCGCTCGGCCTCGTCGGCGGCCGCGTCGGCAGCAAGCAGTCGCCCATCGGCGACTGGAAGACGCGCATGTCGACGTCGTACAACACGTGGAAGGCCGACTTCGACACGTACTGCGCCAACTACCTCGACCTCTTCTGCTCGGGCCCCGAAAACCCCAACAGCAGCAGCAGTAACAGTAACAGTAACCCGTCGCCGCTCAGACAGGAGTTTGTCACGTGGGCGACAGCCAACGCGGCCGTGTACCACGCCGCCCACGTGCTGCTCAACGCCGAGTTCCTCGACCTGCAGATCTACGCGGGAGCGCGGCACATCCTGGGCAGGCCGGTGGGGCGCGCGGATTACGTGCGTTCGCAGCGGGTGGTCAAGCGGTGGGCGGGGGCGGGGGCGGCTGGAGCAGGGTCGTCCTCGGCGGGGGGAGAGGCTGTGGACGACGAAGTGGAGCGGCTCCGCGCGGCCAGGGCGGCGAGGCACGCGGCGCTGCTGATCCGCGAGGGCGTCGAGCGGTTGGACGCGTTCGACGCCGGCGGGCTGTTTCACTATCCGTGGTGTTTGTACCTCGCCACATTGACGTGTTGGGCCTGGTGGCATGCAAGGCCGCAGCAGCAACAGCAACAACACCCGGCTCCACCATTGGCGGTACAACAGCAGCAGCGGCAGCGGCAGCAGCGGCAACGTCGCGTGGAAGCGGAGGCGATGATGGACCCAGACGCGGAGGAATTCGACGGAGTCGACGTCCCGTCGGACGAGAACGAGGACGAGATGGTGTGGGACGCGGCGGCGGAGCTGGACGCGTTGGTGGGGTGCATGACTTCGTTGCCTCTGTCGTCGTCGTCGTCGTCGTCTGCTGCTGCTACCAACCACCACCATCACCACAACTCTGCCTCATCGCCAGCATCAGCATCGGCGATAACGCCATCATCATCCTCCAACGGCGGCGGCGGCGGTGTCGTTGCCGCCGTCTCGTCGTCGAAGAAACGAAGAAGTCGCCACGGCTGCTCCTCCTCCTCCGACATGCAAGACGACGACGACGACGTCTTCGCGGCCGAGCGCCAGCTCGAAGCCGTGGCGCGCGCGCTGCGGCCGGCGGTGGTGCGGCGGCGGACGACGGGGCTGACGGCGGTCGTGGCGCGGCACCTGAGCAAGGTGAGGTGGGCGGTCGTGCACGACGGGATGATGGTGCTGAAGGGGCTCGTGCCGTGGCGGATGATTGGTGGGGCCGAGGGGTTGGCGTAGGTAGGTAGGACAGACGAACTTGGTTTGTTTACTCTTTTCTCTGGGTTTTTTTCTTTTCTCTCTTCTTCTTCCCCCTTTTCCTTAGGTTTGGTGGTGGTGTTCAAACTGTGGGGTGGTTGGGATTGGAATTGGGATTGGGATTAGGATTGAAATGGGATCTGTGTAGGTAGGCCAACGTCGAGATGAATGCCATGTGACATGCACCCCTCCTAGGCCAGTTTATCAAGCAGTGTGGTTGGTTGTCTTGGCAGCTGAATTGGCTTGTGGATCATTGACAGGCAAACAGGTCAAACACGCGTGATGTGCAGCTGCAGCAACTGAAAAGGTGTTGACCGGTCGTCAAAGATTTTATATTGCTACGTTCGACCTTGACAGGCATGCGGCTCCTGGCGGCGTTTCGTTGGAGGGAAAAGGCAGCGGCCGATCGTATGCGGTGCCAGCAAGCAGCAAGCGCATGAAGAAATAAATTGTGAGCAGCATGGGCACCGGCCCTTCTTTTGGTTGGGTTTGTTTTTTCTGGGAGTGGGGATTGGTAGGATCGGGGGGCGGGGCGGAGCGAGGGAGGGAGGGGCGGGGTGCGCTTCGGTTGCAAGCGAGAAGCGAAAGCGAGCGGTGAGAGATTGAGTGAGTTGTTGATTGATGAATGGAGAAGGAAGGTGGTCTGCGCGTCGCTTGGAGGACGGCAGCATCAATGCGGTGGATGCGGCGCAGCATGAGATTACGAGAGACGAGGCATTCGTCAAGGGATAGAGAGAAGCCTTCCAGAGGCAGCTTCTGCAAAACTGGCGGCCACAAAGCACAAGTGTCGTTGCTGGATGTTCTGGACTCGTTGGCGAGCGAGGCCGCAAGCGGAAATATACGCGCACCATCTTAATTACGCCGCAGAGTCAACGCAATCTAAATAAATGAAAAAGGGCCGCGCGCGCCTTGAGACGTCATCGCGGTTCTTCCGTCCGTGTGTGATCGCCTTTCTATTTCTGCGCGCCTGTGATGAGGCTCTTATTGCTTTCGTCCACGCCGTCCGTCTTAACGGTTATAATATGCCTTCTCTTATGATTATTGCTACGTTCGAAGTTGCCAACAGCTGGGAATGAACCTTGCCGTCGTTCATTTTCTTGCTTGCTTTTTTCCATCATGGTGCGCAACATGCCGGGGCTGACAGTCTGCACACCTAGGCCAAGGACGGAACGAGACCCTGCACTTGCATATTCTTCAGGGTTCTACCTTTGCATATCTCAATCGAGTACACAACTCATCCCATCACCACTACTCAACAGCTACATTGGATGAACACGTATACTTTCATGCTTTCGACGCTACATGCATTCAAGGCTCAGGGCAAAGACCCGAGAACAACAAGACCCAGAACATTAGATCTTCCAAAGAAAAAAACCATCTTCAAGCCACAGCCACCGCTGGCGCGCCCTTCAACCCGGCCGCCTCGGCAGCCTTAACCCTCTTCTCCTCCTCCTCCTTCTTCCGCATCTCCTCCTTCCACTTCTCGGCACGGCCGTAGCTTTCCCGGTAGCTGCCGCCCACGGCCTCCTCGACGGTGATGGGCGGGTACTTGGGGCCCTCGGACTCGCTCTGGCGGCAGTTGGGCAGGCACTCGATGACGTAGTCCGGGTTGCCGCTGAAGAAGACGGGGATGCTGTAGCGCTCCTTGCCCGACTTGTTGATGACGCGGTGCGTGTTGGAGACGTACTTGTCGTTGGACCAGCGCATCATGAGGTTGCCGAGATTCACCACAAACGCGCCCCGCACCGGCATCACGTCGAACCACTGCTGCACCTCCTTGTCCCAGACCTGCAGCCCGTCCACCTCGTCCTGGAGCAGCAGCGTCACCGCACCAAAGTCCGTGTGCGCGCCGATTCCCCGCTGCAGCTTCTCCTCGCCGTCGCCCTTTCCTGTCGGCGGGTAGTGCAGCAGCCGCATCGTGGCCACAGCATCCGTCGCAAACTCATGGAAGTGGTCTTCGGAGAGGTCGAGACACAGTGCGATGGCCTTCAGGATGTCTTTTGCCAGCGCGACGACGGCGTAGTAGTAGTCCATGCACGTGCGCTTGAAGTCGTCGACGCCTGGGAAGGTGTCGGGGGCGGGCCACTGGTTGGGTCCCGAGTTGAGCTTCTTGTTGACGAAGTATCTGAGACATGGTTAGCTTCGACCGTACGCATCGAGACGGGGGTGGATGCTGACGGATGTGTGACAGGGATCTCGTCGCCGACGTAAAAGCCTTCTTTGAGCTCGGGAAGCGTGCCTTCCTCCAGGATTTGCGAGCGCAGGAGCTCGTAGCCTCGGTTCCACGTGTTGAGTTCTGCGAGAATCAGTGAGGAGTCACAATCATACGCCCGAGCGCTCTCTCACCTTTGCCGACTTTCTTCTTCTCTTCAAGTGGCATGTCGAAAAACTTTTTATTCCATGCCATCATACGGTCCTGGAGCTCAAGCGGAACGGGATGGTTCGTGATCTGGAAGAAGCCATTGTGCAGACAGCAATCTCGTATCTGGCTGACGAGGGCTTGTTTCTTTGCCGGGTCAGAATCGTAGAAGGCGGCGAAATCGAGAAGGGGTGGGCTGCGAGAAGTATTTGGTTGACCGGCCATGGTGGTGGTGATACAAAGGTGGACGCTAGTCTCGATGGAGTAGGTGCGCGTTTCCTATCCGGGAAGTTGAGTGCTGGCCGGGAGTGCAGAGGCGGAGCTGTGAGGTCCAAGTGATATATCCGCCCTCCAGGCTCCGGATTCCACTTTGGGAAGCAGGCAACACGGGTCGTAGCACCACTCTCCACTATGCTGGGGCGCGTCGCTTAGTCAAGGGTGTTCCCGACGGCGCGACGACTCCGCTTGACTTCCCCGCACACTAGCGAAGAGTGGGAGGACACCCCCATTCTTGATAAGCACCTGACGGCTTCTCGACCAGGCTGCCACAATCGACTATCGGCCACGCCGATAAGCCCCGGCGATACTTGCTGTATCACCAACTGAATTGTGGACAAGGCGTATCAGAACAACGAGCGCGGGCTGGAGATTTCCACGGTTGACGTCTTGTTCTTTGTCGTGGCTGGCGAGCCGTTGCGGGACTGTCGGATGTGTTGAGCACAGCACTTGTGGCATTGGCTGCGCATCCAAGAAGGTACTGTCCCTAGCCGCTTTG
This sequence comes from Diplodia seriata, assembly GCF_021436955.1. Classification (NCBI taxonomy): domain Eukaryota; kingdom Fungi; phylum Ascomycota; class Dothideomycetes; order Botryosphaeriales; family Botryosphaeriaceae; genus Diplodia; species Diplodia seriata. The sequence goes on along the minus strand of NW_027117315.1, from coordinate 2,069,891 downwards.
AGTAACATGCCTGCAGCGCACCTCACGACGTCTGCCGTTGGCCTTCTCCAAGCCTTGGCCGGGTGAGTGTCGTGCTGAAGAGTTATACATACCTTTGCTCCCAGCCGACTGAGGCCGAAGACTCAGTCCTTCACTTCCCACTCACCACTTCGCTCCAACCCGTGCAACCGCAATGTCATCCGACGACATCAAGGAGGAGAAGGGCCATGGCCCGACAGCCAACACCCTGACCCAGACCGCCTCCTACGGCGAGGGCAAGGTGCAGGACATTGATGACCCTGCCGTGCGCGACTTCTACGGCAACTCCCTGAGCGACTCTTACAGACTGAAGTCTGAGCTCGTCGGCAAACACCTGACGGAGATTGGCATGGGAAAGTGAGTATGAAGCCACCAAACGCGAGACGCTGCTTACCAACCCGCATGTTGCAGGTACCAATGGATCCTCTTCGTCGTCACCGGCTTCGGCTGGATCACGGACAACTTCTGGTCGCAGGGCATCTCGACGGTGCAGCCGGCCATGGCCATGGAGTTCAGCGACATCAGCAAGCGGTCGTACAGCAGCGTCGCCTACTACGTCGGCCTGATCCTGGGCGCCTCCTTCTGGGGCATCTCGGCCGACTTCATCGGCCGCAAGCCCGCCTTCAACGCCACCATCATGATCGGCGGCATCTTCGGCTGCGCCGTGGCCGGCACCCAGAACTTCGTCGCCTTCTCCGCCATCTGGGCCGTCATCGGCACCGCCGCCGGCGGCAACGTGCCCGTCGACTCGATGATCTTCCTCGAGTTCGTGCCCGGCAGCCACCAGTGGCTCCTGACGGCCCTGTCGGCGTGGTGGAACTTTGGCCAGGTCGTCGTCTCGCTGGTCGGATGGGTCTTCCTGGCCAACTACTCGTGCCCGTCCGGCTCCGACTACACCACGTGCTCCAGGCGCGACAACATGGGCTGGTACGCATTGCCTTCTTCTTTATTTCCCATCAGAACCTGACGAGAACTCCCGGAACAGGCGCTACACCATGATCACGCTCGGCGCCCTCGCCCTCGGCTTCGGCATCATCCGCATCTTCGTCTTCAAGATGCCCGAGAGCCCGCGCTACCTGCTGTCCAAGGGCCGCGACGCCGAGGCGGTCGAGGCGGTCAACTATATTGCGCGCTTCAACGGCAAGCCCGAGACGCTGACAGTGAGCATGATGCACGACATCGACGCGTCGCTGGGGCTGGCGACGACCGATGCCGACACGAAGCAAGGCCTGTCGCGCCGCGACATCATCCGCGAGAACCTCAAGGACTACAAGGGCGTCAACTACAAGAACCTGTTCGCGACGCGCAAGTTCGCCCTGCACACCAGCCTGACCTGGTTGATCTGGCTGACCATTGGTACGTTTCCCCCCCAATGTCCATCCCTCCCTCCCCCTTACTGAACAAATCCACAACAACAGGCATCGCCTACCCCCTCTACTTCGGCTTCCTACCCTCCTACCTCGAGACCAAGTTCAGCGCCTCCACCTCCCTCTACACCACCTACCGCAACTACTGCATCGTCTCGGCCGTCGGCATCCTCGGCCCCATCAGCGCCGGCTTCCTCGTCGAGACGCCGCGCTTCGGCCGGCGCTGGATGATGGGCGTCTCGGCCGCGCTCACCGGCGTCTTCCTCTTCGCCTACACGGCCGCGCGCACCGAGGTCCAGGACCTCGCCTTCCAGTGCGTGACCGGCGTGCTCGGCAACTTCGAGTACGCCGTCATGTACGCCTTCACGCCCGAGAGCTTCCCCGGCCCGTTGAGGGGCACCGGCACCGGCACGGCGGCGACGCTGTTGCGCTTCGGCGGGTTGGTGGCGAGCTTGATCAGTGCGAATGTCGGCTTTTCGACCGTGCCGATTTACGTCAGTGCGGCGCTGTGGGTGGCGGTTGGTGTGGCGTGTTTTGGATTGCCGTTTGAGACGCATGGACATGCGGCTGTTTGAGCGAATGGGGAGAGGGATGACGAAAAATGGTTGGCTGCTTTGGCTTGGAGATGTCTTGTTCTTGTATTTCGTGATTCCGTCAGTTGATAGATGAAGCATGAGATGTGTACGTTTATTGTTGTAGCGTCCAAGTGGCCCATGAATGGAATGATTGAAGCTTCGGTGACTGCGCGGGATAGTGATGCGCAAATACATATGTGCGTTTATACGTCAGCTTCAATGACTTACCACTTTTCAACCAAGTACCAACCATATCCTAATCACTTGACGAGAAATGAGCTGTCCCATTGTATGTCTAACAACCTACACATCTAAATCTCTCTCTATATATATAACAGTAACGAACGCCATAATACAGCAAGTGTCACCCAAATCATCTAGTCTCATACGTAAACATAAACATACGTGCCAACAGAGAAAACCTCCCAGGGTATCTCAGGACCTCAGCGAATCTGGAAAAGCACCCTCTCCTTCTCCCAAAACTCGGGCGTCGCGAACACCCACCAGGGCAGCCGCCGCCCCGGCTTCGGCCGCTCACCATGCTCCCTCGCATCCACGACCAGATGCCTCGCCGGGCCGGCCGAAGCATCGTCGCCGCCGCCATACTCCAAGAACGGCGACCTCCCACCCTCTTCCCCGCCGCCACTCGGGCTCGCAGTCGTCATCGTCGCTTCCCCAACGACGACGTCTCCTTCGTCGTCGTCGTCCGGCAGCACCTCGAAGCGCTTGCACAGCACGCCGGTCAAGCTCGGATGCCGCTTCTCCGCCGCGTACTGCATGGCCGGCCGCCAGCAAGACTCGCGCGCGGCGCCGTCCTCGAGGACCAGGTACTCGAGCGCGTGGCAGCGGCGCAAGATGGGGCCGAGCACGTCGCCGCGGCGGCAGTCGAGGCGGAGCAGGTGCAGGGCCTTGAGCTTCCCGGACACGACCGGGCCGACGTCGTCGTCGTGCAGGAACGTGTCGGCCAGGAAGCGGTCCAGGTTGCTCGTGCGGCCCCGGGCGGCGCCCAGGCGAAGGACTTCGAGGTTGGGGAGGAGGGAGAGGAAGTGGGTGGTGGTGGCGCTGTTGTTGGAGTCCAGCGCAGCGGCGGCGTCCGTTGCTGCTCCTGCTCCTGCTCCTGCCCCCTGATCTCCTCCTCCGCCGATGATGACGGTCGTCCGCAGCGGCAGGCTCATGAAGAGCGTCAGCACGCGCACATGCGCCATCGGCGCCCGAAGCCGCTCCACCAAGCTCCACTCCCCCAGCACCAGCGCGCTCGGCGGCAGCCCGCCCTCAACCTCCAGCTCCTGAATAGCCACCGCCGCCGCCGCCGCCGCACCACCGTCGTCTCCCTCACCCTCGCCAACACCTGCCGCCGCCGCCGCGATAGCCACAAGCGCCGTCTCAAACGCATACGTCCCCGGCAAAAGCGGGCCGCCACCCACCTGCCGCCCGCCCCACCCCGCGCCGGCCCCCGCGCCCGCCATGTACGCGGGCCAGCCCAGATCGCGGCCCAGCTTGCGGTAGCCCCAGCAGCCGGCGGGCTCGTTGCGCAGGCGCAAGACGCGCAGGTTGGGCAGGCGGGCCAGCGCCTCGGCCAGCAGCGCGACGTCGACGTCGGCGCGGCGGCAGCGGGCCTGGGCGTTGAGGAAGACGGCCAGGGCGGCGCGGCGGAAGGGGTCGGGCACGTGGAAGGGGCTGGCCGGGTCGGAACCGTTTAGCAGCGCGTTGCGGTCGCGCGTGTGCTCGAAGGGCAGCAGGCTGAGGTCGAGGCGGCGGACGGCCGGGCCGAGGAGGTCGTTGGAGCTGGAGAAGGCGACGAGGGCTTTGAGGCTGTGCTCGGTGAAGAGGTGGCGGCGGTGGGCGAAGTGCTGGTCCAGGAAGGGGTGGTGCGTCTTGGCGTGCAGCTGGCGGCACGTCTGACGTAGCGAGAGGAGCTGCCCGCCGGAATTGTTGTCGGACGCGGCGGCCAGGTGCCGGGCGATTTCCTGGATCAGCTCGGTGGGCAGCGAGGGGAGGTTTGGGGAGGCCATGGCCGAGGATTGACTGGCTGGAGAGCCCGGCTCGCGGTTGCGGTCGCGGTCGCGACGCCGCGATGTCGGCGTGGTGTCTCAGGAGGCGCAGGAGACGATCTGGGGGATCCTGCCTCGGTTGCTGGGCCGAACCCTGAAGATCCGGGGTGTCGAGGTGTGGAATGCAACTGCGGCTAGCCGTTGCGGGCAAGTAAGCATGGAACAGTCAACCACCTCCGTTCTTCCAAGTCGCATCTTCAGATAAGGAGAGGAAGGCGGCCCTTAAAAGCCCATAACGACGTCAGGGCACCCATCTCCACGTGCATCGCCACGTGATCTGGACTTCTCCCCGTTTGCGGCCCGTCTGAGATCCGGGCCATCTCCTGCGGCTGCCCGGGATCACTTGCCTTCTGCTTCTGCAGCTTTGTTACATCGCTTTGCCCCGCTAACAACACCCCTTGATCATGCACCAACCTTCCAGACTGCGACTCACGTCATGTTTGTTAGTGCCTTGATGCCTTATTTCGAACATGTCTACCATTATCCAGCCCATACACGGATGGTCTCGGCCCAAAATTGCGAGTTTTATCTACGTCTGAGTAACTGCTGCGCCCTGTTAGCTATTTGCCATTCTCGACTCTCGGTCAGGTACCGCGATCTACTCCCCGTAGGCTTATTTCACGGATAATGCATGGAACTGTCGGAAAACAGTGTCCGCTACCAGGGTCGTCTCTTTCGTCATGGTTGCCAAAGGTTCGATGTAGGAACCACCATTTCCAAAGCCCTCAATGTTACTTTCGGCTAACAAGCGTAGTCATCCTGCCATGCCTGGCGTGATGGTGCGGTGCGGCCCCCACAGCACCCGCACTAGCTAAAAATACATCCCGCCCGGCCCTGCATCTCCCGCGCTTAAAACAGCCTCATCTCCTCTCCCATTGCGCGGGACCATCCGCACTTTTGCTCCACCTCCGAAAAAGAAAAGCAATACGACGACCATGTTAGCCCGCCGAGGTTACTACAACCCCTGGCCCAAAGCCGCCAAGCGATACGGCTCGTCGTCCATGTACATGTTCCTGCTCTTCCTCGGCCTCCTCCCCACCCTCATCGCCTTCTTCGGCTCCATCGCATCCCTGGTGCAGATGCTGCGGCGACGCACGTGGTATCTCTGGCCCGTCGTCGTCGCCGGCCCGCTGACGGCGTGGGGGCTAGTCTACCTGCAGAGCGTGCAGGTGGGCATGGATCCGTGGGTGCGAGACCGCGTCAAGTTTCCCAGCATCTCCTTCATCGAGTAAGTCACATCATCACAGTACACCACTCCTCTCTCTCACCATCATCCCCCCCAACTAGCATCGCCGCATCCCTCCTCGCCCACTCCCTCTTCGCCACCCTCATCCGCCTCGCCTGGTCCGTCCTCCCCACCACCCCGTCCGCCCTCTCCCCCGCCCCCGTCAACGACGCCCGCCGCAAGGTCCTGCGCGACCGCCGCGTGGGCTACTACTTGCTCGCCCCGCACGCCGCCGTCGGCATCGTCGCCACCTGCTGGGCGCCTCGAGCCTCGCGCTTCACGCCTTTCCTGCAGCTGCCGTTTTGCGCCTACTTTGCGTTCGTGGCGTGGGAGTATCGGAGGGAGCTGGGCAGGGAGGAGTGGGGGGAGGAGGGCGAGGGAGATGGGGAGGAGGAGGACGAGAGAAGGGCGCCGGGGAGGTTGTTTGATGCGTTGGTGGTTGCGGCGGGGGGGTTGACGGTATGTGTCTTCCGTTGTTTTTTTCATTTCCGTTTCGTTTTCTTTTCTCTCTTCTCTTTAGAGGGAGGGGGGAAGAGGAGCCGACGCTGCTCGGAACCGAGAAGCGCAGGTGGATTCGACTGGCTGACTGATCGATGCGGCAGGTGCGGTCCATCCTGGGCATCGTCGCGGTGGCCCTTGGCATCTACACGAAAGAAGCCATGTACCCCGTTGCCCTGGCGTGGGCGGTCGTTTGCGATGATTTTGTCATCTTTTGTGAGCCCCTTCTGCCTTGGAAATGTTGATGCTCTCTTGGTGCTGACAAGCTTACGTCCACAGTGTGCTTCAGAGTATTTTGGGCAGCTCATCCGGGGCTGTATTTGCCCCCACAGCTACGTACGTTGAGGTTCGACAAGAAAGCAAGAAGCTCGTACGCTGCTATTGAGCTGGCGTAACAGGACGGATGATGGTTTCTAGTCAGCGCAGCAACGAGAGTGCCACCTCTTTGTGTAGTTCTCAATATCTAGACTTTGTGAGCACCATGAGGTTTTGCAAGTATACAGGGAAGACACAATTTCCCACGCATAAGTATCCGAGCAGACACCCACAAGGGGGCACAGCTTGATCTCTCCGATGAGAGCAGTCACAGGGAGTATCGATTTTGAGGAAGCGGCAGCTGCAATTGCCTCCAGGATTAATTCCGCGATTGCAGCTTTGCATGTAAGCTCTGACGGCAATGCTTCAAACGGGTTTTGTGGAGCACGCGAGAAGCTAAGTGACGAGTGACAGTTCGCAAAGAAACAAGGCGCAGTACGAAAGTGGGCATGTCAGACACGCTGGACGTTCATAAAGTTCAAGACACTTGGGAATCCGGGGAGACCGGGCTCTCATGCTATGCTATTTCCCCACTACCTAGTCTTCATTCACTTTTGTATTTTGAGATGGTGCACATTATGATTCAACCCCAGGTTTATACTACGCCCCCGTCCCGCACCGAAACCAAAACCGCAGCGCAACGCCACCCCCACCCACCCACCATTTCTATGAACCGAACCATGCTTTCAGTTTGCGTCCATAGCCGTTATCCCGGCTCTTAGTACTGAAATGCCTAGGATAAGAGAAAGAAGAAGAAAACGTCAACCTTTCCGCCCGTAACCTTACCGCGCAAGGGACTCAGTAATTCGGCGCCCCGACATCGTCCGTCAAGAAGCCCTCAAAGTACTCGTCCATCCACCTCATGGCCTCTTGGCCGCAGTCTTTGCTGCCCTCGGGCCAGACGCGCAGGGTGCCGACGTAGCCATCGGGCCGTACGACGACGACGGCCGTCTCGTTGCCCTGCAGGCCGCCGAGCCACTTGTCGACGCATCTCTGGCCGCGCGTGTCCGTGTGGGCCACGTCGTCGAGATAGACGGTCCAGGCGGAGTCGCGCAGGGCGTGCGGCAGGTCCTGGATCTCGAAGGCGGATTTCGGCGCGCCCGAGACGACGAGGGCCCAGGTGAAGAGGCAGGAGACGGTGGTGTAGCGCTCGGGGCAGACGAACTCGTCGTGCGGCGCGGCGACGGGCGGCTGCAGCGTGTACGAAGCGTTGGCGGCGGCGCTCATGCGGCCCATGAACGACTGGCCCGCGTTGTTGGCCTGCTTGCACACCGTGTCCAGGAAGCCGCGGCTCGCCAGCGGGTCGTTGCAGAAGAGGTAGACGCGGAACTGGCCCAGCGTCGGGATGTCCAGCTGGATGTCGGTTGGATTCGCGTCCACGTAGCGTGTCACCTTGGCCGGGGTCGGCAGGCAGCCCGGCCGCAGGTCGCCAGTGCCCATGGCTTTGGTCGGCATGTTGAGCGGGTTGTTGCTGTACTCAACGCCCATGCCGGAAATGAAGCGGACGTTTTGCATGAAATTCTGGGCCAGCGCGTCCGAGTTGCCCGCCGCGAAGGCGTTGGCGTGCTCGTAGTCGAAGTTGATCAGGTCCTGCGCGATCTTGCGCCGCTCGTCCTCATACGTCGCCAGCAACTCGGGCTTTGCCAGCTTGCGCACGGCCAGGTTGAGCTTCCATGCGAGATTCCATCCGTCGTGCATCGAAGTGTTCCTGGCAAAAGCAAATTAGCGTCGGCCGGAAATAAATGCTTATTGCGCGTCGAAGACCTACATGCCCTGTGCGGCCTTTGGAGAATGCGTGTGGCTGGCCTGTGCATGTGCGTCAGCATGAGCGATCAACGGCGAGTCAGAGTCCAGATACTCACGTCTCCACAGATGTACACGCGATCCCTTTCATCGGAGAATTTCGTGGCCACCCTTTGTCCGACTTGGTATCTTCCAAACCATTCTGGGTAACGTCAGATTGCTAAATATACCGGAAAGCAAAAAATGCGCGTCAACGTACCAACGGTCTTCCACTTCAGGTGGAAGGGATCCATAATCTCCTGCGCTCTCTGCATGACGAATTCTTGCGTAAGCTCGTCCCTGGACGCGCTTCCTCTGGACTCAGGCTTCAGCTCGATGTAGAGCCTGGTCAGGTTGCGCTCGCGGGGAATGATCAGGACCGATCCAGCCTCTTCGGAGTAGATTACCGCCTTGGACCATAAGTCGGGGAAGTTCGTCTCGATCTGCCCGTCCAAGACTCCCCAGATGGCGTCGGACGACGCACCCACCGGCTGTGCTCCGGCGATGGACTTGCGCACCTGCGAGTGGGCGCCATCGCACCCAACAACATAGCTGGTCGTCATCTTGCTCTTTTGCTGTTGGACTCCGGCCATGCACGTCACCTCGACGGGCGCGGCTTTTCCGGTGTAGGAAAAGTCCATGAAGGCCGTGTTCCTCCGTACGGCGATTCCGCGCTCTTCCATGTCGTCAATGAAGAGTTGCTCAATCATACCCTGATGAACGAGGAGGATGTACGGGTCCAGGAGATCAACGGCCTCACGGGGATAATGCACCTCCCGTCCCGCTCTGTGCATCTCTTCATTGACCGCAGCCCTCTGTTTGCAGACTTAGCAATCTACCAGGGGAGCGCCGGGGCTGGTTCTGACGTACCCAGAAGCAGATGTCAAATACTTTGACGCCCTTGCGCAGCAGAGAATCGGCAAGCCTCATCTGGCGCAGGGTCTCGATTGACTTGGGCTGCAGGCCGTCTGCCCTGCCGGTCAAGGTGCGGTTCGGGCGGTTGTCGATGATCTCGACCTTGATGCCGAACCGGGCGAGGTTGTCGCTGCAATTGCATCAGCATTGGCCGTGGCGGGGAGCGACTGGACGTACGCAAGCATGAGGCCCGCTGGGCCGGCTCCGACAACCAGCACATCGCTGGTGGAGCGGAGCCCGTGACTACCGTTTAGGAGCGGCACATCGGCCGTCAAGACATCGACGCTGCCTTCTCTGAGCTCTTCGTCCGGAATCTTGCTGGGGGACATTTTGTGGAACCTTGGATGTCTGCTGCGCTTGATGAAGTTCCATAGTTGCGGAGGCATTGCCAGTTATGTCGGGCTCGGCTGGCTCGAAGAGTGGGAAAAGTGGTGGAAGGCGGCTCCATCTTCTTGAGTGCTGCGGCGCGGCGTTTGCGGAGAAGCGCCACGGCAGCGGAACGCGCAGACGCAGGGGCGCTTCGCGCGTGCAGAGGCGGCAGGAGGTGGCCTGACCAGCTGGAGCATAATTTTCTCGCTGCGCGCAGCCAGCGGCCACTGGCCACCATGGCTGAGGGCGTTGCGTCGGTGGATGTGCGTGGCGGCGCTCGGGCGCCAGGGGTGGATCGCGCCGGGAATGACCCCCCACTTTCCATTCCTCGCCTGTGCTCCAGCTGCTCCGCCAGCGCCCAACCCGAGCGTGAGCCCGCCATGCGCATCCGCCGCCCATCCTTCTTATCGCCCTCCAGCCTGCCGGCGCAACGGCTGCCGCTGGCCGATCGCGCACTGCACGTGGCCCGTATATGAAGATGGCCCGCGGGCGGTCACGGTGGCCAAGGTTGCATCCTGCCATCTCCAGCACCCGCCGCACTGATGGGCAGCACCGGCGTCGACAGCCCGCCGTGGCTCGCCAAAGCGGAGCGCAAGCGCGCCCTGCAGCAGGCCGCCATTCACTCTTTCCTGTCCGAGTATCCACCCCTTCCGGTGAGCCCCCGCAACGGCGCGATTCTTCACCTGCAGCCCCGTGTTTGAGCCAGCCATGACGTTGGTGTTGCTTTTTCCGCACCCGGCCGTCGCCGGCCACGCCGTGCCCTCTGCCCTCGCTTCTCGCGCAGCATTCTGACACATGCTGCTCTCCCCAGGCCCCCGAACGGCGTGCCGCCGAGTCAGTCCCGGACATCGACGACGTCGAGGAGCTGCTCTCGACCATCTCCACGCGTGCGGTGAGCGCCGAGGAGGTGGTTGTCGCGTACACGCACAGGTGAGGGCCGAGCGCGGGTCGCGTACGGGGCCGCCGTCCTGATTCAGATCCCGTCCCGTTCGCTTCGATCTTCCCCTTGGCCAGTTTTGTGGACATTTCTGACGGCGCGGCAATCACTCGCAGAGCCATTGCAGCACATGGCAAGGTAAGACACCACCTATCACATGTCGCGTGCGCCACCGCATCGCCCTTCGCCGCGCGCTCCCGCCGCCTTCCGGCTAATAGATCTCGCCCTAGACCAATTGGCACGTACTCCCGCTCCCGGGCCGCGCTGCGTGCTAACCGTTGTGTTTCAGCCTTACGGAGCTGCTATTCGACGACGCCGTCCGCCGTGCCAAGGAGCTTGACCGGCACCTTGCGGCGACCGGCAAGCCGATCGGCCCCCTTCATGGATTGCCCGTGACTCTCAAGGACCAGTTCGACGTCAAGGGATACGACAGCACCATCGGCTACGTCGCGAAAGCCTTTCGGTCCGCTCCCGAAGATGCTGTCGTCGTCGCCCTCCTGAGAGAATTGGGGGCGATCATAATTGCCAAAACAAATCTCCCGCAGTCTATAATGGTACGTCGGCACGCCCGCAACTCTGCGTCAACCCGCGCCCAATCGCTGCCCTGTCTCGGCGTGCAGCTCGGGCCTCCGTATCAGCAATAACGCTGAAACGTGCTGTTCAATTTGCTTGCTCAACACTTCACCGTTTCCTTTTTCGAGAACGGCACTTTCCTTCATATGATCGGCCTATACCCCTCTTCTCCATGGCCACTATATCGGCCCTCGAGTAGCGTCGATCTGCTGCTGCGCCCCAGGGGAAGGGCCGCCAAATCATTGGTTGCCTCTAAGATGAGGGTGCTATAGGTTTTGTCTGACAAATACATGCTGATTAGTGGTGCGAAACCGAGAATCCGTTGTGGGGACTCACGACCAATCCTCGCAATCCCGACTTCACCCCCGGCGGCTCTACTGGCGGGGAGAGCGCGCTTCTCGCACAGCACGGCTCGATTGTCGGGTGGGGGACGGATATTGGGGGGTCCATCCGCATCCCGAGCCACATGCTCGGCCTCTATGGCCTGAAACCCAGCGTGCGTGGCTCCTCGACGTACATCCCTGTGCCATGTGGTGGAGGAAGCTTATCCGAAGCAGAGTGGTCGGCTGCCGTACCAAAATGTCACCGTTTCGACCGATGGACAGGAGCACGTCCCGTCTGTAATCGGCCCTCTAGCAAGGACATTATCTTCGCTGCGATTCGTCACGAAGAGTGTTGTCGATGCTGCTCCTTGGCAGTACGATCCGAAGGTTGTTCCTTTGCCTTGGCGGGCCGATGTCGAAGCAGAGATCCAATCTCGACCACTGGTCATCGGTCTGCTTGTCGACGATGGCGTAGTCAGAGTCCATCCCCCAGTCGAACGCGTCGTGAGAGAAGCGGCTCGTAAATTGGAAGCAGCAGGCCATGAAGTGATCCCCTGGGACTACAGCGGTCACCAAGAGTGCATCGACATCATGGTAGGTCTCCCTCCTTCGTCTCGTGAAACAGCCGCCAGCCAACACATGATTCAAGGACCAATTCTACACGGCCGACGGCGGCGAAGACATCCGCCGAGAAGTGCTGGCCGGCGGCGAGCCGTTCATCCCGCACGTCGAAGCCCTCGTGAACAGAGGCAAGCCCATCTCCGTCTACGCGTACTGGCAGTTGAACAAGATGAAGCACGAGCAGCAAAAACGCTACCTCGACAAGTGGAATGCGGTTCGCTCGCCGTCTTCGGGCCGCATGGTCGACGTCCTGCTCACACCGGTGATGCCTCACTCGGCGGTGCCTCATCGGGGTTGCCGATGGGTGGGCTACACGAAGGTCTGGAACTTTCTTGATTACAGCGCCGTGGTGCTGCCGGCCGGCGCTGTGGATAAGACTGTGGACGCGAAGGCAGACGTCGCGAGCTATGCGCCGAGGAACGAGTTGGACAGGTGGAATTGGAATCTCTATGACCCGGAAGCTATGGACGGAATGCCCGTCGGTGTACAGATTGTTGGCCGCAAACTGGAGGAAGAGAAGGTTCTTGGGGCTGCCAAGGCGATAGAGTCAGTCCTTCGAAAGAAGTGATTGCGGTGATGCGGTTAGACGTGATAGATAGCAAAGCGATGTGTTGTTGTCCGCTTCAACAACCTCGATGCTTGTGGAAGATCTGTGAGCACAAGGACAAACAGTCAAGCAAACACTAAGCTATAGGTAACTCTTTTTCCAACGAAACATCCCCCAGCACCACAATAAATTACCAGATCGCATTCCTCGGATACTTCTTCCCCATGACATCTCCAAACATGATCGATAATAGTCTCTGTTCGGGTCACCTGGCATTTCTGCTCCCCCATCATCATCAATACCACCAAAATGCCTCCTCCGCGCGCGGTGGATGCGCCGCGTGATGTAGCTCAGCGCCGGAGGGTGTGATGTGCGCTTTGGTGGGTGACCATGAGTGGTGGACGCACTGGGTAACTTTAGGTTTTACCTATATATACTATGGGGGTTACTTTTCCTTTCAGCAGAGTACAAAGTTACCGTAGGAGTGCAGAGGTTCCGTGTGACAGGACCTGCATGTACGAGGTACTCTTGCAAGAGGTGGGCTGGTTCAGAACTGGGGATTGGGTAACGGGGCGAATGGATTTAGTCCACGCATCTTTTTTTGTCCTGGGCTCCCAAGTTCGATTCTCATGTAAATTTTTTTTTTTTTACGTCTGCTGCAGCACGTTCGTGGAGCTGTATATGGCCCGTGGGTAGGAGGAAAAGAGGCCCGTAAGTAGCTGTGTACTCTAAACCTGCATATATGCGTCCAGACATACCCGTGCAGCGAGATCTCTGTGAGCTCAATTCTTTTGCGCCCGCTGTGGCACGAGAAGCGCGGAACCACGTGGAAGCAGCACGCCCAAATAGGTGTCTTCCAGGCAGGCAGGTGCGCACCGGGCCCTCCCCACGCACGTGCAGCCTGGCCGCCCTCCTACCTTCCGCGCGACTGCCACCCTCAACTCTTCCGCCACCTTTTCTTCAACGACGTCACTCGGAACACCACACGTTTATCGACCGCGTCGGGTCACCCAGCTGAAACATGGCGATGCGGATTACGCCTGAAGTCCTCTGGGCCCAGAGGTCGTGCTACTCGCCCGACAGCAACTACGTTGTTTTGACCATCGCCATCCCCGATGTTCCGAAAGACAGCCTGAAGCTCACCTTGCAAGAGCGCAAGGTCATCCTTGACGCTCACTCGGACCTGAAAGACACTCACTATCACCTTGAGCTGAAACTCCACGATGACACGTACCCCAACGAGACTGAGATCAAGCACACGGACCGCCAGCTGGAACTCAAGCTGTTCAAGGCCGAGCCCGATTACTGGTGGCCCGCTCTGCTCTCGGACGCCGACGTCCCATCGTACGTCAAGCAGGACTTCGATCGCTGGATCAACCAGCACGCGCAGGATGGCGAACCCGACCCATACGAAGAGCTAATTGCGGACATGGATCGCCAGGAATTTCAGGCTATGGCCGACACCGCGCTCGCTTCACTCCCTGGCTCTGAGCACATCGTCACCTACACTGAGCGCCAATCTGGTGCCTACAGAGCCACTGGTGCTTCGGGTCAGCTGGACAATGAGGGTGTCGAGTCTGATGTCGAAGATGATGATGAGGTCTCTGACAATGAGACACCCGGTCTCGATGATGAAACTGCCTCTGGTGATGAAGATTCTTACTCTCCTCCCGGTGGCGGGGGTACAAATGGCCACGCTTCTTCCGATGGTCTTTCTTTCCATGGGGATTCTGCGCCGCAAGGCAAGCACTCTTCTCGTGGAAACGACCCTTCGACCAGTGGCGACATTGACAAAGAACACTCACGTCCAAGTGACAAGAGCCACACACTCGACCCGCCGGTTTGACAGCGTCAGCTTCACGATCTTATCACTGCACTGCTCTGGATGGTGGATTCGCCTACGAGTCGCCTTTTTTTGGGAGGCCGGTTTCAGCTGGCATTCTACTACACCTGGGTGCTGTGTTGTTTTCTTTGTGTTTGCTTCCTGATTTGACGAGTATGCGATCTTGAGGAACTATCCGGGATGTTGGACAACATCAAATTTCCGAGAGAATCACTATCAGCTTGAGATGACATTTCCAGATAGCGGCCACATTACCGGTACAAATGGATAGACGCTCTAAATGTTTGGGTCTGCAAATGTGACGGTACTAACCCGGTGTATCTATCCTACAAGAACGCCCCCTGGATATATCCATCGCAAAACGTCGTTACAACATTCGACAGAACAAAAGAAGGGGGATGCATGTGTGCGCCATGCCATCTCTCACGCTCTTCCTCCCATGTTTTCACCGAAATTTCCAGTGTCAGGAATATGAAAAAAAAAAAACATTAACAACGGAGCATACGCTTGCCCGCCCCCGTCTCTTACAGTTCGAAACACAAAGAAAGAGATCGTCTCTTCATATCTCGCCTCATCATCTCCCTTCCCTCTTCATAAAAAGCTGAACCCTCACTGATGCGACAACCCGACCTGCGCCTGGGCCTGCTGCTCCGCCTCCTCCCTCAGGCGCATCTTCACGGCCTCGTGCGTCTGCATGGCGGCCTCCATCTCGACGTAGCCGTCGCTGCCTCGCTCGGGCTGCTGGCCGGGCTCGCCGACCATGTGGATCTCGCCCATGCTCCCCATCATGACCATGCTGCGGCCCGTCTCCCTGCGGCTGAAGCGGCCGTCCATGCCCCACGCGCGCTCGGTGACCCAGACGCGACCCATGACCAGGAAGTGCACGACGACGAAGATGATGGCCATGCCGATGAGGATGCCGAAGCAGTAGCCGGTGACGGAGGCGGAGCCGTTGGCCTGGATGTCGAGGAAGGAGTAGACGTAGAAGTGCTGGGTGCTGTGGGTGACGTAGGCGAGCGCGAGGTAGAGGGCGAGCAGGACGGTGAGCGGCGCCATGTGCCACCACGGGCTGGGCGCGGTGCGCGGCAGCAGCACCTCGAGCAGCGCGAAGCCCGAGTTCATGGCGTGCGCCGAGACGTTGTAGTAGGCGGTGAAGGGCGTGGTGAAGGAGTTGCCCGCGAGGATGGCCCAGTAGACGACTGGTGGTTTAGACATTAGTTTTTGTTGTTGTGTTGGAGGAAGGACAAGAATCATAATAAAGAAAACTCACTTGTTACGATGAACGGGAAATTAGTAATGGTGCTGTAGTAGATGGCGTGCAGCACCTGCAGGGCCGGGGGCCAGCGGGCCAGCAGCGGGCGGCCGGTCAGCCAGTAAGTGCCGGTGTGCAGGGCGGCGAAGGCAAAGTAGAAGGCCAGACCCCAGTAGGTGAGGTTGGTGAAGAACGAAAAGGATTGGCCGGCGCCGCCGAGGTGGTGGGTGCCGCGCCACGCCAGGTTGAAGAAGGCGGTGGTGAAGGCGTAGACGGACAACAGGGCGCGGAGGGCGAACAGCACGCCTGGCGGCAGCAGCCACGATGTCGCGAACCGGTGCGACGGGTCGAAGGGCGTGTCGACCAGCGAGACGAACTGCAGGCGTTTGATGAAGGCCATGGTTGGTTTTGGCCTCTCCGGTTCTCCCTTCTCGTTCCCGCTCTTTTTATCTGTCTTGCCCTGGGGAATTGAAGTCTGGTTGCGAATGTGCGGACCCTTCTCTTTCGTTATGTTATGTGGAACCGATGCCGGATGCTCCGGTCGGGAAAAGCCTAGCGAGCGCCGAGGCCTCTGCTCCTGCGCACTACCTCTTGGGCCGGAGGCAGCGTTGTCTTGAGAAGGCGAAGGAGGCTCGATGGGGTTTTCACACCTCCAGGTGTCTCTGTTGTCCGGCAAGGGGCATGAGAGAAGAGGAAAGGAAAAAAACGAAAGGGCCAGACCAGGCCGGAGTCAGGACACGGCGCGCATATAAGCTGACGCAGATTCATGATCGGTCGGGTGCTAGGAATGGGCCAAATTGACGGGCGGACAGGGCTGCCGGATGGAGGATGATGTGCCGCTCGCTGGCCTTAGCCGCAAAGTGAAACGGGCCTGTCCCCGGCGAGATTTGCTGCTCGAGTTCTTTTTTCGTGCCCGACTCGCCCGTGCGCCTTTGTTGTTATCGTGGACAAGCTCAGCTTGCAGCGGGTCGATCGGGAGCTGAGGCCCAAAAGGGAGCGCAGCACCGGACGGGCGATCGCAAAGGGCGTCGGCCAACAAGGGCGCCACGAGCTGAAGCTTCACGACTGGCTGTTGACTCGTGGTCCCTGACTGGTCGGCAGCCGCCCGCTCGCTTGTCGCCGCGCCCGTGCGCCATGCACGCCCGTCCCACCTCCGCTCCACTCCTGAACACGCAACCCAGCACCCCGGCCCCGGCCCTGGACGCCATCCAAAGCCAAAGCCAGCAAAATGCACCCCATCGAGCGTGTACAATCGCCACCGCTTGCAAAACGAAGATGGTTCCACCCCCTGCGTCGCCTACTTGGGCCCCACTCGGGTGCATACTGCCGGCAAAAAAAAAATCCCTCGCTCCACCAAGATCGGCATCGTGAAGGTGAATGGCAAAAGAATGAGCGTGTACGAAAAAAAGGAATGTACGACGGCCGAGGTTTGAACTCGGGACCTTCAGTGGTTTCAGGAGCGTTGCGTTAGACGCATTGCAGACTGTTAGACTGACGTGATAACCAACTACACCACCATCGCTGATTGACCAAGCAGAGGCCGCTCATTGGTCAATTTGACTGACCAAGTTATTGATAGAAAGCTACCGCCCGTTTGTGATTATGTACTTCAAAATGTAGAGCAAATCTTCCTTGATGAGGAAGTGACCTTTCTGATGGTGGTCGCCGATGGACTTGGAGGGGCTGTGAATTGGTGGGAATCGAACTCGAAATCATCATCCCCGTCTGTTCCCGCGTCTAGGCGAAGCTCTGCAGTTGGGCTACACCTGATCCGGTAGCTCATGTACAGGCGGTGAATGCGGCGGAAGCTGGGATGGCGAAGGGGAATGTGAGATCATACAGCCAATCAGGCGTGGGGCTACCATCCGATCTTCAAATCACTACTTTCAATGAACAGTTAAAGCTGCTGCATGGACTTGACGTGGCGCCTGCATCCCCAAGAAGATTCACGACGAACTGGCGGAGAATTCATCATCACTTCCTTCTGCAGTCCTCGCCGCTTTTTTTGAATTTTATCTTTCAATCACACTGACAACGATCATCCCCACGAGGTGGACAGGCAAAACAGTGTTCAAAGTAAGGTACAGTAGGCGCCACCCGCTTCTCCTTGCACTCGTGGCCAAACGTCAAAACCGTCGTCTCCGCTGTACCGGGTAATTATACGAGACACGGTATCCCAAAGGGACAGTGAGCGAGAGTCAACACAAATCATGTCTTACGATGACAACGATGCCAAGGGTCAAGTATTCGTCGGCTAAAACATGAGTCAAGAGGCATGGCGAAGGGACGTGTCATCGAATCCGAGCGATCCTTTAATACCGTCTTCTGCCGCATGATCGCGTCTGCAACAGATCGCCACACCTGCATGAAGCGTCGCGTCAGACGCTTGCGTACAATCATCACCTCACGCTTTCCCACCTTGCCGGATGCCCCCTCTCCACTCTTCAAGCGACGTGGATCAGTTATTCATGCCACGTATGATTCCCTCACAGCGCTAACAGGAATGGTTACAAAAATCAATAGGACAGAGCGAAGAGACTGAAGAAGATCTAAGACTCAACATTCGATAGCGTGCGGCTGAAAGTTATACAGGCATGTGGCACATGCACCGCCGTCAGAGACAAGGGGTTGGTGGCGCAAGTCCCAGCGAACACCTTTGCAGGCACGCAAAGCTCACCTCCGCACTGACACGAAAATGGGCAGGTGGCACATCGACTGCTCACGACATCTCTTCGCCACGCTGCCGCTCAATCTCTCAAACTGTATGCATGTTTAACTTCGCCTTACGAAACATATGCATAGTTAACGGTCAGTTGGCTAACAGGAATGCAGGGGGGCCGTTCGTGCTCGAACAGTGGGAGCTACCTCCGACGTGTAACCTTCTCTGTAGGAACACGCAATTGCGCAACCTATGACATTACCAAGCTGCCGGATCAATATGCAAGGTGTGGATGTTCATACGCCCGACCACCTGCGAGGCTTGAGATCTGCATGCGTACATCTTGTCAGGTCCGGCACTGAACGAGATTCAAAATGAGGTGAATCGAAAAAAGTTTCAAACGCACCTGATCATTGGTAATCACGCCGAATGTCACTGGATATGCGTACAAGCTGCGTACACAGCTGGGTTGCAAACAGAACAACGCGACGCAAGAGAAAACAAAGAAACTTCCGGGACCCAAATATTCCCTACCAGGAGAGCCTGTTTTGCGGTTTCTGGCGGTGGATCGGTTTCTGCGGAACGGCAAAGGAAGACTGAGGCAATAATTCACGAACTTCAACCGAAACACCTCCAGGAGTGCCTTGATATGAACGGCGATCGGAAGAGAGGTCCTCGTGAAGCATAACGTTGCCTCTATCCCACGGGCTTTTAGTACTGTCCTTGGGTCAATTTAAAGATGACGAGGCGATGTTGAGCATATAATTTCAATGATGTGGGTAGAGAAATGATATTGATTTGAATGACATTGACTTGAATGATATTGACTACTTGAATGATATTGCAAGTGCTCTCCAGGCGAGCCAGTTCCAAGTATAGTAGGTTATTGAATGAAGATTGCATACTGAAAATGCAACAACAACGAGAAATTATAAATGAAACCCCCTTTTCTAATTCCAAAGCCCCACCATCTATAGTCAAACACATCAGTCATTAGAAATATTAGGTATTAGTCACAAAGCCACTCCACCCCGCTACTTCTCCTCATCATCCACCTTCTCCTCTCCCCTGAACCCCTGCTCCGTCGCCAACGCCTGATCGAGCGGCAAGCCCTCGACGAACATGCTCACGACGCCGGCCACGGCAGCCAGCGCGCACATGACGATCCACACGCGCCTCAAGCCGAAGACGTACGCGACCTTCAGCTGGGCCTTGGCGGGGCTGTCGTCGGCCATGTTCTTGATGACCTCGACGAGGCCGCTGGCGTCCTTGGACAGGGCGGCGGCGCTGGGCGCCAGCAGCGGGAACGTCTCCAGCTTCTTCCTGATCTCGTTCTGGAACACGACGCCGCCGATGGCGACGCCCAGCGTCTGGCCCAGCGCGCGGAGGAACGCGAACATGGTGACGGCGGCGGCCTGGTCCTGCGCGCTGCTCGCCGCCTGCACGGCCATGCCCATCGACGGGAACAGGATGCCCGTGCCGAGGCCGGGCACCAGGTTGAGGAAGATCCACGACGCGACGGGCGTGTCGACGTCGAGGTAGATGAGCAGGCCGAGCCCGAACGTGGTGAGGAACCAGCCGCTCCACAGCGCCCAGCGGTAGCGGCCCGTGTGCGCGATGGCGAAGCCGGCGGCCATGGCGGCCGGGGCGACGGTGAAGGTCTGCGGGAAGAGGGCGACGCCGGCGAGGATGGGGGAGTAGCCTTTGACGGCTTCGTAGTAGAGCGGCGCGTAGTAGAGCTCCGACCAGAGCACCAGGCCGTGGAGGACCGTCTGTGCAAAGGTCGAGGCGGCGGTGCGGTTCTTGAAAACGCGCGTCTGGATGAGCGGGTTCGTGGCGTAGCGGTCTTCGTAGATGATAAACGCGACGAGGGCGGCGGCGCAGACGAGGAGCGGGACGAGGGTGCGCCACGAGTCCCACGGGTATTGCACGCCGCCCCAGGTGATGGGGATAAGTAGGCCGGTTGTGGAGGCGACGAAGACGACGACGCCGATCCAATCGATGCGGGCGAGCTTCTCCAGCAGGGAGGTGGGCTTGAAGTGGAGCTTGAGGAAGAAGATGACGAGCGGCACACCGATGGCGATGAAGGGCAGGTTGATCCAGAAGATCCACCGCCAGCTAACGTTCTCGGCGAAGCCGCCTCCCAGGATAGGACCGAACACAGTGCCCAAACTCCACATGGCACTGATGAAACTGAACCACTTGCCACGCTCGCGCAGCGGAACCAGATCGGTAACGACAATCTCGGTCAGCACAATGATGCCGCCGCCACCAATTCCCTGGATGCTACGGCCGACCAGAATGACGGTGAAGTTGTTCGCAACGGCAGTAATGATGGCACCAATACCGAAGAGGGCCAGAGACAGGTATATGATGGGCTTGCGGCCAAAGACATCGCTAAAGGAGCCCAAGACGGGCTGGAAAACGGTGCAGGTCAGGAGGAAAGATGTGCCGGCCCAGAAGGCTTCAATGGCGGAGCCATGGAGAGCCTTAGCCATGATCTGCGAGGTATGGTCAGTGAGCTGGCTGGTATGAGGCAGGCGTAGGCCTTACCGAGAGCGCGACAGAGATGCTGGTGGCGTCGAGCGCAGCCATCAACGTGACGACGGAAAGTGAGCAGAAGGCTACATAGAAGCGCCAGTTGGGGTTGAATGCAGGCTGGTCACTTGTCTGAGGAGATTCCGAGCCTGGGCTCTGATCTTTCGGCTCGACGAGGTCCATGTCCTTGGACATGGCCTCTGACTTGATTGAAGCGGCCTCCGAGTGAGGTAGTGACATGTTGAAAGGCGTGGATGGCTGGGAGGTGAAGACAGCAACAAAGTACCACGGTACCGGGACCCTTTTGTATAGACCACGGCAGCTGCTCAAAGTACCGTGGGACAGGGTCTGGGTCTGAGCGCACTGCCAAGTGGCTGAAATGAAGTGGCTGAAAAGCTGACGGTTAACGCAGCCAGATCAGCTCGCCACGTTGACGTCGAGGTTCAAAGGGGAGATATCGATAAGGGGTAGAAACGACGTCGTGGATTCGAAGTGCCCGTTGATGGATACTGCACCACTCAAATGCATTATAAAGAAATTCATGGTACGCGATGCGATGCGCATCCAGGTGCAGTCGGGCTATCATTATGGCCGTGTGAAGCAAACGTCAGCAGCGAGAGCGCTCACGGAGATCTCCTGACCCACGCCCACGGAGTTACCGAAGGCTGGCGGGACGATGTTGAAGCCGCAACGTTGGCGCGAGCAAAATGGGTGAAAATCAGCCTCATGGTCGTGGCCGGCGATCCTTCCGCGCACGCCTTCGGGCCGCGCCAAAGCTGTCGCCTGCGGGAGAGTGGACCGAGCGGGCGCACGTTGGCCCGGCTCGTGGGAGAGATGTTTGGGAAGAGCCGGAAGGATTCGCAAGTACCGGCCTAGAATTCGTCCGACTCAAGCCCACTTCACGTGCTCGCTTCTGCTGCTCGGCCCAACCCAGTTCCCCGTCTTCTTCACCCCAGCTTCTTTTTATGCGGGTAGTTGGACGCATCTGTTCGCATTTGGGACCTACATTTACCTCCGGACGTTGGACTAACCACACATGAGCGTGGTGCATCGGAAGGGTGCAAATAGTCGTGGTCGGTTTAACTTTGTTAGTCTGCGATAACAATGTCGTCGCGACTTCTGTTTGCTTCCACTCCACCTGCCAGTGGTGTTGTAGTACAAAGGTCGAGTCCGGGCGAGCAAACAAACAGTGCTTTGCTATGCCCAGGCCAAGCCGATCATGCGCTGCACATTATTTGAGAGGTCAGTTTTAGAAGAACCGCGACACTACTGTCTCAGCGTGTTCCTCAAGTGTTTGTGAATAGCGCTTCCAAGCCCATTATCGCCCTTTATATACTCACGTACCATTCCCTTTGTTACCCCTGCGCCAAGGTCCCCATCCGGAATGCTCGTCCATCCTGCACGTGCTCCGGTGCTGCCCTTTGTTGCAAGAGAGACAGAGACGTTTCCCTACCGTTTTCTCTGTCGCAGCTCCTGAAACATCCAAGTCATTCTGCTGCCCACTTTATAGCGCTCGCAACAGGCATGCCCCACGCCAAGGACCATGCTCCCCCTACAGCCCCCGTGTTCGGATCAAGCCATCAGTCGCCTGCGCTTGGCGGCATGGAGCAGAGCATATCGTCTTTTCGCGACTTCGTGAAGTCCACCCCGCCGCCACCGTCGAGCCCTGCTCCGCACCGCAAACCGCTACCGCCAATACCGCTCTCGCAGCGGCCCACGCTTGGCCCGCTCTCGCAGTCATCATCAATACTGACTGACAGCCTGCAGACGAGCCGTTCGGACAATTTCCTGAAAAGGAGGACGGTGGCACCATGGACGGCAGAAGACGAAATGGACCCAGCAGAGCGATCCCTCGAGCCGCCCAGGGACTTCTTCCTCCAGCCCGCAACCTACACGGCTAGCAACCCGAGCCTGTCCAAGCCAGAACCCCAGCAGCTTCCGCTTCTGCAGCCGAGGAGGTTCGAGCTGCTCATTCCCGATCCCTCGCGAGAGCCGAGCCCGGAGGTGAGGACGCCCGCCTTCGAGTACGAGCATCACGTCGAGTTCCCGCCAAGCCCGGCCTCGAGCAAACCACCGCAAACCCCGCTGCCGCCGATCCCGGGTGCCAGTACCATCGATCCCGTTGCCAAGCCGAAAGATCCGTCCGTGTTGAACAGGAGGACCCCCACGCCGCCATCTCCTGCGCCGTCCCCAAAAGGCACGCGTGTGGTAATCCCGGCGACAACAACCGTTTCCGAAGGAGCATCTTTCGTGATTTCTCCCTTCAGCCTGACCAGCCCGATCTCGCCCTGGACCGGTGCGGAAGATCCCTCGCCGTATCAAAACCACTACCAGCAGTCAGCAGCAGCGTCCACTACCTCGCCACGACGACTCGTGCCTCGCAGTGCCGCTCCGGGCGCCGACGACGAATGGGAGGAGGACTTCGAGGAGGAGACGGCGCGCATCCGCAGGGACCGGCTTTCGCAGGACTACCACCAAGCTCTCGTCGAACAGTACCGCGAGCTCGTTTCCCCCACATCGGAAATCTTCGGTGCCGTTGCCGATATGGAAGAAGAGCAGAACCATGCAGTTCTCAGGGACCCGCCGTCGTATCCGAAGCCGAGTAAGGGAGGGGACAAAGACAACGACGGTCTGGTACCGCTCCCGCTCAAGCCGAGGAGAGATTCCCCAGACCGGTACGATGTTGTCGATAGGAGCAGTCCGTTCCCGGAAGACCACTACGAGCCTCGCGGCCGGCGAAGGTCCAGCCTACTCCGTGAGAAGCTCCCGGCGCTCGCGGCCGGGACTCTCAATATGATCCTACCGTCGCAACATCACCGCCGGAACTTCAGCGCCGCAAGCTCCCGCAGCGGCGAGATACCCATCTCCCCACCGCCGCACCACGAGACTTTCGGGGGACGAGCCGTCCATGTCGCACAGGCTCGAACGTTGCGGACAGCGAAGGTCGGCCGGCGGCGGAGTCGAGCCTTCCCTGCGGCTGCTGCACGCCAGCAGTCGACTGTAGCGCGCGGGAAGACGAAGAAGAGGAAAACGAAAGGGAAAAAGGGGAAAAATGAGCCGGCAGAACATGCGGCACCTCCACTCACGCTCACACTCACCTCGTCCTTGTCGACCAACGACACCTCATCCACCCGTCCTTCCGTAGAGCGCGGTCGCCGCCTCAATGCGAACACGCCCATTCCCACCACCACCGCAGTAGCAGCACCAGCCACAACTGGACCCAACGCCTCCTTTCAGACAACCTTCCTCCCTGCTCCTCCTCATCCCTACACCACCTCCCGCAGCCCCTCGGCGGCAAGTTCATTATCCTACCCCAGAGCCCCACGCTCGTCTCCAAGCGCGGCGGTACCGCCGCCGTCATCCACCGTCATCATCAACAGACCACCCACCCCATCACCGCTCGCCCACGGCCTCAGCCACACCGAGATCCTTCCCCCTTCTTCCTCTTCATCCCCGGCACCTCGTCCAACATATCCACGCAAAATGTCTTCCGGTCCCCCTACCCCCGCCTCAGCTCCGTCACCACCACCACGCCGGCACCGTCGTAAAAAATCGTCCACGACTACTCGCATCGGCCTACTTCAGGCGCTCGGTCTGGGTAAGGGGGAAGGTAGCGGCCACAGCGGCAACAGCAGTGGTACCAGGCTACCATTCGTGCACGAGACGTCGCCGTCGCCATCGCCGCCGCCATCCGATCGGAGGAAGAACCGTAAGAGCAGCAGCAGCAGCGCGGCCGCCACCCGCATGCCGCAGATCCGCAGCCTAGCGGCCGCAGCGATGAGGTCTCCCTCGCATTCTCCTTCCCCTCCTCCCCCTCCTCCTTCTTCATCGTCCTCGCCATCGACGCTTGACAAGGAGCAGCAGCGGGATGGCGGCGGTAGCGGCGGCGGCCGGAGCGGGGCATCGAGTTGGCGTCTCAGCACGTCGGTGAAGCAGCAGCACCAGCACCTGTCGCTGTACAAAAAGGCCGTCGAGGCGCACCGCAGCCACCAGCGCGAGCGGCGGCAGCAGGAGATGAAGAAGTCGATCCGCGTGCTCGGGCAGACGGATCCGCAGCAGGTTGTGAAAGAGTATGTGAGGGTTGCGGCGGGGGCGGTGGCTGGGCCGGGGATTAAGCCGGCTTATAACAGTGACAATGGTAATGACAGGAGCACTGGGGGTGGGAGTGGGAACGGTGGTGATGCCAAGGAGGGTGGTGAAGGATGGTTGTGAGTTTTTATGGGGCTGATTTTGCTGGAGATGTGTATATGATGAGATGTCATGGGGTTTTGTCTTTTCTCGTGAGTCGTTGATTCTCTTACGACGGTATCGTGTACATCGTACTGTTGTGCATCTTTGGGCTTGCGGTAGCAGCGCATACTGTAGCTCTCGTCAAAGCAATTCTGAATTCATCTTACTAACTTGCTGAAGAGGGATGGCCCGTGCATCCGCTGTGGGAAGGGAATTCAGCAGAGCGTGTGTGCATCAACGCTGCGGTGCTCGAGAGGAAGGTGCGGCGCTCCTCGCCAAAGCAGCAGAAGGCCTTAAGAAGGGACTTGCGCAGCGAAGCTTGCTTGCATGTGAAACGGAAGGTCGACGTTTCCGTCCACGAGCGTCTCACCCGGACCAGGCGTGCTGTCAGTATGTCCGAAGGCGTGGGTGTAACATCTTCGAAAATCGAAACCGACGAACGTCGTGATGAGTGGGGGATGGATGTGTCGCGTAGGAAAGATGGGGGAGGAACACCCCCGGTCGAACATGCACGTGACCGCACCCAGGGCCCGGCTGGCGAATCGAGAGCGAGCGGGCGGTCGGGGCATGTCGGCGAATGGCAGCACAGGTAAAGCTTCCAACATCATCGCATCCCACGCGCGGCCGCGCTTGATACACCCGCCCCATCATCAACGCCGACCTCCAGCCCGCCATGTTCGCCGTCCGCAGAAGTGCAGCGAGGGCCACCCGCGCCTCGCGCGCCTCCGTCGCCCGCCAATCGCGCCGCCCCGCCTCGCACGACGCTCACCACCACGCCGCCGACGCCCATCACGGT
This sequence comes from Diplodia seriata, assembly GCF_021436955.1. Taxonomy (NCBI): domain Eukaryota; kingdom Fungi; phylum Ascomycota; class Dothideomycetes; order Botryosphaeriales; family Botryosphaeriaceae; genus Diplodia; species Diplodia seriata. The sequence continues at coordinate 2,044,457 of NW_027117315.1, read as the reverse complement.
CCGAAGGAGGAGCACTTCAGCGTACGCCCGCCCGCCCACAGCTCCGCACCCGCTCCCCGCACCATCTCCGACCCTGCTCCCTACCCCAGCTTCCGCGCGCGAACACACATGCCCACACGCCACCCTCCAATGGCTCCCCTTCCCCATTCCCCCAACCCGCCGCAACACCGACCGACTTGGATGCATGCATGCAACGGATAGAGAGAACAGGTGAAATGACAACAGCCACCACCACCAGACCGGCTTCTACGTCGCCATCAGCGCCATCCCCGCCGGCTTCCTGCTGTACCAGTGGACGGGCACCCCGAGCAACCCCGTCGACGGCCGCAAGCCGTACTTCACGCGCATGGTCGACGCGTACGCCGACTACCGCGCCGTCTGGGCCGAGCGCAACAAGCTGCACACCGACGCCATCGAGCAGGCCGCCTTCGACCGCCACCTCTTCCTCAACTCCACCCCGCGCCGCCACGTCGACCTGACCTTCCCCGAGTACGTTCTCTTGCCTTTCTTGCGGTCCCGTCTTCTCTTGTGTGTGCAATTGGGATGGAGAAAGGGGAGTGTCCGATATTGCAGCCCATGCAACGGGGGAGGGGAAGAAATAGGATGACAGACTGGGGCAGAGAAGCGGTTATGCTGACAGAGCACAAACAGGGCTTTCAACACTGGCTCGCCGTACAACGTCCCCGCCGGCTCGCAGGCCGACCTCACGAAGGTCATCGAGCACTACGAGAAGGCCAACTACGAGGAGAATGCCAAGAAGCGCGAGGCCCTCCAGAATGGCACTCTCAAGGCCGAGCAGGCCCCCACCAAGCTGGGTGGCGGCAGAGCTCCCACCGCCGTCCCACCGTCGCCCGCTTAGAGAGAAAGAGAGTTTTGTAGAAATACCATCAAATGCTGTTCGAGAGCTGTCTCCCCCTCTACCTCTGCTCCCAATGGGCGCCATCTTTCCACAACAAGATCAGTGCACGAGTATTTTTCACATCATTCAAAAGAATTAAGCACGTCAAATCATCATGTGTATAGCAGCTACCAGTTCCCCATTTCCCCCTCGTGGTTGTGAGCATGCCAGCTCCCACAGAGTGTGTACATGATAACCATCATGAAAGAAACCTCAATGCAGCCTGTCCCTGCGAAGCGTGAGTGCTAGTAGCCATCTCACTTTGCGGTGGGGGCAGAAGTGGCACTCTCGGTAGAACTCTCCGAGGTAGTCGCGCTTTCAACGGGACAATCAAGGGCGATAGCTGGTGGTGTTAGTGGGTAATGCATAACTGCTATGGTTCGACGACGAGAACATACCTTGCGCGTAGTACCGGTACGTATCGGCATTTTCGACTGCTTTCTCCGATTCCAAGTTGGCTGAATCAGGATAACCGTAGGCATAGTCGCGGGCCGGGGGGTCTAAGACGGTGCTCAGGTGCGCGAGTTCATGTATGACCACTCCCGTCAAGTCCAGTTCGCGACATTTGTCCGTGAGCGCAGGGAGGTTAAACGCGAGGTCGCAGAGGCAGATGATGTGGTATTGATCGAAGGCATAGGCTACAGACCACTCAACCGGATTGGCGAAGCAGAAACCGAGGACGTCCTCACAGTGGAATTTTGTCTGGCCTTGTTCAATTACCTCACACTGATCAGCAATTGCATCGAAGCGAGCGGCAACTCTGTCCTTTTGGACTTTGTCGTCGGTATGGAAGAACTGCTCGAACCTGACGGTCGACAAAGGTTAGCTCTTGCGTCCAGACCATTGATCCTCCGTGACTCACAGCTCAGTCGTCTCCTCCTTTCTGGCATCCTCGGCAGCAGCGTCCGCCTGGTGGGTGCAGCCACCATCGCCGATGATAGCATCCTCAACTCTCTGACCAAGATCTCCCTCGCAGCTGCTTGCGACGTAGATGTCCGTGGTCAACGATTGAAACCTGCTACGAGCTGTTAAGACCGTGTCGTTCACAAGCCGTCCGATCTTGATCTCGATGGTGTTGCTGTGAAACGCGACGGTGTCGCCCTTGAGCAAGGTTGAGGTGCCTTCAGCGTAGGGAATCGATCCAATGGCGACCACGGTGAAGTTTCCACCGGGTGTGAGATCATATTCTTCGGCAGCGTCAAATCGAACCGTGAGCGAGTTGCCGGTCGGGAGGTGGGTGAAGAAGTCAGTGGTGTAGTTTCCAGGTCCGGGAGGCGTGAACCTGATCCCCTCAAAGGGGAGCAGAGTACCTTTCTGGTGTCAATAGTAGTCCCTAGCGTGGAGTTGACTCGATAACTCACCGTGGGAGGCCATGGAGACCTTCTGAACGGGGGCGTCGCCCAGGAGCGTCGCCTTGTTGAATAGGTTGAGGTCACCCTGGCCAGTGTTGGTGATGACGGCCTGCATGAGCGTACGGCCGACCGAGCTCAGTTGAACGTCGATTGCGCCGCATGCAGCCACGGTCGCCAGCGCCAGCAGGCAGAGTTGGAGAATGAGCTTCATGGTGGGGTACTCAGGTGGTAAGTGAGTGTATGCAACGAGGAGATTGAACCGAGGCCACTGCCTGAGAGGTTGGTGGTAGGTAGAGGTAGGATGGAGGATGTCGAGCGAAGCTGGAGGCTGGTGGGCTTTAATAGGCACCCGCCTGGGGTGACCGAAATGAGAAGCGACGATGTCGAGGCGCAGAGGGAAGGTGCGCTTGAGGCTGCACACGACCCACCTGCTCGCCCGCACGCATCTGCTTTACAGGTTTGCTGGGTGGTTGAATACAAGATCCGGACGTATTCGACAGGAACTCGGAGGATGAGCGAAGAGCAGATCGAAGAGAAGGCGCAGCAGAGGGGTTTGGCTATATAATTAACAAAGTCAAAATCCCCAGTAATGACCCGTCCAAGCGACGACTGGCTGAGTGCTAGCGGAACCGTTCCCTTTGGGTTTAGGATTCTTCTACGGACGACAGCTACGAGCGTGGGCGCCCTAGGTGAGACTGGGGTACGGTCGGGTGGGTGTAACGGGAAAAAACAGGCGGTTCTCAAAGAGCCTGTTCCTATATAGCACGCTCCCCTCACGGGTTGAGCAAGCTCATATAGTTTTTTGCCTTTTTTTCCTTTTATGCCTCTGGTCTTGGTGGTGGTGAGCGTGCTCGCGGCGTGGTTCGAACTTGATAAACTTACATCAATGTCCATATCTTGTATTCAACTCCCTATGTGATGGTGTTTTTTTTTTTTTACACACAAAGACATCAACCACCAAAACCCTCCCATTACCGCCCACCGCCCCCGTCTTCACCGCCGCGCCCCATCTCCCACACTGCCGCCGCTGCCGCCGCTCCTCGCCGCCACCATTTCCCTCACTCTCTCGGCAGCGCTCTCCTGCAACCTTGCCGCCAGCCCGTCCACCTTCGTCCCGCGGCACTCCGGGCAGGCGTGCGCGGTATGCCGACGCTCCATGACGCGAAAGCGCGGGCAGTGCTCGAACGCGCGCGCATTTGCGTTGGCGTCGACGCGGCCGCACGGCTCGATACGGCGACGAGCGGCGGTGCCGCCGCGCATATGGCCGCATCTGTAGAGGTTGAAGATTTCGGTGCACATTCTCTCTTTCTTTCTCTCCTTCTTCCCCGCCCCCTTTCGTGGCGGTGGAGATTTTGCTTTTTCGTTGTCCGATCTGGGGGGTGTTGGAAGATGGGGAGTCGATGAGATGAAGAGACGTGTGGTTTTCTGCGCTTGTTTGACGGTGACAGCGAGCCTCGTCTTGTGTTTGGCAGATTGAAAAGGCTTCTTGACTTCGATCTGCGGCGGACTGGCTGTCTGTGGTGTTGCGGCTTCGAGAGGTTTGATATACTGATCAGTTGGTGGGCGCTTGATGGGCTTCGCCGCCTTGCGAGACGGAGCCTACTCTGAGGCTGAAGAGGTCAAACACGGTTACGGGTGAAAGGCGACGGGCTGAGGATAGGCGCGGTTTAATACGTTGGATTTGCGTGCTCCGCTTTCCGTGTGCGACTCAAACGAGACAACACGGCGCAAACCGTATTACTTCGGTCGATCACATCGCGAATGGGAACATGGCATGATCAGACGACAACGCGATAACGGAAGTAGTAATCTTCACGAGAGCCCAACGAATGGAAGCTCGGCATCAGTGCCCGGCGAGAACATGACAGCCCGACGTACCTCGAGTGCGCTCCCTCTCCACTGTACAGCTACCCAAGGCGAGTCCCCAACAACACGCGTATTCGCTGCCTTGTAACTCAAGCGTGGACTACTTGGCCGATCAAACGCCACCCGCCTTTCGCCGACTCATGTGTTGCCGCGGGAAGTAAGGTCAAATAAGATTGCGGGCGCCTATGTTGGTGCCCGAAGACTGACTCAATGCTCCCTTCCCCCATACCGGAACGGCTTCCGCAGCTTCTTTACACGCCGGCAATCACACGTTGCCAACGTGGGCCGCTGAACACTTTGTGCGGATGTTCTCATTCTGTATTGAACAACACACGCCTCGAGTGATCTTCCTCGACTGCCAATTGAAAAGGGTAGTAGGTTCTGTGCACGCGTCTGAAAACTTCTTGGACCACCCATCAAGAGGGTATGTTTTGTATACGTACGTCCAGATATCTTCTTCCGCTGCCCACTAAAGAGGGATGCACGTGTGCGCGCAACATGAAACACGGGCATGCTTCTTTTAACGAGAGATGATCAAATTCTGTGACTATCCAGTTTGAACAATCCTAAGAAAGAATGAATCATCCATACGAAGTCCGAAAACCGAACCAGAGAAATAACCGCTCGGCCGCTCAAAAGTACCAAGACATTGCCCCAATACCAGAAGCCTAGCAAACAAGACCCTTGTGTACTGGAAACCCATCGAGATACTGCTGTTTGATCACTGAGAAGCTGATTTGGTCCTTCTGATCCTTCTGAGGACGTCCGCCATCATCAGATCGTCAACGGTCACGGCCTCGCCACCGAATCCGTGGTGCTCGTCCCGCATTCCATCCGAAGCTGTCGCTTCAGACTCATCGATGTCGTCAGGGCCTAGAAGAGGCTTGCTGGTATCCCTGGACAGCTGCAATAATTCATCCATCTCCTTCTTCATCTGTGTCATCACTTCGGTAGTGTTCTGGAACTTTGAGTTGAAAGCCTCCAAGTAGGCAATTTTTCCCTTTGAATCCTCGTTCTGGGACTCCAATTTGGCACACTGTTCCCGCAGGGCTTCCTTCTCTGCAATAACGGGCTGAAGTTGCGCGTCCAAGTTGGTAACCCGTTCTTTCAGAGCTTCGTTGTCAGCGACAAGAGACTGCAGGCACTTATTCAACCAAGCCGGGATGGCGGCCAAATCTGCGTCTGTTTGCTGGCCCGTGGAGACCCTGAGCGGCACGGTCGAAGTGGGAGTTTTCGCCATGTTATCGTCGGCGTCGTCGGTTTGGAAGTTGCTGTCGTCGGTTGGAAAGTTGCTGTCGTCGGTTGGAAAGTTGCTGTCGTCGGCTGGCAAGTTGCTGTCGTGTTCTGAGAGAGACTCGGGTGGAGGAGGGGAGACTGTCGCCTCAAATGGTTCTGCAAAGTGCGGCGTCATCTCAGTTTTGCCTGTGTGCGCCGAGGGGCCCATGGTTGGCGAAGCTGGTTGCAGGGTCTTCTCGTGGTCCTCGACCCACGGTTGCACCACCTCTTCGGCACCACCGATTTCGGCTTCGATATGGCGCAGAGGAGAGGGTGTCTCATCTTCAGGCTCGGCAAGGAAGTTCATCCCGCAGTGGCGCGCAGTTCCGGCCAGATTGGGCGGCTCCCTTGGATATGGATCCTTTGCGGCTGGACCTTGACCGTCAATTTCGCACTCGATATGGCTCGGGGGGCAAAAGAAGTTGAGACTGCGGTCGTGCACGCTCTTGACCAATTTGGGTGGCACCTCTGGGTGTAAATCGTTCGACCCCTCGTTTTTCGGGAAGTAATACACTCTCTTGAAGCCTTGGGCTCGGGGGTCGAGGCCTGTGATGCTGGGAATTCGGGACGCTGCCATGATTTTCGGCATGAGAATTTCACTGACATCACTCTTCCCATCGCTCTCGCCGCTGCTCAGCGTCACTGACGTCTCTGCGCACGACATGTCCTCTTCAGTGAATGTAGGGAGAGCTACGTCTCCTTTAGGCGGAGGCGTTTCGATGGGAGTGGAAAGCTGTGTTTCATCCTTGGCGTCTTCCTTAGGCAGAGGCGTTTTGACGGGCGTGGAAAGTTCAGGTTCGACCGGTGTGGCGAGGTTAGGCAGGTCAACCGCAATTGAGCCCCTGGTGTCTTGCTCAGGCGGAGGGGTGTCGATGGGTATGGAAGGGTGAGCTTTGACGGGTGTGCAAATGTCAACCGCAGTCGTGTCCCTGATGTCTTGCTCAGGTGGAGGCGTGTCGATAGGTATGGAAATGCGGGGTTTGACCGGTGTGAAAAAGTCAACCGCGGTCGAGTCCGTGGTATCTTCTTCGACCGGAGACGTTTCGATAGGAGTGGAAAGATCGGCCGCAAGCAAGTCCCAGGTCTCTTCTTCAGGAGGAGGCGTTTCGATGGGAGTAGAAAGTCCAGTCGCACTCGAGTCCTTAGTATCTTCTCCAGGCGGGGAAATGTTGGCCGGTGTTGGAAGGTCAGGTAGGTCAGCGAGAACGCCAGGCTTCGCAGTGAGATCTACCAGCTCCGCATGGACCTCAGGTAGGTCAGCTGCGGTAGTAAAGTCCTCGGTGTCTCCTTCTGTTCCCTCCAGATCAACCACTTCTGGAGTGGGGTTGCTGATCTTCTTTCCCTTCTTCTTTCCCTTCTTCTTGTTCTTCTTCTTTTTCTTGGATGGCTTTGGATTCTTTGGGCTTTCTGATGACGGTTCAGGAGCATGATCGCCCTCGGGTTGCTCTCCAGTTTCCGGCTTATCGCCTTTGAGCACATTGAAAGGAGCCTCACGAGGTTGGATACTCTGCATCGACTCATCCCACTGGGGCCAGTCCGAAGATACGCACTTGTTTACGCCTTGTTTTTCGTCTTTCTCGGCAGTGCTTCCAGAGTCCTGCATGTCGCGAGAGTTCGAGCAATCATGGCAGTCGCAGCGAACCACATCGTCGGAACGAGCTAATGTGTTAGTAGCGCTTTCGATCGGGCTACTGATAGCATAGTATTCATCTTCGCTAAGCTTCAGGATCGGAGATTTCAATACTAGGAGCTAGTGTTTAGTCAAGGCTTGCCGGTTCAAACAATAGCATAGGAGCTTTGCGTGCTTACCAATAGCACTTTTCCCGCTTCCATCATGGTGTTCCGGGTTTGCTATCATACTGTCCACGACACCCCTTAAGCGCGCAACTTCCAAGACATTACCCGCTAAGTGAGCATCGGCGAGCTCAGGCATCAATTGCTCAACCTCACGACCAACGCCTCTGTCGTGCGCAAGCTTCCGCTCTGGATCCATGTAGTTTTTGGTAATTTCGACTGCGTTGTCTTGATCTTTCCACATGCGCGTGAACGTTTCTCTAAAGTCGCGATCTCCAGTTTCGTGATTTCCGTTGTCGCGGCGAAAGACCCATTTCACCATTTCCGCGTGTGTGATGTCCATAGAAGAGCGCGCCTTGGCCGCGTCTGGTTTCACGAATTCCTTTGAAACGAATGTGCCTACGAGACATTAGCTAAAATGCCAGAAGGGAGGAAGAATCCATGAACAGGAAGCATCCATGAACATACGGAGTTGAGTAATAAGGTCTGCGACCTTGGTCTGATCACCGCCTCCTTCCCAGAAAGCCTGTTGTCGCACGCCGCCAGCGCGCCAGAAACTTGCTATCAAGATATTAGCATGTGTAACACCCAAGTAAGTATACAAGTTTCATACCCTCCAGGTGGATCCTCTGCCTGAGCTGTTCGCCGCTATCTCCAGCCTCGCCGACGTTGAAGGCGTTGTTTACCACGACGCTTCCAGCGTTGACGGCACGAATGGCTCTGGTCAGCTCCTGGATGTGCAGGTTCCACTGCGCAGCATTTGCGTGGGTTGCGCTCGGGTCCTTGGGAGGGTCAGGTACGGTCGCGAAGTTCTTCAGAAGCTCGGCAGCGTAAATCGTGTTGGCCTCCTGGTCGCAACTGAATGGCGTTTCGGTGATACCTAAGCCGACAGGCTGGTGCGAAGTAGCCGCGCGGACCGACTCGCCATGGGTGATGTACTCGTCCGGTTCGGCCTTCCTGGTTTGGAGGGGCCCATCGTGGGGGGTTTCAGCATTGAGAACCATACGAAGCTCGCCGTTTGGCAGGATGATTCCCAGCAGCCTTCCGTCTCGTTCGTCTGTGACAGTCTCATACTGCACGTGTGGTGTTCCGTCCTCATCAAAGACGGGCGGCGCACCGGCGGCGGTCTGCTGGTCATCAGAGCTATCAGACACGATGCCCGCCTGGTATGCCTTGAGCTCGGCCAGGCTTTTGAATCGCGACCGGCGTGGCCCAGGTTTGGGGAACGGCGCCGGCAGTTGGTCTTCTCCGGTTCTCTCATTCTTCTTGATCGAATCGTCGCAAATTCGGGCAAACTCGTCCATGGGGAGCTCGTCGGCCGCCTTGCCCTTTTTGCCTTTCTTCGGGCCAGAAGCCTTGGCCTTGGCCTTGCCTTTAGCTCCCTTGCGTGTCATTTTTGAGCGGTTGAGTAGTATGCCAGCGGTAGGGCGCGGTGTGCTGAAGTATTGTGTAAAAATGTGCCGGATGGTCGCGCTGCTTGTGTCGTCCACGGATGACGAGGTGCGCGATGCGCGGTGCGCGATGCGCGATGCGCGGTGCGTGGTGCGGCGAACCGCTGGCTCGCGGGTTCTGTAGAGTAATGTGAAAAGACTGGGTCTAAGAAGAGAAGCCGAGTGGCGGACGTCGCAATCCGATGCGACAGTAATGATGTGGTTGGATGGCGGTCGGCGAGCAGCGTGGAGTTGGCGGACCATGGCCACGCGCGACTGCCCTTCAGGGAAGGACCGGGTGAAGGGTCCAGTCGCGCAGCGGGCGCGCTCAGGCTGACTCATAGAAATATCCGTTACATCGTGGGTAGTTGAATCCGATATCCGGACGTGAACGAGAACATTAAGGGCTCGCATTTGCGTCCGGGCGTTGGAATTGGATCGACCTACCTACAGATTGAGAACATCAAAGGTTCGCACTTACAGCCGGATATTGGAGTCGACTACCCATAGAAATAGAGGTGGCGTCGTTTCTGGATCTCAAAGCTTCTGTCTTCCATGGGTCGTAAATGCGCCATAGTATCTCGACCGCGCACCTTCCCACTCATATCCACCACCCATAGAACGACAACAATGCAGAACACGAAAAGCATCGCCGACAAGTGTCCGAGTCCAGTTTCATCTTTCGGCACAAAACAGGCCTGCCGGACAGCGGCCCAGGTGTCGTCATCGCCAAGTCCCGGACAGGTGCTCGTAGCTCGAAAAATATGAGGGTCAAGTAAAGATCCACGGCTCAAAAGCGATTTTGACCCCGGGAATTCGTCGTCTCTTGATCTTCGCCCGTGGTCCAGGTCCGGCTCATCACCTCCACGGCACAACTCCAGGAAGGCTTTGCCATCCTCTTCCTCTTCGCAAGACTTCCACCCCACCACACCATCCCACAGCTCCTCTACGCCGAGCACACCCTCGACGAATTTGTCCGCCCTCCCACAATCGAAAACCAGAAACGGCGACTCCCATGCGGGCGAGAACGCCACGAGCCATTCCTGCCAGTGGACTTGGCAGCCGAGCGCGGCTTCATGCTGCAGGGTGCCCCAGTCAGTCCACTCAGTGCGCTGGTTGAAGATTGACAGGAAGGCGCCGTCACTCTCCTCTTCCTCCTCTTTCTCTTTGTCATCTTCCTCCTCATCTTCCCCATAGTAGCCATGGTCACTGAAGGGCAATTCCGACTCCATGGCAAGATGGTGCGGGGAGCCTGCCCTGTCTTTTCTTCCTCTTTGGCTGTTTCTTTCTTATTCTCCCTCTCCCTTCTCTTCTAGTGCTTTCTGCGAGGAGGGTTCTCTGTCTAAGTAGCACACTCCCGACACAACGACTCGGTCTCCGCAAACAAGTATGAACGAGAGAAGTATGTAGAGCAATCCTAGGGAGAGACCGGGTGCCTACTGCAGAAGACAGCGACACCACAGACGGGTAGTGCGCGTGGGGACGTTGAAGCAGGGTAGAGTCGGAGAAAAGTAAATAGACTAAGAAAGCAAAGAGGCACAGTTCTAGTGGGATTTCCAAGCCTTTTAGACTTTTGTTCCCGACGCTTGTCTCACGAGGTTGGGCGGCCAAAGGAGGTATGGAATGCAGTTTTCGCATGTCCCTGGACGCCCAGCACAAGGCTTGGTTAGCGCATATTTCTGCGTCCGAGACAACGAAAGACTTACACATTCCTCAAACGTAGGGACCTGTCTTGGAATCTTTTGCAATACGCCTTGCCATAGTGAGTAGGGGTCCTATCTGCTCAGTCGGGGCGATCAGCCGATAAGTCCAACAGCGTATAGAGAACTTCGGCTCTCAAGATCTGTTCCTACTATGTGGGCTGCTGAAGCAAGATAGAAAGATACTTTCGACGACAAGGAAAATGATAATTGTATCTATCCACGCTCTATCAAATCTCATCTTGTCCAATAAGATGAAGCGAAATCTGGCTAATGCACATCCGCCCAGAACTCCGAATGAACCCGAGAGAAATTACTAGTAATAGTGAACTCTATTAATAAAAAGGAAAAAGTTCCGGTATCATGTAGGTCGTGAGAAGTCAAACTACTCTTCATGCCGAACCATTGGAGACGCCATTGCCTTTGTTGAGCTTGCCGCCAACAACGGCCTTCTCCAACGCCTGCAAAACATCCCTCTTCAAGTCCTCTCCATCTTCGATACCGCAGCTGACCCTGACGAGGTCGTCAAAGACGCCGGCAGCCTCACGTTGCTCCTTGGGGATGCCTGCATGCGTCATGCTGCCGGGGACCTCGACCAACGACTCAACGCCTCCCAGAGACTCGGCGAGGGTAAAGATTTTGGTGGCCTGGCAGAAGCGCTCGGCAGCCTCCTTGCCACCCTGGACACGGAAAGAAAGCATACCACCACCCATGCCATTGCGGTGCTGCTTGGCGGTGATGTGGTGTTGAGGATGCGAAGGAAGGCCGGGGTAGTTGACAGCGATGACATGCGGCGAGGCCTCCAGAGCGTGGGCGATCTGGGTTGCATTAGTCGTGGCCTCTCTGGCGCGCAGGTGCAGCGTCTTAAGACCACGGTGGGCGAGCCAGCAGTCGAAGGGGCTGGGGACACCACCGATGGCGTTCTGCAGGAAGGACAGACGCTCGAACAGGGCGTCAGAGTTGAAAGCGCAGGCGCCCATCAGCACGTCAGAGTGGCCGTTGATGTACTTGGTCACGCTGTGCACAACAATGTCGGCACCGTGATCTAGGGGGTTCTGGACGTAGGGAGAGAGAAAGGTGTTGTCCACAACAACCATGATGCCGTGCTTGTGCGCTATGCTAGCAACAGCGCGGATATCCACCAGGCTCAGCGTGGGGTTGCTGGGCGACTCAATCCAGATCAGTTTTGTCTCGTCGGGGCGGATCAGGTCCTCAATGTCCAGCTCAATCGACGGCGAGAATGTGACATGAACGCCATGTGCGGCGGCGACCTTGGTGAAATAGCGGTGAGTTCCGCCATAGACGTCGGAGACAGAAACAACGTGCGAGCCCGCTGCGAGAGACTGCAGAATGATGGCGGTGGTGGTTGAGCCAGAGGAAAAGGCAAGGGCGTAGCGGGCATGCTCAAGGGCGGCTATGGCCTTCTCGAAGTTGTCCCTGTAGCGGGCGCTGTCAGCGCGACTTATGCATGAGACGCGAGGGAGGAAACATTGTACCTGTTCGGGTTCGAGCTTCGGGTGTATTCATACTCGCCGACCGGCTTGCCAACCGAGGTCTGGGCGAAGGTAGTGGAGAGGGAAATCTAAGAATCGTGAGCGGGACGCCACACCACCGCGCGGGGCTCGGATTCGGAGCTGCTTACAGGAGCAATGACAGCACCGGTGACGGGATCGTGAGGAGAGCCTGCGTGAACGGCCAAGGTACCGAACTGGTGCACGGGAGAGGGCGCGCGGGGCGGGGTATCGATAGGGTGTTCGGTGTGCGTCATGATGGTGGGTTGGTCCAAGAAAGTGGTGAGGTGCGGGGAGCTCAACAGGACAGTAGAAACGTCTTGAGGCTTCGAGGGAATGGGCGAGGCAGGAGCCGCAGCCGTCTTTTAAGGGAGAGGGCGCTCGAGCAGTTTAGTTATGTCAGAGTCAGACAATGGAATGGACTGAGATGGTGCACGGCTGCGTGGTGGAGATGGCGCAATCGCCCTAAAAGAAGCAGCTCAGGGTAACAACGGCTTTCTAAGCCAAGGCCGCAGGCCGCGACGTTAATAATGCACGGGAAGTGCGTCGAAGGGCGCGGCGTCGCATCTGTCAGCAGCCGCGAGCTTTAGCTCTGCCTTCGCCTCGGAAGCCGCGGCGCGCTTCCCCAGATTGTTGGACGCGACCGCTGCACATCGCTGCATTGCATCATCGCCCATGCACGCGTTCCTGCGCAAGCACGCCGACTCCTCCTGAGCGGCCCTCAGCCGTCGATAAGCGCAACCCGAGTCACCGCACCTTAACCTCTCACCGAATTTCTCACATGCCCCGCCTCTCGTGAGACGCGGGAAAAAGTTTGTCGCCGACGCTGCCGTGAAAATTCTCGAATTAGGTAACCGCTTGTCCTCCGTGTCGACTGTCCTCGTACTACTGCAGCACCTTCCTATTATCCACAAGACTGCCCTGCCGATGATGAAATTCCAAAGCACCTCCACCGCCTTCGCTTCTACCCAGCTAAGTGTGCCAGTGGAGAAGGTGACGGAGGAGAACTTGCCAAGGTCCGCCGGCATCTCTCGCGCAGGGCAACAGATTGCCTTGTTCGCTGAGCGGTATCAGAACCTCCGCTTAAGCAAGGTGTTTGTGCACTTACGGTACAGTCGGGCAACGAAAGAGATACGACAATATCGTGGGGACTTTGCCATCTTATGCTCCGATCCCCCGGTCACTACTGGAGATTGTTGCGTCTGAACCGCGATGGCGTCTATCCTGGCTAGAAAGGAAAGCTTGTTAAATTGATGCCATTAAGTTCTCTCCTCTCGCGATACAGTACCACAAAGGTGCTTACAACTTTCCGAACGGTTCATACAGTGACTCTCTGCGGTCCGCCCGACAACCACGCCGCTCATATGAAGTTTAGTCGTGTCTATGCTCTCAGCCTCACAAGGTGTTTACTTGCGAATCCACCGATCATGTCGCGGTTACTCAATACTTGAACGGCCAAGGTTGATGATGAGGGCGGAGATGCCTGTTTGGGGCATGGGTAGTGTCAAATGAATTATAGGGCGTAGTTAGAATGCATGTCCGCCTGACCGATAGCTCAAAACGATATTAATTGTGTCAAGGCCTGATTTGATGACTGTTTACTGGGATGCTCGTGCACGTGGGTAGAGAAGTCGGTTCGTTTGCGTCTTATAGCTGCGCCAGGTGAGTCTGGCAGTCGCTTGATCGAGCCAAAGGTTGAGAACCAGGTGTGTCCGGAGAGGGATGGATTACATACTAGCCAATCATGGAGGACCAGTCCGGTGATATTGTCGTGGCTATGTCGAGATGCAGGGCTTCATTATGGCGGTTCGAAAGAAAAGTATCACGGTAAAGACATCAAGACAATGCAGACAAATGAAGATAGTCCAAGGCACATGAAGTAATTTTTGAAGAACTCTTTTTTGGTGGTGGCTGGCAGCACCAGGTTATCACATCGTAGCCAGATCCGATCGAGGGGACTTTTTATTGGCTCATGTATCCTTCATGATTTCCGTAGTCTCCATATGCCCCAGACCATGCAACCCCGAAACCCAAACAAGCATTTACTTGAGGGGAATGAAACGCGAGGAGTGGGTGGCACCAATACCGGGCCTACCGTGCTTGACGGGCTTGCTGTGGCAGATGTTAGAACTGTTCCTTAATCTCAACAGGAAATATTGGCGCAACATACTAGGAGATAGAGAACTCAGCCAGGTAGTGGCCAACCATCTCAGGCTTGATCTCAACCTGGTTGAACTCCTTGCCGGAGTAGATGCCGATGACGCTGCCGATCATCTCGGGGACAACGATCATGTCACGGAGGTGGGTCTTGACGAGGTCGGGCTTCTCGTTGGGGCGAGCCTCCTGCTTCGCCTTGCGGAGCTTCTTGATCAGGCCCATGGGCTTGCGCTTGAGACCACGGTTGAACCTGCGACGGGCACGGGCGTGGACAACATCGCGGAGCTGCTCCGAGGAGAGGTCGAGGAGCCTGAAATCGGTGTAAGCACGACACATTCCAACCTCCACCACTGTCAAATTGTACGTACTGGTCAAGGTCGATACCGCGGTACGAAAACTTGCGGAAGGCTCTCTTTCTCTTAAGCTCTGCACATCACCATCTTGTCAGCCAAAGTCCCCGTTCCAGCGTGGGTAAGACCCAATCGGGTTTCGATGGACTGAACAGGTGCATGTGCCAGTGCAGCGATTGCGATGGGTTGCGGGCAGGTACGAGAGTGTGCGAGGGATTTTTAGGTCGTACCGGCAGCCTCCTCAGCGTTCTATCCAAAGGTCAGCAGGGCGCTCGGAGGCGCGACAGTAGCAAGAGTGTACTCACGTATTCCTGGTCAGCCATTTTTGCGGTTGTCGAAGTGCGGGTTGAGAACTTCGAAGGGGCGCAAAAGGTGTTGTCGCAGTTGAAGTCGAGTTGACGGCAGCCAAGTTGGCCCAAATTGTGGTGGGAGCGCCTAAGCGAGCGCCAAGACCCGCCCCCGAACAGCTACCCGAACATTTCACGCTGCTATCGATAGGGCATGAAGGCACGCACTTACATGGCTCTCGCAGGAGCCCATATGTACTACTTGTCACAGTATGTGTTCACAGGGTATTCTGATTCATTCAGCTTGGAACTGCCGTAGCTAAGAATTCACATGCAAATTTTGAGCAGCAATTGGAGGTGCACGGCCTTCTCATATTTTTGGGATATCACACAGCATTTCTGCTGAACATGCTCCTCGTCCGATAGACGCCCTTTTTTAGCCTGCGCTGATTCCTCCAAATTCCCAAGGCATACACGTGAGCCTTTCCTTGCCGGGCCCCGAGCCGTTAAAACCCATCCCGCGCAGAAATGACCAAATCTTGACCGTGATGCGCTTAGTCGAAAAGACCGAAGCCCATATCCTCGTCGGACTCCTCCTTCTCCTCCTCCTTCTCCTCCTTCGCCTCCTCGGCGGGGGCGGCGCCACCAGCGGCGGCACCACCAGCGGGGGCAGCAGCACCGGCAGAGGGGACGGAGGCGAGCTTCTCGGAACCAGAGGCGATCAGCTGATAGAGAGTCAGCATTTGTTTTCGAGAGAAAAAGACACTAGGTAGGTAGGATATCATACCTCCTGGATGTCCTTGCCCTCAAGCTCAGAGATGAGCTTGTCGAGACGGTCGGACTCAGCCTCAACACCGACGGACTCAAGGACGGCCTTGATGTCGCCAGCGGAGGGGGCGGTGTTGCCACCGAGGCCGAGGAGGAGGTAGGCAGCGAGGTACTTCATTGTTGTGGTTGCTGCAAATCGTTAGTGATCTCCGAACTGAACGAGCGAAGACTGCAGCGCGCGGGCGAGCGAGCTGCAGCGCGGTGGAGGGCGCACTTGTGGAGGAGTTTTTTGGAAGAACAAGCGAATCAATCGGTTTAGCCGCGTTGGCGGAGACTGAAACGTCGAGTCCTTGAAGGTTGTCGTTGGGTGTGGAAGAAAAGCAGAGTGCGGCCGCGCTCAGTGTTCAGAATAGCGATGCCCGGTGTGCGAGGCGCTAGTCCCAAAGCGATTGCTAGCGCGCCGTGGTCTCCAGGCAAACGCGCGCCGCCGGGTAGAGGCTGCGTGTGCTGGGGCTCTGGCAGGTGCGCTTGGATATTCCGGTGCCGATGCCCGCGCTTTAAAGAGAGCGTCATGTCCTGCTCTTTGCCGTCCGCACTCTTCTCACCGTCTTCCTCCTTCTTCCTCCATTTTCCACCGCTGGCCGTTTCCCACCCTCGCTGCCATCCGCCCCCCCACGCGCTCGCTCGTCCCCAGCCTTTTCATGCCCGCAGCATGAGCGCCGGCCGTACCAGCAACTATCGGTGATCTTCTGAACAGACGGCTGGGCCTTCCCAACAATGAGCGTAAGCCAGTCCGCTACCGTGTGTCGCCACCGCTGCTCACCTGGTCCGCAGTTCCTCAACAGTGTTCTCTCCTCCATCGGCGGCGGCGCAGGCCAGTCGCAGGCACAGTCTGGACGAGCCGCCCCCTCGCAAGCCCCCGCCCCAAATCCGACGCAAACACCACGTGTCGGTGGCCCAAGCAACGGTGTGTCATCAACAACGACACCCAAGCGCAAGGCAGAAGGCGAGCCAGCGCCCGTACCTGCGAAGGCTCCGCGTAGGGATCTAGACCCGTCCCGTTCGAATCCTGTATCCCGTACTGGCACCGCTTCTCCGGTCGTGAAACCCGCCGCTCCCGCGCCTTCAAGCTCGATGCCCTATCGCGGCACCGCTCAACCATCCGGTTCCACTATCACTCGCAAGCCCTCCACGTATGCGTCGGTCGCCAAGTCGGGCCCCTCCGCCACCACCATCGCAAAGCCCGCTCCGAAGCCAGTCACGAAACCTTCGCCTGCAGTCACAACAGTGCAAGCTGCAGCCGGCCCGGCACCCAAGAAGGGATCATACCAAGAGATTTTGGCCAGAGCAAAGGCGGCACAACAGGAGAAGCCGCCGGTTGGTGCTATCAAGCACAAGCCGCTTGAGAAGTTGACCAAGAAGGAAAAACTTGCACTTCATGAGAAGAACAAGCAGGCTGCTGCTGCCGCAAAGGACCCGAAGCTTGCACTGAAGCAGGGACTGAAGCCGGGATTGAAGGGACCTGCTAAAGGCGTTGACGCAAAGGCTGGCGAGCCTGCGAAGGAGAAGAAGAAGGCGCCGGACCTAGGCTACCAGGGCACCATGCGTGGTGCCATGCGTCCAGCTGCAAAGGAACCAACCTATCAGGGAACTATGCACAAAGGTGCTGCAGCAGTACGCAGGCCCGGACTAGACAGGGGCGACAGGAGTAGAAGCGGCTCGCTCGGTCCACGACCACCCGCGGAGAAGCGCTACCGATACGTGGAAGATGACGAAGAGGAAGAAGACTACGAATCAGAGGGTTCTTCCGATATGGAAGCGGGTATATTCGATGTGGACCAGGAAGAACAGATGAGTTTGCGTGTGGCTAGGAAGGAAGACGAGGAAGCGTTGCGCGAGGAAGAAGCGCTCAAACGCAAGAAGCTCGAGCGCAAGCAGATGTTGGAGAGGATGAACTCGCAGGCTAAGAAGAAAAGGCCTTTCTAGGCTGCGATGACAGACTACTCAAGATTTCTACTTCAACTCTAGCCGGCAGGTGGACAATGGGTCCACGTCGGCATTTACTTCCGGTTTTGAGCATTGCATGGGGCATTGGGTAGACTATTGCTGGTTATAGCGTGGCGTTCGTCATCACTTCTCGCGGCACGATTCATGAAAGGCTTCGGGCTTCAGAGAGGCCCTATATTCTCCGATATTCTTGTTGTAGAAGATATCTTCAGCCACTGTCTTGCGGTAATTGATACAAGACTAATTGCGCGTCATGCGCCTCTACTACACTTCTTCGATATGCTTCTTGTTCTCCACATTTCTGGAATGTTTACTTCTCCTTTTGGAAATATACTCTTACCATCTAGCCAATTAGCATGTTTTGAATCGTTTCCCCTGAGATTGATCATGACTTGTGGCTGAGCTGCATGCACGAACCCCCAAGGGCGAGACACTACACTTGAAATCCTATTTCTCACTCCGTTATGTGCCCTTTCACGGTCAACTGCAGCCAGCCTCAGCATGTAGGCATTGGATTCAGACAACTGGGATCAAGTCGCCTCATGTAACGCCGTCCGAGGACGAGTGAGATGCGTGATGACAGTCAACAAGCAACTCGGGATAAGCTTCGCACCATGCCCTGAGGTCAGACATGGGTGTGGCTTGTTGCTGGTCGACGCGATGTGCAGGAAACCTCGCTTGACGTCGTCTTCCCCCTTGCTCGGTAGGGCTGAAGGGGTGGAGGAGCCAGGGCACAGGGCAATGCCCCCGAGGAAGGCCCCCCGCAAAGCATGCATGCCTCGGCAAGATGGGGGCGATCCAAGCTCCCGCCAACTCCGCTCCATCCTCACTGCTACATCTTCCGCGGCTATTACATCCCACAGATATGAAGCTGGCGCGCACCTCGGGGGGCTGAACAACAAACACATCACCGCAGTGTTTCTTTCGTTAAAAAAAACTTGCACCGCAAGACATAATGGCGGGCGAGGTTCGCCAGCCCATCGACGTCAGCTCACTGTCGAGCTACATTGACGCGAATGTGCCGGAGATCAAGACGCCGATTGATGTAAAACAGGTACTGCGATCTCCCAGCCCATCCCAACCCTTGCCAATACCACCTTCGCGCAGTCCCCGCCTTGAACCATACCATCCCATAGCCAGGAGAAACACAACCTCCCCAAACGCTGACAGCCGCCTCGCGCACAGTTCGGCTACGGCCAGTCCAACCCCACCTACCTGCTCACGTCGGTGCCGACGGGCGCGCGCTTCGTGCTGCGCAAGAAGCCTCCCGGCCAGCTGCTGTCCAAGACGGCGCACAAGGTCGACCGCGAGTACCGCATCATCGCCGCGCTGTCGCGGCACACGGACGTGCCCGTGCCGCGCGCCTACTGCCTGTGCGAGGATGACGCCGTCATCGGCACCGCCTTCTACATCATGGAGTTCCTCGACGGCCGCATCTTCGAGGACCCCAGCCTGCCCGGCGTGAGCGTCGAGGAGAGGACCGAGATGTACGTTAGTCTTTTTTTTTATTCAATTGCCCAGCTTCCGCCGTAAACATGGTAAAATGAGGAAGGCCTGTGGATGCAACGGACATCCTTTTTGGGGAGGAAGAGGAAGAAGGGAAGGGAGAGAGCACGCGCTTCGAAGCCGGACAGCTCATTCATCAAGCCGGGAGCTCCCATCTCGTTGACAAAAACGTCCCTAGTTAGCTAACCACCATTCCCCGTCTCTCACAGGTGGCACGACGCCATCCGCACGCTCGCCAAGTTCCACCGCGTCTCGCCGGCCGCCGTCTCGCTGTCCAACTACGGCAAGCCGTCGGGCTTCTTCGACCGGCAACTCGCCACTTTCGCCACCATCTCGCAGGCGCAGGCGCAGACCGCCGACGTCGAGACGGGCGTGCCCGTCGGCAAGATCCCGCACTACGACGACATGTCCGCCTTCTTCCGCGACGCGGCCACGCAGCCGCGCGACCGCAGCGGCTTCGTGCACGGCGACTACAAGATCGACAACGTCGTCTTCCACAAGACCGAGCCGCGCGTCGTCGGCATCCTCGACTGGGAAATGTCCACCATCGGCCACCCGCTGTCCGACCTGTCCAACCTGCTCAACCCCTTCGTCACCGCCGCCAGCGGCGTCAGCATCGGCGCCGGCGGCAAAGGTACGCAGACTTTCCAGCCCGGCGCCACCCCCGGCCTTCCTACCCACGACCAGCTCGTACGCCTGTATGCCGAGACTGCGGGCTGGGATCCGGCGCCGGATATCGTGTGGGGAGAGGCGTTTAATCTGTATCGTGGTGCTGTGATTTTGCAGGGAATCGCGGCTAGATACGCGCGGCGCCAGGCGAGTTCGCTGAAGGCGAAGGACTATGGCGAGGGCATGAAGCCAATGGGCGAGCTGGCTTGGAAGCTGGTACAGGAAATCAAGCAAGGAAACGCGAGGTCGAAGTTATAGGAAATTCGTTGTATATAGAGAAATCCCGGGAACTCAATGCACAATGAAATGGAAGGTGAAGAGTCGGCGACTCAGTTGTATTCAAGATTTCGCTTGCTTTTTAGTGGCCAGCTGCTAGACTTTGAGCAGCGTTCGCTATCCATTTGTCCCGTGTTATCCGATGAACGCCTCCGAAGAAAAGAAGAGAACCACTTGAGGGACTTGTCAACGGAGTTGTTTCCTCGTTAAGAAAGCTTTCTGGATGGAGCATACCGTGGATGCCGTCCTCCTGCCGAATTTTGTACACTAGCTAAGGCCGTTCCCGACTCCAGTAGCTCCGTGCATCCTTGATTGACCAAGTGGTATCCGTGAAAAGAGAAAGGAAGTTATGTCGACCATACCCCATGCTTGCACCAGTCTACCTGTGGTGGTGCTGACGGTCGTCGCCGCCGATGCGCTCGAGGGCCTGTAAATCAACCAGTCAGTATTCGTCTCCCCAGATATTTTGCCAGATTCGCAATATGCGCAGGTTCAGAGCGCAATGTCGAGAAGATGTCGAGTAGGGGGGGAAAGTCGTACCTCGAGCATGACGACCGAGTTGCCGCGGATGACCTGCAAGATCTTAATCAGCATTCTGCTCTGCACTGAGGCTTGAATGTAGTACTACATACACACATGCCAATGCGGACCTTCTCGCCACCAGGCTTCTCCTCGACGGCTTCGTCAAGGACGATGTTCAGGAAGACCTAGGTATGGGCGTCAGCCTAGAATCGGGCGCAAGGCGGGGCTCAGAGCATCAAAGGCTTGGTCGAACAGGGTGACGTACATCGTAGCCGCGGAGGACACCGATAACTTTGCGGGAGCCGTTGAGCTGGACAAACAGACGCTTGTCAAGGTACTGTTCGAACAATACTGTCAATGGATGTAACCAATCTTCGTGGAGACGGAGCTATCGTGACGGTGGCAGAAACAGTACCTTCTTGAGTTCGGGCTGAGCCTGCGGCATTGTGATTGATTTCGCGTGAGGGTGTAGTAAATCGTGTGCGGTGCGTGTGGTTTCGACAGCTGTGAAGATCGCGGGCGCGTTGTTGTCGGAGGGCAGGTGGTGTTGGAAATGCGCCGGCACTGAGCTCAAGTTCGCGCGCCGACGCGCGCCAAGAGATAATTCTGCCGGCCCTGGGTCCGCTCGCTCACCGCCCGCCGCCGCGACGCTGCCTTCCTAGAGCTGTAGGCCGCCGTTTCTCAACACCACTACGGCATTTGCCCGTTGCACCGAACCTCACACTCAAGTGATTTTCAAACGAGCCGACACGAATTAGCGAACACAGGCGCAAAATCGGAGAAGACAAAAGAAGGAAACACCATGAGGAAATCTTTCGGCGCGCGGCGCGTCCCGCGCAAGGTCGGCCAGGAAGAAGACGAAGATGCTGGCGCTACCAGCTCCGGCACCGATGCGGGGGCCCAAACACCAGGTCAGTATATCTACGCCCTTGTTTACCACCACTTCATATACCTCCTATTCTGACGCGTGCTCCGGACAGATAGCTAATCAGAACCTGGCAGAACCCGTGGTAAAGCGAGCGCCCGCCTCAAAGACCAAGAAACGATCCTCCCTCCGCCTCTCATTTGGCCCTGGTGAAAGTGCTACCGAGGGTGAGGATGACAACGGTGCAGTCTTCACGCCTAAAAAATCGAACCTCAGCAGAATAGCGGCCGAGAAGAACGCCGAGCGCAAAGGTTTCCGTGTCTCGCTGTCCTCAGACCAATTGCCTGCGCAGAGAGACGTCACGGATGAACGACCGAGTTACAGCAAGGAAGCGCTAGCAGAACTGCGCGACTCCCAGCCGTCTACGCCGAAGCCCAGCGCCGACGACGATGACGAACCGGAGGGGAAGGAGGTGGACATTGCGGCCAAGTTCGGGCCGCTGGCGAGCCTGAAATCGTCATCCGCCATCCCCACCGATGCGGAAATTAGAGAGAAGAAAGAGCGTAGACGACGGCTAGCTCAGGAGCCGGGATTCATGTCTCTGGATGGCGACGAGGCCAAGGAAAGGACCGTATATGATGACGAGAACGCCTACGATAGCGATGACCTTGACCGGCCGCGTGACGTTACCATCCGGACCACCATCAAAGAGAAATACCCCGAAGGCCGGTTAGTGCGTGAAGATGAGGATGTGGCAGAGGGCTTCGACGAATTTGTGGAAGATGGCCGCATATCACTCGGCCGTAAAGCAGAACGCGAGGCCGCACGCAAGCGTCGTGAAGAGATGGCTAGCATGATTGCAGACGCTGAGGGTGGTGGCTCTGGTGACGATGGATCCGACGATTCGGAAGACGAGCGCAATGCTGCGTACGTGGCCGCACAAACCAAAGCTGGAACGTACGGATCGCGAGACAAAAATGCAGATGACCCGCAGCGCCCCCGGACACCACCGAAGATTTCATCGTTACCGGAGCTAGGAGGGGTGTTAGCACGACTACGCGCCTCGTTGAAGGAGCAGGAGGAAGTCAAGGCGGCAAGGGTCAGGAGGATGGAGGAGCTGGCAAGGGAAAAGACGGACATTTCCTCTCAGGAGTCCTGGATACAAAGTCAGCTAAAGATTGCGGGGGAGAAATACGAGAAGTTGAGGATTGAAGCTGGCGGAGCTGGTGGAGCGGCCACGCCGGTGAACGGAGTTGATAGCGCTGCCGCAAGTGAGAGGGGCTTGGATAGTCTTGGAGGTACACCGGCACCTGTCGGGAGTGGCGAGGACGCCACGTGAGACAATTGAAGATGCAAGGCTCAGTAGAAACAACAAAAAGTTCATGTTCCCAGCTCAGGCGTCAAGGATTGCCCATTGAGTAAGTGATATTCTTGGATGTCGCCATTTGCGCTCCGAAGTTCGTACAAAAGCCTTCGTAGCCTCCTACACATTGCCCCCTTTCTCCAAATCCGGCCGCATCCTGTGAAATCTCGACAGGACACCCATAAGAACACTAAACTAGTGTCCTATGGTTCCCTTTGAATAGGTTAAGCTTTCCGTAAATCTCAATACACTGAGAAGTAGCTTCCGAAAATACGACTTTACCACAGCATTAGAGTAAAATGCTCAACACGAGTAGGATTGAAGAAGGCCGGGGCTTGCGAGGCATAACTGAGCCAACAAATACCGTGAGACAACCCAACCCCCTGGTGTATGGACTTCTTGATTATTGATTTATATACGTCAGAAGTTAGGTTTAGGGCATGTGCATGTGCGAGCGTAAGAGGTTCATGAAAGATGTATGTGCTTTATATATCTGACAGGGTAGACGCTGACAAGCGTGCTTCTTAACTGTCTGACTGGCCAGCCCTTCACTCGACTTGTTCAATAGAAGCAACACAAGCATCTGAAAAACATGCCATTTCTGAACAGATTTGGCTTTTGCTCTTACTACCCAATCGTGTCTCTTGTCATTGATCTGCCTTGTCCATTGTCTCAACAGCTATAAGCAATCTCTTAACAACTGGGGCCTATATGGAAAGTTCCCCAGATGCGATCTCGAACAACGCCGGCAAATGCCCAACCTCGATCCATCGCAGAGATCGGCCCCGATACGCCAGGAGAAAACAAAGAATGTAGCCGTGCAAGACAGCAAAGAAGACGTCCATCAGGTCATCATCCAGTAGACCAACCAAAGCCCCGAACAAATAGCTAAGTTAGCGACAGAGAATGAACTCAATAGTCCCCTCCATCTTCATCATCAGCCGCAGCAGCAGCGCCACCGACGGGCTTCTTGGCCACTTTCGCCCCGCCGCCCTTTCTTTCCTCCCCATCATCATCCACCCCATTGACCAACTCCCCAATCTCTCCGCTCTCCCTCAACACTTCCCTCGCCCTCGCCTCGCCCACATCCAAGTCCTCCGCCACCAACCGCATCGCCAGCTCCGGCACGAGGACCTCCTGAATGAAACCGCTGACCGTCTTGAACCCGATGAGGCGGTCGCGGCCGGCACTTTCTCTGATCTCGTCGGCCAGCTCGCGCGTGACCCACGCTTCCATGACGCGGCGCCCCCGGGGCCCGTAGTAGCCCACGGTCATGCCCGTCAGCGCTTCGTCCGCGGCCACCGTCTTCTTGAGGTTGCGCCCTTCGCCGCGCGCCGCCGCCTCGTCGGCCGCGTCGCGGAAGGCCGAGGGGCGCTCGCGACGGATGACGCCGACGAGGTCGTCGCGAAAGCGTTCGATGCGTCCGCCGCTAGTACCGCCATTGCCGCCGTCGCCACCACCGTGGCCGGTTTCTATGGGCGGTGTCGATAGCGCGTCAAAGTCGATGTTGGGGTACTCGCGTGCGGCGTACTCTTCACGCGCCGTGGCGCGGCGGTGCGCCTCGCAGAATTCCATCTGCTTTCGTATACGCATATACGCTCGGCTGCCCTGCCATTCTTCCAGCAAGACTCGGTCTACCGGGGCCTGGCAGACAGGGCATTTTGCTGGCGTTTCGTAATTGCCGTTCGGGTTAGGTCCATCGTGGTCATCGTCATCGAGGTCGCCAAAGTCACCAACAAGCGGGCTGCTGGCTTTGATGGAACTGTGGTCGTGTTCGTGGTTCGAGGTCGTTTGAGGTAAGTGCGTTGAGTCGTCGGGGGCTTGGCCTTTGTTGCGCCTTGACGATCGTCGTGTGGCCGTCGTTTTAGATTCCGGGTTCGATGAGGTGCCGCCGTCAATAGACGGGAGCATCTTAAGAGCCTTCACTTTTGTGGGCGTATCAAGACCATCCTTGTTGGAACTATCTGGTTTACTGTTCCCTGTGATGGCTTTTGAAAAAGCTGTCAGATCAATTATTTCGCACTCTTGAGATTCTGATAGTGAAGTGCTTCGTGTGCAGCGAGCCAGTGAAGGAGGGGATTGTATCGGAGCCAGCCTCCTGATTTGCGGCGGGTATCTAGTTTGCGGAGAAAAGTTGATAGCTGGTAGCTTCTTGATCGTCGGATTGTTCTCCTTTCGCATCTCCGGCAAAGGCCCAAGAAGCTTGACATTCGGTTTCTCCCTAGGCAATCTTGTCTCGGAAGTTCCCATATGTTTCGCTTTGGGTCTCGCCGTTCGCAAAGGGGGGGACGATGCAATAGGCTCAAGCGTATCCAACATCTTCATGCCAGCACCAGCACTTTCTCCAGGAAGCCTCTCGGAAGACCGCGAATTGGTGGCGTTGACTGAAACGTCAGAAAGTGGCGTACCTTTGTTACTCTTCTTCGCACCCGCTCGCCCCGTACTCGCCGCCGTCTTCGCAAGCACATGGATATTTTTCGCCGGCGTCGACTGCACACTTTTGGATCCGGACTTGGATCCATATCCCACTCCCGCCGTCTTCTTCGCCTTGCCGCTGCCACGTGAAGCCTCAATGCTCATTACCCCATTCCCATACGTCGTGGTTCGCCTGTGCTTCGCCGGGCGCGCGTTCATCTCACCGAAAAGATCCGTTTTGTCTTCGTCGTCGTCCAATCCGACTGTCGAATCTTGCGTGCTGGTTCCGGCTCCTGCTGCTCCACGCGCTCTTTTCCCATTGGCTGCACCCGCCATCGCTCCTCGACCGCCGAGATAGGCCGGCGCCCTGATCCCTTTCCGGCCGTTCGGAACCTTAAACGGAGATGTCGGCGCCGACGAGGAGAAAGGGGAAGATGCGAACTTGTGGTCATCGTCGGAACCTTCCCTGTCGGAGCTGGAGCTTTCCGGGTCGGCATCGATGCTCTTTCCTTCCGGCAACGGCGCGGGCTTGGGCACCGCGGACGGCGACGAAGATCCCGCTGCCGAAGAAGTAGTAGCCGGATGATCTGCCGAGGAAGGCTTCCCGCCGACCGTGCTCAGTAGAGGCTTCGTATGGCGAGTGAGGGGAGGCATAGTTGACCGGAGGCGTAAAGGAAAAGAGGGGACACCAAGCTAGTTTAGGTGGGCAGATGGCGTGTTAGGAGCTCGCGGTCGCGCAGATAGATAAAGCTTGACTTGAGTCAAGGTCGGCCAAAAAATTATCGCGGGTGGACAGTCGCCAAGGTGAATCAAAAACTCGAACTGAAGCCGCGACTTATCAGGCGGTGTCCTCAGGCATTGCCGTAGGCGGGCGGGTGTCGCGTGGGACCGAGCGGCAGGCAATTGTCGATCCAGTGGCCCAGCTCAATTGGCACGCACAGCGGCCGTCTGGGGGGATGATGATGCAAGGGAGCGCGGGGTGAAGGATGCAGCGGTCGAGTCTCGAGTGTTCGAGTCCTGGAGTCTCGGGTAAGCTGCACGCTCCCGCGCGCTAAGCGGAGCTTGACGCGACGCGCGCGGTCGGGTGGCCGTGTTACTGACGACACGTCAACCTAACTATCAATCCTTCTTCTATGCGACATTCCATTGAATTTATAAGCTCATAGTACCCTTTGCATTAGCCTCTACCTACAGAGCCAAGATTCATATGCGTAAATTTCACCAACTTCTGGCGTCAGGATCACACAATGCATTAAGCTCTTTCTCAACACGTGCAATCCTAGAACATGGGTATATGCATTTCCCTTTCCAGCCGTTGTTCGGCTCCCTGCGAACTTTTTCCAGACCTCAAACTCCCTGCAGGCATTCTGCCCGCCAACCCTTGTAAACGCCATTTTCCCATGCAATTCGCAATCATGCGCGTATACCAAAAGGTATCAAGCAATCTTCCTCCCAACGTTGCCGACTCCTCTACCCACAATGCTGACCACAATATCTCCTTCGTCGTTCCCTGCATCCCTCAATCCCCATCCGCTCGCACCAAACGCCCGCAGGTCTCTGCTGAGCTGGATGACGTCCTCAGTTCCGACAACGTCCCTTCCCATCTGCAATCTTCCTACATCTTCCGATCCCATGGCCATCAGCGTCAGCATCGTCGGCGCCGCGATGTTGGAGACGCAGCCGCCCTTCTCAATGGCCTCGAGCAGCTGATAGGCGCATTGCATGCCAATGTCCTCCGCCGGTACGCCTCCCTGCGGCGGCGATGCCACGTCCGCCGAGTACAGCATACCCGTCGAGCTCTCCGCGACCAGGCTGAGACCAAATCCCACGCCAATCTTCCTCTTATTATCCGGATTCTCCTTGGTAGGCCACGGCACCAGCGGCGCGCTCGACACATCCGAGAAAATGTAGGTATCCGCCACGAACGGGTTGAGCACGCCACGCGCCTTCTCGATCATGCGTGCATTGTTCGCGCCCGACGTGCCTGTGGTATACGCCACGCCGCGGATCTTCTTGACGCGGCCGGGGTTGAGCAGATGCACCGTCCGCGGCAGACGCACCTGGTGCCCGAAGACCAGCTGCACCTCGCCGCCGCCGCCGCGGCCGCCGGGCCCCGCGTTCGACCGGCGCAGCACGCGCAGCTCGATGTCGGCCTGGATGCCGAACTGCGCGTACAGCGGCAGCACCGCCGTGCGCACCGTGTCGACCGACACGTCGCCCGTCGCCGGCGTCGCGCTCGTGATGACGCCCGGCCCCGTGAACGTGACATTGAACTTGTTCTTGGCGAACGGTGCCAGCATGCACAGCGGTATCAAAAAGTAGCTGACGCCGCGGGTGCACTCGCGCGGCACCTCGTGCTTGAGCACGCCGTGGATGTTGGCGCCGTAGCCGGCCGCGCTGCCCGCGATCAGGCCCGGCCGGTAGACCAGTGTTGTGCCCGTGTACGAGAACTCGATGGTGGACCCATTGGTGACGGCGTCGAGCAAGCGGATGAAGGAGACCTCGTGCGGCCGAAGACCGGGGTTGACGTCCTTGCTGCGGATCTGCGAGATGCGGACGGGGCGGCCGGTGAGGGTGGCGAGGACGAGGCGCTGGACGAGGTGACGGTGGCCGGTGAAGGTGAGCCTCGGCGCATTCGTGGCTTCGGCCATGGCGCAGTGCGGGAAGATGATTGTGCTGTCGCGGGGTTGTTTGTTGCGCGTGGTTGATCGCCCCGGACAAAAAAGTTCCAGCTCAGCTTTTTTTGCCGGGCGGAGGAACAGCGACCGCCTGCCCCATTGGGCGGACGGACAGGACCCTGCTTCTTCGCCGGGTAGGCCGCTGGTCAGGGTTGACTTGAGGCTAAACCTACCTCCCGGACCTCGGCACAGCTATGGCATGGCGGAAAGCGCCGCCAATGCTAACACATGGCTGCCCCAGGCAAAAGAGAAAGACGATCTACATACAGCATCTTACGCAGTACGAAAACGCCAAAACCAATATTGTAACAGACCTTTTACTGCGGGCACGCGGCTCGCGAGATGGTCCTTCATTTGGCAAATGAATGTCGGCCGTCGACCAGCGTGTGCAGGGATCGCGTTTAAGCTTCACCGGCAATGGCGGTCGGTCCAGGTGAGCAGAGCGATCAGCCCCAGAGCTAAGCGCGATTTGCGACATATGCGATTGCAATCCCACCCGCCCCAAACCGGCCCTCAGGCACGGCCAAAACGTAAAGCTCTTACCATACCCACTATCGCCCGCCCGATGCCACGCGGGCGAACTCAGACTCAGAGAGAAACTGCTCGCGAAGCGTGGCGTCGGCTCGCCCCTGCGCAAACTCTAATAATATCATGATACTCGCGAGGAAGGAGCAATAGCGTTGGGGAGGCCGCAATGGACAGGCAGATCCGTCCGCATGTATACTAAACATTAAATAGGCATTTCTAAGCATTAGTCAAAGCGCCTGTGCCTCGAGTCGTAAAAAGAAGGCCCCTGCGCGTGAGGCGCCTTGGCGTCCCTGGCGCCTGGCTTTCCCCGGCTTGCCCTAAAATAAAAAAAATAATGCGCTTTACGCAAGTCAAACGAACAGCGGCCGTCAAAGCTCCCCACCCCCTCGGACCTCGTTGCCCTTGCCCTCTGTATAGCTGCCCGACATCATCGAGCGCCCCCAAGCTACCCGCAGCCACGACTTTAGCGTGCAAAGAGACGCGGATGGGAAGATCCCAATAATGAGCCTCCCAACGCCGCTGCCACAAGTACGCGCGTATGACGTTATGTGCTCAGGAACATGACGCCTCCAATCAGACCAAGGCAGCGTGTCACAGCAATACGGACCTCGCCGACACCGTTACTACGGGAAGCAGCTTCTCACTCGACTCTATTGCTCGAAGGGGTATAATAGGCAACCAAGCAAAACTTATCCTCTCTTAGCCATGCGACCCTACGCATGATTGCCACAGCCACACGGCAGCAGTGCATGCGACATGTCTCCGCTGGCGGCAGGGTCTCTGCCGTGACCCACACGTGGCTGGGATGCAGTAAACTTCCAAAGAAACGCGCGCGATGCAGAATGGATGCGAGATGATGCAGATGCAGGACGAATGCAAATGCAGCCGGCCCAACCCAGTCCTTTGTCAACCCCATTTTTTGATGCGCCACTGAAACAAATGGCGCGTTTCGACCCGAAACTGAAAGGAAAATGCCACTTCCGCTACTCATTTCCAAACCGCCGCCCGTCCTCTGACCGTTTTGAAGCCCCAAATGCGCTACGTGAACTCCAAAAGCAAAACAACGCAAATGACACGTGCCTTGGCGTCACGTCGTCCCGCGGCCGCGCTGTTGTGACCACTGATCCAATAGCGCATGCTGTGTAACCACAAATCATGCTTGGGTCCAGTTCGTCAACATCTTTCCGCGCTGTCCCTCCACATCTCCTAGCGCCTGTGTGCTTGCAGGACGCGCTCCACAGATCGTACCTGTGCATGTCCGGTGACCACGATTCATACCCTCCAGCCGCTCCACTACTGCCCTCCCCAACCCCATCTGTTTCACCCAGACTACAGGCGTCAAGTCGTGAAATAATTGTGTGATCGCTCCTCCTCGGCGCCTATTGAGACACCGCAAAGTATTGACTCGAGTCTGAAACTGACTCTGGAAGATGCAACTTGTAGGAGTTTGGATGCCAGTCTCGAGCCTCCGTCCAGGAAAGATTCACCACCGCTGTGGCAACACGGACCGGCACGTGTCTTGGTAGACATCGTGATGCGGAAACTCAGTCCGAAGAGGGGCGACCAATCCTGTGGCTGGAAGGCATCCCGGAGGCACGGCGGAAGCGGTAAAGCAGGCCCGCGGACTGTTCATCTCGATCTCTTGTGGACTTGGCCCTCGATCATTCCCCCGCCCCCGTAGTCCCATCGCCGCTTGAGGGATTCGTTGCTGAAAGAGCTTGCAACAACGTCTTGCCACATGCTTGGCGTGACGTATGGCTGAGCAGGTGTGGCGTACGAGACGGGTGGAGGCAGCTGCGCCGGCACATTGGGGATTTGTTGTGTATGCGGCGAAACACTCGATGACTGGTAATATGCCGAAGGTTGGGTCTCCTGTTGTGGCGTCCGGAGCTCGTAGGTGCCTGGCGGGGGCGGTCTTAGAGGAGGGGAGGACTGAGACGTAGTACTTGGAGGGGGCGTACCGAAAGCTGCATTCCATTGGCTGTGCACCCTCTAGTCAGCATCATTGCACCAACAACAAACATGCAGCCACTTACTCAAAGATTCTGTTTGGGTTCCATTGCACTGGTTCTTGATTTTGCATGGACGGCTGTTGGGGTTGCCTCTGACCCGCAGCCATCATCACCAGTGACTGAACTACGGGAGAGTCAGCCTTGGGGTCCGTGTCGCTCGCGGAGATCGGCGGCGTGATAGGATGCTGGGTATAGTTGACTTGACCTGGTTGCTCCAAAGAAGGGTCCTGCGCCGAGCCGCGATGACGGTACCCACCATCGCTGATGGGGCTGGGGTTGTTGTGGATTGCAGGGCTGCCAAAGGGGAATGAAGGCTTCAGTTCAAACGGTTTGCTGGTATCCGCGGAAAAGGCCTCCCGCAAGTTGTTGACCTGTGCTTGCATCTCCGGCATCGGCCAGTTTCCAATGCACTGCTCCAGGATCCTCATATGGCGCACAAAGAAATCCCTGGCATCTCCATTAAGTTCCGGGTCCGGCGAGGTGATGGCAACCTGATCCACAGTTAGAAGAAAGAAATACACGATGCGATGGGACGATGCCTTACCAGGTGAAGCATAGTGCAGGTCAATACGGAGTAGATGGTGAAGCTGATTCCGCGTTGCATGCAAAGCAGGCCTGGCAGGTGGACATCCCGAATGATGGCTTCCTGCAGCCTACACATGTTCTTCGCAGCAGAGTAACAGAGCAACATGTGCTGCTTCCACATCGGGTCGAAGGACTCGTAGTGGAAGTGCAACTGCGGTCTGTGATGCATGATGATGCCGAGATAGTGGTAGCAGTGCAAGTTTGCAACATAGTGGGATGGAATCCATGGCGGGGAACCATCTGTGGGATAGTCAATCTGCAGATCGCGGGGAAGCTCCCGGGCCCATGCAGCATAAGCATCGTTCAGCTGAACGAAAGAAGGTTCAACCGCCCAGTTCTTTGTCTTCTTGCGAAGAGTTCTGTGGAGAATCGTCGTTTGTTGAATGTTCCGGACGATGCGCAACATGTAAGCGAACTGGCGCGAAATCTGGTTCTCCGCCTCTTCCTGACTTGACATTGGCCGGGGAATGTCGAAGTCAACAGTATCTTCCTTGACGCCGAAATCCGAACGCCCTGGAAACCAGAGTCAATATTGAATTATATGCAGGGGTACATTTTGACATACCTTGAGGACCTCCGACCATAACCTCAAGCTGGAATAGCATGTGCCAGACTCTTGTCTTTGTTATGCAGTCATGTGCTGATGAACCGCAAGGCTTGCCCATCTGATGCAACTCAAAATGGGTGTCCAGATCAAGGTCTTTGGCCATGGCGACACAATTCACAACCGTCATCCAGGACCTGTAGAAATAACCACGTTTGGGCACGGCTTCCCGCGCCTTCAAAGCGAGGATCAAGGCTTGGATCGTGCTCAGGCGAGGTACGTCTTTGAAGCTTTCCTCGTGCTCTAAAACTATGATTAGAGCTGAAAAAATTAAAATGACAAGATGTGTGGGTATACGTACTTGCAAGGAGTGCCAGCCACTTGTTTCCTTGAGACGGATCATCTAGCATTAAGGACGAACACGCGAAGATGGCCTCAAGGATGAGAGGAGAGATTGCGGAACGGTTGGTGTGCCACTGCTGGTTGAAGTATGACCTGTTGATGACCGGAACGTAGGGGTGGATATTGGTGAAGAAGTACTCAAAGTAGTTGAGTGCCTGTTGGTCTGCCGGCATCATGTCCGGGGGGATACGTATCGTCATGTCGGGAGCATGGTCATCAGGAAGCTGAATCTCATACTCTTCGACTGGCGGTGCATTTGCCAACGACCTTTTCTGGTTTGCAATATACGGGGCTGGAAAATTGATCAATAAAATGAGATCCAAAAGGTCCGATGATTCTAGCTTACCGATTGCTGTGTGGTCGATTTTGAGCTCTCCCAGAGCCTCAGTAAGCTGAGAAGTGTCGAGGTTGTTCCTCCACATGGGCTCGCCCTCATTTGAAGAGCCCATTGAGGGCGCAGATTGCGGCTGATAAACTTGTTGAGGGTGGTATTTCATCTGATCCGGATTGGATAGAGGGGCCGGTGGCATGGCGCCATAATGAACACTTTCCTGGCTCTGGGGAGGTGCGGGGGGCATGCCCCCATAAGGCGCTGTTTGATACAAGCGAGCTGCATCTGCATAGGATGCTTGCAGAGGATGGCCCATCAGGGGACCGACCTCTGTGCCCATGGGATGTTGAATGGAGTGGTGTCTTTGGAAATCGCCCGGCGAGGGGACGTGCTGAACATTTTGCGAGGGGTCGTAGTCGTGGCTTCTGTCGCCGATTTCGAATGTGTGAGAGCCGGTGGGGAACGAGTCCTTGTTTTCGTAACTGACAGTCGGCGGGACACAGTTGAGCTTCAGGCGGATGCAAGCTGCGCAGGGCCAAGCGTTTGTGGTTGCGGCATCACATTTGATCTTGCGGCGTCGGCATCCCTCGCAGGCGCGCATCACTGATTCGGCAAAGTCAGCTTCCCTGTCGAGATGCAGGTAGAGCGGCGGCGCGCGGAACTCTACCTTTGAGGCGCTTGTGGCGGTTGTGCTCGTCGACGAAAACATAGTCTGGCGAAGCGGGTCAGCTCGCAGTCGCAAAGCAAAGCAGGTGCGCGTCACGGCGCATGCGGTGCGGCGTACTTCTCTGGTTCTCCCGCGGCGCCAGCGTCTGCGGCGCAAAAGGAAAGCTCTGCATTTGTGCGGTCTGGGGTAGGAGAGGCCGTCCGGTGGACTCGCTCGCCATGTCTCAGCGGCGGAGGAGGTTGGAAGAAGCTCGTCGCGCGCTGGAGCTTATTGGCGCGGCGGGACGGGACGCGGTGAGTTTGCGATGGATTGCTGTAGCGGGGAGGAGCAGGCGGTGCGAGGCCGGGGCGCCAATCGGCAGCGGGTGGGGGGCGTCAGCAAGTGGAATTCGGACGAGGTCGGTGTTGGATCGATCAGCCGCCACTCGGTCAGCTTCGTTTGCTGGAGCTGCGCGCGGGTTGGGTGTGGTTGGACGTCCTAAGTAGGCGGCAGCGGGTGCGCACTCCGATTACCGAGAGCGGGCGCGGCGCTGGCGCATTGAGATGAGGAGTGGAGCCGCGGTCTGGGAGGACGTTGAGACTGTCCGCAGGGCAGGTGCTCTCGCGTACAAGTAACAGTGGCGTAGAGACTCCTGAGTGGGGATTGACGAACGGTCTGGCGGTCGCGCTTGGGACCGTGGAAGCCAGGCCAGGAGCACGTAAGATAGCCCAGCTAGCTCCGCACCCGCCAGACACCACAGAGCCGTGCCAGGGTGCGCTGGGAAGCCGCGAGAGTCAGGCAAGTGGGCGCGGGCAGCCAAGCTCGCGCGAGGGATGCGCAACGCTTCTCGCGAGCAGCGGCGGGCGGGACAAGGATGCTTGCTGGGCTCTGCCGCTGGCTCTGGCACCTCATCAGTCTGGCATTTGGGTAATCACTGGCGCTGCACTGGCACCGCCCGCTGCTGCCGGCATCGCACGCGCCTGCTACCGCCGCAGCGCACCGCAGCATCGAGCCGCGAACCCGGCGCCCTGTTTCTCTGCTCACGCCTTTGTTCATGCTCATGCTCATGCTCATGCTCAAGCCCCGAGCACCGAGCATGCTTCTGCCTCTGCCGTCCGCGCGGGCGCCTCCGCGCTGCCCCTCGCGCGGGGGGAAGGGCGCCGCTGCTGGCCGCCGGCGCCCAAACGCGGCGCTGCAGGGGTAGGTAGCAGCGGCGCGGTTAGGCTCAGGCTGTCAGGCTTGCGCGCCATTAGCCTGCCACCTGCTCAGCACACCCACACTCGCCATCGATTTGCCGAGGAGGCCCCACCGCCTGTGCCGAATCCTCGACGGCCTCGACGGCTGCTGTTCTGAGGGAGATGAGCGGACTGCACGAGGGCCAGCCCTAGCGAAAGAGCTTACGACGTCAATAAAAAATCAGTCTATGCCTGGTCCGTCAGCCTGCCCACCCATCGTGGTCCTGCTGTTTAACGCACGCGCTGTAAGATCTACCTCCCACGTTGTCTCACGCGTCTCAAGATCCTCGCCGGCAGACGCACTGCGGCTGGAACGCTGCTCCGACATGGCCCGCCGCGCTCCCTGTCCGCTCAGCCCTGTCTATGCCTTGGGTTGTACGCGCTCGCCTCGCCTGCGCTGCTTTGCAACAGATCTCCGGGTCGAGGCGTGCAGAGGCGGGAAGCCCGTCTGCTCGACGGCTTCGTCTCATTGCTGACCGCAGCATGTGCGGGCCGCGCAGCTTCCGGCCTCGATGGAAGCGCGGGCTCGTCTATCATCGCCCTTCAGCGCCACGGATGCAGGAACGCCAATAAAACTGCCTGAACAGGCTGGTTCCCGGTAGCCTGGAAAGCGTCAGCATTGGCCGCACCCCGGGCGGTGGGATCCTGCGACATGCAACCGCGCCATGCAGGCCACTATCTCGTTGAGATGATTGTTTGCTCCAGCCACTGCGACCCTGGCGGCTCCGACAATGCAGGCGTGCAACTGGTGTGTGGGCAAGTCGGAATGTCCGTCACAGGGTCAGGCGGCTGGCGGCTGCGACGACTGTTTGTGCTGGGCGATCATTCCAATGTCTTCTCTCTTGCCCAGCGCCTCGCGCGCGACACGATGACGGTGGCCGCCGACGCTCACTACTGCTCTTGGCTGTGTGGCGGCAGAAGAGCTGGCGCGCGCGCGTCACCGCCGCCCACATCAAAACACGCCTGAAACCGACACCAGAAGGTTTGCCAGACGTTCTGGAAGACTTCCGGCCCGAGATCCACGGGACCGTCGCTCAAGGCACGGCCGGGTAGGAACGCGCGGCGCGCGCGCGAGTTGCAGCAGCCCGACGCCTGACAGCGCGCGGCGTGAATGGCATCGGCTGCTCCCGGTGCGCCCTCCATCACCAACCCGACTCCTGGTGGTGATTCCTTTCGCATGTGAAGGCGCCATTCGCCTGCTCGAAGTCAAGAGATGGATCCCAACACCCCGGGTCCGCCAGGCTCGGCGGAGGCCGCGTGCCTGGCCGGCAGGGGATCCTCCCCCATCGACGATCTTGCCCGACTCGTGCGCTTCTCGCTTACCGCCTGCAACACGCCGGGCTGGGTAGCGCGTGGGAGGCACGTTGTTTTGCGGGGGCGCCAGCAGTGGCAGTGGCAGTGGCAGCAGCGACCGCGGGCAGCCAAAGCACCGCAGCAATTTGGCAGACCTCTGGAGGCGCGCCCGGCGAGCAGCCAGCGCCCAGAGCGCTGCGCGACAGGCTTGGCGCGGTGCGGTATTGGCTCCACCTGCAGCAGTCAATCACTTCCCAAGCAACGGCGCTGCAGTGGCGCCGCTGCTTGACAGCTCGTGGAGCGCGATGCCCGGCTGCTGGTGCGTTCCAACGTCCCGCATCAGGCACTAGGCTGCATGCGGGCCTGGCAGGCGATATGGGGAGCCACGAAGTAACCCTCGCTGCGGCAAAGCACTAGTCCGCGCATGGGCTGATGCGAACAAACGTCTTCTGACCACGCGCTATGCATGACAGAGATTGCAAAGGGGGCCGCCGGCTGCGCGGGTGACGTGAGTGGTGAAGACGGCGAGGGGCACGCCAAGCGGGCAGATCCAGCGCGGGAGCCGGGGCCGGGAAAGCGCAGCAGCGGAACCAGCCGCGCTGATGAGGCCTCGGGGATTTCTGCTGCGCGCGCTCTGCTGCGATGTGCGATCTGCTGCGAGTGGGCCGGCACCGGCGTCTCGAGACGCGGTGCAGAGTGCAGCTGCACAGCGCGGGCACAGGCGAAGGCGGCGGCGCCAGATGTTCCGGCTCCGATCCGCCCGTTCGTGACGCATCTAGGTGGGCGGAGATGCGGCGGCGAACACAAGCCATCGCGGCTGCGGGATCCTGCAATTGCTTCCTCTGCGATCGAGTCGAGACGCCTCCCCACACCCGGCGCCGCATCGTCCACATCCCGCCCGCCGCGTCAGACGCCAGACGACATGGATCCCGACAAGGACAACGCCAACCCCACCATCCTCAACCCCTCCGACCTGCCCTCGCGCCGCCGCGAGTCGGCCGTGAAGAAGCATGAGGGCGCCGGCGTCGGCCTGTTCGACGACCTCATCCCGCCGTATAGCTACTTGAATGACCCGTTCGACGCGCCGCTGTCGTCGGGCGACTCGGACGACGGGTCGGTCGAGGACATCGACGAGCAGGAAATCTATGGTGAGCGCCGCGCCGCACAGCTGCCCGCCTTGCGCCCCGCTTGCTGACCGCAACGCAGACCTGATCTCGTCCATTTCCGACCCCGAGCACCCACTTTCGCTGGGCTCGCTCGCCGTCGTTAATCTGCCTGACATCCGCATCCTACCCCCGTCGTCGCCACGCTCGCCGATCAGTACAGTCCTCGTCGAGATCACACCCACAATCACGCATTGCTCGCTGGCGACAGTCATCGGCCTGGGCGTACGCGTACGCCTGGAGCAAGCGCTGCCACCGCGATTCCGCGTCGATGTGCGCATCAAGCAGGGCACCCATAGCACGGACGAAGCTGTGAACAAGCAACTGGGCGACAAGGAGCGGGTGGCGGCTGCGCTGGAAAACGGAACGCTTATGGGTGTGATCCGCAAGATGCTCTCCACGTGCGAGTAACGAATAAAATTGAGATGGCCTGTGATGTACGATCAGGATGCGTGAAAACGACAGCATCGGGAGAACGAAAAGTGGTATGCCGGTGTTGCTCTACGAAAATAGCATCGGCTGCTGTAGCCTTATAGGCTTTCCCTTGGCGAATGCGAAAAGTTAGGTCAACCATCGCACCCATCGCCCATCCACATTTCTTGACAACGCACTATGACTTAGCAACAGCGTCTCCGGCTCTGTATACGGATGATGCGAGCCTTCGTCGCTGACGGCTGCGCGGGTGGCTGCGGCACCCCAGGCAGTTCCTTGGAGAGCGTGAGCTAACCCTCTCGTGATGGCAGGGACGCCGTCTTGGGAAAACACCCATGGCGAGCAGATCATCTGCAAGTAATTAGGGCTCGGAGGCCAAAGCTGAGCCCGTGGCCCGGAGAATGATACCCGAGCAGAGGGCTCTGCGACAGTGCGGGCTTCCACGAAAAGTACCCCTACCGCGCATTGACCGATCACCACGAGAGGTTACCCCCAGGTCCCAAGCTCCACAGCGCCGCTCCCGCTCCCTGCTCACCGTCGAATCGCCGGAACCTGCCAACATGACTTGTTTCACGCTCGCTTCACCCGCTTTCATGAATCACCAAACAGCACGCGGCAAGAAGCGGTCTCACGCAGCTGCTGCTTGTCGCCCACAGCCCATAGCCCACAATCCACAACCCACAGCTCCTCCACCGCCACACCCTGCCGCCAATGGGCTCGTCCAACTGGCCACAAGCACCCCACCGATGAGAGCTGCAGGGATGCCTCAGGGTTGCCTGTGGGCCCGCTGGCGCGTGGTCGAGTCTGGCCACTGGGCCACAGGCCGCCGCTCAGGCGGCCCTCTTTGACCGCCGTGCAAGTCTGCAGATCCAGCAGAATCGAGAAGCCGGAACAGGCCGGTTACCACGGGCTGTCGATAGTCCTGGAGGGGGCGAGGAGCCGGGCAAGAGGCAGTGGGCGATCGCTTATTATCTTTTCCGTAAGAGCATTGAAACAGGCACGCCCGATCTGCGGTCTCGATGCAACGTAAAGCTGCTCCTTCGCCCACGTCCCCACGCACGCGCTGAGATGGCGGTTTATGGCGCGATACCGAAAGCAGAGGCGATGCGCAGACGTCCCGCAGCGGCGCAGTCCGACACCATGTCTAGCACCCGCTCTAGAACTGCCCTTTGGCCTGACGGCGGACCTGGAGCACACTCCGTCGTGTTGAACGCCAATAGGGAGCTACCGCCCAGCCTCGCCGCTCATCTATTCAATACCGAAAACCAAGAGGCAGAGCGGTGTGAGCCAGAGGAGCAGTCCATCACGATATTCGCGGCATTTTTGTCGTCTGCTGCAGTTGGCCCCCAAGACTGCCTGGCGCGCTTTTCCGACTTTCCCGAAAAGGCCGCTACGGCAAATGTGCTATGGAAGTAGCCGCTGGCTGTCGTGGAGGTTGACGGTCGTCAGCCAGCGCCGCTCTGGGCCAATCACGGGGGCCGAGAGGCGGAGCGTTACTGGCGAGAGTTGCAGTACAGACACACGACTATTCGCATCCCCTAATAGTAGCATGCGGTCGCTATCCGACGATAATTCCGAGCCGGCCTAGCCGGCACCGGCAGGACGAACGGGCAATCGGAACATGATCTGATCGGCGTCCCTTTGATCTTCGCCGTTCCATTTCTCAACGCCGCGCAGCTCCACCGGGACGTGTGGTATTGGCTGCGGCCCGAAGGCCGCTCGTGTCTCGCTCAGCGGTTGCAACAAAGGGGCGAAGCCACTGCAGGCGAGTGGGTATGGGCTCGACGAGCGGGCTCTGCCGGTTCCTGCTCCGCGCACGAATTCCGGCCGTTGCGGCCCCGGCTGCACGGGCATGGCAGCCAAAGGTGCGACAACCGACAACCGCCCTTCCCCCAAATCCCGGGGTCGTACGTCACGGGCTCGCTTGCCGGGACGCACCGAGGGGCGAGGCCACGACTCCGGGAGCATGAAGCGGCAATTTCCTCGTCCAGCCACATGCCGGAGCGAAGGTGTTTTGCTTGACGCCACGGCAATTTGCCGAGAGCCGCAACTGCCTCTCCACGCCTGCCACGCGAACTCTCGTGCTCGCCCTCGCTGTGCCCTAAAGCCGTCACCCGCAGGTTAATATGTAATGTGCGTGTGCGTGATGGGACGGGATTGGGCGTGGCCGCACAGGCGCTACCGGGAAGTGCAGCAATCCAATCCGCAGTCTGGACAAGATGCACCAGGGTCCTGCCTCTGCCCTGGACGGAGCTATCACCCGCGTATTATTTCCGGAAACCGCTCACCTCACGCACAGTGCACGCCCGGACGCGCCCGGCGCGGGAGGCTGGGGCAATCGGCCGTAAATCAAGGCAGGACGGGACTGGCGCCGGGGAGGGCACGGGGAATCCTGCCTACCAACGGCTAACCTGACCCAACCCCACAGTTGGGGCAGAAAGCTAATCGCCATCTCCGATATCACATCATCATGGCGACCTCGCAAGCCGGCCTGCCTTCGCCGGCTGCCTGTTCGAGTTTGGTGCAACGGCGAGCACACGTGGGGGGGTGCAGCCAGAGCAGCAACACCAGCAGTCAGACCAAGGCGTCCGTCAGCATGTGACGGGCTTGTTTCCTTCATGGCTCAGTCTCCACCCTTCAGCCGCACGCTGCACACCACCACCATCACCGGCTTCTGCCTGTCAGTCAGCACGGAACGCCTCGTGAGGCTGAAGTATTGGCACCCACCAGGAGCACTACATTCCACAGCTCTGTTGCACACTCCCACGGCCGTCCGCGTCTTGCTCTGTGTTGGACGTTCGCAAGTGACCACTAAAGCAGTTCGGGATGAGAATCCCTGCATTTGATATTGCATCAACTTGGGCGCCACAACATTTGCTCGTGGATGCTTCTTCCTGATACCGAGATACGAACGTTACGCAACTGCTTCTCGTGTCGATTCCGACCCTTTCCTGTATCATCTCGACATATACAAAGCCAAACAGGGCTAGACATCTGCTCCTCGGTTCGACCCGCGCTGTCCCGCGCCAGCCACGCTATTCCTTCTTGCTCACCCGTCGCCATCCCGCCCAAACTACTGTCACATTTGCCGTCCCTGGGTCTTCTCATCTAACCACTCATCTCCAACCACCTTCCTCCTTGCCGCGATTGCACCAATCGGTCCCCCACCTAACACGCCTCCGCCGTCATGGCACCCTGTGATTGTCTGGTACTAATCTTCACGGTAACATTGATGCAGCCCGCCACGCCGCGTCAGCCTTGTCAGTCTTCCAATATACCTCTGCTTACCTTTTCCCGCAAAGGGGAGGCGGCAGAGTAGAAAATACAGGGTGTGATGCCGATCCAACCGACCATTGGACACTTCTTTCTAGCGAGCCTTGCACCCCTCTCCTCCACCCCGATCCGCCTATATGTAGAGACGCTGGGCATCCGGTGGGCTGGACCGGATTTAGCCAGACCACAGGGCGACCCAGCTACAGGGGATGATTACTACAGTCGCGAGCTGAACTACTTGCAGAATTAGAGGCAGGCTCTAGCGGCCGCCAAACGCTGCGGCTAGATCCTTGTCTCCTAGTCTCCTTTTTTGTTAGTATGGATCCATGTATGCGAGACACTGTACCTTTCACCCCGCTCCCGCTCGTCCGGAGTAGCGGCTCACACTCGGTGTAATGACTGTTAGCGAACAAGAAGACCCTAAGTACCCACTTGCTGGAAAAATCGGTAAATCTGTGGGGTAAATTCTCCGTTCGCATAGCAGTGAGAGCCAGCAAAGACACAGGAGACATGCATAGTGTTGTGAAGTGCTGCCCGCAAGGGTGGACAGAAAGGAAAAAGGTGAAGACAACCGGCGCATCAATCACTGGCTGGATCGCGAAAGAGCCACCATCTAGAAACGACAGCATTGATGCTA
Source organism: Diplodia seriata (assembly GCF_021436955.1). Lineage (NCBI taxonomy): Eukaryota > Fungi > Ascomycota > Dothideomycetes > Botryosphaeriales > Botryosphaeriaceae > Diplodia > Diplodia seriata. The sequence goes on along the minus strand of NW_027117315.1, from coordinate 2,003,687 downwards.
CATGACTCGTTGTACTGCCATATGTCCACAGACTTACTACTTTGATCAATATGCGCGCTGCAGAATACTTGGTACTGCGGATTTCTCCACCATATCACTTTCAGTGCCCCACACCCGTCTGCAGTAGATCTACGTGGCCCCGAAACGCTGGGTGTGTGAACGTGCATTGGTACCTTACACCGCTTAGGATACGGAGGACACGCATTAGGTATCTATGCACTTCTCTTGCTCTTGCTCAACACACCGCAGGTTTTTCGGTTGAGGCCGCGTATATGGCTTTGAAACCCTGGATGTAGTTTCGGTGACTAACTATGATGTGATAGAAACTCCAGGGCTTCGGCGTAATGGTAGCCGAGGGTGGCGACAGATAAAGGAAACCCGGTCGTAGAGGCTTGGCTATTGACAGCGTGGTGGCTGCGCTTTCTTCTGGTGGAAGGGCGCTTCATCCAGACATCGACGTGGAAGCAAGAACTACCAAGCATATATTCAAACTGGCTTTTGAAAGTCATGTAACTACATATATCAAGTTGCTTACATCTCGAATCCTGGCATCGCTATTTCCGATCCTCATTTCTCGTAGTAAGTTTGAGGTAAGAGCGAGCAAATTGCTGCAACTGCGTGACCTTCTATTGTACATACGAGATAAAGTAGAACAGCGTGGCCCAGGCCAAGGTTGCTCCAGTCTCTATGCTTCGAGGCTTCTTCAACTGTTTCACGAGCGACGGGTGGCTGTTTAAAGCTCGGTAACTCACTTTCACCTCCACGCCAAGCATCCCGATACAGGTCTCAATAAGCCCTGCCCTCAATAACGACACAATGCACCCCATCAATAGACCCTTTGTCCTTCACATCTATAGAGACAAGAAACGGCGATTTGACGTAAACCTTATAAATCGAGCTGCCTTTCCTCTGCAACGATTCCCTCTGTTGCACTGAACAAACAAGCATTCCTTTCCATCAGGATATCAGCCAGCCAACCCATCAACCAAGCTTACCCCATCCATTCCCTCAGACCAAACAAGTCAACAACCTCCAAAAAATGCACTTCACAACCATTGCCACCACCCTCACCACCCTCCTCCTCGCCTCCGCCAGCATGGCGCTCCCCGCAACCGCCTCCACCGGCGCCACCGCAACCGACATCTACACGACCCTCGACGACATCGCCAACACCAACTCCACTGACACGGCGGACCTGACCAAGCGCCAATGGATGTACAAGAAGGTCCGCTACTGCGAGAACTCCAACGGCGGCGGCCGGTGCGTCACGCAGTCGTTCCGCCACGGCCTCTGCTACAACATGGACCCGTGGTGGAACGACCGCGTCTCGTCCATCTACCCGGAGAGCAACTGGCGCTGCCGCATGCACCTCAACCGCGACTGCCGCGGCGGCAGCCGCGATGTCGGCCCCAACTGGGGCATCAACGACCTCAAGAGCGTCGGCTGGAACGACCGGATGAGCAGCATCGATTGCTTCAGCCAGGCCGGTTGATCAGAGATTGAGACGGCCGGAGGGGAGAGAGTTGTGTGGGTTGTTTTTGCTCGAAGAGTGCAAGGAGAGGGAGGGGAAAGACGCACGCACTCTTCGCCAAAAGCCCCAGAATGAGTGTGGAGGAGGCTTTCGTGGATCTTTTCTTTATCGCTTTCCAGTATTCTCTTTTTCCCCGGGAAGAAAAGGCTTTCGTTTTCTTTACGTCTTTTCCACTAGATATTTTTTTTTCCCAATTCCCACGTCCCGTACCTTACAATTTCAAAAGTGCTGGTACGGACGAGGAGAAAATATTATGATTTCAATGTACATTTTAAGCACGGCCATCGCCCCCGTACGTATCCCAATCAAGAGTAGCGGTGTTGCAAGGTAGACTATCTTTCTCTCCTACGTATCACTTCCCATATAATTACTCTACGCAACTTCTACAGTATCGCCGGCGTCTCCACTCTGGCTTAGCCTAGGGTGTAGGCGTCGGCGATACACTCGCAGCACTTCTCGGAAGTGCTGGAGTTCAATCCCCTCGAGGGAATCTGCATTCGCAAAAAATCCAAGAGGTCTCACGGAAAAGACCGAGGACGGGATTTCTGCGCGCTCCGTCCGGGGAGCGTGTAGTTTTGCATTTTTGCACAATGCTCTCTTTATTTTTTATCCTGTTCTCTCCCTATCTTTGTTGGATTTTGTCTTTCATTCTCGTTTTCGAAGTCTTTGCCAAGCCTATGTGTGCGCGTGGTGTTGATGGTAGCGAGTTGTGGTACCGTGGTTTTCAGGGCCGTATACACACCATTGCGCATATGAGTCATTATTACTAACTTTTCCATGCTCCGTGAAGCATCCGCTTTGTAGCACCTTTACTTTTAGTCAGTCGATCAAGTGGCCGAACAGCTAGAGCACAACCCAAGCAGCATCACGTATCCCATTGAGCAAAGTGAACCAGCCAGCCAGCGCCATTAGTTGTGATCATCAGCCAGATCTTCACAGTACCACCCACATCGACAATCCGCATGCAACAGCCATATGTCAGTGAACACAGCCCACAGCTCTCTCACGAACATGCCACACCGGGCGTGAGTTTGCAAAGCACCCCATATCGTCCACTCTTCACGCGACCTCCACCATGGATCCTCGCCTGTGCCGCTCCAACGAATCCTTGAGCACGAAGCTCAAATCCTCCCGCAACTCCATATCATCGTTCTTCTCTACACCTACCGGCCTGAATTGCATCAGCAAAATCCGGAGTCGGTCAGCCCAGCTCTGCACCATCGCCGGAGAGGTCGTCACTTCATCATCATCAACCGCAGCGAAACCGGAGCGTAGGCCACCACTTGCACCCCATAAAAGAGCATTGTCGTTTCTGAAGTTGGACGACTGATGGAGCACTTCGGTCATCCTTGCGGCCAGGTACGCGGCGGAGGATGATAGAAGGAGGGAAACGTTCTGCATCTGTGCCCCTTCTGGCACACGCTCGAGCGGCATATTGGACGTTGTGCGACGCCGAGCTTGTTGGCGAGTGGAGAGTCGTCGTAGGGGAACCAAGCCGGTGCCGATGCCGGTGTTGGCGTGCTGTTGCTGCTGCTGTTCGGACTGACCTAGTTGTGGGCGAGACTGCTGAGGTTGCTTGGCGATATCCTCTTGTGTATGAGGAACTTTCTCGACGACCGAAGCTTCCCGGGCTGTTGTATTACGACGCAAGCTGCGGCGGGGTGGCTGGCTCGCAGTGGCAGTGTCAGCAGTCTTCTGCTGTGTGTGTCCTTCCACTTCGTCCCGCCGGGGCGCAGCTGACGGTCGATTTTGCAATGTGAGCCTGCTCTGTGCAGCAGAGATCAAGGGAGGCCGGGGCGGTGTAGGTGCTACTACCTTGAAATTGAAGTTGTGAGTGTGTGCTCCATCCAAGTTTGTTGGCAGCCTGTGCTGAACGGTTGGGAGAGTTTCTTCAGAGGCTTGAGTGCTGTGTTGAACAGACGTACTATTGTCGGAAACACCTGCATCATTATTAGACGGCGTTCCCCGGACCCGTATGGTGCTAGCAGCCATCCAATGACGAATATCACGATCGTGACCATCAGATAATCCGCCACCGTCTGCCGCACCACTCATCACGAACTCATTGCGCACATCGTCTCCGCCCGTTGCAGGAACTTTGCTCTTCCTCAGGAATACTGATGACCTCTTGGGCCGTTGTGATGGCAGATTCGGGAACCAGCTGTCTCTTTCGGGATTGATTGGGGGTTTGTACGGCTTGTTGATTCCTCCGCGCCCAGGCTGTTTCATGCGAGGGGCTCCTCGACGTGACCTCCCTGAGGCCGCTGCTTTAGCCGAGTTGAACGCTCCACTACCCACTGACTGGGGTGTTACAGGGGCAAAGCCGTCATCATCAACTTGTTGAATAGAGCTATGGGTAGATGTCGGATGACTGATGCGTGGTTGAGAGGGCTTTACGCTCAAAGTGGCCGGACTATGTGTCAAGCTCATTCCACCAAAGCCGCCGGTTCGGGCAACATTAGTACTTTGACCATGACTGGGAGATGAAGCCTGCGGTGTTGGAAGATATGCTCTACCTAGCGAGTTATCAGGTCCGGGAGGTGTGCTCATCGGTGGCTGAAACTGAGGCTCCGTATCCTGCTCTCGCGTACGAGCAACCTGCGGACTGCTTGAAACATGTGGCGCTCGGGTTCTGGCGTTCATCTTTGCCATCGTCCATGGATTGGACACAGTGATATCGTTCACGGCTTCAGCAGTATCGTTGTCTGCGATACTTGTGTTTGGGACATCCTGTGTCTCGGCTTCTCCCACGGCAAAATCGTCTTCATCAAAGTCATACATGTTGAACTTCCATGTGCGCCGTCGCTTTGGTCGTGGCTCCCCATCCTTGTCTTTCTCTATGGTATCCTGAGGAGGAATCGTGACAGAATTGGACGAAGCTGGACGGTGAGAGATTTCCGAGTCCGGGATATTGACCAATTCATCAAAGAGGTCATCATCCACCGTCATATCATCGTTGTCAATCTGAGTTTCCGAGGAAAGAGCTGGGACTGTAGCCTCCGGCCGACTTATTCCTGGTTGCGTCAAAGCTTCTAATTCGGGCGTCTTAGCCTTTTCCACCTGCGGAGTGGTCGATGAGTAGCAAGTGTCTAGGAACTCGTCGAAGGCACTGAGTATAGATTTGGGGTCGTCGAACAGTAAGTCGCTCTTCGATGGCTCCACATTTGGATCGTAGCTTCCAGGCGGACAACTAATATTCAATCTCAGGAAGGGTTCTTTCACATCCTCCAGAGTTGGGTTCGCTTTTTTCAGCTTTTCTCTGAAAGCCTTTGCGATCAACTTCAGAGTCCCACGAGCCGTTGAAACCGGCCTCGCGTCGATAGACAGGAACTGGCCAAGTCCAGATATCTCCTTTCCTTCTCCATCCGCCTTTGGCAGGAAAGCCTCAAATTCATACCCGTCGAAGTCCCGGGCAGCATACTCGCACTGGGCCGCCGCACCCTTCCCGACGACCTTCCACACAGCATCCGCCACCGTCCCCTGCCTACCGCCCAGCCCTGACCCCAGCTTCGGCGCGTACACCCATCCTTCCTCTTTCCCTTTCTTCATTCGTCCCTTCATCACCTTCAACGATAATCTGACACCCAACCTCGCGAGTGCATACCCCTGCAGCAGCCTCCTGATCCTGCTCATCGCCCCACCACTACCACCCTTCTCCGACTCCCTCAGCGCCGCCTGCCTCCTCACCGGCCACCTCTCAAAGAATCCCTCCGCCCTGACAGTCGTCCCGACCGGCGCCCCAATCTTCCTCGGCGCCTCCACAACGCCACCACCACCCTGACTCTCCAACCTCAACACCTCGCCCATCCGCTCGCCCTCACACCGCACCGTCACCTCCACCTTCTCGCACACCTCCGCCAAGCTCGCCAGCGCCTCCCCCCTGAAGCCGAGCGTCCGGCGCCCGACATCCCTCAGCACCTCGCCGTACTCGCGCAGCTTGCTCGTGCAGTGCCGCCGGCCCAGCAGCTGCCGGGCGTCGCCGACGGGCGGCACGGAGCGGCCGTTGTCGCGCACAGAGACGACGTCGAGCGCGCCGTTGTCCGAGACCTCGACCGCGATGGATGTGGCGCCCGCGTCGAGGGCGTTGTCGACGAGCTCTTTGACGGCTGCGACCGGGTCGACGATGGTGAGGGAGGACCTGAGGGCCCGCGCGGTCTGCGGCGGCAGGGGACGGATGGAGGGAGAAGATGAAGAAGAGAGGGCCGACGGCGACGGTGGTGACACGGTGTTGGTGCTGGTGTTGAGCGCCGGCGTGAGTACTGGTGATGGCGGTGTGGAGTGGTCGTTCATTTCATTGATGGTGGTAGGTACTGGCATAGTGATGGAAAGCGCGAGGGGCTTCTCTCCTTAATCTTGCAGCTCGTGCGGTGCGTGTGTGAGGCTTGCAGTGGGCATGGGACGTGGTAGTGTCATCGATGTGGGATACCTGCCCACGATATCCGTGTTGGGGGGTAAAGAAGGGGTTCACTCGGGGACGTGTGAGAGAGTTGCAGTTTGTGCGGGTGAGGAGATGTATGACAGTGAGCTCCTGCCGCGTCTGTGGGAAAGTGAGGCCTTCAGGCAGACGCGTGACGTAACCGGCAGGGAAAGAGGAAGGCGCAGCGCCTCGCCTCACCTCACTTTCTCGACCCGCGGGACACGAAGCTTCTGCTGTTCTTCCGACTTTCAATTTGTGAAGCATGATATTACTAAGCCTCTCTACTCTGCTGTCTTCACTTGCAATGAACCAATGCACCCGGACTGTTCTGAGATTCCAAACGCTACCTCTCTAGGCTTCACGAAGGCAACTCAAGCCCGATCCTCCAATGTCCCCCAATCACTTTACGCATCAGCCGTAGACAGGTCCAGAAGTATACATCCAAAGATTTCACAGAAATTGAGATAAGATCAATAGACGGTGAAAGATAATACAGCAGAAAAGAAAATTTACCCATCCACTCACTCACTCCATTCCGCGTCAAAAGGCCAGAGAAATAACACACAGCAAGCTATGATGAAAAGGGAGAGGAAGAAGAAAGAAAGAAGACAACTTCGGTTGTCGTTCAAGGACATCAATCGCGCCATGTGTGTGAGATCGAAATCGCTCGCTAACGCCCACCACGCCCTGCCTTTGTTCCACCCATCATTCCGGCCCCAACCTTGTTCGTGATTCGAGATCCCATGCATGCATGTAGTATCATGTAAATATGCTCCACTGCTCCCAACAGAGCCCTGATAGACTACTACTAATCCCCCACATCCAATCACGCACCTTCCATTTCGGTATCCTGCTCCCCGCTTGTTGCAGCGGCCGCCTTCTCCTCCTTCGGCTCAGCAGCCGTAGCCGCGGCGCTGGGTGCTCGCGCATTGGCGCCCTCAGCAACCGTACGTTGGAACTTCTGCTTGCGGCCATCGACGACGTCTTTGCTGAGGTCCTTCATCCACACGTTGTTCATGACGACTTTCTCCTTAGCCAAGCTGATGCGGTTTTCACGCTCCTGCTCCGCCTCGGCGACGCCGTCCTTGCCACCCGTACGCACTCGGTCGCTCTTGAGCAGATACTCGCTCGTGGGAGGTTCGAAGACCATGGTGAACTTCTCGAGGGCGATACGAATGGTCAAGGACTCCTCGCTCTTGACATCTTGCGACGTCTCAGCCTGCTCGTCGTCGTCGGTGGGCGCGTCCCGCTTCATGAAGGGTATCTTGACCTTTTCGGCTGGAACGCCCTCAGTGGCGCTGATGCGTGTGAAGGAAGAAAGGTACGCGCGCCAATTCTGCTCTTGACTGGTCTGCCTGGTGTCAAACGTGGGCTCTTCCCTTTTGAATATCATCACGCGGGCAATGGCACGCGACTGATCCTGGTAAGCGTCAGTGATTTGTTGGCTGATACTTCCCCAAGTAGGCAACTTACGAATGAGATCTTGTAGACGTCCCCGTCCTTGGAGTACTTCTCAACCGTCCTCCGGTAGTTGAGCTCTGCGTCGTGGGTTGTCTCCTCTTGCTGGCGATCCTTGCGGAAGAGCTGGTAGATATCCCAGGTCTTATCCTTAGCGTCGCTGCTCAGAAGAGCGAAGGCAAACCTAACAAGCGAGCTCAGCAGTTTGTCAAACGAGTACAACTGCCAGCCACTCTGCAGGTAGTAGCGCCTGAGTGTTTCCTCAATCTGCGGCATTTCAATCTCTCCACGAATCTGATCCATGAACATTTCAAGCACTTGCTCATAGTAGTTCGCCTTTGGTGAAGTGTCCCGGAAAAAGTCCTCAGGACGCTTGTCGATGAGGTTGAGTTCGAGGGCGGGCTTGGCGTGCTGAGCCCGCGCGACCAGCTGATGGACATGGTCCTCGTTCTGCTTGAGATGCGAAAGACGCTCGTAGAGGATGACGAACATGCGGAAGAAACAGTAGATCGGGAGGTTGCAGTACATGTTGTAGTTGTCCCGCTTGTAAGGGCCATCGGGCGCAATGTCCTGGATGTCGAGATTGTTGCCGCCGGCGGGATGCTCAAGCCACCTATCCGCGGTAGTGTCCTTTGGCACCGGAGCGGTGACGTCTCCGTCTTCAACCATTTCATCGTCAGCCGCCGATCCTGCCTCAGGTGTGCTGCCGCGGCTGCCGGATGCGTTGCTCTCGTCCGCGTCCTTACGCGAAGCTCTTCCACTGCGGCTAGGGTCAAGAACACCACGGCGGAGATCATCCTTCTTGCCATTGACCTTGAGCGACTTCCGGGAACCGTCGTCCATGCCACCCATCTCATCGTCAGTGGACTCGGCCTGAGGCGAACCAATCTCACGTTCAAACTTCGAGGCACTAAGCCCGAAGAAGAGCGGGACAAATTCCTTGATGAATCCATAGAGCCTGTGCGAGTCGGTCGAGTTGCCGTGCTCTGCATGCAGCAGCAGAAGCTTGGAGGCGTCCAGGAGGACGTCGTTATCATTGAAGCTGTACTCAAACTGGTGCTTAGGCACGGGGAGGCCCTGCATATCGCGTTGGCGCTTTTGCTCCTCATACTTGACCTGGATCTCATTTTGCAGTGTCTTGGCCTGGAATTGACGCTTGTCTGCCGCCTTGGCGCTGGCGCTCTGGTGGTCGAGAGACTTCCAGAAAATCCTCTGCGTCTGCTCGCGCCAGACCTTCTCCCACTCGCGTTGAGCGGCCTTCCACTCCTCCTGCTTCTGCTTCATCCGGTTCAGCAACACCGGAATAACCGTGTAAGGAGTCGCGAAAAGCTGTTCGATGACCTGATTGCCGCGTTCACGGTTGTAGATTTTGTAGATGACGCGCTTGTAGATCGTCTCACTCTGACCACCGAGGTTGGAGGGGAGCGTGAACTGCACCCTCTCCTCCGGCGTAGCATTGAGGAGCTGCTGGGCAATGGGCTCAAGCTGCTGAATAGTGCGGATACAGGCCTCAATTGTGTGGTCATAGTCGTGGCGCTCTTCCTCAATGCGGTGCAGGCCCTCCTCGTATTGGTTCTTGCGATGGGCGACGAAACCACTGTCCTCGGACGCCCAGGTTGGGTGAGACGCCCACTCGTCATTCAGAACCGAGTGACAAAGCTCGTCGCGACCACTGCAGCGGCGCATCTTTTCGGCGCGCGGCAGCTGACGATAGCTGGGGCCAAGACCGCGGCAATTCGAAAGAGCGACACGCCCAGTCGGCGGCTTGGGCTGATTTTCCAGAGATTCCTCCTTGCCGTCGAATCCAAGGAATTTCCTGAACCAGCCCATGAGCTCTGGATTGCCGCCGATGAATTGGTGAACGCGGTGAAGAAGCAGGGCCTTGTCAATCAGATCCATCGAGAACAGGTTGCAGAGCTTGAGGAACTCGTTCATGGTGTTCTTGTTGCCAATGTACTTCTTCACACGGTCAAACCACGCCAGCTCTTCCGGAGTGGCCGTCATCGAAGTCGTAGGTGCCATTGGCTCGGGAATGGCGGGTGTCAGTGTAGGTGAGACCGGAGTAGCGTCGGGCATGGCTGCCGACTTCGCACCGTGCTGTTGTTTCGCGCGCTGTTTGAGCTTCGTTAGCCGCTGGATCTTGGCAATGACACGGCAATTCGTTATCGGATTGTGCTTGGGTGATATGCGGTGGCTAGGTGAGAGTTGTATGGTGAAAGGGTTAGGGAATGGAACAAGAGTCCATGGAAGAGTATCCAAACAAAAATAGAAACCAATGTCTTGGCGGAAGCAAACGGTGATGCGCGGACGGTGTTTGAGGGTGACTCGTGGACACGTGATGCGGCTCACTGAATCGGAAGACCTGCATAAACTTTTCACTCACCTTCGCCATGTTTCCAGTCTGCGCAAATCCACTCCGCTGGCCCGCACCGGCCACCTCGGCAGGTATCGATGCGGGCATGGCAGTCGAGCTGGCAACTGTGCCCTGCCTTTCAGCTCGCTTCCTCTTGTTGTCACGGCTAGCACTAGGCGTGGGGGCAAAGTTGCCGACCGGAGGAAGACGGCCGGAGCCCTGCTCGTTCCTCGGTGTGTGATGCATTTGAGGGGTACCTGCAGGCTCACCCCGCACGTTGCTGAACATAAACTGTTCCTCAGCAGCCTGCCTGGCCTGTGCAGCTCTGTGCTGAGCTGCAGACTCGGGAAGGAATTGCTTGAAGTCCTCGAGCAAGTCGGGTGCAGAGTTGAAAAGCTGCGTCACCTGTGCGTAAACATCCTGGATCGGCTTAGACTCACGCTGATACGTCTGCAAGATCTCTAGGAACTGTTTGTAGATGTCGGGCTGGGTTGCAAAGCGGTTCTGTGCGGAGTTTTAGCCGTGCCTGGCATGGCTGTCGCAGACGCCTTACCTTGATCTTATTGACGTAGCTAATGGCGTGGTTGAACTCCACGGGGCCTCTCTTGTCCAGTCCGGCCTGTACGGCAGCGCCTTGCTGGGCCAAGTGGCTAACGCCATTCATGCTTTGCGCGGGCAATTGGTTCGGAGCTCCACCTGGAGGAGAAATCAGATCAGGCCTGTTCAACAAACCACCAGTGGCGGCTGAAACGGCATTGCTGAGTTGGGACACACCCCTCTGTTCTTGCTGATGCGCGAGCGCGGCGGCTGTGATTTGCTGCTCTCTAGCATGAGCTTCAGGAGAGATCGGCGCTTGATTTCCCTGTCCCTGCTGAGGCGCGAAATGCGGTTGGACAACCGGACGGCTTGGGCTGTAGGCATTTTCAGGACCAGCGCTCGGTTGTTGTTGCTGCTGTTGCTGCTGTTGCGGCCAATTAGCTCCGGGCCCGCGGGCAGTAGCTTCGTAGAACTGTCTCTCAGGACCGCCTGGTCCATCGCCATTGACAGGCACACTGCGAGGGTTCGACAAAGGACGAGGCACCGGCATGGACTGGACGGTTGTGCCCATGGGTGTCGTGACTCTGATAGCATTTGGATCTCCACCGGTTCCACACTCAATCTTGTATCCAGGAGGAAGGAAAGTGTTGAAACCCTGGATGAGGTTGGGATGCCCCGCAAAGAGCGACGACACTCGATCAATGACGCCAGGGGTATCAATACTAGGACTGCTGTTAGAGCAAACGTTGCCACCTCAAATGAATACGGTGAGAGAGCGACTTACGCTCCGCTCTTGAAATCTTTCATAATGTCGAGGAATTTATTATAGACATCGGGATGTTCGTGAAACTGCACTTTTACCTGGTCCAGGTAACTTAATGCATCCTAGGGACAGATGTCAGTACCCAGCCATTTGCCTCGTTCGTAGACTAAGGATCGCTTACATTAAGTATAGGCTGCTGTCCTTGGCCCATCGCCAAGGATTGCTGCATGCCCTGAGGACCTCCAAACGGGACCATGAGACCCTGTTGTTGTTGCTGCTGCTGCTGCTGCTGCTGTTGCTGCTGCTGTTGCGGGGCCGGCGCGGGGTGCTGTTGCAAGCGGGCGCCCTCGCTCTGCTGCTGGCCCGATCCAGATGCGAATATGCTCGCAGGCGGCTGTGATATGGAGCTCGGGCCCATCTGTGTGGAGTTACCCAAAATACCGTTCGGGCCGTGTATGACGCGAGACTGCGGGCCAACGGCCACGGGCTGGTGCAGATGTATCGCGCCAGCGTGGTTTTCATGCGGCGCTTGCTCGATCTGCTGCCGTTCTCTCATTTCGCGCTCCCGCTGTTCGGCCTGCATAGCGAGATCTTCCGCATGCCTGTCATCCCTCATTTCTCTATCACGATCATTATTCCCTTGTTGTGTTTGCCCGAGCTGTTGCGATTGCATTGCTTGGCTGATCCCTGGCAGGGAATACCCAGGGCCACCATGTGCTGTGGTTTGGTGTGCCTGGGGTCCTCCGGGGGGTTCTTGGCCTGCCGATGCGCCTCGTTGGGAAGCCTGCGCGTTTGAGGCCTGCGAAGACTGGTTTAACCCCGCAATCCCGGGCAGATTATGGCCAGAAGGTTGGTTTGGAGAAAAAAACGGCGCTGCAATTGAGTCAGCATGCGCCTGCCCAGGTATAAATCTTCATGCATGGACAGCCCACATACCACTTGGTGGAGGAAGGACAGGGCCATTCCCCTGGGCAGACTGCTGGGGCGGGGGTTGCTGCGAGCCAGCAGCACTCGACCTACAAAGACACGAATCAGCATGCGCACGTCCAAGATGCACCCCAATCCGGCGGTCCCATGGAGGCCCGGGCGAAAGTCCGGCCCCGCGAACACACTTCCACACAACGCGCCGGCAGGTCGCAGTGATCGCGCCAGGACCAAAGACTTGACTTACCCAAACCCAGCTATCGAGCGGGAGGCTTGCGCCTGTGCCTGATCATTGTTTTGCGAAGCTCCTCCACCCTGCTGGCCCTGCGACGGAGGCCAGCCCTCGCGATTTGCTGGATTCATGACGACAGCTCGCTGCGGCGGGAGTGTGGTTGCTCTGGCTTAGAACGCCGACGGGCAGTTTACGCGGTCGGCGGAATGGGACCCGATGCGACGAATCCCCCGAGGATCAGCTCGCGAAGGGCATATGCTCCCTGATCTGGGGCTCGATGGGCGGCTGCGGGGCGGAGATAGCGAAGGCTGCGGCTTCGAGCTCGGCAAGCCAGAGTTGTGCACAACAGCTGGCGGTTGGCGGCCTTTCGCTGAAGCTGCGGCTGAAGGGGTATCGAGTGGAAAAATAGGTGGCCAGAAGACGGAGACTAGCGCGTGGCAGACGTGCGCGGGAGGCCAGCGCTCTAGCTACTGAGGGCGGGCTGTGGTGGACTGGAGGTGATGGACAAGCTCGTCGAAAGAGTCGCGCATCCTCCCCCGGTTCAGTAGCGCGCTGCCGGGCGAGGAAACTCCGATGGCGGCCGGCCCTACGTTTTCCCCCCTTCACGCGCTTGCACCGAAAGAGCACACAACCGCCTGTAAGCGAGGCGCGTGCCGCCTGGGTAGGCAGGTGCCCACCTGCACGCCTGAGGCCTGAGGCACTGTACTGTACACAGCAGCCCCAGCATCATGCGCCCAGCTGCATTTAGAGGGTGTGTCAAAATGCCCGTAGGCAGGTGATCACATGGAGATTTCTGCAATTTGGATTCGTACAAACATTGGATCCGGCCGTTTCTAGAGACTCCTGGGGAAAAAAAAAAAAAAAAACAGGCGGGAGAGCCGGGGTACCAAACCACCGCTCGCGATGCGGCCGGTGCAGAGAAGGTTCCCCCTCATCTTCTAATGCCTTGAATCTAAGGCATCCACACTTGAGATCTGGGCTCTATACGGACTGAGGTCCTTCTCCTGTCTTCCGTCCTCTCCTATCAAAATACCCAAGTGAATGATTCAAGTACATCAAACGAAGTTGAACACCTAGCAACAGATTAGCATTTGGCGGACCGCGAACTTGTGTGATATCGTAGTTCTCACCGGATGTCTGCGGACGAGGAGCCGACGAGAACCTCAAACCGACCCTCCTCAGCAATGTACGATTCCAACGACGTGTCGTAGTACCCGACCGAGTACTTGTCGAACACAAGCTCCACGTTTTTCGTCTCACCGGGTTGCAGGAACGCCTTGCCGAACGCCTGCAACTCCTTCTCTGGGCGCGGCAGTCTTGACCTCACGTCCTTTATGTAGCCCTGCACGACCTCGGCCGCTGCAACGCTGCCGGTGTTCGTCACAGGTACGGTGACCTTCACGGATCCGTCCTTCTCAAGTGTGCGGTCGCTGATGGTTGCGCTGCCATACGAGAAAGTAGTGTAAGATAGCCCGTGGCCGAAGGGGAACAACGGCTCGATGCCGCAGCGTTCGTAGTGCCGGTAGCCGATGAAAAGACCCTCACCGTACACAACCTGGGCGTTCTCGCCGGGCCAATTGTGGTATGCCGGGTTGTCTGACAGCCGTTTGGGAAAGGTCGTGGGGAGCTTGCCTCCAGGGCTCAAGCGGCCCAAGAGGACGTCTGCAAGAGCATTGCCAGCTTCCTGCCCCTGGTACCATGCTTGAATGATTGCGGGTACCCTGTCAGCCCATGGCATGGTGACTGGCGTGCCCGACTGGTTGACGACAATCGTGCTTGGATTTGCTGCAAGTACGGCTTCGACAAGGCGGTCCTGACTTCCATGTTTGGGCAGATCCATCGTTTGACGATCGTAACCCTCCGACTCCCATTCTGCATCCAGACCAACAAAGACGACCGCAGCATCGGCTTCTTTTGCTGCATCCACCGCCTCTTGAAGGAGGTCAATCCCGGATTCCTCTTCGTACCCGATGCGGCAGCCACCGTAGGCGTGTGTCGGCTTGCCGTGGGTAATCTTCGATGCCGGACGCACTTCGTTGGTGCTCTCAACAAGAATCTGAACAGGTTTGCCTGCCTCCATGTGCACAGACTTGAGGACGTCCTCGGAAGCCTCGAACATAGCCTCGCCCTCCTCTATCCAATCCCAGTTGTCGATGAACAACTCGCCGTTCAAGAAAAGCCGACCTGGTCCGACGCTAGAGAAACTGAAAGTGTGGGACCCTGATGTTCTCGGGGTTAGAGTCGTCTTGACCTTGAACGAGTATGCTGGCAAGACCGACTTCGGCGCTGAATCCCATAGGAAAAGGTCGGTATTGGCCTTGTGCTGGACCGATGCTGGAACCCCCTCGAAGCGGTCATGGTAAAAGTATTCGAGTGTCACTCCCGGCTTTCCATCCTCTGTTGTGCAGAACGGGGATGCAAGCGGGAGCCACTTGGCCGTATCGCAGCCACGAGAATAGATAAGCTCTCCGTCAAAGTGAGTGGCAAGTCCGTCGAACGGCGTCGTCGTGTAGTACGGGTTGAGGCTTGCACTGCCGCCGCCCCCGGCAATGGCACGCTTCGCATTCGGCCCAATGACTGCGATCTTCTTCGCAGATCCGATGGGGAGAATGTTTTGCTCATTCTTCAGCAAAGTAAGACCCTCTGCGCCAGCCTGACGTATCACTTGGCGGATAGCGGGATTGTCGTTTGCTCGTTCCTCTGGTTCCAGTGCGTCATTGTTGAATCCCTTCGTTCTTTGGATGAGATAGAGCACATCGCCAGCAGCCCGCTCGACATCTTCGGCGGCAAGCTCGCCCCTCTCGACCGCACGAACCGCCTTCTCGCCACGCCACTTGGTTGGGCCTGGCATTTCCAAGGCACAGCCGGCCGCGATGGCCTCCGCGACGGAGTTGGTACCCGTCCAATCAGACATGACCATACTATAAGAGTCAGCCTCTGATCCCGGTTTCGCTTCATGTCAAATAGACTCTCACTCACCCATCGTACTTCCATTCATCACGAAGGATTTTCTTCAGGGTGTGTTGATGCATGTCGGCATGAACCCCGTTGAGAAGATTGTACGAGCTCATCAAGGACCAGGGTGCCGCTTCCCGGATGGCAATCTCAAAAGGCTTTAGATAAAGCTCTCTCAACGGTCTCTCGGCAATGATAGAATCAATGGTCATGCGCAGCGTCTCCTGTTCGTTGCCAACGAAATGCTTTATGGTCGCCGCAACCTTCCTGCTTTGCAGACCGCGGATATAAGCGGCAGCAAGCTTCCCCGTCAGGAAGGGGTCCTCAGAGAAGGATTCGAAGTTACGGCCTCCAAGTGGTGACCTGTGCAAGCACACGGTGGGAGCTAGCAGGACATCGGCGCCTCGGGCTTTGGTCTCGTCGCCGAGGTGCTTCCCCACCTCTTCCAGCAGTTCCAGGTTCCAGGTGGCTGCAAGAGAGATACCGCACGGGAAAAGGGCAGCCTATTGTTTGTTAGCTGCATGGCTGGAAAAAGGGAGCTACACCAACCGGAGTGCCATTTTTGAACCACTGTCCTCTAGCGCCGTTGGGGCCATCAGTAGTCTTGATGGAAGGGATCCCTCGGTGGGGAAGGGCAACAGTGCGCCAAAAGTCGGACCCTGCCAGGAGGGAGACCTACGATTGCAGAGGTCAGCGCTCCACTGCCGTTGAATTCCCAAGGCTGTCGTGCTCACCTGTTCCTTGAGCGGAAGCTTTGCCGCCAGATCTCGAGCCGGCCCGTCTGGTTGATCGATGCTGTTGACTTCAAGGCTCGAGACCTCTTCATGGAACTTCGAATCGCGGTCGATTGAGTTATGCGAAGGAGGGGACGGAACGTCCGTGGTATCGTGTAGCGCCAACTTCAGCGCAGCTGAGCCACCACCAAGTGTTGGTTCCGCAGCACGCGGCAAGACCACGGTATCGGCCATGACGCGACAAGCGGCAGGACTGTTGACAAGGCGAAAGCAAGGGGCCTGATGCTGCGAAAAGGAGCGTGAGGGCAGGGCACGAGGTGGGTTCCGAAAGGTCGGCCATGGCCGTCGTCGTGTCCATTAAGTAGTCCATGACATGCATAGGCGCGGACCACACGGGAATTGCTCAAAACAGCATACGCCGAAAGACGTCAAGACATGCATTGTAGCTGGGCCAGGTACCTGCGTCTCATTGATGAGCACTATGGCGCGGTGAGCAGCATCGGCCGGCGATTATCCGGCCTTTTGCCTCAAAGAAGCGTGAAGCAGCCTGAATTCTTAATATAGAGGCCAAGATGATGGGTACTATGCGTCGCAGAAACGATAGTCGACAGCGAAAAGAGAAGCTGGCAACTGCGGCTGTACCGTCGACCTGGAGACTCGTCGATGGCGGTTTTCCCGTCCGCTAGCCGAAGGTCGAGTGGTAAGAAGGCATTGCACATAAGCTTCTTCAGACAACGCGGCGATGGCGGACCGGTGCCAACGGCTGCGGAGGGCTGCGGTCCGGGCCCGAGTGAGCATGGCCGTCGTGCAGGCTCGCGGAGGCGCGCGCCAGTCAGCGAATTGTTGGTGGAACGAAGCGAGCGGTCGAGTCGTGTGCGTGGAGATGAGACTGGCTCGACGGCCCTAAATGCCGGCGCCACGTGAAGCACGACCATCGCCTGCTCCTTCCCGACCCGCACGCCAACATCTGCACCTCCATGTGGCCTCACTTAAAGCAGCAGGCATGCATCCGACAGTCCTGAGCCTCGTATATGACGGCACGGCATGATCTTCAATGCGCTACAGCACGTGATAGTCGGCGTTTCAGAATGTCCCGTCAATTGTCCGTTCGGTACCAGAAGCACATGGAGCAGAGAGACGTATATCCTCTTTCCCCATCTGGCCTGACGTCTGTTCGAATGCGTTGACCAGAGTCAGAACGAACCCAATTCTCGTGAGTGCTCTAAGCTCACGTCAACTTCCCATGTCGTTTCAGCACAAAGGGCGCCCCCGACTTTCCAGCCCAAACGAGCATGTGCATGTATAGGATGCTCGAAGTTTTCCTTGGCTCTGCTTTGCAGATGACGTGACGGCTGTGCAGGTCCTATCTCGCCACCTTCGAGGCCAGACGGCAGTGCGACACCTCCGAGAAAAAGAAGCCAACAAGTACTCCTCTGGACGCAGCAGCTAGTTCGTCGGAGGCGGCGGAGTGCAGCATGTCCAAGTCACAGGCCAGTGCTGGATGTCAGACCTGAGTCACGTCAAAAAGCATTCGCAACTCCGAGTCAGATTAAGTGTGGTCTGTTTTCGGGCCTTCAACCAGACGATCAGCACACATCTGCGCTAGTTGCTATTTTTCATCATCGTCGTAGCCTGCAGGACCACAGCACGGGCGCCACGTCTGTTCGAATGTGTTGACTAGATTCAGAACGAACCCAATTCTCTGGAACAGATGGTGCAATCATATCGAGCTTGATAGTCACGGACTGGCTCAACGCCTCCCGTCGGTCGCTGTTCGGACTTTGCAGGCACATGGAGCGTAGATCCCACAAAAAGGCCGCCTTGCCGCCGTTGGAAGGTTGACGTGGTTGAAACAAAGCCTTGGGCGTTGAGCTTATCGTGGCCGTGGAGGCTCGAGCACCAATCGTAGGATTGCAAATGGTAATCAAAGCGGCTGGCATTTCACGTGCATATCATACTCGATTCCCAACGCGCCCGGGAAATGCAAAATGGCCCTTGGGAGCAGACTCGAGTCGACGTGTCAGAGACGAGATGGAACTGGCTCCGGATACTTTCCGATGTCGGCAGTCGTATTGTAAGGCAAACTCGATGGTCTCACCGCAAGACGCCTGAGCTCGCACCACGGCGGGACATTCGACGCGCTGGTGGACCAGCTCTGCTGTAGATTTGTGGCACGCCTCGGACCACACAACAGCGGGAAACGCGCGTGCAGTCTTCGATTCAGCAGTAACCGAGTCCCGCACGGCCTTCATGCAGGTTGTTGCCTCCCGATCTGTGGTTTGGTGGCAAGGCAGGAGTAGTCGCGGTCCTAAAGCAGCTATCCACATGCCGAGAAAGATGCGCAGCACTCGATGCAAGCAATCCTCGACACGGACGCCACCGTTCATTTTAGGTACGTAAACATCAGAACTAGCCTCACTCCTTGACGGGAAATTGTCTCTTGGCTGCTTGCGCACTCATGCCGCAGGGCGCAGCTTCCCGCCAGGAGACTTCCAACGGGTGGTCCGGGCGCCTTCGACGTGGCGTCGCAGCGCATGTCCTCCTGAGAGAGGTCTGGGGGTCCGGATTCAATGTACGTAAGAAAGTGAGGATTCCGTGGTTCTCTGGAGGTCCAGTTAACCTGAAATGGTGAAAGAGGCTGGCCTAATTCCTTCGGGACCCTGATTCACAACCGCCGCCATCGCACCCGCCGCCACCTTCGTTACTGCATGGGGAACAGATATCGTTCCGCAGACACATGCAATGATGCGAGAAATTCGACGAAGCGGGGAGCGAATGCGGAGACGAGTGCACCTACCTTGCATCTGGGCAATCAGGAAAATCTCTCACCCGAAGATGCGAATCGGCTCGACTTGAGGCCAATCGCGTCCAGGCAACCTGACGAGGTCGTCTGACGTCTGACGAGGCGCGCTTCTGGAAGATGCGCGATCGACTTCATGCAACGCGCGGAGAGCGGGCAAGGCGCAGGGGCGCAACTGCACAGTCGACGCGGTGCGACCATGCGGCGGACGCGGTGCGACGGATCCGCGTTTGCGATTAGATAATGGCGGGTGGATGGTGTGAGTGGCACGAGTGGGAGGACTCAGCCGGGCGCTCTTTGGCTGGCGGCACCGGCTGGGCACGCGCGACCAACAAGCTGGAGAGCGCGCCTAAGAGCGCGACCGCGACCGCGACCGGCGCTGCGACGTCACTGCAGACGTCGGCATCTGGAGGCGGGCGGGCACGTGTGCGGCGCGACATCGGGTCGAGGCGGCGCACGAGTAAGGCAGACAGATCGCAGTGAGATTGACTGCGCCGGGGGTTTCGACTTGGGCACCTTCTGTCGTCAGGCCCGCCAGGGTCCGGCCGGGCAACGGCTGGAAATGCGGAGAGGGTCGCAGGCTGGGTCCGGAGGTGTGGGAGAGGCAGCGGCGCACGCGACAGCAGGCCGGGCGTCGCAGCTGTGCCGCGCCTCTGCGGAGATATCTTTCTTTACGTCAAGGCGTGAGTGTCTGGTGGTTGAGTAAAAGGAGTGGTAACGGAAACGCGGCGCAGGGATAGACGGGCTGGCAGTCGGGCAAAGTCGGCCAGTCAGCGTGCACTGATAAGAGAAAGCAGATCTACCCCAGCGCGGCGCGAGGTCTCATCGAATTAAGCCTTCGTTAATGCTTCAGCGACTGCTCGTTTGGGGGAGCAAGCGAATATCCAGTACGTAAACTGCCCTAACTATGACCAAGCCCACGCCAAGCGGGCGCCCTCGGTGACACAGGCGCAGACCGCATCGCTGACACTGCGCGCCCATTACCTCTATCCATCGACACTACTTTATCTATAAGCAACACCGCGCCCGCGCTCCACCGCCCGCCGTTCGTCACCACGCCCAGCAGAGCCGCTGCCCAGCCGCGAGCCACAGCGAGCCGCCGCAGCAGAGAGCGCGCCTCAGGCAAATGACCGAACGCACCATCCACTTTCTCATCTTCCTTTCCCACGGCCCTTGAGATAAGCCCGTCGTCCCCCAGCCGCTGCCATATCGCCGTTATCAGACACGGCCTCCAGCAATCGCACCGCGGCCCTTCTCACTGGTGCGCTGCTGCCGCCGCCCTGGCGACCGACGGGCACTAACCGGCATACCCGCAGGCTCCACGCCGCCCAGGGCTATCTCCGATACTGGCCGCACGATATGACGACCGCCATAGCTCCCCAGCCCATCATGCCTCGTTCGGACCTCGTCCCTCTTGCTGCCGCCCGTCCCAAATCAGCCAAGCCCATGCCGGGCAAGGAGAACCTCTTCTCCTCCCACAAGCCGAACGCCCAGCCCGGTCAGCTCACGCCCGCCCAACGCTCCCGCCGCGAGAGGCCCTGCGACGCCTGCCGCCGCCGCAAGAGCC
The DNA here is from genome assembly GCF_021436955.1 of Diplodia seriata. Lineage (NCBI taxonomy): Eukaryota > Fungi > Ascomycota > Dothideomycetes > Botryosphaeriales > Botryosphaeriaceae > Diplodia > Diplodia seriata. The sequence continues at coordinate 1,983,416 of NW_027117315.1, read as the reverse complement.
GCTGCGTCATCCACGAGGGCGCGCTGCTGTGCGTGCTGTGCGAGTTCCACAAGCAGGAGTGCACCTTTGTGCAGAGCCCGCTGCCGCGCAAGAGGAAGATCAACGTCGACGGCCAGAAGGAGGAAGGCGCCAAGAAGAGGTAGGTCTTGTACCGCCATGATCCTGACACTAGCCTGCCCTAGTCGTGTAGCTCACTGCTGACACCCGCGGTCCAGATCAGTCGAGCGTGAGCAGCAGCCGCAGAGCACCGCTCCGCTGCAACAGCCCTCGCCCACCACAAAGTTCTCGCGCCGAGCACCCAACCTCGTCGATACCACCGGCCAGGCTCTCCAAGAGACACTCGGGTTGCAGCGTCGCCAGCACAGCCGCTACATCGGGCCCACCACACCCTTCGACCCGGTGCTAATTGGCCTGACCCAATTCGATACGCGCAACGAGAGCACCTTCGACTTGGGCGTGCTGCGGAAGGTCCATGACAATGAACATTTCATCATGCTGCCGGACGAGAACACCCAGGACTTTGACAGCGAAACCGAGGCTCTCAATGCCGTCGAGGCTGTGGTAGCACCACATGGCTCCCAGCTGATTGATGTGTACTTCCGCTCCGTGCACCCTAACTTCCCCATCATACAGAAAACGTTGTTTATGCAACGGCATCGCGATGCCGATCGTCAGATATCTCCGCCCCTCCTAGCGGGCATCTACATGCTGGCCCTGCAATGGTGGTCGTACGAGCCCAGATTGGCATCGCTACCCAAGCCGGACGTCAGCAAGCTCGAGGCAATTGCTTCCCACTGGCTACCCAAAGCCATGGAGCGGCCCAAGCTCTCGACGATCCAAGCCGGCCTGCTGCTGCTGCAGAGGCCCGACTCGGACTCGTGGAGTCTAACAACCCAGCTCGTCGCCATTGCACAAGAACTTGGCCTGCACCTCGACTGCTCCAATTGGTCAATTCCACTGTGGGAGAAGGGACTGCGTAAGCGGATTGCCTGGGCATTGTACATGCAGGATAAATGGAGCTCATTGATCCATGGCCGGCCATCGCACATATACAATGCCGACTGGGCGGTGAAGTCGATAGCTGACGATGACTTCTTTGAGGACGGCGCTCAGACGGGCGAGGTCCTCCGAGCAGGTAGTGAGGAGGAAGCAGCGGACGAGGAGCGTGGCGCATACGTTTTTGCGCAAATGATTACGCTCACTGCGATTATGGCCGAAGTCGTGGACACGTTCTACACTCAGACCGCGATCCAAGACTTTCAGAATGCCGGGAAGAATTCGACGCGGCTGATCCTCGATCGGGCGAAGCCCGTGCAGATCAAACTCAAGGAATGGTTTGCAAGACTGCCCGCGTCCACGCGGATTGACAGCCACAATTCCGGCCGTTCGTCCAACACCGGTAAGCCCACCTGCCCTTCCTTTCAATACGTCACCCCTATTGATCCAGGTCCTTTGCAGCCACCGGTGCCTTGCATCTGGCCTACTTCGCCACTGAGATCACGCTCCACCGGCGGATTGTCCAGTCGCTCGACGCGGAGACGTCAGATCCGTACCTCCTCTTCATCTGCCGGTCGGCGGCCAAGACGCGCCTGATCAGCGCCATGGACTTTGTGAACCGCTTGACGCCCGCGCACCTGCAGTCGTTCTGGTACTTCGCGTCCAAGATCAACTTCACCCTGATCGGCACGTTCGGCAGCTTGCTGTGGGCCACGGCGCCGGGCAGGGAGGAGGCCGAGTTCTACAAGACGCGCCTGCGCGAGTACCGGTGGACGCTCAGCGTCAGCGCGACGCGCGCGCGCTGGCTGGAGTACGCGGTGCAGATGCTGGACGCAAGCCGCGAGATGCTGCGCGGGATGAAGGAGAAGCCTACGCTGGCCGAAACCATTGTCGCCCAGCAACAGCATCAGCAGCAGCAACAGCAACTGCACCAAGCCTCCCAGCCACAGCAGCTGGTCGTCAGCGACAGCGGCGTCCCGCAGATGAAACCTGGTGGCGCTGGTGGCAGCAGCATCCTGCGCCACGGATTTTCCGTCCAGTTCCCGCATGGCGGCGGCAGCCACCAGCATTACGGCTCGGAGCCGTCCGTGTCGTTCGGGGCATACGATCCCAACGACGATATGGGCGATGATTACGAAGGCAGCATTGGTGAGGGCGATTTCGACGAGCAGATGAGCGAGGTGAGCGACAAGGGCGGCCTGAAAACGCCCGTCAGTGCGGCATGACAACGACAGTGCTGGCTTACCTCCGTTTGATGTTTTTGTTTTCTCTCTTGGACGGTTTGTGCTCAAGGTGGGTATGATTTCTTTCTCTCTAAGTCAGTTCATCCTCGTCTTGCGTTTGTTTAGCGACGGAACTTCATGATGGCTCTTTTGATAATGAGGGAACATGTTCTGGGATGGTTTTGTGCTTTTCGTCCTATCTCTTTCTTCCTTGCTGGGGTATCTGGTTCTTGCGCATGGATCAGCCTACGGGCTGCTATCGACATTATTTTCTGGGTCGTTTGGTCTCTTTTCAACCGTTGTCTTTTTGTTGCTGGCCCGAGGAAGAAGGCGGAGGAAAGGTTTTGTGTTTTTGTGCTGTTCGACGGCAGAGGGAGGACCATCCACCGAGGCTAGCACCGGACTGTCGTCCTGTTTGGTTTGCCGATAGGGTCCCAGCCCAGTGAGGTGGTAAGAAGAGAAGAGAATGACGGTGGCTAAAAGAGGGTTGTCGCTCCGGTCATCATCGGTGCATGAGACCGGCGAAGCAGAGACGTTTTGAGGACTAGACGTAGTCACATAGTTGGCTGTAGCAAACGTCAGTAGCAGCTCTTTTGATAGTCATAGCAGTAGCAGTAGTCGTAGTTGAAATGGGAAAGCAGAAGGTTTGACTTCAAAACCGAGCTTGGAGGTGGGAATGTGCGGTGCTGGCTAGTGATGAGTGAGCAGCGGCCCTAGACAAATGGGATAACGAGCAAGCACGACTTAATGTTGCAAAATAGAGCAAGCACAAGACTGAAATCACGTCACCTGGCCCCTTCCGAGGCGGGATCACCCGTTTTCCCCCGGGGCCGCATCATCTCGCGCAATCCAGTTGAAGGCCAGTGCCGGGGTTTTGACTTACGTCAAGCTAATCGTGGTGAGTGGTTGCTTGCGAATCACCGTGAAAGAATAGTCTTTTCCTCCGTGCGGGCAAGTGTGTTATTTGACGCGACGACGCGCCGACGTGACGACACCTGCATGCTCCGTGACAATGATGATGCAAGGGCGAAAGGAAAAAGAAACGAATGACCAGACCAGACCACGAGCGGCGGCGGCGGCGGCGGCCGTAGCAGCCAGCAACGACGATGACGACTGGGAGGGTGAAAGAAGAGCGCGTGATGGGACGTGTGCGAGCTCTGAGAGCTTATAGACGTTCTCCCATCAACCGTTTGTTTCCGAAAAAGCAGTTTGGCAGATTCCCATTGGAAGTACGGCGCGCGCCCGCCACGCAGCCGCGCAACGGCTGGCGGAGGAAGCGCCGCCGTGTCGTCGTCCACAGGCCACGCGGATGTGCGCCACCAGCAATAAGGAACTCCGGGGTAGTCGTCCTGTTGCCCTATCCGAGGCGTTTGGGTTAGTCATAGGAGGTGAAACTCCTTCCCTTTCGCGCTTTGCTGCATCGGGAAGGTTTGGTGAGAAGCGACCTGCATACCACAGTCCCCTCCCTTCTGCAGCCGGTGGCTAGCGTGGAAAACGGCAGGGGCTCATGGTGGGGGATGATGTGATAGGTCGAACCACACCACCGTCTTGGGCAGTCGACGGGCCTCTAATAGACAGGCAAACCGGATCCATCTAGCCGGTAAGGGAGTGCACTTGCCTGTTGATTGTAATCAGAGCGAGGAATCAGTGAGGGTGTGGCCAACAGGAAAGTGAAAAGTCAAATCGCGTGGTGACCTTGCCCTGGTAACGGCGAGCTTCCCTTTCCGACTTACCAGATCCATACTACCTGTCAGTCCTGTTGCTGCCAGAAGGGCAGGTAGTTACAAGAGGGGTTGAAGGAAATGCGAAGGAAACTCAACCGATTGGAAGGGAAATTGCTGACAAAGTACCACTCTGTCCCCGTTCCCCACACACGCAAAGGTTAGCGGAGAAGCATTGGGAACCAGTTTGGAGTCCGAGAGAGCTGCGAGACGTGAGTGGTAAGTCTATCGGGTGAGATCGCGAGTGAAGGGGAGAAGGCGGAGCGAGGGAGGGTTTGAGGGATAGGCCATCAGGGTGCTCTAGGGATATGTGCGCAAGCTCCTCAGCCTCGATCGTGCCATGCCACTTAGGGCTTCGGGGAAGGCTTAACCGTTTATAATGTAGCCCGGAACAAGGTCGATACTCAGTGAATATTGATTCTTTGTCTCCCCTACTCTCTCAACATTTCGCCGTATCCTGGCATGCAACTTACATATCTACAACCTAGACGCAACCACTTTTCTCTCACGCCTTCACCTCCACACCTCCGCATCGACCCCTCGCCAGAGAAAAAAAAAAAGAGGGAAAGGGAAGACTGCAAGACTCAGCACTCAACGCCGTTCAAATGACGCAAAGACGGAAAACGCCTGGAGGACAACAGATACAGGAACACACAACAAACAAGTAACAACAAAATTTCTGGAAAGTCCCTTTTCTACACTTCTCCTCTCTAGCCTTGAACCGACAACAACAATTCACCAAGCCGCTCAACCCTGGTGCAGCTTCTTCAGCTTCGCCGAGCCCTCGTAGAGCGCACGGTCGACGGCAGCGGCGACGGTGAGAGTACCACCGATGACGGCGCACACGCCGACGAGGAAGCCGGAGAAAGACTTGGCGCGAGATTCGCGGTTGATGACCTTCATGGGAGAGATATCCTGTACATACAAAGTTAGCTGCTATTCCTTCAACCTCCTTCTGAATATTGTAACTTACGTAGGAGAAGAAAACGCCCGGGATACCACCACGAGCGTGCAGGCGCTCCTTGTGGCCTTCCTTCTCGTCGTTGCCACCGGCTAGGCTGCGCTTATGGCTGGTGACGCTGTACTGGTGGGTCTCAATGCTGCCCGCATCGGTGCCCATGCCGTAGGAGCCGAGCGGGATGCCGTCGGCGTCGGGCATGAGGCCGGACAGCGCGGACGTGCCCTTGTTCTCCCAGCCGAGGGGCAGGTAGGCGGTGCTGACGACCTTGACGAAGTACATGTAGTTGAAGGCCTTCTCATCGGTGTGCTGCGCAGTGTCGTCCAGCGGGTTGATGTGGTGGTTGGTCCACAGGCTGCTGGCGCTGAGGCCGGAGGCCTCGAGCTTCGCGATGACGTCGTCGGGGAGTTGAGGACCGAAGCGCAGGTTGTGGATCCGGTGCGAGAAAGAGTGCGAGGCTTCGTCCTTGAAGTAATTCTCCAGGTCGTGGACGTGCATGTTGCCGTTGCTGAAGGACTTGCCGGGCGCGAAGTGGAAGTTGCCAATGACCTTGTTCACGCGAATTCCACCCTCAATGCGGCATCCCTCGCGCCTTTGAGCATCGAGCTTCTCTCCGTAGTGCTCACGCTCACACTGCTCAACGCCATCGCCGCGAGTGAAAGACCAGGAAATACCAGCGTAGGCGTCACGGACCTCGTCGCAAGTGTTGCAGCAGCCGGACTTCTTGGCCGTAGTGGGGGCAGGGGCACCGTAACAGTCACCGCAGTACTCGGGGTCCATGTGCGAAGCTTCGTCGGCGTGCCTGTTGTTCCTCATGTCAGCCAAGCCCTCGGCAGCTCCACAGCATGTGCAGTACTCACAGATCCAGCGCGTTCACCTCAATGGGACGGCTTCCCTCGGTCTCAGGCGTCAAGCGGACCTTGTTGACACCGTGCATAACACCCGTCTGAATCTCGCCCGACACGTCCATCACGTCGAGCGTGAGCAGCTCGCACGGTACCCGGGGGAAAGAGATATTCATGTGAATCTCCATCTTCTCACCTGGGGCAAACAATCAAGTTAGCGAGACATATCCTACAAGGGCCTACTGCGCACCTCTTTCCCCGAGCCTCGCTCCCCCCAGTTTCCAATTCCTCACACCGTCCACATCGTCCAATCCGCGTGTCCTCCGGTTTATCCTTTCCCGGGAACCTGTAAGGCTCAGGAGAAAAGGGAATGGAATAGCACCCACCTCGACTCTTATCCACAATCAGCTCCGGCTTGACCTCGACCCGCCGGTAATCTGCCCACTCGCCCCACACCAGCCACAGGATCATGAGTATGCTCGTGATAGTGACGATGCCGCCGGTGCTAGTGCGCACGCGCGCATCCTCGACCGTTTTGGTGAAGGCGTCCAGCCGCATGAAGCGCGATTTTGGCGGCATGGTTACGGTTTCGGGGGTGCCTGGGGTGCTTCCGCTAGGCTAATGAAATGGTGCGATTCGGATGAGAGGGCTCCGAACGGAGAGGGCTCTGTATGGCGGCGTCTCTCGACTATATCCGCAAAAGAAGGCACAGAAGTGCGATGTTGGTGTGGTGAGTGAGGATGGAGGTGCTGCGGCGACGGAGGTAAGGACGGGGGTGTTCGGCGGTGGTTCGCGTGGTCAGTCGCAGGTGTGCGAAAGGTGGGGAGGGGATGAAAGGAAGGCGATCGGTCGGTCGTCTAGCGCCGCGTCGGTGGGTGGGTGGGAGTGAAGATGGTGGTGGTGGTTCTCGGCGGAGAGTATGCGCGGGAACCCCGGTCCTTGCCTTGCGCGTGCACGCTGCCAGGAACAGGAAGTGACGAAGAGAACGAAGAAAGTGCGCGCAAAAGCAGCACCAGGCAATGCACGAGGAGAGGCTCTGTCGAGTGGGAGAGCGAGACTGGTGCGCGGCAATTGGGCGGATGCTGGTTCGCGGCGATAAATTGTAAAGGCCACCTGGAGCTTGCGTACGAGGCCGGGGACGAGCTGCTGCAATCAGCCGCAACCGACCGACTCGCACACGCGTGTCCCGCCAAAGGATGCCCACCTGGACCCTTCTCCCGCCCGCGCCCCGGCGCTAGTCCCGTCCTGGCCTCCCGCCTTGTGTTTGATCTCCGCCTCGACGGCGCGTTTCATCGCTCCTGCGACTCGCGGCCTGGTTGCTATTTTCGCCAGCAACTACTAGTGTCACGCTCAAGTGTCACGCTCAAGTGTCTTCTTCGACGACAAACAATGATTCATATCCTCTCTGCGACTACCGTGGTATCTCATGTGCTCCAGCCCCGTTTTAGTCTCCCAACACAACTACTCAAGGTTCTATCCCAATGTACTACGCATCGTGCCCAAGAAACGCCGCACCATAACCTTTATCCGCCTAAAGGGTCTAGCGATTTTCAGAAATAACCAGTCGTGTAGACATGAAAAGTGCAAAAGCAAACGGAAAATTAAACGTTAAGGTCCACCTCAAGCATCCTTGGTGTGGGAAATGTCGCTACCCTCAGTACCGCCGTAGTTCTTCTGCCCGTATATTCTCCGGCGCTCAACGTTCTGCACGGCCGAGATCAGCGCGCTGGTGAGGTCGATGTGGAAGAGCGGCCTGTTGACGCCGTGCACCAGCACCTGCTTCGACTTCTCTGCGTAGTTCACGCGGCTGGCCGTCTTGTTGATGCTGTCGCGCGCACCGTCCTCCGACGCGCTGCTGCGCTCCCCGTGGATCTCGTTCTCCTCGTCAACTTGGCGCGTCGACCGGTAGTCAGCGTCCTCTTCCAACGCCGCCGCATTAGCTGCGCTGTCGGCACCACCAAGCTCCGCCACTGAGAAAATGGGCTTCCAGCGAGCGTAAGATTCGCCCGTCTGGAGGTCCGGTGTAGGGTAACCGAACCCGGCTGCTGCGAGCGCACGCTTGGTCCACCGATTGTTGATGCAAGCAAAGTGCCATTCCACTGTCTCGGGCGATGCGTAACGGTCGAGCTGGTTGCGGACGTCAATCAGGTGCTGCACCGACGTGATGTCGACGTTGTTGACCGATGAGAAGTCCAGGATGATGGCCTTTAACGTGGGCTTGTGGTCGTCAACCTCAGCCGCCTTACCACGGCGTGGGCCCGGGTCGTTCCAAGGACGGTCACCCAGCTTGCCGTACGCATGCGGGTTAGTGCGCCGAGTCTGCTGGAAGATAGTTGCAACCATGTAGTCGAGGTAGTGGTTGGCGTTGGGGTAGTTGTATCCCTCGGAAAAGCGGTAGATGAAGATACCAGGCGCCGGCGTTTGAAGGCCCACGTCAGGATTAGTGCCGTCGTGGTGATCGATGGGCAAGAAGACCTCCCTTGTTGAGTCCTCACTGTTGTTGTTGTTGCTGGTCCTCGGCTTCAAAGCATCATCGATACTCTTCGACTTCGGCTCGTCGCCCAGGAGGTGCTCGCCCTCAACAGAGCGGACCTTGACCCTACCGAGGAAACGACCGCGCGCCTTGAACAGGCGGAAGAGGAGAAGGGCTGCCGACACGCAGATCGTCGTGTAAATGCCATTCTCAATTGTGCTGAAGACTGTCACAAGAACGCCGGCGAAGAAAATGGGGACTTCAAGCGGGGAAATCCTCCAGAAGCGGTACACCGTGTTCGGTGGGGTGATGAGGTCCAGAACGGCGTGGATGATAACACCAGACAGGGTGGCGTTAGGGATGTAGAAGAAGACTGCGGGCAAGGCGTAAATGGCGAGAAGAACGACGATGGCCGTGATGACACCAGCGAAAGGAGTCCTAACGCCAGCCTTCGACTTGATGGCAGTTCTCGAGAAAGATCCGGTGGCGGGGTATCCGCCAAGGAACGGTCCCAGAAGGTTGCTGACACCGATCGCAACCATCTCCTGAGAAGGGTTAATCGTGTAGTTGTTCACGCGACCGAACGACTTCGAGATAGAGATGTGCTCAATGAGCAGGACAATAACGGATGCAGGCAAGTCGGTAACAAACGACGAGATGATTTCGCTGTTGACAACGGGAACAGCGGCATGCTGGAAACCTGCTCTCTGTAAGCTTCTAGGGTCTGATGATTTGGAGTGGGCTTCTTACCTCTGGGAACACTGCCAAGGATTTTGAACTTGCGGTCATTCTTTCCACGGTGGTGGCGGTTGACAAGGAAACTGATCAGGGTGTACAGGAGGATGACGAAGACCGTGCGAAGAGTAGACAGGAAGAACAAGATCTTGGCCTTTCCTGGGTACCTCTTGGCGGCGTAGGTACATCCGCTTCTGATTATATACAGCATGGCAAGGGCTGTGAGACCCATGGCGGCGTCCAGCTGAGTATCCGGAAGGCCCTTCAGAGTGTTGATGATGACCTTGTACGTAGAATCGCGAGTCGAGAATCCGGAGATACCCATCATTCCGGGAACCTGGCCAGCTGCGATGTTGATGGCAGAGCCAGTCATGAAAGCGGAGATGGCCGTGAGAGAGATGAAGTCCACAAGCCATCCGAGGCGGACGAGGCCCAGGAAGCATACGATTGCGCCGCAGATGACGCCAAGGGCGGACGCAACCTGATGGCCCTCGTATTGTGGGTACTTCTCGATAGCCCTGAGGACGACGTTTCCAGTGACGGTGGACATGACAGCGACAGGCTGAAAACCGTTAGTCCATCTCTTCAATCGGCTTTCGAGCGTTGGAACTTACCCCGATGGTGATATCCTTGGAAGTAGCGAAGAACCAGTAGATCAAGACACCCATGAAAGAGGAGTAGAGACCATACTCAACCGGCAATTGGGCCAGCTTGGCGTAGGCCATACCCTGAGGGATGACGACAGCGCCAACGGTAATACCTAGAGGGGTCAGCCAGTGCGCATGAGAGGGATGGTGAGGTGCTCACCAGCAACCAGGTCGCCGTAAAGCCATTGCAGGTTGTAGTTTCCGATCCAGTGCAGGAAGGGGAAGAGACTCTTGACATATGTCCAGATATCGCCGCCCGAGGGGGTGATTTCTCTGAACCACTCGCCAACAGTAGGCTCGTCTTCAACGTAGGTGTCAGCACTAGAGACGGAGAACACAGACTCGCCGCGAGTGAGGCTGTCGCCGTGTTCCCGCTCGTCGAGCTTGATGCCCAGGACCTTGGCCAGGCCGGTGGTGACCTTGGACGACGCCATGGTTGGCTTGGAAGCTTGGGCCTGAGACAAGAGTTCTGGGAAGGAGGGATAAGACCGGGCTGATGGATGGTCGCGGGCCCAGGATCAAGGATGGGGCTGCAGAGTCAAACGTGGCCCTGATGAGCACGAGCAGATGGGCCGGCGGCTCGGGTGGGCAGTTTATAGTGACTCTGAGCTCTGCAGCACGCGTCTGGCCAGCGGCAAAATGAATTGCTTTTCTAGGCCAGCCTACAGAAAAACTCGTCAAAGCACGGCCTGACTGACTTGGAATCCCAGAGGAGCGGGTGCTAAGACGCCGCCAGTCGCTTGATGGCTTGGAGGGGGCGCGGTGGGTGCTAGCAAGGCCAATCTAGACGAAAGTAGAGGCGAGTCCGATGCCTTGGGCGGGGGAGTGTGTCAACGAGCTGAGGATTGCGTGATGCTGGGCGGGCAGCCACGGTACGCGACGGACCCTGCGATAGGTAGGCGGAGGGCGGGCGTCAGGGTGACCCGATCAGGCGGACGCGGTGCAGGGAGGACGGGAGAGCGTCGACAGGACAGCGAGAGGACGAGTAGAAGGGCGAGCAGCCGCACAAGTAGGCATCACGACATCGGCGTTAAGTTAAAGTTGGAAATTAGTCTGGCGGAGGCCCCGGGCAGGTCGGAGCAATGCGTGGGAACAGAGGGCGTTGCCCCCGGGGCCACGATCTGTGCATGGGCGAGAGCGCGGGCTCTGACGTGTGGTCGCCTTAGGGAGCAGGGCGGCGGAGACGGTGGTGGACGAATTGGGGGAGGAGTGGCCAATGGCGAGCCGCGTGTCTTGCGTGCTCACGGATGCCGATGTCGTTTTACGCCGCCTGCGAAAGTGCGGGCCCTAGCGCCGCACGGCGCCGGCAAATTCAAATAGCGTGCAGGCTGACGTCTGCCGCCCACAGGTGGCTGCTGCTCCGATCTGGCCGCGGTGCATCTACCGCTGCCCGCTGCCCGCTGCCCGCCCGCCGCCCGCGTCCGCCGTCCACCCAGGGGCTGCTCCGCCCGTTTTTGTCTTGGCGCGCTGCCCGCGGAGCTGGACCGTTGCAACGCGGCCATGACGTCGCCCGAGGGCGTCGTGGCCCGCTAGCCGGCTGTTACGCGCGGCGGGGCCCAGTTCGCCAAGGCCGGCGGGGATCGCTCCATCGACAGGAGACCTACCCAAAGCACCCGCCGTTCTGTGGAGCTGTTCAAATTGGGGACCCAAGCCAGCGACGCGGCAGCAGGGTTGGCGGGCGCAAAGGACACCACGCGCGTCGGCGAGCGTCGCAGACAGAAGAGGAGGGCTGCGCGCGCATAGTCGGGCCCCCCGTCCGCCACGCGACGTGGAGCGGCGCAGTCCTGCGTGTCAATGGCGCTGTCACGTTGTTTGGAAACGCCTTCTGATCTCCGTCCTCGCGCTGCGCACGATACCCATCGCCTGCTCCCGACGTCGCGTTTCGGGCGATCCCCAAGCTCCTGTTCCTGCTGAAACAAACGGCCGCCAAGCCCAGCCTCCGCCGCCTGCGCTGCGACGCTCAGACAACGGCGCCAGCCATCGCAATTTGCAACAACAGAGGCCGCGACAGACGACGACGACGGACTTACGACGCCCATTCGCTGCCTCTCCCCTCTCCCGCCGCCCTGCATCTCCGCGCCCCAGCGGCCCATTCTGCGGCCATGACCAACCTCGACCTGTTCCTCCTCAAGGGCCCGCCGGGAGGCGATCTCGCTGCGGGCCTCGACGATCTGCGCCACCACATTCTCATGACCGGCATTCCTGCGAACAGCGACGGCATGGTACTTACCGCCCTTTGCCCTGGTGCCGCTTGCCCTCTGCTAACGCGCGCTGCGACTCCAGTCCGAGCTGCGCATATACATCTGGCTGACCTTCCTGAACGCGGCGCCCATCCGCACCGATGTGTACCTGGATCTCGTGCGCCAAGGCGCCTCCCCCGCCTACACCAAGATCCGCAACGACACCTTCCGCACTCTTGCCACAGACCCGCTGTTCCGCCGTCGCGTCACCGAGAACAGCTTGACCCGCGTCCTGAACGCCGTTGCGTGGAAGCTGCATGATGCGCATGAGGCCCGTGTCAACGGCTGGCAGTCGCCGCCCACGCTCTCCGACTTTGGCAGCCCGGACCTCACTCGGAGCTCCCTCACCGGCACCACCATCACCGAAGGTTCCCAGTCCCAGCATGGCGACCACGCCGAGCAGGTGGGATACGTGCAAGGCATGAACGTGCTAGCCGCCCCGTTCCTCTACGTTGCGCGCAGTGAGGCCGAGGCTTTCGTTGCCTTTGACAAGTTCATCACCAACGAGTGCCCTGGATACGTGCGCGGATCTATGGAAGGTGTGCATAAAGGCCTAGCTCTGGTGGACACCGTGCTGGAGATTGTCGATCCCAAGCTTTTTTCGCATCTTGCGTCAAAGGGCTTGAAGGCCGAGATCTATGCTTTCGCTTCCGTCTTGACCATGTGCGCCTGCACGCCGCCTTTGCCCGAGGTCTTGCTGCTATGGGACTTCCTTTTTGCTTACGGCCCCCACTTGAACATTCTGTGCATCGTGGCTCAACTCGTCTTGATCCGCGACCAGATCCTGGCCAGTCCAAGGTATGTTGGCGAGCGTGGTAACCAACTGCTCCGGCTGACGCTGTTCGCAGCCCCAATCAGATTCTGCGCTCTCTGCCTCCTCTGCAGGCCAAGTCGATCATTGGCCTCGTGGTTGCCAACGCACAGCGCATTCCAGAGGACGTCTACCAACAAATGATTGATCATGCGAAATGAACGACACGAAATGAAACTTCCAAGTAACGATTATGCATCATGGACAGGGGGATTGGGAATCATGGGTTGGTGTTAATTTTTACGGCTGTTGCACCTGAAAGACGGGCAACGTTGCGCAGTATGCATCCTGGCGTCTTGGGGGATTTTTGTAAGAACGAAAGAGCTCAGGGAAGTTCAGCGGGAAGCCGTTGTCTTGATCACTTCAATGGCAGTTCTCATTTTCTGGTGAGTTTATGGTTGGTTATGAATTCCGGGTCACGACATTTGTATTTTTAGGGCATGAGTGTTGGATACTCTAGACGTTGTATTCGGTGGAACTCATATCAACTTGCATCTCATAGCCTTCGACAGAGACGATGGCCTGGCACATTTTGGCGCATTCTGTCTCAAACGCTCCTCACTCGCCCTTGATACTACCTCTGCGACCAAGCGCAGCCAGTTACCGAATCGTTGTCGGCGCCTTGCCCTGCTTACTTCCTTGGAATGCTACACGCAAGACAACTTCGTTCTCGACCATACGAGGCGCCCCACTATCGCGTATCTGGCGTACCACGTGCGTTGGGCACGCTTGTGGAGGACTGCCGCACTGGCATCGGCGCCTCGAACAACATTGGGAAGCCAATCTGTCATTGGACGGGTTCAGCCCACGGTATCTGAAATATCAATCACCTCTCTGCCATTCAACCAGCATCAAATGCAACAGCCACTCGGCTCTTTTCCCTCTTAGAAACCCAAGCCAGCCTTCTGATTATTTTTTAAACTTTTTGACTCGGTTTCACTAGGGCGCTACGGGTAAGCGTTTCCTGCTGGGCCCGCTTCCGAACTGTGACGAAGCGCTTTGTATCTCTTCCTTCGCGTGTTATGCGATGGTAAGTGAAACTCCGTCGCCGGCGGGAACCTTTATGTAATGGCGTTGGGCCTGGCTGAATGCGGACGATCCGGCGCGAAAAGTGCCGCGGGCTGGCTCGTGTGGGAGCGGTGTGTGGGCGCTTTGTGGGTAAGCAGAGCGATATATGTGGTCATAGTTGTCGTGGAGAGAGAATCATATCGCTCATCAATATTGGGCCAGTCGGGGCATACTAATACTACGAAGCGACAGTTGATACAGCAGACGTCAGTAGTGTACGGACCATGACGGAAGTGATAGCGGAAGCGTCCGGACAGCAATAATGCCGAGTTCCCTCGCCGCGGAGCCGATCCACTTTAACGTCGATGACGTACGGATTGGGAAGGCATGTGGCACTCTTTTCCTCGCATGTCCGGTGAACGCAGAACTGGAGCGAAATAGGTAATGGGCATCGCCCAATATGCAAGGACCCGACTCGTGCCTATATTTCACGGAAGACATGGAGGTCATATCATAACTTGATAACGTTGCTATGGCAACTCATCGCGGATGCGAGGCTTTGCTGAGTATTGCTGGACCAGAACTTTATGCCGCAGCGGTGGCCTAAAGTGTCACACGTTTCATTTACCTCCTAGTCTCGTGCTCTACTGATGGCGTTCTTCATCTCGTTCGTCATCGTGGTTCTTGACCGTTGTCCTGGGAAGCCAGGCCACACCTCAACGCCGCAGTCAACCGATGCGGAAAAGTTACGATAGCTGAGGGTGTAGTGAAGAAATTCATTGAGCTTGAGCTATCACATTTACTGTAGCTCCTTCCTGCAATGTAGTCACTGAAGCACCTATAGGTGTACTCGAGTATACACTCACGGCCGAGAGAATACGCACCCGACACGGAGTTTACGCAGCTACATCAGTCCCTTGTCATCAGCAGAGACCCGACAACACGAGTGCTACCCTCTGCCCACAGACACGGGTCCGCGGAAAGCCCCGCGCATGGAATGCCCGTCCCGAAAATACGGTCGGCTTCATGCGAGACGGCGGGCGTGGCACTGCTATCATCCTCATACCGCCATTGTCGTGGAAGACAATCCTCCGGAATACGGACAAACAAACACCAAATACAGGCCCGAGCAGTGATATCAACGCTGGGAAGGATTTCGTCTTTGGGGGGACGGAGAAATTTCGTTGCGGCGCCCGCGAAGGAGGGGCGCCGATGTCGACATCTACGCTTCAAATGGTGAAATGCTTCGGCCTCTTATCTGCTGCGAAGGGGGAACAGCTCAACGAACGCTTTCGCAACAACGGTTGGGAATGAGGAGATTGGAAGAAAAGCGAGAAGTATTATTCCACGGATAGGCTTCAGTGCGCTGTGGCCGTTCGCCATATCCCTTTGTCCTGCCAAGAGGTCTTCTGCTGTCAAGCTTGCAGCCACATAGCACGCAAGATATTGCTCAGCTCCTTCGCTTTTACTCAATTTGATAAGTCCGCCACGCCGGAGCTCTCTTCTTGCATACCATCTCCCGCAGCCCCGGAAATGTCCTGCAGTACTGGCGCCCGCTCCGCCGTCCGCCCCTGCCATCAGCGGAAATCGCCTGCAGCCAATCTGCACCCTGGACAGCCCATCTCGGGCAATGAAATCCATGGGCATCCAAAGGAGAAAAAGTAAGGAAAGGCGAGAAGGGCCCGGAACCAGACGGTCGCTGTCACGACAAGCAGCAGCAAGCCACCGTCCGCCACACACACCATTTGACGGCCGTCGCGATCGATGGTCCGCTCTGGACTTGGGCGCCAGTTGCGCATCGCCCCAAAATTGCTCCCACGTGGCTTTCTCCTCGGAGATGCGTCGTCACCAGCTTGCTACATGCCCTTCCGACTGATCATGCACTGTTCAGCTCGGGATGTTCCTTTCTCATGCAACACGCTTGCCTGATTCATTTAACATCTCCGCTGCCGGCATCTGCAACGACCGGTCGGCGCAGGGGAGAGTAAAGGGCAGCGAGCACGGCGCTTACCAACAATGCTTTAGCCGACCTTCCTAAGACCTGGGCACCCTTGTAGGCGGAAGAATGGAACGCTTCTAGAGGCGCGTGGCCACGCAAAGTCCATGGGTCCAGCACGGCATATCGACGCTTGGTGGCTTGGCGGCTCAGCTGCTTTCGATGAATCGGGTCGAGAAAAGGCGCGCCAGCCCTACTATTGTGGCATGTCCCTTTAGCAGGGCTTGAGCCTAGATGACGATGATCATCGAGGCATCGCTCACGCATATGGGGTGGCAACCTCCGTCGACTGTTAATTGGTGGTTGCGTGGAGAGGAGGAAGTCCAGACAGTGTCTGGCGCAGCTTGAATATGATCCTCAATCGCGGCAGCTGCAGTGCTGCACTGCTGAAAGAGCTTTAGGCACAAGATCTAATACGTAGTAGAGCCGACAAGTTCCAGCTTAGCCTAGTTTCAATCGTCAGTTCTGTACAGTAATCATTTGTTTACACCCAGAATCGAAAACTCCATGGCTGAAGTACTCACCTGCCAACCGCTTCTACTTGATCACTTGTTGTTTCTTGCTTTTGGACTTTGCTTCTAACAAATTAGTCCCGTTATCGTACTTTCGAACCACTTCTCACTCCAATTCGGTCCTTAAAGCCCACGTCACTGTGTGGCAGTCTGTTCATGTGTCGGATGGCAAGCTACTACTCGCTATTGCATTTTTCTCGCCGCGGGGAAGCTTTGTAAGGCATAATTACATGCTTCAAATAGCATTAGCGTCAATTTTACCTCATTACGGTCCAAGATGCTAAGTGAAGACAAGCATGCATATGGAAAGAACAGTACACGGTCTTTGGAGTTCGATCCCACCCGGGATACAGTGACCGCAGTGACTTGGTGAACGCTTGAAATGGTGTTACGAGCCTTAGTATTAGTCACTTTCACGTCCAGTGAAACCTAGAGTCAGAAGGGTCGTGATGCTTCTGGACATCGCTGCCACATGACGCGTGGATAATTAATTTACTTGATAAGCCAAGAAAGTCCATTAGCAAAGTCTTGTTAATCTCCCCGCTTGGTGAAAAGGTATATGCAGGTTTCTCCAGAAGTCTTGAAAAGAGATCGCATCACTATCCTGAGGAATAGAGAATCAGCAACGGAACTTGATGAAGGTATCATCAGTCCTTTCACTTGACACGTCGCCTGTAGAACAATCATCGGAGTCTAAAAGACTTGATGTAGTAGGACGAGAGAGAAAGCGGAAAGCGAAGAGCGTCTCCAACGAGACCAACACAAGTGTGTCCACTTAAAGCTGTGGCTTATTTAAGAATGAAATATTCCATTGCAGTCAACCAGAAATCGAGCAAGTGAATCTGTTGCTCAAAAAGATATACTGGCCTAGTGATTACATCACATCACAATGAAAGTTCCTCGTCGTATCTGGGAGTCTATCACCTCCCTTGCACTTCACAGCTCGTCCACTATGGCAGCCAGAAGCCACCTTCGCATACGATATAAAATTTGCTCCGCACTCTGGCTTCAGACAGATATGCTTTCCGCGCCTAGCCTGGCTATAACCTCATAGTTCCCCTATGCTTTGTTTACGTCCAGGGACAAACTCTAGCAACATCTTTTCTCCAGTCTCTCCAACGCACCCATTACAACCAATCCACCCCCTCCCCTCTTCCTTACGCAGTCTTATTCTTCCACGCCATGCCAAAGTTCAGCAACCCATACGCCGCCAGCACGCTCAGCCCGATGGGCAGCGGCTTGCCGGTCTTGATGGCGCGCGGGATGGACGAGCCGGCGAGCACGATGCTGGCTAGCAGCGCCAGCTCGACGCCGTAGGGTTGGCGTTGCGAGATGCGGTAGCCGCCGATGCCGTACTAAATTAACGATACACATATTAGATCAGGTTGCGAGTTTCTCAGGGAGATGATGGGGGGGCGCGAAGAAGGAAGCTGAGGGAGAGGTGGCTTGGAGGTTGCTTACGAGAGTGCCGACGGTGACGCCTGCGGCGATGGAGGGGACGGAGCGGGTGCGGATGTAGCCGGTGATGCCGCCGCCGGCGGTCAGAGCGCCGAGGATGTAGGCGATGGTTTCGAGACCCTGTGGTGTGGTGAGCGGAGTCGCGGGGGTGAGGGCGGTTGAGGGCTGTGCGACTGTACCATTGTGGTTGGATGTTTGGGCAATTAATCGTGAGGCTGATGTGCGGAGAGCAGAGATGTGCACAAGACAGAATCGAAGATGGACAGGAACGCGGGGAAAGCTGCGGAGGGGTGTCGACGAGCGAGCCACAGAGCTGATTATTGTAAGCTTCGCCAGCGCCTCAAAGCTCCTGGTCAATGACGCACAACCGAGCACTTTCCCCTTCGCGTCGGGGAATCGGCGTTAAGACCAAAGCAATTGGCGTACGTAAGCAAAGCAACAGCGAGCTCTTCGGTTCCAATTGCGCGTCCCTCGAGTGGTGAGTGGCCCGAGCTCCCATGGTGGACCGAACATCCATCTGGCCTCTACAACGGAGAGCTTAGCTGACAACCCCGACACCACACACCTTCTCCGCCGGCCCAATCGTCCTCCCCGACCACCCACTCAGACAATTACAATGCCTCCGCGCCAGCGCACCCAGCAGGGCGGCACCACGCCCGCCGCCGTGCCCGCCTCCGCCGCCGACCCGTCCGCGTCCGTCCCCAGCGCCGCCTCGCACACGACCAAGGCCAGCACCGCGACCAGCACCACCGGCTCCGTCGGCAGCTCCCAAAAGGTCAACCCCAACGACGCCCAGGCCATCGTCAGCAACGTGTGGAGGAACTACGTCAACAAGACGGACCAGCGCACCAAGATCCTCGACTCCTTCATGGTCTTCCTCGTCGTCGTCGGCGCCCTGCAGTTCCTGTACTGCGTCGTCGGCGGTAACTATGTGAGTGCTGGCCGTGTTCATTTCATTCTTGTTGGTGGTGGTGATTTGCGGACTGGGACTGGGGCCGGGGGAGACCCGGAATCAATCAATGACAAGGGGGAACTCGTTGATGCTGGCGCATCTCATCCGGATTGAAAGCTGACGTTTTGCTATCGCGCAGCCCTTCAACGCCTTCCTTTCCGGCTTCAGCGCCACCGTCGGCCAATTCGTCCTCACCGCGAGCTTGCGCATTCAGACCAACCCGGAGAACAAGAACGAGTTCGGAAGCATTTCCCACGAGCGGTACGTCGCCAAAGAAAACCCCTCCCATTTACAGCATCCCGTTGTTTGGAGAAAAAGACCAGACGGACGCGTCATCTCTCCCACATGGAGCTAATTCGGGATATGAACACAGTGCATTCGCAGACTACGTCTTCGGAAGCTTCATCCTGCATTTCTTCTGCGTCAACTTCATCAACTAGATATCCCTCCTGCCTGCTCAAATGCTCATTTTCACGCAACAACCGAAGACACGAACACTCTAAAAAGTCCTACTCAGCTCGAATGTAAAAAGAAAAGAAAAATTCCATATCGTCCCAGAACAAAAGAATTCTGTATTGTTGAACCTATCGCTCATGGATATATCGCCGGTCTATATGCAATTGTTGAAAAGCCCCAGTAGAAAGTTCCAAACACAAGCCAACGCCGTTGCAAACTTACAGCCGTATTCCAAGGTCGTTGCAACATCGTTCATCAAAAAATATAACATCGCACAGTACAGGCACCGGGGCCTGACCGGGCAAGGGCCCGTCGCTTATCCTACACTTTCTAGGCAGAACAGCTCCAGTGATGGTGGCGTTCTGCATCTCGGCTGACTGGCTGAGCTGAGCCTTACCTACAGCTGAAAACTCTCCCTGAGCGCCTCGCCGAAGCGGCGGATTGCCTCCTGGATCTTATCCGACGGCGCGGCGGCGAAGGAGGCGCGGAAGAACATCTTGTCGTGTGCCGCGTCGGGCTCGGCGTAGAACCAGCTGCCGCGGATGACGAGCGCGCCCTTGTCGACGGCGCCGAGGAAGATTTCCTCCTCGAGCTCCGTGATGCTCTTGGTCGAGGCGTGCGGGTGCTTGCGCCAGTCGACCTCCATCCAGTGCTGCAACACAAGTGACGTATCAGTAATCCGGTTTCATTCCAGTCTCGAAAACACTGAGTGCGGGCTCAGGGGCAAGGACGCAAAACTTACAAACATGCCGGCCATGGGCGGGTTCCAGCTGACGATTTCGGTGGGGAGGTACTTCTCGCAGGCGCCAACAATGATATCGCGGCGATGAGTGTACTCCTTGCGGACGTGGATCAGCCAGTCGATGTAGCCGGTGTGGCCCCAGTGCTCCTCGAGCAGCTTGAACAGCAGCAGCTGGCTCATGCCGCTGGGCCCTTGGGTCGACACGTCGGCGTGCTTGGCGTAGCGCTCGACGATCTGCTCCGACGCGGTGATCCAGCCCACGCGGCTGCCGGGCGCGACCACCTTGGAGAAGGAGTCGAAGCGGATGACGCGTCCGTCCGTGTCCATGCTCAGCAGCGACGGCACGATGGCCGCCAAGAACTCCTCGTGCGACTTGGGCGGCTCGACGGCCTCGCCGCCGGATATGTACTGATCCATCTGCAGGAAGTAGTACGGCTCGTCCTCGAGGATGAGCATGTCATGCTTCTGCGCCACCTGGTACACCTCGCGGCGGCGCTGCGCGCTCTGCGTCGCACCCGTCGGGTTGTGGCCTGTGGGCACGAGGTAGAGGATGTGCGGCTTGCGGGCGCCGCCGCGAGCCGCGGGGTCCCAGTTCGACATGACGGTGTCGAGGTCGGTGGCCAGCATGCCTTCAGAATCCATCTTGACACCGGCGAACTTGACGCCCAGCGGCGCGGCCGTGTCCATGGCGCTGCTGAAGGCGTACTCGTCCGACACAACGTAGTCGCCGGGGCGGGCCAGCATGCGCAGCGACATGTCGAGCGCGGAGGTGCTGCCGACGGTCTGGGTCACGGCCCAGTCGGCGTAGGGCGGGTTGTGCACGATCTCGGTGTGCTCGGTGACCCAGCGCAGCAGCTGCGCCGCACCGGAGCCTTGGTGGTAGTTGAAGGCCGTGGCGATGTCGTAGTTGGACTTGCCGGCGGCCATGTCGTTCTTGCCGGATACGACGCTACCCCATGCGGTGCTGTCGGCGTCGTCGAAGTGGCCTGGGCCGGGCGCCTTGAAGCTGAGGTCGTCGAAGGGGAAGTACTCGGACGAGGGCAGGCCGCCGCCCAGCGAGATCATGCCAGGTCGGCCCAGGTAGACGGCGGCGCCCTTGAGGCGCGCCGGGACGCGGGAGAGGGACTCGACGCTGAATTTACCTGGCAAGCCTCTGCGTCAACATGTTGTCCTTGTCGTTCGTTCCAGCAACCTTTCCCTGTTCTTTCCTTTCTCTTTCAGGGATGCCCGAACTTACTGTCCCACTTCTTGGCCTTGGGCTTGTGGCTGTGCGAGTAGACCTTGAAGTTCTCGCTGCGGGAAGGCGCGGCGGTGCCCCATTGCGACTTGTCCGTCTTCTTGCGCCGCGCGTAGATGTCCTCGAGCTTCATGGGGCCGTCGGTCACGCCGCCGTTGCTGGGCGGGGCAGTGGAGGGGACTTCGTCAATAGCGGCCGGAGGAGACATGGTGTAGGGAGGAGTCCTGGCGGTGAGGTTGTTTATTCGTCGACAAGTACGAGGGCAGTTGCTATATCGGGGAACGAGCTAAGAGTCACAGCTCTAAACTTTTTTTTTCTTCCGTGGGATTTGTTGTGGAGTAGGAATGTAAGTGTGAGGGCTGTGGGAGCCAGTGACGGAGGTGGTGAGTTCAAGAAGGAGGGGTGTTGGTAGGCTTGGTAAAGATTTGGTAAGAGAAAGTCAATTGAAGCCGTGTCTTGTGCATCTGCCAGCTTGTCGAAGGGCGCGTGGTGGCAGGCGGTGGAGGAGATATGCGCTTATCGGCGGATAGCCAGGGCTCTTGGCCGATCTCCGGCGTCGGCTTTTCCTATCGCGGCAAGGCGTGCTCCTCTAAGCACGCAGGGGTGAAGGCGTTCCTTCCTCCCTGCGGGGCTGGCAATTGTCGCCAACCGGCTGCTGACGGCACGCGTGCCCAACTACCTACGCTGCTCAGGGAGATGACAGAGCCGCAGCTTTGGACCGCCCATCCCCTGTGCCCTGCTACCCCGCATCCACACGACGCTCCTTTGACGAGAGAGACGATGACTTGACAGCAACTCCAACCGCGGACTTTGCTCGGCCCGCCTCCGCCGCAGTTCTTCTCGCGTACAAGCAATTCACTCATTCGCTTCTCATTCGCCAATGGCCTTGGAAATCACGAAAGGCGGCTTGCCGATGACGACCACGTTCGCTTTGGACTCATCGCGTTGCAGCGCGTGCAGATGACAAGCACGCTAGGCTTTCGGCTTGATCCAATCTTCCCGTTGCATTGATCGAGGTTATCATTATGACTCTCGGGCATTCTTCTGGAAAGAGCGGGGAACCTTTAAACTGATGTAGGCGCTTCACTGGTGTAGCTGCCGATATCGGTACAGCAGCCCATCTTCTTTGAATCAAAATGTTGCACGTTGTCCCTATCTTTATCAAAGACGCGCGGATAGACAGCTCCTTCCTTGGGCATCCACGTGATTGAAAAATGCGACTGGTCGTAAGTGACTTTGAACAACACTCTAAGACACATCCGAGACCAAGGGACCCTTTTTTGTCATCAGCAGTCTTCATTTTCGCCCGGCATCTTCCTTGAGCTTACTTACCATGTACACCAAGTTCCTATACGCAATCTTCCACCCGCCGTTTTCATGCTTGCCCCACGTATCTTGATACTGCCCATGAGCATACAGCACCTGACTACCATTCACAATCGACGTGACATCCCGAGCGGCACCCAGGTAGTGCGTAGCAGTGTAGTACGTAACCGAAACCGCCACATCCTGAGCACAAACATCAACAATCTGCGTCCCGAGACTGTGTTGCGTCCCACCGGGAAATTGTGCGAGGCTGGCAGACAGCGTGGATTGGATGGCTGAAAGGCCCTTCAGCACTCCCAGAGGCGCGGAGTAGTTGGCGACCGCATCCGCGGCAAAGACGGCGTCGAGTGCGGCCCAATCTTTCCCGTCGACGGCGAGCGCGTAGATGGCGAGGGTCCGCTTGATTGTTTCCGTGGCAGAGACGTCAATGACGGCTCGGGGCAGGAAATGGGAGGGAACTTGTTGGAGTGGTATGGGATTGGGCGAGATCTGGGGGCATGTGGGCGGGTATTCCGGCCATGGTGGGGAGGCAATTGTTGTACTGAGACCGCTGAGCAGCACCAACGGGGAGGTGAGGAAGTTTTTTGTGGCCACCATTTCCGAATGACTCGAACGAGGACGCGTGAAAAACTTCTGCATGATGGCTTCAGCCGAATATAACTGCTTGAAACTGGCCAGAAAGGGTGATGTCATCGTGCAAGGTTCTTTTGGCCCCCGCCGCTACCAATAGATGCGCGACAGGGAACAGGGTCACTCTGATCCAGAGCGTAGCGCTTCAGATGGAACATTGTACCACAGCAATCACAGCCGTTTTGAAGTCCTCGTGGAACGCAGTGCTGGTATAAAGAGGATAGCGCTTGGAGAACATCCAGGTCGGCGATCCATCTAACTTTGTCATGGACAGAGACGACCGCTTCAAGAAAGAAAAGCTCCGCATCCCTGGAACTGTACACACCGATGTTGACAGGCATCTTGAATTCCGTGATGACAGATGTAGAGATGTGTCCGTGAAGGAGTCCAGCAAGTTTCCATTGAACCTCGCGTGGTTAATCACATCCAATTGGCAGTGCCTGCGTCTCTGATAAGAGGTTGCGGTGGTGGTACTAGCATTGCGATGCCTGCTTTTCCAATGTTGCCCTGATACGGCGCACGGTGGACACAGGTTCTTGAATGCTCTTGTAAGGGTCTTGGACGAGAGAGGTGGCAACAAAGAGCGAGTCGCCCGAAGAAATTGCCATGACTGGCTTGAGGTTCTCGGGGTGAAGACTGATTTCTCCCGTCTCCATACTGATCAGCAAGGAAAACATCTCTTCTTTTGTTCGTTCGTTAGAGTACAAGCCAACTTGGGTTCCAGGGTTCCGATCTAATTGAGGTAAAGAATATTGTGCTCATCGGCTCGACTCTACACGAGGTCGCTGTGCCCAGCACGATCCTGTAAGGGCTGGGTGAAACAGTCCAGCCCGGAAATTCAGATTGTGTTGCTGCAACGGCCGCAAGAGAACGCATTGCATCAATGTGCTCGCCATCAAACTGTCCAAGTAGTTGGCTGACGTTTGGGTGCCTCGTCGGTTGGGATAGGGTCGATTCTCGATGGCTTGCATTGGACGAGGCATGGCGGATGATGCAAGTGGTCACGGTGGTGGTGCGACGTATTGGTTCAGCCCTTGCTCCTATATTCAGGAAGAAATCGTGAGAAAGGAAGCAGCCACCACGTCACTGCTAAACATGTACCCTTGCAATTCCCCCTACTCTTGGACTCACGGAGCAAGCTTAAGTCCACCCCGCCAGAATTCCGCTCCCCTGTTCACACGTTAGATATCTATTGCTGCACGCGTGATGCCTTCGATGGGTGGAACTTCTACCCGGGCCGGAAATATTGTCACGCTACAGTACTCACCATCAAATGTCAACCACATTGTCAGATGTTGTCCGTCAAAGGAACGCACTCACAAGAACATTCCAGAATGTCCGTCAGAATTCAAGTGGAGGCAAAGCGGAGACAGCAGACGCCGATTATCCGTTCGCCACATCGGAAGAGATCCCCATCTTGACGTCGTATCTCGATCTCATTCCACATTGAGCTGCATTTGAATGGATATAATGCATACAAAGCAGCGGCCATTACATAATTCAGCAAGACTCCTCTTGACCTTGACTCAAGGCATTTTGGCGGAGTGGTTAACGCGCTGGCCTGCTATTGGTGTCCCGCAGTCCTCAAGGCTTCACCCCCCTGAGTTCCTAAAGACAATCAAGCCCTTAGCTGTATAGCCAGTTCCTTCGGGAGCGTGAGTTCGAATCTCACAGATGTCGCGTACGAGTCTAAAGCAATTTTTTTTGTTCTGTGCCTTGAATTTGGAGTGGTTGGGTCGTGCTGGTGGGACAAGAGGGAAAATGGAGACGTGTTATATGTCGGGCCGAGTTCGGGGCGTGGGACATGATTGGCTGGTCTTCCTTTTTTTGCTTCATCATATATTTAAGGGATAAAGACAGGCAACGACGTTGGGAGAGACTAGAGTAGCTCGTGGTTAGCCGTGCATGTGAAAGAGCCCTGGTGCTGTTGTTCGTTTCATCGTCGCATCTGTAGAGCTAGTCCGGCAAGGCTGCCCGCTGCGTCGTGATGTCCGACGTGTCGGGCAACGGCTTCTCTTGCGAAACGACGCTGCCGCTTCAGAGCAGGAACTACGGCAAGTAAGTGATGCATCAGCTGCCAATTGTCCAGTCCATCACATCTCAAACACGGTTGTCAAACCCAGACACCAGGGTTCCATTCCTATTTCCATGGTACAGGCAAAGTTAACTTCGGAGCCACACCATCCCAAATCCGTCTAAATATGCAAAACAAATATGTATCTGCCATCGCGACTTTTTCGCAGAAAACTTAAAGGAGAAGAAGAAAGAAGACAATCTGCGCCATCCCGTAATGCTATGAAGGCGGAAGAGCGGAAAATTGCATACAGTCGAATGTTCAGAACAATCCACATCAAAGCGTCCAAAACCCACACATACATCATGAACCACAAGATAATAAATAAATCGAACCTGACTCTATACACCCTTTAGCTCTCCAAAACCCATAAGCAATCATGCAGAAAATGCCTTACATCAGCCCAGACTCATTTGTTACCGTCCATCATTCGAGCTGCCTCCACTCCCACCACCAGACGTGAGCCCTGTCTTCTCATCATACACCTCCTCCTCGTCTTCGGGATGATCTCTATACCCATCCTCGCTGTCGCTAAACAACTCATCATCACTCTCTCCCGCAAACGCATCGTAAAGCTCGCCCGCACGCCTCTTGCCCTTGCGGCCACCCGCACCGCCGTTGAGCGCGTCGGCGGCACCATCGTCCTCGGCGCCGTCGACGAGCTCGAACTCGTATTCGCTGCGCGGGTTGCTCCGGAGCCGCTTGCGGCGCGCCCACCAGAGATACGCGCTGAGGCTGCAGCAGAAGACGGCGATGAGCCCGAGGGAGCCGTAGATCCAGACCTGGGTGCGCTTGCTGACGCCGAAGCTGGGGAAGGGCGAGGGCAGGAAGTTGTCGCCGGGCGTGGCCGTGCCGTTGTTTCCATCGGCCGGTGCCGTGACCGTGGGAGCGCCCGTTGCGACGGGCTTGGATGGCGTGACTTCGGCGTCGGTACCGGTGGGCTTGGGCTTGGTCGGGCGGTCAGGGAGGTCGCTTGGCGTGGACGTGGGGGCAGCCGTCGAGGGGACTGTGATCTCGGTGGTGTGCGGATCGGCGATGATGATGTCGTGGTCATCGTCGTCCGTCTCCTCGGGCATAGGCAGAAGGTTTTGCGTGTTGGCGTCGATGCACTCGCCCCAAAGGCGGAGCTTCCAGTCCGTGAAGGTGCCGCTGTGGTCGTTCACGTTGGTATCCTTGACGATGACGGTCCAGTTACCGATGCCATTCTCGCCCCAGTGGGCAACCGACATGAAGGTCCAGTCATCATAGCCTCCCATGTAGCTATCATGACGGCGGGCAGTCGAGAGATGGCTGACAATGCCGCTTGGGCTACGGAGTTCGACGCTGAGGTCTCCGCGCCTCGTGTGGTCAACATTCATAGTGACGGTGATGTGCTCGAGCCTCTCCAGGTTCGCCTTCTTCAGCATCTTCTCAGTGACCTCGAAAGTGCTGGCCAGTCCCTTCTCGCCTTGAGGGATTGCGTGCTTCACATGCATCCACGGAGAGAAGTACCATGCCTGTGGCTTGACCAGCTCCCACGTCTTGGCTGCCTGGACGAGAGCATACGCATCGACCTTGCCGAAGCCGAATTGGTGGCTGTATTGCTTGCCGTAGGGGGTTTCCTGCCAATCGCTTTGCGACTCGAATTTAACAGCCGTGTTGACAGTAATCCATTGGATATCGCGCCACGTCAACGCGGGCCGAGCCTCAAGTGCAAGCGCATATATACCAGCAACAAGGGGGCCGGCAGCCGAAGTTCCTCCGTGGGTCGTGCTGCATTTGTCGGCTCCTACGTCGGTGGTGTGGATGGAATCGCTCATGCCGCTGCTGTACGTCACGACAAGCTGCGCAGAGCATTTCTCCGAGTAATAGGGATGGCCATTCAGCTTATCGATAGCGCCAACGGTCACGCTGTAAATGCTGTTTGTGTAGCCGTCGAAGTTGCAGTTGTCATCACTGGCAGCGCCGTTTCCGGCAGCGAAGACGTAGATGGAGCCTTTTCCGTTGCGGCCTTTCTGAACACCCTTGACCATCGCTCTTCGGATCAGGATCCCCGGCGCGTCCATAGACTTTCCATCATCGGGGGGTCCCCAGGAGCACGAGTAGATATCGTTATCCTGGTAAGCGTAGTTCATAGCGAGTGCTTCGTCAGCGTCGGTAATGCCTCCGGAGAGAATGCGCACTCCAGAGATTCTCGAGTTCCAGGCAACGCCAACACCGCACACGTCATTCTTAGCAGCTGCAACTTCGCCGGCGCATCTGGTGCCATGCCTGTCGTCTGAAAGTCTTGGCTTAGGATCCTTGACGTGGTCGTTGTAGTCGTATGAGCCGTCGCGGAAGTAGTTGTCCTTGAGATCCCCACTATCCATGTCAAGGCCATCGTCAACAATGCACACTGTTGATCCCTTTCCAGTGATATCCTCCTGCCAAAGCCCAGAGACATTGAGGTCGTTTCCGACCTCCAAAGTATTGAATAAGTGCCACTGGTCCGTGAAGATTGGGTCTTTGATTCCTAGAGTGTCAATGACCGACTTCCGGGCAGCGATAGCAACCGGATCCTCTGGGCTAGCCTCCTCTTCACGCTGGGCCAGCCGTGCGTTAGCCATGGCATCCCATGAAACCGGCCCCCTCTTCACCAGGCGTTTCCTCGCAACCTGTTTCTGGTGGAAGCGGACGCCGTCCAAGGGCGTGGACTCGTACGGAGTGTCTCTCTTCCGTCTGCGGCGCTTCAATTCTTTGACCGCATCGGCAACGATGTCGTCTTGGTGCTTGGTAGCGCGGAACAGATGGTGGTCGTCCAGCTCACCAAGCGGACCGTCATATTCGAGCCCGAGTAGCGCAGCTACTTCGGACGGAGAAGAGGAGCCGTCTAATTGTAACGCGTAAAAGTCGTGGGTATCGTAGCTGCGCGGACGGAGGTCCTGGGCGGCGAGCGCGGAGGCGGCCGCCAGCAGCGAGCAGAAAAGGGAACGGCGCATGGCGAGTGGGAGCAGCGCAGATTACGGATAAGCGTACGGAAGATTATTGTATACAGCGTACAAAGGCGATTCTGGGGTTGCAGGAGTCGTCAGCTAGGGCGTGGCGCTGCACAGGCTCGATTGGTGTCGGCGTACAAACAAGGTGTCCTAACAGGGCGGGCGAAGACGAATCGTCGGCTGGTCGCCGGGGGTCGGATGGAGCCTTGGCTGGCTGTGGGAGAGAGCGAGGTCGCGCACTCAGGGCATGTGTCGGCGGGGGTGTTGAAGGGATTCCAAAAGACAGGTGGTTGTGGAGGCCTGGAGCGGCGGCGCATTACGACGCCAGGGAGAAGGTCAGACTCGCGGGAGATCAAAGCCGCTTGCGCCCAGCCGGTCTGACCTTACCGCCTTAGGCAGTCAAGCGCTCCAGGCGACCCAGGGCAACAGCTGCGCCGCACGGACCACCGAGGGCGCCCAGCTTGCGGGATCCGCGTGGCTAGCACAGCTGGGACCTGCCCGCTGCGCATCTCGCTCTTTCCCGTGCGGGTGCGCCTGGGGTGGTGGGAGTGGTGGTGTGCAGCCGTCAGTCAGCAGCACTAATAAGCGCAGTGGCTGGGAGCAGCCACATCATTGTGCGTTTCCCTGCTCAACATCTTCTGCGCTGGCGCTGCCTTCTCTCATTCATATTGTCCACTCGCGCTGCGCTCTTGTGCGCCTGCTGCCTCAGACCCGTTGCCGCCCAACCCGCCCATTGGCCTTGTGTCTACAGCTGTCGCGCTCCGTGGACGCCACCCATTGACTCCCCAGCTCCGCACGCGACGAGCCCATGTCTTCCCGATAGCACGCCCAGCTCATCCTTCTTCCCTGCGTCCGCGCCTCTTGGTCCTGAAGCTGTCGCCCACTTGCCCGCGCGGCTGTGAGCTCACGCGTTGGCGGTTGCGCGTTTGTGCGTCAACCTGGTCGCAAACTGGCCGCGACAGTCGACTGATATGTGCTACAGAAAATGGACCCTCGGCCCAGGCGCAACAGCGGTTCCTATCCGCGCGGCCAACCTCCGCCCTCTCAAGTGCCACCCGCAGGTTACGATCCTCAGCAGGCTTCTTCTTATCGCCGCTATCCGAAGCAGCCCCAGCCCGGGTACGCTCTTGCCAACCACCCTCCAGAGCCGTATCCCGAAGAGATCGACTACGCAAGAGACTACCCCGTCCAGCCGCAGAATGGGTCCAACTCGCAGCGTCGTAGGAGGAGCCACTCAAATCAGCCAGTAAGAAATGGCCAACCAATGCCCGCTCAAGACGCGCCTCGTGGCCCTCCTGTGGCGTACAAAGACCAGTACACTGGAAGTTACGCCGCTCCCGCCCGGTCAAGAAGCCATAAACGCTATGAGCCTAAGCCTGCTGCCGTGCGAAGAAACGTCCAACAAGCACCACCTGGCGTGCAACCGCAACAGCCACCCGTTTCGAGGGAATACGATCCGTCTCCCACGACCCCGGCCGCATCTACTCCAGTATCACCCACTACGGACTTCTCGGAACGGAGAAGTTCGTCTGGCACTGCGGGTGTACAACGGGGAAGAACGGGGTCGGTAGCCCACCGTTCTCCGCTGCAGAAGCTGGAGGGAGCTCTGGACGATATAAGCAAGGAAGAGCGTCGAGCTAGAGTGCTAGAAGCCGAGGCCGCGGCTCAGGAAAAGAAGGCCAGCAGGCGTGGTTCCGTGCAGAATGCCCCTGCAGCAGTTGCTCAACCTCGCCATGCGTCTGGGCCAGCGCAGGCTGTTCCGGGTCCTCAGAGGACGGCCAGTGGGAAGCGCAACTTCTCCTTACCAACCAGCGGCCCTGTAGATCCCCGTCAGCCTGAAAAGCCCAAGGTCGAATTCAGTGAACCATGGCAAGAAGCACCGCGGCAAGAGCAGGGCTCACAGCGCAGAGCTCGTGTCCCTCAGTATGAAGGGCCAATTGACCCTCAAATGAAGCGGAGCTCTCAGGTAGATCCGGATGCTGCCCGCTCGACCAGCTATCGTGACCGCACTGCAAGGGCAGAGGCAACACATTCGCGTCAAAACTCTTACTCCCAGGGCAATGGCGCTCCCATGTCTGCAGGAGCTATAGGAGCATCTGCAGGAGCTGGTATCGGTGTCGGTGTCGCAGCAGCTGGCGATCGTGGGTATCGGGGCCAAGATCAAACGACTGTCGGCCGGAGCAATAGCAGGAAACTTCAGAAGCGTGCTCAGCCCGAGGCGTATCAGCAGACGGGCAACCAAGATGCAGCTGCTGTGTCAGACTCGCACAGGCACCTTCAAAGTGATCGGACCGGACATGCGCAGGGATCTCGAGCTGCGGCGCGCTCTCAGGCTCAGGATCTCTTACCGGCAGAGGCAGTGCGCAATCCCGGTCCAGGACCAAAGTACCAGGTACCCCCACAGACTGCGAATGCGCAACGTGCGCACGACCAGATTGCATTCGGGAGAGAGGATGCTCACATGCCGCCTGCACCGCAGCAGGGCCACAGCCATCATTTTTCAGATGTGTTTCACCGCCATCATCATGAGGAACGCCACTATACCTCATCTCAGCCACTGGAGGAGTGGAGGACCGCTGAAGTTGCAAGCTTGGCAGCGGATGATCTGAACATTGACGGTGCAGAGACAGAAGGCGACTCGAAGATGCCATGGTGGGAGAAGCGCAACTCTCAGCACCGTAGAAGCAGCGGACCCGGTATGGCACAAGCCGATGGTGCATACGAGGAACCACCCGGTCAAACCCACTTCACTCCTCCACTGTACATCAAGTGCGGCCCGTTACTGCGGTACTGCGGAATGACACGCGAGACACGCATGGGTCGCAGCGATAAATGGACATGGAGGGGAAGCGTCATGATCGTGACCATCGACCAACATTCGTCGTATGATAGACGCCCAACTTTGAGGCTCTTTCTCCAGCCAAAGGATCTCCTACCGCCCCCACCGGCACAGCTTGACGAATCGACCGGTCAGAAACTCGCATCGGAATACGTGGATCCCCTCGCCGGCGAAATAAAGATGTCTCGTACAGGCAAGACTCTATACGTCAAACCTGTGGAGGACCTGCAGGAAGAAGCCGACCTTTCCAGGCGAGAGGACGATAGCGGGTTATATGAGGAATCCAAGAGCGCAAGTAACCACACATCCCGCATCAAGAAAAAGGACGGAGAGAAATGTGGCAAGTACCGAGAGGTCAAAGGTGTCCGGTTGTATGCTGAACGGGGCGTTACGTTTTGGCGCTTCAATGTGGAGGTGGAACTCGGCCAGGACCAAGCGCGCGTGGCCTACCGGATTAACAAGGGACCAGCCATTGGTTTCTGGGTTCCTGCCAGAGGGGAGACCATGAACATCATGTTCCACAGCTGCAATGGGTTCAGCTTGAGCGTGAATCCACATGAATTTTGCGGCCCCGATCCTCTCTGGCGAGACGTCCTGAACAACCATCAAACCCGCCCTTTCCATGTCATGATTGGCGGTGGAGATCAAATCTACAACGACGCTGCTACGAGGCAGACCAACTACTTCCGGGAGTGGCTGGGCACAAAGAACGCAGTGCACAAGCATTCAGCTGAGTTCAGCGATGAAATGCAGGATGAACTCGAGGAATTCTACCTCAACCGATATGCAATGTGGTTCTCTCAAGGCTTCTTCGGAATGGCAAACTCTCAGATTCCAATGATCAATATGTGGGATGATCATGACATTATTGATGTAAGCAATAGAGGCTGACACTCGGTTCATATCGCTAATACTCTGTAGGGCTTTGGCTCGTATCCTCACCACTTCATGAGGAATGCCGTATTCTGCGGCCTGGGTGCTGTGGCCTTCAAATATTACATGCTCTTCCAGCACCAGAGCTTGCCCGATGAGACCGAAATCGACGAACCTTCCTGGCTCCTGGGGGCAGCACCTGGCCCCTACATCGACCAACTCAGCCGTAGTGTGTTCATGTTTCTTGGGAAAAAAGTAGCCTTTGTCGGATTGGATTGCCGAACAGAGAGAATGGTGAGTGCTGTCCGACCAGACCGTAAAACTTCCTACTGACGAAAGTTCAGAGAGACGAGATCCTCAGTGCGGATACGTACTACCGTATCTTCGACCGATGTCGCAAGGAAATCATCGAGGGCGACACAAAGCACTTGATAGTCCTGCTTGGAGTGCCGATTGCCTATCCCAGACTGAACTTTCTAGAGAACGTCCTCACATCGCGTGTCATGGATCCTGTCAAAGCCCTTGGTAGGACCGGGATGCTTGGTGGCTTCGTCAACAAGTTTGACGGAGGCGTTGAAATCCTGGATGACCTCGACGACCATTGGACAGCCAAGCACCACAAGGCAGAGCGCAACTGGTTCATCCAAGAGTTGCAGGAGCTTGCAGCTGACAAATCCGTCCGCATTACCATTCTCGGCGGAGATGTCCATCTGGCTGCGGTCGGGCAGTTCTACAGCAACAAGAAGCTAGGCATTCCAAAGGACCGTGACCACCGGTATATGCCGAACGTCGTTTCCTCAGCCATTGTCAATACGCCTCCGCCGGAGCTCATGGGCGACATCCTCAACAAGCGCAACAAGGTTCACCATCTCGATGCAGACACAGACGAGGACATGATTCCCATGTTCACGCACGATGTGGACGGCAAGCCACGCAACAACCACCATCTGCTACCTCGTCGCAATTGGTGCTCCATCCGCGAGTATCAGCCTGGTACCACGCCTCCGCCCACACCCCCGACAAGGACCCCGTCTCCCGGCATGCAGCCCCCTAAACTGACGCGCTCACTGTCTCTTACTCGGAGCGACTTCAAGCCTGGCAATCTCGTCAGGCGACTCTCAAAGCGTGAGAAGGGTCCGCCTGTATCCTTCTTCAACCGCGATTCTCACGGCGGACGCCGCGGGTCCAGCTCTGATAGCGTTGGGCAACGGCGTCAGAGCTCCGACTCTCAGACCCCAAGTGGATATCATACCCCGCAACGTGCTGTGACCATGGGCGCAGGGAACCAGTCTACTGAGTCTTACAGTCAGCGCCACGCACCCATTGCTGATCCTCCCCGCCCCAATACCTTCCACCGCCGCCCAACTGGCCTTAGCATCAAAGCCGCTCGTAAGGGCGGGGCTTTCGCTGATGATGATCCAGAGAATCCAGATCTGGGCGCCATCAACCTCGAAAACGGCCTCGACGTTGTCCTCAACCTCGAGGTCAGCCAAAAAGACCCCGCGGGCATCACTACGCCTTACCGCCTCCTCGTCCCCGCCCTCTACTACGACGGCCCACCTGACGAGAACGTTCTCGGCGAGAAAAAACCGAGCGGTGGTGTACTGAAAAACTTCTTCCGCCGGAAGAAGAAGAAGGACTTTGAGGAAGACGAATACTACGATAGCCGCAGCCCATCGCCGACGGCAAGCGAAGAAGCCGCCATCGAAGAGCTTAGCCAGGTTGGAGGCTACCGTGATGGCGCCGGCGGCGGTCCCCCTCCTTCTCGAGACCGTCGCCCCAGCCGCGGCGGCAATGACTACGGCGGTGACAGCGCCCAACAATACCACCCGCGGGGTAGCGGCAGCCAGTACGCGCCCGCGCCCGTGGCGACGCAACCGCAAGCGGACTACCCGGTGCAACCACGCACCATTGCGCCCGTCGTGTACGACAGCCCGCCTCGTACCAACTCGATGCGCCGTCAGATGCCACCCCAACCACCACCACCGGTTGTCCAGTACGGCAACGAGCCCGTCCCGAGCAGCAGGCGGCCGCTACCCCAACCACACGGGGGACCGCCGCCGCCGCCGCCTCCGGTCGACACGGCAATGGGAGATCGCCGATACGCGCCACGCGAGTTGCCCCAGACGCCGCCTAGTGCCATTCCGAGAGAGATGAGCGGAGCTCGTGATGGTGGCGGCGGCATGAGACGTGAGAGCGGGAGGAGGGATAGTAGAGCGTATTATGACGACGATGATGATGAGTTGAGCGATGAAGACTCTTTGGGGAGCTTTAGGAGTTATGGTGAGAAGAGGCCGGGCGGCAAGGACGCGGCGGGTGGGAAGAAGAAGAAGAAGTGGATGGTTTGGAGGTGAGGGGGCTGGCGGTGATGGCGATGGGGTTTTCGTTCCTGTCTGTTTTTCTTTATTGCTTTGCTTCTTTTTCTTTTCCGTTAGTTGGATTCCCCCCTTTTACCCGTCTCCTTCTGAGTCCTTTTCTTATTCTTTATTAATTTCTCTGGTGTGACGAGTGTATTGCCTGTCTGCGCGACTCTTGTCATTTTTTAATCTCCTGCATGAAGGACTCACGATTGATGACCGTCACGATGGTTGGTTAGTGGAAAATGGGCGGCACATGGCTTGCTGGGTCAGGTGATAATGATGGATTGCAGGGCTTGGATGGTTCCTAATTGTTAATTGGCTTAACTATTGCTAGTGCGACTCTCCATACTCTTTCCTCCTTCGCTTACATTACTGTTCTTCACGGCATTGGCATTTTCATGGTGGGGCTGAGAGATTAAGCATGAGCGTATCTTTGTTGCGCTTCTTGGAGACTTGTGAGACGGATGAGCTTCACTTGCAGCTCTCTTCGTATCGGCCCAAGAGTACTTACTCATCGTAGAAGTCTCCGCAATCTGCTGCCTTCGGCGCACTCTCCGGATGTGATACTACCGAACCCCTACCAAGGAGGGAGAAGAGGGAAAGCTCATCTCATGAGGTGTGAAGGATACTAAAGCTGGAAATAGCAGCAAGAGCTCAGAATTCTTACGAAGCCGACCTGCTTATCTGCTGCAAAGGCGTCGGAGAACGGCGACGAAACTGACGACTTGATCGCAAGAGCCCGCGTGATGTATGCACCAAAACGCGTTAGCAAGCACATGATCTCCAAGCTCGTCGACACAGTCAGCTTGCCTCTGTTGAATATAAAAGGTGTTTGTGTGTCAGTAGTGCATCACTATACGCCAAACACTCTCGCATCATCCAAGAATTCCATCCCTACATTCTTCCTATTGCTTCGAACAGCAAGTCTCAAACAAGTCCTATACCCTTGGAAATCCTCTAACTTGGACAGGAGAGAAACCCTCCACCGTCTGCACGCCATGGCCACAAGCAAGACGCGGACGATCGAGTTCGAGCCCAAATACATCACCTTCGACTGCTACGGCACGCTCACCGACTTCAACATGTCGCGCATGGCGCGCGAGGTCTACTCGGACCGGCTCTCGGGCGCGGAGCTCGACCGGTTCGTCTCGCTCTTCGCCGGATACCGCGTCGACGAGGTGCTGGGGCCGTACAAGCCGTACCGCGACGTGATCCTCAACTCGCTGTCCCGCACGTGCGCGCGCACAAAGGTCGCGTACGACGCGACCGAGGCGGAGCGCTTCTACGCGGCCATCCCGTCGTGGGGCCCGCACGCAGACGTGCCGGGGGGACTGGCGCGGCTGGCGACCAAGTACAAGCTGGTCATCCTGTCCAACGCGGCCGACGACCAGATCGGGCGGAATGTGGAGAAGCTGGGGGCGCCGTTCCACCGCGTCTTCACGGCGCAGCAGGCGCGCAGCTACAAGCCGCGCATGCAGGGGTTCGAGTACATGTTTGAGCAGCTGGGATGCGGGCCCGAGGACGTGTTGCACGTGTCGAGCAGCCTGAGGTACGACCTGATGACGGCGGAGAGCATGGGCATCGGGTGCAAGGTTTTTGTGAAGAGGGGCCACGAGCCGTCGACGCCCGAGTACAACTACTACGAGGTGGACGGCATTGGGCAGTTGGCGGACATGCTTGGGTTGTGAGTGCTGGGTTGTCAGGAGGGATGTGCCGGCGAAAGATGAGACGGAAGGAGCGAACGAAAGAGTCTAATCGATAATGCAATGCAGCATTCCCATTTGGAGCAATCTCGGGCCGGGGCCTCAGCCGGCCAGGAAGGGACGGCGTTTGTTGTGGGCCGGCGATCAAACACCATCAAGCTGAGGCAATGGTCCTAATTTAAGCACATCACGAGGCTCTCTGCTAGCGAGATTCGTCAGGGTCCAGCCGTGTCGAAACGCCTTAAAG
Source organism: Diplodia seriata (assembly GCF_021436955.1). Taxonomy (NCBI): domain Eukaryota; kingdom Fungi; phylum Ascomycota; class Dothideomycetes; order Botryosphaeriales; family Botryosphaeriaceae; genus Diplodia; species Diplodia seriata. The sequence continues at coordinate 1,947,400 of NW_027117315.1, read as the reverse complement.
CGAGTGTTGGCTTTGTTGCAGCGAACGAAACGCGCCACCCTCCTCCTTCCGTCCCTGGCGATCCGCGTGTGTTGCATTGCGCGTCGGCCTGTGTCGCCGCCACGGGGCCGCCTACGTCACTGCCTCTCCTTGCGCCCTTGCGCCCTTGCTAGCCCGAGCCGCGGCACCGCACAGCCGCCCTCCCGTCTCTTCAACACCACGCCGTCCGCGCGCCAGCTCAGCCTCACTCCCATTTTCAGCATCGTCGCTCGTTTTCGCCCGTCGCCACCCGCGCCCACTAAGCCCGTCGCTTCCTCGATAAAACGCTTCCCGCAAGCCACATTCATTACCGTTTTCGCAAAATCTCCAACCCGACCGCAATCCCTCCAACTGCGCAAAATATAAAAAGAACAACAAACAAAACCAACAATGCACGTCCACACCGTCCGTCTGGGCCTCCTGTCCCTCCTGGTCTCCGTCTCGGCCGCCCGCAACCTCCACCTCAACGATTTCCTCCACCGCCGTGGCGGGGATGACGACTCATCCTCGTCCACCTCCACCACCTCGTCCGCCGCCCACGGCTCCATCTCCGCCGTCCCGCCCGACGTCGTCACCCTGACCGGCCACTCGACCGCCTCGGCCACGGACCTGCCCGACTCGGACGACACGACGGTGCTCACCACCGTCGTCAACGGCCACACGACGCGCATCACCATGGTCGACTCGGCCGCGGCGTCGTCCGACGGCGTCGTCATGCTCACCGGCACCGGCGACTCGCCCGCGTCGTCGACGGCCACCGTCACCGTTTCCAGTACCGGCGGTCGCAACGGCACCAGCGCGCAGACGACCATGCAGACGTCGACGGCCAGCTTGAGCGACGAGGATGCGTCGTCGACGGCGGAGAGGGCCGCCGCGACGGGCGGTGGCGCTGAGCAGACGCAGGCGGCTGCGGCGAGTAGTACGGGCGCTGCGGTGCCGTTGGCGACGGCGGCGTTGGGGTGGGTTGGGTTGATCGGGGCAGGTGTGGGTGCGGCTGTGGGGTTGGTTTGAGAGAATTCGGAAAAAGGTGTCGGATAGGAGTCGTGAGGGTTCTTTTTCTTTCTTTCTTTTCATTTCCTTTAATTTTCTTTCCGGCTTTCGCTACGCACGTCGCTTCTACATTGGCCGTTCTCGAGATGATTGCGACTTGGCATGCATCCTACGATACACAAACATCATGTGAGGTTTCTTTTGGCTGGCTTAAAGGAATAATCATCGGCGTTCAGGGCATATGCACTCCGGCACAAGCGAATACACGTTGAATTGAGTGCAGTTTGCCATTGGCTGACAGAAACATCGGATGTGATTATGGGAGAAGGTCAACAAGGTGTCGCATTCCAACCCCTACAAAAATATGTTTGATGATCAAGCACTCTTTCTCGCCTAATAAGGCCCTCACATAAGCATAGGCCGAACAATGAGAAGTTGACCGGAGCCAATGCCAGGCGGCGCTCGACGCCGGGACCCTAGGCCTGCCCCGCATTGCCAGCCCATCTCACTCCTCACACAAGCCGCCCGACGTGCCGACCACGTAAGCTGGACGAATCTCAAGCTCGCAAAAGTTGTATCGACAGGCAGCAACCAGCAGGACCCTCTCTTATCCCCACTTTTCTTACCCGCAAGCAATGTGGGCCGCTACAATGCAGCAATTAGCAGAAACAAATCCAGAAAGGGAAATTGCACTAATGCATTGCCCTGACTTTGGACTCTCGCTTCGCACTACTTGCTTACAGAGCCTCTTGGAAACCAATGGCGATGCGGCCGTGGTACAAGACGATCATCCAGCACCTGCAGGCAACAAGCGCTTACTGCACGCACCGCCAGGGATGATACAGCAGCCCGTATGCCCCGCAGCGGGGTCATGGAATCAAAGCCTCTATATCACTTTCTGCCCTCGCCGGCGTGCCTCCACAGCTCCATACTTGAGTAGCCCTCAACTGTGCAGCTAATATCCAAATCACAATGGCCGTCGAAGGAGCTTCGTCGTTCAAAACGCAACTCTTCATCAACAATGAGGTAGCAAAACATATATATCCCTTTATATTCCCGCACAAGACGGATTTGTCTAATTCCCACCAGTACGTCGACGCCCAATCGGGGGAGTCCTTCCCCCTCTACAACCCAGCCGACGAGTCCCTCCTCCATTCCGCCATCCCCATTGCCGGTCAGGCCGACGTCGATGCCGCCGTCGCCGGCGCCCAAGAAGCGTGAGTTTCCCTTCCGGTCTTTCGGCCTTTTTTGAACGAAAAACCAACGGTACGGTACAACATCAGTTTCAAACCCACCAGCCCCTGGCGCGCCTCGTTCCCCGCCAAGCGGCGCGCGGCGGCCATGCACAAGCTGGCGGACCTGATGGAGGCGAACGCGGCCGAGCTGGGCCGGCTCGAGACGCTGGCCATGGGGCAGCCGCCGCTGGTCAGCGGGCTGATGGTGCAGTGGGCCGCCGACACCTTCCGCTACTACGCCGGCTGGACCGACAAGATCGCCGGCCAGGCGTTCCCCGCCGAGCAGGACGAGGGCGGCGACGGCGCGCCGGGGACGTACAAGATAGTCAAGTACGAGCCGATCGGCGTGTGTGCGGGCGTGGGGGCGTGGAACACGGCGCAGAGGTGAGTGAGAGAGTCCTGAGCTTTCCTTTCCTTCCATCGCTTGTCTTGTGGCCGCCCTTGGGGATCGGAGCTGGGAAAGAGAGAGAAAGGAAGGACGAACGGTGCTGATTCTTCCCCCCCGCTCTCACCTCGCAGCAACTTCGCCTGGAAAGTCGCCCCGGCCCTCGCCGCGGGCAACACGGTCGTCTACAAGCCGTCGGAGAAGGCGCCACTCGGCGTGCTCGCCCTCGGCGCGCTCATCAAGGAGGCCGGCTTCCCGCCCGGCGTCGTCCAGCTACTCTCCGGCCCGGGCAGCACCGGCGCGCTGCTGGCCTCGCACCCGCGCGTGGCCAAGATCAGCTTCACCGGCTCCGCCGCCACGGGGCGCAAGATCCAGGACGCCGCGACGCGCTCCAACATGAAGCGCGTCACGCTCGAGCTCGGCGGCAAGTCGCCCGCGCTCGTCTTCGCCGACGCCGACCTCGACAACGCCGTGCGCCAGTGCTCGCTCGGCTTCCTGCTCAACAGCGGCCAGGTCTGCGCCGCCGCCAGCCGCACGCTGGTGCAGGACGAGGTGGCCGGCGTCTTCGTCGAGCGGCTCAAGGCCGCGTTCGAGCACACGGCTCGCGCCATGCGCGACCCCAGCCTGGAGGGCGTGCATCCGCTGCAGCTGCTGGGGCCGATGGCGGACCGCGCGCAGTTCGACCGCGTCATGGGCTTCATCGAGCGCGCGAAGAAGACGGGCGGCAGCGGCGGTGAGGATGCGGCGGCGGGGACGCTGCTGACGGGCGGCGGCCGCGTGGGCGACAAGGGCCTCTTCGTCGAGCCGACCATCTTCGTCGACCCCAAGCCCGCCAGCGAGATCTACACGGACGAGATCTTCGGGCCGGTCAGCACGGTGCGGACGTTCAAGACCGAGGAGGAGGCCGTGGCGCTGGCCAACGATACTTCGTACGGGTTGTCTGGTATGTCTTCATGAGTTCTCTCGCGATCAAAGGATGGGAACCTAGTGTATATGTATACTGATGCGAGGGGCCAACCAACAACAGCGACGCTGTACACCAACTCCATCTCGCGCGCCCTGCGGGTGTCGGGTCTGCTCGAGGCCGGTACCGTCGGTGTCAACACGTCCTTCATGCCCAGCCCGACGACGCCGTTCGGCGGCGTCAAGCAGAGCGGTTCCGGCAGAGAGCTGGGCCTCCAGGGCCTGTTGGCCTACTTGGACACGAAGACCATCCATATCAAGTAAGCCCGTTTTTACCAATGAGAGAAATCGAATGCTGACTGTGAGAATCAGTATGAGCGTCTAAAGCATGGAACCACCATGAAGGAAAAAGAAACCGATGAAACTGGGCCTGATATATTTGAGCGAAAGAGAAGCCACAACGCAATGCCGCTTTCACTTTCCTCTGGTTCACCTTGATAACGAGCTTGCAAACACTGCCACTTCCATCCATCAATGTGCCGCTGATAGTGACCGGTTGAGATCAGTGGCGAGTTCTCGACTCGTAGCAATACTATTCGACAGAAACTGGCAGTAAAGTTGTGAATGTATAAGATGTTCCATATCGTAAACTATGCTATACTATCACACATCCTTACAAGCATCATAAACAACTCTCTCATCACCTATTAAAGTTGAAACAGATGAAGGAAAATTACAGTAAATGCTCATCCCAAAGGAAGAGGAAAAAAGAGATCCGCTACTGAAAGATAACAAAGGAGATGTCGTAAAAGGATTGCAAGTCATGGCCTCATGAAGTCATGTAAACTTTTCCAAAAGTCATGCCCAAGGTCAGAATACAGTTTCCCAGCACACACACATGAAGTGCTCTCTGTCTCCAGTGACAACAAAGAGAGAAGTCCAGAAGGAGACATCCCGTGATTTCCTCCCACAGAAGTCACGAGCTTCTTCCAACTTTTCATCTCCCATCAGCCACCAGGACGGGGAGGCCCAAAGGAGTGAACTGGCATGCAGTTTTTGTTTCTTTCTGTTCATCAATTACGTCATTCCCTTCTCGTCACGCTCGTGATACAGCGTTTATTTGCTGCCGAACAGGCCGCCGACGAGCGGCAGACCCTTGGCGCCATCTCCCTTCTTCTTCTCCTTCTTCTTGCCGCCGAGGGCCTCACTGATGCTGCCGAGGCCGAGGCCGTTGAGGAGCTTGTTAATGCCCAAGCCGCCGAGCAGGCCGTTGACGAGGCCGCCCAGGCCCAGGCCGTTGAGCAGGCGTCCGACCAGACCCAGCACGCCCGACAGCAGCAAGCCGACGGCGGCGATGATCTGGAAGAGCGGCTCGGTGAGCAGAGCCCAAAGCGGGTTCAGCTTCTTCTTGGCGTGGGGCATGTCGGCAATCTTCTTCTTCGCGTTGTCGATGGTGGTCACGACCGTTGTCGTGAGCTCCTTCAGGCAGTCCGCCAGGCGGTACTCCTCGGGCGTCGCCTCGCGCGTGCCGGCACGGCCCTTGGCCTGCGCCGCGATGCGGCCGTCGGGATCCAGGCCGCGCAGCGAGCCATTGCACTCCTGCAGGATGCGGCCAGCCTCCTCGATGAGGGGCTTGACGTTGTCGACGAGCTGCTCCTCGTCCAGCTCCTCGCGGGGCGTGCGGTCGGCAGCTTCGATGTACTGTTGATATAATTAGTATCAGGTCTGCCCAAGCGCGCGCGTGTTTTTGACTTACCTCGGTGATCTGCTTGCACACGGGCTGGACGCGTTCGAGCGTCTGCTGGCAGATGTTTGCCATCTTGTCCGCGAGCTCGGCATCCTCCTTCTTCTTGCGCAGCTCCTCGAGCTCCTCCTCGGTGAGGCCTTCCTCCTCTTCCTCCTCGACGATGTTCTCAAGGAGAGTGACCTCGCCAACCTTGTTGCCGTCGTTGTCGATGACGTAGCCGTTGTCGTCAATCTCGAGACCAGCACAGTGGCCGAGATCGCCAGCGGTGAGGCGGCCCATGACGTTGCCGTCCTCATCGCGAACTTCGCCCTCTCTGTTGACGCGGCGGCCGGACATGGGGTTGATGCGACGTTCCTTCTCCTCAGGCTCCCAGCGCTCGGCCTTACCGATCGGGTTGCCGTTCTTGTCGACGATCTCACCCTCCTCATCGACCTTGTGGCCAACAAGCTTCTGAACATCACCCTCAATGATGCGGCCGACGATGCTGCCGTCAGCGGTGACGACGGTTCCGTCCTTAGCAACGGTGATGTTCTCGAAGCCGGAGAAGGGACCCTCGGGAGTGGTATCGACGCCCTTGACAAGCTCAGCACGACCGATGACGTTGCCGGCGTTGTCCCAGATCTGGCCCTCGCCATCGACCCTGCGGCCGACCATCGCCTTAGGATCACCCTCGGCAACACGACCGACAATAGCACCGGCGGAGTCGACGACGTTGCCGGCCTTGTTGACAGTGCAGCCAGCAAGAGCAGAGAGATCCTCGGGCTGAGCCTCCTCCTCTTGCCACGGCTCAGCGTGACCCTTGACATTTCCAAACTTGTCGATGATGTCGCCATCCTCGTCGACCTTGAGGCCAACCAGGCGCTTGGGGTCACCCTCCGTGAGCTCACCGACGACATTGCCATCAATGTCCTCGACCTTGCCCTCGGCAACAACGCGCAGACCCTCGAGGCCAGCGAAGGGACCCTCGGGCTTGGCAACGCGCTCGTTCTCGGGAATAAGCTCACAGCGACCGACGACCTTGCCGGTGTCACCGTGGATCTGACCCTCCTCGTCGCAGCGACGGCCAGCCAGCTCGGAGACGTTGCCCTCGACCAGCTTGCCAAGCGGGATGCCATCCTCGGTAACAACGAAGCCCTGCTTGTTAAGGACCTTGTTGTTAAGGATAGACAAGTCTTGAGGTTCTTCTTCAGGCTCTTCCTCGAGAGGCTCGGCATGGCCCTTGACGTTACCGTACTTGTCAATGATATCTCCATCCTCATCAACGGAAAGACCAATGAGACGCTTGGGGTTGCCTTCGACGATGTGGCCGACAATGTTGCCATCCTCATCGGCAACCTGGCCGTCAGCAACGACACGGAGGTCCTCGAGACCGGCGAAAGGTCCTTCAGGCTTGGCCTCGCGCTCGTTCTCAGGGATGATCTCGACGCGGCCAACGACCTTACCAGAATCATTCCAGATCTGGCCCTCCTCGCTAACCTTCCTGCCTGCGAGCTCCTTGACGTTGCCCTCGACAAGACGAGCGATCGGGACACCATCGTCGCCAATGACATTACCCTGCTTGTTGAGGGTCCTGCCAATAAGGCTAGAGTAGTCGATGGGCTGCTCTTCTTCCACCTCTTCCTCAGGCTCCTCGTAGCGTTCGGCGTGGCCAATGACGGAGCCCTTCTTGTCGATGATATCTCCGTCTTCGTCAACGGCGCGACCGACAAGCTTCTTGGCGTCACCCTCAACGACGACACCAACAACATTACCGTTCTCGTCCTCGACCTTGCCGTCCTTGACGACGATAAGGCCCTCGAGGCCGGCGAAAGTGCCCTCCTGGTCATCATCAATCGGGACGGTCTTGGCACGGCCAATGACCTTACCCTTGTTGTCCCAGAATTGACCTTCAGCGTCAGCAGTGGCGCCAAGCTTGGAGAGCTTCTTTGCATCGCCCTCAATCAGCTCACCGACGACGACGCCGTCGTCGTTGATGAGCTTGCCAGCCTTGTTGACAGTGAGACCATCGAGGACAGAGAGAGGAGGCAAGTTGTCGTCCTCAGCGCCTTCCTCGGCACCTTCCTCAGCACCCTCCTCGGCACCCTCCTCGTCGACAGCGGTCTCGGTGCCCTCGGGTGCCTCCTCAGCTTCTTCAGCACCCTCTTCGGCACCCTCGGCGGCCTCCTGAGCCTGAGCGTCCGCAAGTTTCTCGGCCTCCTCGTCGCCCTCTTCGACCTCTTGAGGCAGAACGCGGACGCGACCGATGATGTTACCGTCCTTGTCAAGAACCTCGCCCTTGTCGTTGAGCTTCTTGCCGGCGCAGTCAGAAAGCTCGCCCTGGACAAGCTCGCCAATCTCTTCGCCGTCCTCGTTGAGCACCTTGCCCTTCTTGTTGACCTTCAGGCCATCCAAGATCTCGAGACCGGGGATGAACTCCTTCGGGCCTTCGAGCTCAGCAAGGCGCTCGCGAAGCTCCTTGGTCGCCTCCTCGGCGGCATCGCCAGGGATGATCTCAACTTTGCCGACGAGCTTACCATCCTTGTCGAGAACCTCGCCCTTGTCGTTGATGGTCTTACCGGCGGCCTTCTTGACGTCGCCTTCGGTGAGCTCGCCAATCTCGTCGCCCTCCTCGTTGAGGACCTTGCCCTTCTTGTTGACCTTGAGGCCTTCCAAGATTCTGATGTCAAGAGCAAGCGGGCGGAGTTGCTCCTGAAGGTGCTCGGCAGCACCCTCAGCAAGCTCGACCGTACCGAGAACGTTTCCATCTTCGTCGACGACTTCACCCTTCTCGTTGACTGAGAGGCCCTTGACCTTGTTGACGTCGACACCGTCGGCGATCTGGCCGAGGACATTGCCCTCGGAATCGACAACCTCGCCTTCCGAGTTGATCTCACGACCCTCAAGGGCCTCGACCCCGGGAAGGTCGGGGACCTCGCTCTCGATCTGAGACTTGGCACCTCCGATGGCCGAATCAGGCCGGCCAGCCTTGCTAGCGGCGCCGGAGATAGCTTCACCAGCCTCCTCGGCCTTGTCACCAGCCTCTTCGGCCTTGTCGCCAGCCTTCTCGACCTTGCCGGTGGTTGAGTCAGCAGCGCCCGTCACGTCGTCGGCGCCACCCTCAACGCCATCCTCAACGCCATCGACAGCTTCCCCAGCCTGGTCGTAGAGGCCTTCGAAGTCTGGGTGGATCTGGGCGCGGCCAATGACGTTGCCACTGTCATCAAGAATCTCGCCCTTCTCATTGACCTGACGGCCCTTGAGTTGTTGGATATCGCCTTCGACAATCTGGCCAACAGTGTCGCCATCGTCGTTAAGGATTTCACCAACTTGGTTGACGGTGAGGCCCTTGAGGATTGAAAGGTCGGGTCCACCCTGGGCGGCCTGCTGAGCCGCCCGCTTCTGAGCATCGATCTTCTCAGGCAGGAGTTCGCAGCGGCCGACCAGGTCACCGTCGTCGTCGAGGATCTCGCCGTTGTCACCAATGGCATACCCCTCGAGGTCTTCAGCGTCACCCTCAACGAGCTGGCCAATCTGGTTGCCTTCGTCGTCGACGATGCCACCATCGCCCTGGACCTCGCGGCCCTTCAGGACGGAAAGGTCGCCAACATCGGGAATCTCCTGGCCGGTGGCGTCTTCGGCGGTGTCCTTAGCTTGGTCGGTGGTGTCCTTGGCTTGGTCGGCGGTGTCTTTTGCGGTGTCCTTCGCACCATCAACGACGCCCTCGGCCTCCTTGCCGAGGCCCTCGGCGGTCTCTTGAGCCTCCTGGACGGGGCCGCCCTTGGCAGTCTCATCTACATCTTCAGCAGCACCACCAGCTGTGTCCTGGACATCGCCGGTGGTGTCTTCGGCGGTGTCTTCGGCAGTGTCCTTCACGTCGCCAGTAGTGTCTTCGGCAGTGTCCTTCACGTCGCCGGTAGTGTCTTCGGCGGTGTCCTGAACATCGCCAGCAGTGTCTTCTGCAGTGTCTTTCGCGGCGCCAGCAGCCTTGCCGGGGTCCTGAGAAGAGGACTTGCTGGCAAGGCTGGAGGCACGGCCGGCAAGGTTTCTCGCGTTGCCGAGCACGTTGCTGCCGGCCTTCTTGGGAGCCTGCTCGGCACCTTCCTGCAGGTCGGCGGTAGACTCTTGCGCCGACTCGGCTGTGTCCTCAGCCGTGTCCTCGGCCTCTTCGCCGAGGTCGCCGGCCTTCTCCGTGGCGTTGTCGTCGTCACTGCGGACAGTGTCGTCATCGTCATCATCGCCGACGGGCTTGGGTGCCTGCTCTTTCAGATCTCCAGTGGCTTCGGAGACCTTTCCGGTGGGGTCCTGCTCGCCGGCCTCGCTAGCAGCGCCACTTGCCTGCTGGGGTGCGTCCTCCGCAGTCTTCTTTGCGCCCTCGACCTTCTCGGAAACGTCGCCCTCTGACGGCCTGGGTGGGAGGTCCGGGTTTTCCGTCTGGGGCTTCTGAGAGGTGGCCTCGCCGGCCTTCTCTGACGCCTGCTCGCCGAGCTTGGGGGGTGCCGGCTTGCGGCCGAGCTTGGTGGGAGTGCGGGGCGCGTCGGCGCTCTTTCCGGCGGCGGGGGAAGGCATTCTGGTGGGAGAGTTTCGGGATCGGGTACTTGTGGGAGATGTTCTAGTGGGCGTGGGAGGAAAGGAATAGTACTGATAGTTTGTGGGAGACCTTGGGGGCATAAAACTGCATGCACAGGGTATTAGGTGGGAGTGTGTGGGAGGATTGAGGGAAGAAAGGTACTTGGGAGCGGGCTCGCAAATGTTAAATGGCGTGTCTGGAATCACCACCGTAAGGCCAAATGCGTGATGACGTCGCCATGAGTAGCTCTCGAAGGGAGCTCATTGCCTAGACGGGGAGCTCGCGCCTCACGCCTGGCAGGCACGCTGCCGGGGGAAACTTGTTTTGCTAGCAACCAGTGGCTTCGTCACGTTACGCAAAGAGATGCGAGGGAACGCGTTCTCTGGCATTGCGTCAGAGCTGTGCGGCTTCAGTAAGGAGGGCAGGCCCAATGGGAGCCGGATCCAAGGACACCTGTGGCTGGAGAGGCGGCATGGAGCAGGTGCCCATCGACGATTGGCTTCTAGACATGCAGCTACGGCGGTCGATGCCGGTACGGCGGCGATCGCGACGGGGCAGGCTTCTCGAAGCGAAATCTCAGGCCTGAGATGAGACGCAAGCGTCAGCCGGGCTGTGGAACGGGGTCCGGAGCGATAGCCGTCGTGGGCCTCGTCTGGCAGATCAGCAAGCGAGTGGCCAGTGAGGAGCGGGCGGCGGGAAGGTCTTAACGGCGCAGCAGGGTTGGGCGGGCTGGAGACGGCACCGGATTGCTCAGTGAAGCGGAGGCCTGGCCAGAAATCTTGGAAGGCGGTGCGGATGACATATTGTGGCGCGTCGTGCTGGAGGGCATCCCGGTAGCTGCAGCAAACAGGATGGGCGCCGCCGTGACGCGCCAGTGGTCGCGCTGTGCGGTGCGGGCGATCAGCGCAGTCCCCGTGCGAGCCGCTCACGGCGCGTAGACCCTGCGGACATTTTGGGACGGGCTGCATCGTGCATTTGCGAATTGGTGCAGCGCACGGCGGATTGGGGTCTGGCATGGCCGTAGTGGGCGGGATTGACGGTGCGCAGTGGCTCCCGCAAACGTCCCCGCCGACCCCGGCCGGCAATGACGCCATCTTGATCGGGCTACAGATCCAACTAGCTCATCATCATCCATCATTTCCAGCCTCTGGCTAGCGCCCGCAAAATTGCGCGCCGCTACCAACGTCGCTGCAACGTCCGTTGCAAGTGCCCCCGCCCGCATGCTGCCCCCCGCCCCTTCGCATGCGTCTCGCCGCCGCACCTGCAACCCAAAACTCTCCGCCAGTGCCAGCCCTGCCGATTCGCCCACCTGTGCGACAACACCTCACACTTTTTTCCCATGATCAGCTCGCCGTTGCCGCCCACGCCCACGTCTCGTACGACACGTATCATTCGATGTGCTACTTGACGTGCGTGATGCACTCGCGCAATCCACCATCTCCACCGGCATCGGAATGTCTGAACCGGCCAGTGGCCGTCTCACCGGGGCGCAATCTTGGGCTCCAGCTACCCGGCTCCCGAGTCATCCATCAATGGACTTCTTGAGACTTCGCCACACACAGAACCAGCCTGGCTGGGCGACGTTTTCACTGAGTATGTGTAACTGGCCATCGATCTAAACGGACTGCCCCGCTGAGGCTTCCTGGCCTTGCATCGTCGTTCGTATAACCAACATGAATTGCAGTGTCGTGGCAGCGGCGGGTCACGGCCGATCCCAGCCACACCACGTGCAGCATTACGACTAAAAGTGGGAATATTACCTTACACTACTCCACAACTCCACGGCCGCTGTTGAGAGCAGGGAAAGGAGACCGGAATCCGGAAGACTCCGAGAATTAGATCATACCCGCTCATCAACCGGCTATCTCTTTCCGTCCGGCGGAATACCGCTTTCCACGTCCCGAGAGCTCACTTCGCCTCTGCTCCGCTTTGTCCTCTCGCCTTTCGGCGCACTGGCCGTGGCCCCGATGCCCAGCTTTCTCAGTATCCTCAAGCGTAGACTATTACTTCTCTTCCGCTCGTCCTCCTTTGCCCCTGCTTCCGCTAGGATCTGCCGCTCCCTTTCTGCGCTCTTGCTCTTGTCCTTCGCCAACTCTTTCTTCTTGGCCAACTCCTCAGGATGGAGTACCTTCTCTTTCCCGTGGCTTGCGTGCTCGGCACCGTGCTTGAACTTCTTGCGTGTCTTGACATACGCCTCCAGCCCAACTAAGATAGCGTAGCTGCGGGAGATCGATACGCGGCTCATGTCGACGTCGGCATCCCGCAACGAGTGGACGAAGGCGCGGAAGTTGGAAGTGGGCGGTCGATAATGACCAGAAAGAGGCGAGAGGCGGCGTAACTGTCCATCCTTGATCTTAATGAGGCCGGCCGCCGAAATGCGGGCGCCATGGAGGAACGAGCTGTGCTGGAAAGCCCCAGATTGTTTGATGCCAACGTAGAGCCGGAAAGAAGTGTCGGCGACCTGTGTTCACTTGATGTCAGTGCTAGAGCATGGTAGTGACTAGAGTCCAACTGACGAATATCCAGCTGTTCGGCTTAACGCTCCGTCGCAGAAGATGGTTGAGGACTGCTGCTGCGGATACGTGCTTGATCTTTTTGATGCCTTTTGCTGTCTCCAGATCATGGTTCACATAGTGCTCTCCTTCTGGATCCACCGAACCCGTGGACATGATCGAGCTCGCACTTGAGGCGCTGCTGCTGGATGAGGTACTGCCCCTGCTGAATGCCGGGGTTCCATCGTCGTTGTGTACGATGCCGTTGACACTGTCCTTGTACTCCATTGATGTAGTGATCCGTTCACCATTCTTCGCCCAGCATAGCCTCCCCTCGCTATCAATCTTAACCAGGTAGTTCTGCCTTTCTTCCCTGTTCAAGTATCGCACCTGTTCCCTTTCCAAACGCTCTCGTGAACACGTTGGTACCTCGAAGCGCTTGCCTTCTCCATAATCCAGCCAGAAGAAGAAATTCTCGTGTGTGCCAGACTTCTTCCACTCGGCGTGGTAAGCGCGTAGGTTGGAGCCGTATCGGTGCTTCTGGTCGACCATTTCAAGCCAGTACTGCAAGTCTTCAGAGAAGAGGTGTGTTAGTCCATGCTAGCGGAATCACCTGGTACGTCCACCAAACCTACCCATCACCTTCGCTGTTCTGTCTCGCTCGCGCTTTGCCTCTGCCTTCAGTGCGCGCCGGCGCTCACGCTCCTCCGGCGACAACTGGGCGTCATCTGTATCGGAGTGATCACGTTCCACGTCATCTCCACCTGCACGGCGTGCTACTTCGCCGATGCGTCGCCAGTTATCTTTCGCCGCATCGGATGCGGCGCGGGACCTCGCGGCGGGGCTGAGCTTGTCTCGATCGCCTGAAGTTCGGTCGTTGCGGGGGACGGGTCGCGTTGCGTTCCTCCATCGCGCTACGGCAGTTCAGCATTAAGAGCGCGCGGAAAAGCGTGGGAGCGCTGTAGGGTACTGAGTACTACTGACCCTCTTTGATAGCCTGTGGAGCAACGCAGATCACCGTTAGCTGATCGGCATTTCCTTCCAACGGTCGCGCCGCAGCAGACAGGACGGAGCGGAAAGGCACGAGATAGCTGGCGCAGAGGTGGGAGAGGAGGGCAGTGGTGCGATTTCAGCGGCGGTGTCTCACGTACCTCAACCCAGCGCGTTGACGGATCCAATCCCATGCCGGCAAGCTCGCGGCGCTGCTTGTAACCTCTGTAGTTGCGTTGGATCAGAGCGGCGGCGACGGCCTCTTCTTCGTCGCGTTGATCCTGCGACTTTGTTGCCTGCATGGCTGCGCGCTTTGCATCCTGACGACGTGCAATGGCTTGGATCTCGTCTTGGGAGGGGACTTGGAGCGCGGCGGAGGCATGCGAGGCAGGGCGCCGGGCCGCAGCAATGCGGTCATCGCTGCCCCACGCTTGCTTGGCGTCTGGGGCCGTTAGCCCTGCGTGGCCAGTCGCCTGTGCCGCCGCTCTCTCCTCGTTGTGGCCGCTAGACCCTGAGGCGTCGCCCATTTGCGGCATGATCGGTTCGAGCGCGAACAACAAAAAGTTGCAGGAGAGCCGTCGCAACCTGCCAGCGGTGCCCCAACAACAGGTTCGACGCCTAGCGATCACTGCCTCCCCCGGCTGACCACGCACCGGCATTGTCACGTGTGGCCCGGAAGTCGGCTTGCACGGCGCTCTGGCCCGCTGCACAACGGTGCAATTTTGGCGGAGAGCAGGGGCAATCAGCTTGCCCGAAACAGCGAAGGATTGCGTACACGACGGCGAAAATCGTGCCGCGATCGTGCGTCGAAACTCAATCAGCACAACGAGCTGGCAGTCGGCAGCCCCTTGACATGGCCAAGTGCAGCGGATCTTGTGATTTCGCTTGGCGCAACTACTGAGCGCTGCTGTCGTGTTCTTTAAGAGAGCGCCTTCCTGATCCCCACAGCTGCCAAATCAACGCTGGCAACAGCCGTCGCGCTCTTTCTGACGGGCTCCAGCATTGCAAAGTCATGAACCTGGCCATCCGCCTCGAAAATCGCCACCTCCACCCCGGCCTGCTGGAGCAGATGCCCAAACTCTTTGCCTTCCCTGAGGAGTGGATCGACGGCCGCAGTGATGATGAGTGTTGGTGGCTGAGCAGCGGCTTGTTCCTTGTCCATTAGAGTGGGCGACGCCAAAATGCTCAATCTGTCATCGTCCTTGGGTACGAAAGCGTCCTTCATCCATCGCAGGAGAGGGGCGTTGAGATACGGGCCGTCATGGAATGTCTTGTACGTGTCGCTCTCTCTGAGTAAGTTTGCGACAGGGTAGAAGAGCCTATCCTTGTCATCAGAACTGCCATCTCAAAAGGGCAGCGTTCGAGTGTTGCACTCACACCTGATAGCTGACAGTCGCAGGCAGCTTCCGTTGGGCGGCTAGTGTGGACATCGCCACGGCCATGTGCCCTGTTCCAACCGTGAGCTCGCGTGATCAACGCAATAATCTTCTCGTTCTACGAACCCCCTGCGCTATCGCCAGCAAGGGCGATCTTGTCGGTCCTCAGGCCATGCTTGTCGCCGTTTTGGACATAATATTCCACTGCGGCATAGGCTTCATCGAATTGCTGCGGGAATTGAGCCTCAGGAGCCGGCGTGTAGTATGGAAAAGCAACAGCACAGCCAGTCTCGCGGACCAAGTCGCTCACCAGGCTGTCGTGGGTGTTTGGGCTGTGCTCGGTTAGCTGCTGCAAGCGCGCGGCGCGCTCCTGGGAAACCTACCTTCCGAGAATCCATCCACCCCCGTGAAAATAGAAAGCAAGCGGAAGTGGAGCGCTAGCGCTCGCAGGCTTGAAGAGGACGGTCTTCACGGGTCCGCTGGTTCTAACCGGCACATCGATATTCTCACGAAGCACGTCTCGAGACGGCTCGTGTTGCTGCAATCCTTCGAGAACAGCTCTCGCCTCGTCTGGCCTCAAGGTTTGAAGCGGGGGTCCCCCCGCCTTGGCTCCAGCATCGACAAACGCTTGATTGACTGGATCAAGATAGGGAGCCATGATGTTTCGAGTTGGGAGCGTTGCGTTCGTCTGAGCACTAGAAAAGCCGAGCTTCAAAAGCAAACTGTTGCAGCCTGCCCTGCTGCTGCTTTTGAGTCCGCACTCCCACAATGCAGCATGCTTACATCATGTGGATTAGCACTGAGCACAGTGTTTATGTGGACGTTGAATAATTGCTAGATAAGCAAAAAGCTGATGACTGAAGTAGCAACCCTGGAACTGCCCAGGAAGCAACAACAGCGGGGCTTGAAAGTGTGGTGGTGATTGGGCTGCGGCTGCGGCACCTTCGGTCGCGTTGGCCGGGTCTCGTTCCAGAGCGAGCGCCACGACACAGCTCGGCGCCGCTCGAGCAACCGACTGTTAGTGCCTTTGGCGAGGGCCGACCTCGACGAGCTGAGATTTTCATCCGCATGGCTTTCTGGAACCCCCCCTGGGAACAGTTTCGTGGAGGCCAGGGTTGCAATCTCCACTAGCCGTTGGTTCAAGCGCTAGGCACACCACGAGCGGCCGGAGGGGGTGGGGGGTTCAGCTGCCGTTGCAATGACAGGAACATAATTCGGTCCGTAGAGTCGCGAAAGTTGACCGGAGCAGAGCGATTCAGCATCAACTTGACGGTCAGATTGGGACGGACCGTCGCGTGAGTCTGATGATATCCGCTGGTGCGGGTGAGACACTACCGGCGTACAATTTCTCGTCCCAGCAGGAGACCGAGATGTCAGGTTCTCCAGCGGGCCTTTGATTGGCTGTACTCTATGTCGACAGATTTTCTCCAATTCGACGATCGGGCCCCCTACCTCGCAGACGCCCACGCCGCTGCCAGCACAGTAACGCCACGCACGTGTCCATGTGGACGCACCGCCCCCAAACGAGCCTCTGCGGCAGAGGTAAAGTGCAACCATGACATGCGCACTTTGTCGGGCGGACGTCTTCACACCGAGATCCTCCATGTGCGATGTCGAGTGAAACTGTCGCGTCCTATCCGCCACCAGAGCTTGCTGGGCCCATTGGCACAACGCGCTGGTCCAAGTCTTCAATCCAGCAGTGCGACACGCCATGTGCTGCCCGGACAATAACTTACATGCTGCTGTGCCCCTCCATGGAGGTTCAAATACGCGGTGGCCACGCCCACACTTGCATGCCTGGCTAGGGAGCTTCGGTCTCGGCGCGGGCGGGGGGCCATTGGATGCGATGGAGACCTGGTACCAGCGAAGGGGGCAAGGCCGAGATGACACAAGCGAGACGCAACTTGATGAGCGGTTGCCAGCCTGTCCTGATCTCCCCAACGGCCATTCTGGAAAACCGTACCTTGCCGTGCGCCGCCGCCGCCTCGGCGGAGTAGCGCATGGCGTGAGGCCAGCGGGTAGCTGGCGGGCAGCGGGCGTGATGGGTGCAGGAGCTTATCCGGGATGGGTGGATGTGCTCTTCATCGGCGCTGAGGGTCGGGATCAGGTCGCGCTAGGCCGTATGCGGCACGCTAACGGACGACGAAAGCTCTCACCAGTCGCCCTGCAGAGCCGGCAACGTTGAAAGCAAACTCTTCCAGCGCCCGGGATCAGCTCTGCAGCAGTCGCCGGCCCCAGCACGAGGGTCCGGTCCGGTCCCGGCCTCGGCCTGGGCTGCTGGACCGCAGGGTTGTTCGAAGGTCAGATGAATACGTGGCAGACCGGCACGGCTGACGCTCCTAGCCACGCCGCTGCTCTTCAGAACCGGGCGGCGCATGCCCGGCGAGGCACAAGGCACCGTTCTGGCGGCTGGCTGCGTGAAGAATGCGGTGGGCAGCCTGTCCCGGCGGCGTGTGGGCAAGAAGACAAAGCCGGCACCATCGATGTGGACGGGGCAACGCAGCGTAGATCTGGCGTCGTCGGCGCTACTGGGCGTCCTGCTGTCGCCGCGCCCTGCCTCTAGGGGGATGGCTGCCGTTTCATTGGTCGAGCCCATCCCTCCACATCCTCCTGACTGCCCACTGCGTCGTCGTCCTCTGCGGCCAGCTTGAGCGCAGAGGGGCACCCGTGCTTGGGGTGGCGCGCGCGGGTGGTGTTGGGCGCGGCGGCGTGAGGTCGGCGTAAGGTTGTAGTGCTGCGGGACCAGCAGCCCCGGGGTCGATTTGATGGTGTTGACCCAAGCGAGGAAGCTTAGGCATGCCCTGAGAGCCTAGCGCGAAGGCAGCGCGCAAGGCCCCGGCCGTCATACTCAAGTGCATCCACTGCCGGCCGCCATCTCTCTCTCGAACTCACCAACTCCGCCCTCTCCCACATCCCCATATGCCAGCTGCACAGTCCACGCCCCTCTGACCCCAGCCCATCCTGTTTCGGCGCGGAATTCCCGCAACTACCACAGCTCCTGCCCGCGCCCACCCACTGCACGCGACTTCCGCCGCGGCATTTGCGTTTTGCGGCGGCAGACCGGTGTCCTCCTTCGTGGTGAGCCGCCTCCAGACCTATGCAGCCCTGATATCGCGCCATCGGCCTTCATTCGCCCCAACGCCTCCCCGCCGGCCCTCTCGCAGCCGTGGACACAGCATTCCCGGTCGCCGCGCCGTGATCTCCGACGTGTCACTCGATGGTCGTCGATGTGGGCGCGGTGAACTCCCCAACCCGAGGCGCGACCAGCGACGAGGCAGCGCGTCCTCCCGCGCAGCCCGTGGACCCCATGCAGGACGTAACGCCCACCAGTAATGGGGCCGCCCAGAGCGCTGAGCCCGCGCAGCAGAGCTCGCCTCAGCCCGCCAATTCGCAGCTCGCCGCGGAGCGAGATGCGCAGCCAACGCCCCCGGCAGCTTCGCCGTCAGGCTCCTTGCCACCCGCGCAGTCGCAGACCCCAGCCGCATCCACGTCGGTCAAGGACGACACTCCGACCAATGCGGGCGGCTACGGCACTCGCTCGCGCAACCGCCCGAGTGCCGCTCGGCCCAACTACGCGGAGGACATAGAGATGGATTTTGAAATACCGGCTGCTGTGAATGGCAGCAATGGAACCTCCTCCGAGCGCACCACTCGCAGCCCCGCCGCCGCAACAGATGCTGGTCAATCCCCTGCACCGAACGCCAAGAAGCCAGCTCCAACGACGAATGGGACGGCGGCGGCTGCCGCTGCAAGCAAGGACCCCTCAATTCCCGGGACTCTGACCTTTTCCGCCAACCCAAACGCCAACGCCGGGACTGCTACTCAGGGAAAGAAGAGGAAAGCGGGTGGCGCGCATGCAGCCGCATCCGCCAACGCCGCTCCCCCGGCTGCTCCCACTTCCGCTGCGTCGAGGCGAAAGGACACCGCGATCGCATACAACATGATTCGCGAGACGAATATGATGACGTTTGAAAAATCCGGCGCGAGGTTAAAGCGGGGAAAGCTGGAAGCTGACGATGGCACCGCGCTTGCAATTGATGGTAAGCCCCTCTTCTCCTTCCGATTCTCGATTTTCCGAGCAAAGTCCGCCCTTTTTTCGGTGGTGCAAACGTGCGGTTTCTTTTCAAAGTTCGGATTTACTGATTTTGGGGTTCTTTTGCTTGGGCAGATCATGCCTACCTCGTTTGCGAGCCCCCTGGGGAGCCGTATTACCTCTGCCGCATCATGGAATTTCTGCATACGGACAGCGAGAATCCCGCATCTCCTGTCGATTCTCTACGCGTGAACTGGTTCTATCGGCCGCGCGATGTGCTGCGCTACAACAACGACACCCGTCTGGTGTACGGAACCATGCATTCGGACATCTGTCCACTAACATCTCTCCGCGGCAAATGCGTCATTCGGCATCGCAGCGAAGTCTCCGATCTCGAGGAATTCCGCAGGAACAAGGACTCATTCTGGTACAACCAAGTCTTCGATCGGTTTATCCACAGATGGTACGAGGTTATTCCCGTGTCGCAGGTCATCAATGTTCCTGAGAAAGTCAAGAGAGCATTAGACGAGAGGTGGAAGTTTGTTGTTGTAGAGACAAGTCGCGTCAAAGAGTTGACCAGTGCAGTCAAAACCTGCAAGCGCTGCTCCCAGTATTGCGCTAAGTAGGTGTTCAGAATCCTGGTGGAGAAACGCGCCTGTCTTTGCTAACAAGATGCAGCAATGATTCCGTTGAGTGCGCTGTTTGCCACAATACTTACCACATGAACTGCGTTCGGCCACCACTCTTGAAGAAGCCCTCGAGGGGGTTTGCCTGGGCCTGTGGTCCCTGCGGCAGAGCGCAGGAGCGGAAGCTAGAAGCACGGCGAACGCCGCTCGTTGGTGAGGCGGCAGCCTCGCAGGAAGAGGAGGAAATGGTCGACGAGGAAGAGGAAGATCCTGGCGCGTTGATCAACACAACCGCCCCGAGCCCCAACGGCTCGGACGCTCCGGTCGATGACCATCCAGCAACCCAAGCCGAGATCGCATTGGCAAAAATGTGGCCCATGCGGTACCTTGGAATCCATTGCCGCGTGGAGGACGCGCTGCAATACGATGACCGCGCTATTTACCCCCGCGCAAGCTCGCGTCTTGGCCCGAGGCACCAGGCGAACGTTAATGTGTGGCACGGCAGGCCAGTCGAGCTCGTCAAACCGGCAGAGATCAGGAAACGTTACAACAAGGGCCCGGCTCACAAAAAGGACCCGAAGCTTTCGAAGGAGGACCTAGAAGCCGATAAGGCGGAGAAAGCAAAGAGACCGAAGTGGGTCCAAGACGAGCCGGTGGGCTACGTGCGGCGTGGCGAAGATTTTCCGAACGATGACCCGAGGTGCACAGCCAAGACATTATTCAAGATGCCTCCAGAGTCTGTGCGCGGCGAAGACGATGCGCCCGACGACCGCGAGAAAATCATTGATGATTACATGTCGAAAGCTAGGACGGAAGCTGCCAAGGTTATTGGTGTCCAGGAATACAACACCAACTTTCTCACTAAAGCCATCGAGCTGCTCTACGCCAACAACTACGACTCCGGTGCTGCGCTCGAACAACTTAAAAAGATCAACAGGCGAAAGGATTTGAGAGAGCCGGAACCGAACAAGGAAGAGAAAAAGCGCTTCGAAGAAGGTGTGGCAAAATATGGCTCTGAGCTCCGGAACGTTCGTATCCACGTCAGGACCATGACCCACGCCGACGTTGTTCGCTACTACTATTTGTGGAAGAAGACTCCCAAAGGAAGAGAAATTTGGGGCAATTACGATGGTCGCAAGGGCAAGAACCAGAAGGTTGTTGCTGACTCATCCACTTCGAGGCTTGCCGACGACATCGCGGATGATGTGGACGATTCTGCATTCGACGTCGGAAAAGCCGAGTCTCGCAAGAAGCATTTCGTGTGCAAGTTTTGCTCTACGAAGGTGTCACGACAGTGGCGCAGAGCTCCCGGAGTTGCACCAGGCCAAACCGTACCCGCTGACGGTCGTAGCAAAGATAAGGGGACGCACATGATTCCCGCCCTTTGTCAGCGATGCGCCCGCCTTTGGAGGAGATATGCTATCAAGTACGAAGACGCGGAGGAGCTTATCAAGAAGATGTCTGCCGCAGGTGGGAAGAAATGGAGGAAGTTGATCGATCAGGAGCTCATGAACGAACTAAATGCCGCTCAAAATGCTCCTCCGGAGCCAATTCCTAGCATCGAACCGGCCGACCCTCAAGCTCATACCACAACAGAGCCTCCTCGGAAGAAGCAGAAGGGTGTCGCCGATAAAGACTCCAGTCAACATACGTCAGCAGAGCCTCCGACCAAAAAGAAGACAACCGTTGCCCCGCCAAAACCTCCGACGCCCCCGCCACAACCCGTCATGCCAAAGATGCGGGAGCTTCCTTGTGCTGTCTGTCTGCAGATGGAGCCCCTGGGCGACCAGCGCCTTGTATGTAGGGAGTGCAGGCTGACGGTCCATCGTCAATGTTATGGGGTGACCGAGTCGCGGTCTGGAAAATGGGTTTGCGATCAGTGCAAGAACGACAAGAAGGAGGTCGTATCTTACGTGAGTTTTCCAACTAGATCCTGGTTCTTGCGTGGTGGACTGACTCCCTTGTTCTCAGACATACGAATGTGTTCTCTGTCCCGTGAAAGAGACTGAGCAGGAATTAATCGAGCCTCCAAAAGTGTCCCACAAGAAGAAGTCCGACAAGGAGCGGGAGAAGGAGCGCCTTGAGAAGGAACTGCGCATGCAAAAGTTAAAGGAGTACCAACAGCACCAGCGAGACAAGGGGAGACCGGAGCTTCCTCGCGAACCGCTGAAAAAGACGGCCGAAAACAACTGGGTACATCTGTACTGCGCGGTCTGGACGGCCGAACTGAAGTTCACTAGTCCCAGCATCTACGAACTGGTGGAAGGCGTAGGCACCCCGTCGATCAAGTACGACCAGGTGTGCAAGATATGCAAGACATCTAAGGGTGCTTGTGTGGCTTGCCACCAATGCCATGCATCCTTCCACGTGGGATGTGCTCATTCAGCAGGGTACATTTTCGGATTTGATGTTACACCGGTCAAGAGTTCCCGCCGGGACGCCGTTCCAACATTCACGCTGGGTCAAGAGACTGGGTCATTATCCGCCGCGATCTGGTGCAAGGACCATACTCCCAAGACCATAGTGCACCCTCTCAACGAGCCAGTGGATGAAAACGGGATGACGGCCCTGCAACTCTATGTGCAGAACTACAAGCTAGCTGATCAGACGTTGACGGGCACCGCTCGCAAAGCGAACCTCCTGGACCAGTTTACGAAGAACATTGCGCCCCCAGCGGCAGTCACGCCAGTCAACCGTCGGACCTCGACTGTGCAAGGTGGCACGAGATCAGCAAGGAACTCGTCGGCTGGTCTACCGAAAACGGAAGAGCCCGACGAGATGCAGAATGGCTCCATTGCTGATGTCAAGGAGGAATGCAAGTGTGAGATCTGCGACATTGAGGTGTCCCCTAAGTGGTGGAAAGCCGAGGACTCCCAGGATCCAGCTGCTGTTCCCGGATCAAATCCCGATCAGCCGATCAACACCATCGAGAGTACAGCAGGCTCTCACGGGGCTCCGGCATCCCAGTCCGAGGGGCCTAGGTTTCCGAACGGAATCATTCATCTTGACCACCCCGGCGTAGCATTGTCTAATGGAAAAGTCACAACGTCGGATGGTGTCCCAATTCCTCGCCCAGGTACTTATCTTTGCAACAAGTGCCATTGGCGGAGGAAAAACAAGCCGGAGCTTCTCAAGCCAGCGAAAAGGTCACCCACACCGCCACCACAGCCGGTCAGGTCTCCGCCTCGACAGTTCCAGCCGGCACCGGCAGCGCCGATGCATCACTGGCCGCCAATTGCAGCCCCCCCTCCGCATGCAAGCGCGCCGCTTCCCGGGTGGGGAGGACACCCGCCGCCACCACCAATCAGCAACGGAGTGGCTCACTCGCCACAGCCCGGTGCGCCGATCCATCATCCGTACCACCCTGCAGTGACGACGCATCATCCGCCGACCAACGGATACCCGCCTTATACGGCGCCAGCTGGAGTGCTTCCCGGGCAGCCTGCGATCCGCTCTCCTTATCCACCTCCAGCGGCCGTCCCGCACCATACAAACTCTCCGATGCTTGGAGGACTCTCTAATGGGATTCGCTCGCCTCATACGGCACCGTATGGCTCCCCAGCGCCCGGCCATATCCCGCCGGCCAGGCAGACGGAGAGTCCGTTCAACTTGTACAGCGCATCGCACAACAGCCCTGGTCCGCTCCACACCAGGCCCGAAACGCCTCGGGACAGCACGCTGCCACCGCAGGCACAAGCGCCGCCGCCTCCGCCGCCTCCGCCGCCACCGTCACTTCCAAACGGGGCAAGTGGGGCTAGCGCAAGCCCCAATCTTCGCAACTTGTTGCACTAAATTTCCTAGTCATCCCTCCGGTGGTAAGAAAATGCGGCTGCTAATGGAGGGCGGTTCAACGACGCAGAGCTTCGAATCGGGAAGCGAGTCAGGCAGAGTGGTTTGGTCCATATGATGGCAAAGCAAAGGTTTCATTTCATTTTTGCTCGTTCGGTGGGAAGAACCTGGGACGGGAGAGAAGGAGTTTTGTGAAAAGGCATGATACCAAGCGAATAGTGGAATTCGAAGAGCATTCGGCGAGGCTGCATTTTGTATTTCGCACTGATCTTTATTTTTCTGTTCGGGATCGCGGGCGGCGAGGGGGGGTGAAGAGATGCTGTACCATAGCCAGACGATAGAATCAATGCTGGGTCGCGCACCGTTCGTGCAAAAGCGTTATCCATTGCATCAGCGGGGATGGTGATGGTGAGTGCAAGAAAGAGGTGTAGTCGGTGTTTCGCAACTGCCGACTCCGCATGGGGATCGACGTCAGGGCAAACCAGCATCCGCCCGCAGCTGCACTGCGCATCCACCGCCACGACTTTCTTATTCCCCCCAACACACCCGACCTACACACCGCGACTCCATACTCTCCCACAATGCCGTCCATCGGGCCATCCCTACCACCCCACCTCACGAAGCGCAAGCGCGACGACAACGACGACGACGACAATCGCTCCGCCTCCTCCGCCTCCTCGTCACCTGGACCACAACTACCAAGCGCACCCCGTCCCGCCTCATCCCCAGATAATGCGCCCGAGAAGCGACGACGCGTAGTCGCCGGCCCCGCGCCGCCTCCGGCGCCGTTGGATGAGATGCCCGCAACCGCTCCTAACGCGGATGAGAATGGGGAGAGCGACGAGAGCGATGATAGCAGCGACGATGGATTTGGCCCTGCGTTGCCGACGGCGGCGGATGTTTCGAGGGTGTGTAGTTTTCCATTATTATTTTTTTTGGTCGTTTGGCCTTCCTAGGGCGACGGCGACGGCGGCATCTTTGTTGGTGTCAATGTTAGTAGCAGAAAAAGCGTGGAAGCTGACTTTGATATCTTTCTCGAAAACTAGGTCAACGCTGCTAAAAACGACGACGATGAATGGGGCGCTGTAAGGCCACAGCCCGGCGACGGCGAAGGGGAGAAGAAGACGCAGAGGGACGAGTGGATGATGGTGCCTCCCAAGCAGGACGATCTCGCGGCGCGCCTGGATCCGACGAAGCTGCGGGCGCGCGGGTTCCAGACGGGCAAGGGTGCGAGGGCGCCGAATCATGGCGGCGGTGGGGACCTTGGGATGTGGCTGGAGACGCCGGAGCAGAAGAGAAAAAGATTGGAGAACGAGGTCATGGGGAAGGGCAGCTCGAGCGGTGCCGGTGGTGCTAGTGGTGAGAGAGATGCGCGGAGGAAAAAGGATGAGGAGACGGCGAGGAGGTTAAAGAAGCATGAGGAGAAGAGGAAGGGGGAGAGTTTGTATGACAAGCATAGGGAGAAGGTGGGCGAGAAGGAGGATGACGATCCGAGCAAGAGGGCGTTCGATTATCAGAAGGATATGGCGAGCGGCATGAGGATCGATGGGACAAAGAGGAAGGAGATGATCAGGAAGGCGGGCGATTTCTCGAGCAAGTTTTCGGGCGGAAGCTACCTGTAGATGGGAGGGCGGTGGAGATGCTTGCTCGGTTCGACGATGAGCTTACCATGGCTACGCGAGTAATGAGGTGCTGGCGCAGACATATTTCGGCCAGCCATGATACCATATCCCCAGCCACA
This sequence comes from Diplodia seriata, assembly GCF_021436955.1. Classification (NCBI taxonomy): domain Eukaryota; kingdom Fungi; phylum Ascomycota; class Dothideomycetes; order Botryosphaeriales; family Botryosphaeriaceae; genus Diplodia; species Diplodia seriata. Next base: position 1,922,529 of record NW_027117315.1, on the reverse strand, counting down.
TCAATGCCCTTTTCCACCACGGCGACCTCCGGTACGACGGCGTCTTTGACCTTGGGCGCTAGCTCCATGCTGCTCAGCCGTTTTACGTCGTGCTACACAATCCTAGTCAGAGTCATTACCAGTGACGTCATGGCGCATTTGCTCTGTCCCGCTCGTTGGAAATGATTTCCCCACTTCCGACCTTACACGTAAACGAGATAAGCAATGGAAGGGGTGCTTTGGTAAAAAATTGATCGTGTAGAGACTTGTAGGGAATGGTCCAAGATACAGGGGGGTTCATGAAAATTCATGATTTTGACCTATCATACCACCAAAACAAGCTCCAACCTCCGGTTTGGATATGTCGTATCTCCAGAGCAATCTCTAACTCCCTTGTAATGATTCCTGGCGCTAGCACTTTGCTGCAAGAAGGGGCTGTATGTTTGCGATTAAACCGCTACAAAAACTCCGGTCCCACCGGCAAGATGAGCCCCCGCAAAGGCGGATTACGCACCAGCTTTGGTTCCTGTTATTGAAGACTTTGTACAATCTCATCTTACCTTATGTGTGACATTGATAGGGTGGCCCCACTTCCCCGCGATCCGCTGCATCTCTTCCTGCATAGGTTTTGATGCAGCTGATCACAGTGTCGTGAGTCATTTGACCGGGCAAGCACATGCGAGCAAACTCCACTTGACCGTTTGAGATGGAGCGCACCCGTGGTCGCCCTTACCTGAACTGACGCACGTGATCCCACCCCGTCCCTAGCTTATAAGGAGCTTCCCTCTACTCCGCATTCCTTTTTTCCTCATCACCGTCAATTTTCTGCGCTTCTGAACTGCAACCCAATGCTTAACAACCCCAACCGCAACTACCAAGACCCAAGATGCCTTCCAACAGCAAGTCTGGCTCCGGCGGCGACTACTCCTACAAGAGCAGCGGCACCAACAGTGAGGTAAGATAGCAATGTCCTCACCGCTGTAATTGGAAAGTAGATCTTGCTAACTTTGTTCTGTTTCCAGGGCAACCACTACTGCGCTCGCGACTACGGTTCGTCTGCCCCGAATCAGAACTCGTACCACTACTCTAACGCGTAAGTCACTCTCAAAATCATGCCCAAGATACTTGGGTCACATGCATTGCAAGCGTCTGCTCCCCGTTGGCCTTGATCTGACGATATGGTCTCTTTTTCCAGCAACGGTTCTTACTACTACTCCAACCCCAACGGCTCTACCTACTACAACGATGGAAAGGGCTCCGCTACTTACAACCCCAGCGGCGGCAAGTAAGGGAATCGCCTGTCTGGAGTTGGGAACCGTCGAGATTGCCAAGTCTTCTGCTACACGGTGGATTGGAGTGACTGATGTTTTTACAAGAACATGAACCATTGAAGAAGAATTGACTATTGACCACTGTCTTTCCGTATCTCCGCAGCGTGAATTTGATGAGAAAAGCCAATTGTCAAAAGTAACCGACGCCTTGGGAAAGCACGCACTCTGTGGTCTTGGCCGTCCAGGAGCGGCCGAGGCCTGTCAATTGTGATGTGCAGCCGCCGTTGTTGATTGCCGTGATTTTTGCTTTTTGCAATACCACCGTCACAGCCCCTTGTAGTCCATACGGGACCGTCACTTTATCTAAACTGCCACATGTATGATGTCTATGATAGTACAAAGGAGGCAGAACATAGTATCAGCATGGTGTTTTGGAAAAGCAATCACAAGTCGTTTGGAAGGAGCAACGGCAAAAGCGATTGTTGGTGCAAAAGAGGCATCTTCAATCAAACCTGAATGGCAAAAACCTCCAAATAGCCGAATCAACTACCGTTATTCATTGCCGCTTTGTTTGCTTTTTCTTAGCACCTTGTTTCACACCCTGTCCCTCTTGGCTACCACACCATCACTGCGTGATTCTCCTTCATCTTCGCAAAGTAAACATCCCTGTATATAAGCAAAACAAAGGTAGTCAATTCAAGAAACCGGGAGTGTCAATCCCATTAACGCGTTCAATATTTGACAAAACATGAGGAGGCGCGGACAGATAATGGATGCAGTCACGCAATTGACCGTAACATCAAAAGCATGATCCACACAAGGTTACTCGCACAGAAATACAGAGGAGAGTAAATTCTTTCCAAGAAGCAAAGCAAGAGCGCGATACGCTCTGCGCATGACATTGAGTATTTCTTTTCCGTGTCCGGGCATCCAAGAACGCCAATATGATGCTTACTTACTATGAGCACTTGCCCATCACCACCTACCTGCGTCCCCCCTTCCTCGCCTTCTTCTCCCTCTCGTACGCGTTCTTCTCCGCGCCCTCCTCGCCCTGAATCTCCGCCACGAGCCGCTTGTACTTGGCCTCGTACGCGCTGTCGCGCTCCTTCTTCTCGCGCAGCTTCTCGCGCCCGATGAACGACGCGTCCTTGCGCAGCTCGCGCATCGCGCCCTTCTTCTCGCGCCGGTACTCGGCCTTGAGCTTGGCCGCCTCGCGCCGCTCCATGTCCGGGTCGTAGTGCTTGTCCGGGTTGAAGCCTTCCTCGAACTTGGGCACGCTCGACTTGATCGGCTGCGGCCGCCAATGGTGTAGCTCCTGCGGCCGCCGCCGCTGCCGCGCGTTCGCCAGCTGGATCGACAGGTGCTGCGCCGCCCGCCGCCCGGCCTTAGTGCCGAGGGCGTTGACGGCGGCAAGGGCCATTGGCGTGAAGACCTCGGTGAAGGCGGGCGTGGCCGACCAGTAGTCAGCCATGGTGGTGAGGTTGTTGAGGTAGGTGTTGGTAATGTCCGGTGGTGTGGAGCGGTGCTTCAGTGCAAGGGTGGTGAACCGGACAAGCTCGGGGATGTAGCGCTTGGAAAGCGCCTGGTACTTGAGGCATAGCGTACCAACGTATGCGCCGGTGACCAGCTCCTGTGGTGTTTGCGGTGTCGTCAAGCCGAGCCAGCGCGCCATGATTGTAATAGCGGGAGTGACAACTTGGTGGAAGTGGTCGGACGTCGGGTATATGGTTCCAATGGCGGTGAAGATAACCAGGTCCCCCGGGCTGATGGTAGAAACTCCGAGCATCTCTTGTAGGTGGCTCCGGAACGCTTTCGCAACGTCAAGTGGGAAAGTCCGAGAAAGCGAGTGGAGATGGCGGATCAACGTCTCGACTGTTGCCAATGACGGGGCTGGTTTTTGCAGAGCTAAAAACGAGATGTGATCCACCAACGCTCCGCAGAAGTTTGCCATCTTCTCTTTGTTCTCCGCACTTAGTTGAGGGTGGTACAAAGCTCGGATGCGTTGGACTACTACGGGCGTGTCTACCACCGAAACACCCTTCAGCACATCCACCAGCTCCTCGTGTGACTGAGGGCAAGGGTATGTGTAGGATAATTTCGAGGCTTGTGTCTCAAGTGCCTTCTTCGCATTCTGAGCCTTTTCCTGGGCCTTCTCCTCGTCGCTCTTTCCCAGTATACCACGGACAAATTCGTCTTCCTCCTCCTCTTCGTTGATCTGAGGCTCCTGGTCCTCCTCATCAGAGCTCTCGACCTCGCTTCCACTCGGAACATCCTCCTCATCCATCTCCGAGCCACTGGCGACAAGGTCATCATCAATAACGAAATCGTCCTCATCGTCAACGCCCGGTGGCCGCAGGTTGGTATGGAGATCTTGCAAGCCAAACTCCGCCGCGTCGTCCGGGAAAACATCCTCGTCGCCTTGTGCTTCCACATTGCCCTTTGGTTGCTCGTCTTCTTCATCACTGCTGACCTCCTCGCCCCTCATTCTCTTCATCCGTTTCTCCTCCAGCTTCTTCAGCTTTTCGGCCTCTTCCTTTGCCTTCTCTTCGCCGGTCTTGGTCCTTGTAGTCGGAGCTGCGCGCCTATCCAGCTTCATTTCGAACAATCTCTTGTCGTACTCCTTCTCAGCCCTAGCTTTGTCCGCGTTGCTCATAAGCGCCATTCGTTCCGGGTTCATCGTTCCGAGTGCACCCTCGGTCCCGTCAGCGATCGGTAGTGAGTGGGGCTTCTTGACGCCTCGCAAAAGAGACAGCACATCATGCATGTCCGCGTCAAGCTTCTCTCGCAAGTCGTCATCGTCCTCCTTCGCCTGCTGGCGCTCGTATTTGTGGAACTTCGACTTAGCAATGACCTCTTTCATGACTTCAGCCTTGCTCTTCTTACGTTCCGGCGCATCCTCGCCCTCTTCGTCCGTAAGTTCGGTGCCATCATCCGAGTCCCTTCTCCTCTTAAGCCGGCGCGGCCTGCCTTCGTCGTCGCTGCCGCCCGAGAGGCTGCCGGCGTCAAAGTCGTCCTGCTCGCCCTCGAGTTCCAGGGCGCGTCCCATGTGCGTGAGCTGCACCTCCTCCTGATCCTCGTCGTCCTCCAGGTCGAACAGACCCGCGCCCTTCTTGCGTGACTTCTCGCGCGTGAAACGTTCCATCATCTTATCCTCAAGCGACATGTTCGGATCGTTCTCGCCGATACGCCTGTCAATGATACCGCCAGCCTTGTTCCGCTTTTGTAATTCGGGCAGCAGAGTTTTGCGGCGCTGTTGAAACCAACTGTTAGTCTCAATTCGGGGTTTCTCTCCTCGAAGAAGAAAAGTCTAAACTCACAGTCTCCTCGCCCATGCTCTTGGTCACACCTGGCCTTCCCATCATAGTCTTTCCATTCTTGGCATTCGCCTTCTGCAGGCTCGTAGACTCGAATTTCTCAGGCTTCGCGGCCTTGATCTCGAAAGGATTGAAGCTGTCGCGAATGTTGGTGAGGGCGGCGTTGCGCCGGGCGGCGCGCTCTGCGCCATCCTTGCCGGAAGACCTCTTCTTCTCTTTCTTAGATTTCTGTGGACCGACAATGCCCTGTTCGCGCAGGGACGCCTTCAGGCGCTTCAGCTGAGAGGGCGGCATGGCGTGTCGTGGCGGGAAAGAACGCCGTGGTGTACGCGATGGCCGCGGTGTATTTGCGCGCTCTCCGAAATAATTTCCATGTAAAATCGCTTTCTGCCGATGATCGGCGGCGCTCACCGCCTTTCAGTGCAGTCACGTGAGTTAATCTTGGCTCTTGTCTAGAAGTCGTTGCCGCAATCGGAACTATGATTGCTTCGTTTGCAATAATACCATATGCTATTGCTAAGGCGTCCAAATATGCGTTCCTTTACCAATGCAGTCGGAATAATGGCTCCATTCCAACGTATCAAGGCCTAAAATGCCTGAAACCGCATTCACCCGCAAGCTAGGTATTTGTTTCAGTGAGTAGCCATTCTCCCTTTCTCTTCTCGCGTTCGCGACATGAAAGACACTGCATTAAAACAATCTCCACTACAGTCACGAGGTATTGAACCCCGTGTACTACAAATAATGAGGCACGAGCATTTTTTCCAATAGTGTCGCCGCGGCTCCAAGTAGAGCCGGGCGGCCAGCCACAATTCGACCGCTCCATTCTTGGCATCAGCGAGCTTCATTTCCCCACTTAGCGTACCATAGCTTGCTATAGAGTCCACGTAATGCGCTGCACCCGCTAAGTTCCGCTGGAGCTATGTTCCCTGAAGCCGACATGCCATTCTCCGGTATGCTAAGGGGCGTGCCCGTTCCATTTAAGGCCAGCATCCGATGAGCTAAAAGCGGCACATCATCTAGCCGGATGCAGGCAAGCTGGAGAACCGTGACCACCTCCGCCATCACTAAGCTATTCCCACGGACGACTCCCTTTCTGATCTTCCAGTAAGCACAACGAGCGAGCGTTTGCTGACGCGTAACGGGATGCTGCCAATCAGATGTCAGCCGGCTGGACTACGGTGCAGAGTACAGCCCCTGAGATGGCTACTCAAGAGGATGTTTTCATCAAGCCACAAGCGGAGCATGTCCACCACTGAGCCTCCATGAAGCTGCCGCAGCGCCTGCAGTTCCAGCCGAGTGGCGGTGGAGCTACCGGCAATCCCTGATCCTTCATGCTGATCCTCTCGCTCACTGACTCCGGCCGTTCGACAGTACAGGCGTCGCAGCATAGATGCTGAATATCATTGACGAGCGTACAGATCTCGCAAGTCCATGTAGAATCATGAGTGGTCGTGTCTTGCTTAGGATAATCCTCAGTGAGGTCAATCACTTCCGGCTGGCTCCTGCTCTGTGTACTTGACGGGTTCCCGGTCACGAGTCGCGACACTGGGCGGCCTGAACGGGGAGCAGAGACCGAGGAGCCAGATGCTGCAGCATGTGTGGGAGGAGGAATTGGCTTGATCGACGTCGTAGAGGTCGCGTTGCTGTTTTGAACCCCGGTCAATTGCCGAGGCGTAGCCATCTCGAGCCCTCCCTCCGGTGACCAAGTCAGACCTTCCTCAGATGCACCAAGAGCCTGCATCTCCTGCCGATGTGCATCCCTGTCGCCTTCCATCATGGCAATGGCAATAGCCAGTTTGTCAGCGTCATCCATCTCAGCCTTTGTCCTGAAGCCCAATCGTCTCGCTTCTTCCTCAACCTTCTGCTCCATCGCGTGGTTTCCGGATCCACAACCCTGAGTGATTCTATTCCTGCGTTCTGCTGCATCTGCAATGACATTGCGCATATTAGAACCACGGGGAATAGTCGAACCACCGAGCCTCTGACCAGAGCCGGCAGACAGCGTCTTCCGCTTCTCGGCAGCGACGCGGGCCTGTCGTCGAATCTCGGGAAGTGGAACTGCTCTACCACCGACCCTGTGGCCGGCACCTAGGAAGCCTTCCCCTGTGTAGCCTTGTCGCTTCAGCGCGTAATACTCTTCGCGTAGCTCATCCCACTAGACACTTCAATTAGTCTGAACCAAACTTCGTTCTCTTTGTGCGTTGCGTACGAGCTTATAGAAGCGTGCGTCATGCGGGCCACATCTGACGTGAGCGAGCCTATACAGACGTTTAGTATCGATTTTTAGTACGTAGACATGTCAGCAAAAGCACAAGGTCTCCAGTGCAAAGTCAACACATCATAAGAAGTTCCGGATAATATGACGTCAAGCTTATAAAAATCACCAAACAAATCAACTTACTCATGTAGTAAGGTGTCCACCACAGTGTCGTAAGCAAGGAACTGCTTTGGATCGTGACCATATCTGAGGCGAAGGAAAATCTTCTGTCCCTGGTTGACGTTTAAGCCTAGCAGCATGCACATCAGCTCGGGAGAGCATGTAACACATTTCGTGAGATACGGACCTAGGAGGTTCAACTCCGGAGGCAAGAACTCGGCCAGCTCGCCAACTTTCCAGCCCCGCTTCCGCATGATTGGTTTGACGACCGAGGCCAGCTTCTTGAGAAAGAGCAAAGCCTCATTCTGCCGCGGAAGGTCGCGGATATGCACGTATGATCCGAACTGCGGGTCTATTTCTTGAGGCGCCATGGTGCTGTGAATTCCTGAGGCTGTTCCGGTCACAATGATCCTACCGAGCAAATGCCGGTGTCAGGAAGGTGGAGCGCTGGCGGAAGCGAGGCGGGGAGCGAGTGGCCAGACTCGGGAGCGGCTGTGTGTGGTGTCGAAGAAGCGAGGGCGTGTTTGCAGTAGATGACCAGCTTGATGGCGGCGCGACAAAAGTGTCGCTTGAGCGCAGCTTCTGTTCGAGGCAGACGCGAGCTGACCCCTTCCACGTCAGCCAGGCGGCCATTCGCCACCGCACCGCGAAGGGCGTGGAAGCATCGAAGTCGGCTTAGATATCAGCCTCAGCAGGCCGAAGAGCCACGAAGCAAAGCCGTTAGTCGGCGCAACCGGCTCCAAATATGATCGGCGCGACGCGACTGGGCGTGTGGCACTGCGCGCTCACGTGTTGATAGATGCAGCAAAGTAAGCTTATCGCCGCTCTGACGAGGATGACATCGTCTCGACCAGGCCTCTCCGCACCCAACGCGACGCACCACCTCGCGCACCACCCTCCCGCTGCAAGGCACCGGACGTCTCACCTTCCCGAGTCGTATCTGTCAGAGCTTATTCCGACATGACCGCCGACGACCAGCACTTCCTCGACGTGGTAGGATGACGATTCGCCTCGACAGACACTCCGACTTGTCCACTGACACTGTCGCAGCTCGCCGGCATCTCGAGCGACATTCGTAAATTCACCGGCGAGGTCGCTGATGCCACGGACCGCCACTTTGAATCGGTAGCAACTACGATTCGAGAGACCTTAGCTACCACAACATGGCTCCCCGCATCCGCCCGTCCGTCGCCACCGGCCCGCATGATGCAGAGAACGCCAGCCGGCTTCCTTCAGCGCGCGCAGGACTGGGTGTCGCGTAACCGCGCTGTTACTGCCGCTATAATTGCTTTTGTGGGCACTGGTGCCGTTGTGATGTATCAGCAGAAGAAGTCGTATACGAGGAAGCGCAGGGCGAGGCGCGCCAGCAACGGCGCGCGGAGAGAGGTCATTGTTATAGCCGGACCGCCGAACTCCCCCATTACGAAGTCGCTTTCGCTGGACCTCGAGCGCCGTGGCTTCATTGTTTACATCGTGGTGAATTCGCCGGAAGAGGAGCAGATTGTGCAAAACGAGTCGAGAGTGGATATTCGACCCCTCCTGCTGGACATCGTTGACGTAAGACAACCCCCCTTCCCAAGAATGCGTGCAGGATATTAACCAGCGCGACGCAGCCACTCAATGCTCAGTACACTATTGAACGCTTCAACAACACGCTGCTGAGCCCTCACCAAGCATTCCCAGGGGCTTCAGCGCATAATCTTAACTTTGCAGGTTTGGTGCTCGTACCGGACCTCATCTACCCCTCAGGGCCTGTGGAGACAATTTCTCCGGAATATTGGTCGGACGCCCTGAACGCCAAGGTGCTCAATACCGTCGCGACGACCCAAGCGTTCCTGCCGGTCGTCTGCCAGTTCAAGGCACGAGTCCTGCTGCTGACGCCAAATGTGGTGTCGTCGCTGCGCCCGCCGTTCCACGGGGTGGAGAGCACCGTCGTGGGCGCGCTTGAGGGATTCGCGACATCCCTGAGCGGTGAGCTGAGCACGATCGGTATCGACCTGTGTCACATAAAGCTCGGGACGTTCGACTGCAGCAGCGTCGGCAACAAGCAGTACCTGCAGAGTGTCCGCGACCGGCAGACAGAGGCATGGCCGGCGGGGGCGCGGGCGCTGTACGGCGACAACTACGTGACACAGAGCCGGATCGCGCACAGCAGAGGCATGTTCTCAGAAAATGGCAGCACGGCCAAGGGCAGCCATCTGCGCGAGCTGCACAACGCGGTCTTCGATGCACTGACCCGCAAGCGGCCGCAGAAGGTGTGGAGGGTCGGTAGGGGCAGCGTGGCATACGATATAGTTGGCAGCTGGGTGCCGGGCGGGTTGGTCAGGTGGATGCTTGGGATCCGACCAGGGGGACAGGCGGCGGCAGAGCCGCAGCTAATGGACAGCGTGCAGGCGTGGGAGAAGGTTGAGGCCTCGGGCTAGGTGCGCTGCAAACGCCTTTAATCTCGGCTCGTTGACGCTTCTCGGCGGGTGCTGTAAAACGTGTGTCACGGTCTGGGCGCGGCGATGCGGTGCGGCGCGGTGGCTGGCGGCGGGCGCGCTGGCTGTGTGGCTGCATCTGGCTCGCCGCCCTCGTGCTGCCATCGCGCGTCCGCCCCGCAAGGCGCCGGGCAGGTGTTGACGCGGAAGGAATGTGCGACCGGCCGTTGGTCGATGCCGGTTGCGGGCTAGCGTGGTGTTATATCGGGCAGACCAATTTGGCAGGGGCGCCAGGCACTCGCACGGCAGGTGCACGCCTGCAGGGACCAGCGACCCTCTGCCTTCGCCGATCACCGCGCGCCTTTGCTCCGCCAAACCATCTCCGTGCTGTGTGCTCTGCCAGCGCTCGTCCACTCGCTTCATGCGCTGAGTCGTGAGCAGCCACGCCCCCGTCCAGCAGGGAGTCGCACGCCCCCGAAACGGCCGACGCAGCAACGGCCTGCGCTCCCGCCGCGCCCTCGCCGTGCCAAGCCCCTCCTATTGCAACTCGTATTTCCATCGTCGCCCTCCACACCTTCTCTCACCCGTACTCCGGCTGCTGTTGAGCGATCGCCGTCCCGATGGCCTAGACGCGCGTGTCTCACCACACCATTGCCTCCCACCTCTGTCGTTCCTTGCAATCGGTGTGAGCTTGATGTGTTGCGCCATCTCCAACACTTCGCATCCCTGAAACCCCAAGGCGAAGCTCGACCCGCGCCGTCCCATCGCCACCAGCTGCTCAGCCTCTTTTCACGAGACACCTATGCTCAACGCGCCCTCGTACCTCACGGTTCCGGAGCCCGCGCCCACGTAACGACTAGCGTCGCTGCGAGCTCCCCGCGCCCGCGTCTCGCATAAGTCGCATGCTTATCCTCACCACCACTACCGCCGCTGTCGCCGACGCCTTCTCGCCGCGCTGAGCCGCCACCCGATTCCACCTCGCAGCACCCGCCCTCTCGCTGCACCGCCATGCCTTCCGACCGCCCGAATGACCTGGACCTCCGGCCCGGCTCGCAGGAGTCGAACAGGTCGCGTCAAATGCAATTTCTCGGTGACCTGCCGTCGCCGCGCACCGGCGAGGTGCCGCCCGCGCTGTCGCCGCTCGATGCCTTTGCCATGCAATCGCGCCTCTTGGCCAAGAGATTTGAGGAGGAGAAAAACGGCCGCCGCATCAGCAGACTGCCCCCTCTGACCATCCAGAATGAATTTGGAAGGCAGCGCCAGCCGCCGGGCTACTACCGCTCGCGATCCGCCGAGCGCGACGGGTCCGATGGTCCCTCGCCCGAGGATGAGCACTCAACGCCGCAAAGCGCGAAGGAGGTCACGCCCCTCAACCGACCCATGTCGCAGTACCCGACGATCTCGGACGAGTTCGGCGGTCCCATTTCACAGTACGACCCCAAGCTCTCCCCGCTCGGCGAGGAAGAGCGCACTCCCCCCACCGCCCATGAACCCGGAGACTACTTCACAATTCCCCGTGCTGCATCACCGGAGCCGATAGAGGCTCCAGTAGAGACTCGGGTTGAAGAGGCTACTCCCAATACACCAGGAACCAGGAATGGCCCTGCACAAGCTATTCGCGGGTATCCGCAACGAACCCCTACTCTGGAATCGACTACTTCTGCAAGGTCAGATAGCAGAGGCTTGATGCCTCCCAGGTCGCCAGGCCCTGCTCGCTCCCCGCGCTTGGTGTCGCCGACTATCCGTTCGGTAAGAAATGACAGCGGAGATGATGTCGAGAATATGTCGTTGGGTGGATCTTTCGATTCTCTGCCTCCCCGGCAGCTGTCTTCAAACACGAGTTACTCCAGATCTCATTCTCCTGCATCTCCTTACGCACCGTCTCTTCCTCGGTCACCTTCCGTGTCGTCGGAGTGCTCCTACAGCAGCCAAAGACTCGCCAAGCCAGCCTTCAACTTCTCGAGGCCTAGGCCGTCTCTGGATTCGCGTCCCTCGTTGTCGGACCTGCGGCCATCTTTGAACCACAGGCCCTCGTTTGAAAGAGCAAGGACTCCCTCGAGGCAGGCTTCTGGGGATGGTTCTCAACGTGCCCCATCTCGCCAGGAATATGGCGAAGGCCATCAGCTACCGTCCTACGCATATGAGCAGGTCCACACCCCTATTAGCATGGCAAGTGATGATTACATGAGCGCAAATGGCGATGGCCCCGCTCCTTCCTATATTTACGCCAAGTACGCGTTGCCGCGCGGCCGGACTTTGGACAGGGAGTCTCTCTGTCCGCAGGAGTTCATGAACCAACAGATCAAGTGGGAGGATGGCGCACCGTCAGCTTCTCGTGCTGGACAGCGTCCTCCGTCTCCGTCATCTCCTCCGAAATCAGCGACATCGGAGAGATACTACGACAAACCTAAATCTTTCGACATCCCTCGCGGTTCATCGCCCTCTGCTGTTTCCAGCAACAGCACGCTCAAGCCTCATCACTCGCGTCCATCATCTTCGGGTGCAGCTACGAGCGTGACGGCTGGCTCTCGCATCGCCGATATGACACCGTCAATGCACTTGGAGAAAGGCATCGAGTTCCACGAGAAGGGTGAGGTGCAGAAAGCAACCTACCACTGGCGCCTGGCTGCGAAGGCAGAAATCCCGACTGCCATGCTGCTGTACGCTCTTGCTTGCCGTCATGGCTGGGGAATGCGCCCCAACCCATCTGAGGGTGTGAAGTGGCTGCGCAAGGCCGTTGATGCTGCGCAATTAGAATGCGCAGATGACGAGGACCTTGTGACGAAGGGCAAGCCTGGCCCTGACGTGGTTGAGCGGAGAACTCACAAAGCCCAGTTCGCTGTCAGTGTCTATGAGCTGGGTGTCAGTTACATGAACGGTTGGGGCATTCAGCAGGACAAGGGACTCGCGCTTCGCTGTTTCGAGATCGCAGGTAACTGGGGCGATGGCGATGCCCTTGCCGAAGCCGGTTTCTGCTACCACGAGGGCGTTGGCTGCAAGAAGGACTTGAAGAGATCAGCGAAATTCTACCGAATGGCCGAGGCAAAGGGCGTGAGCGTCGCAGGCAACAGCTGGTAAGTTCAAGAAATAGCTCATTCCGCTTTTGGACAGGTTCTGACTCAGGAGTTGCAGGATCCACAAGGACAAGTACAAAGACGACGAAGTGGATGACGACCGCAGAGGTCGTTCAACCAGGAAAGAAGCCGACAAGAAGGCGCGTGACAAGTCGCGCACGCGTGCGCTCTTCAGCCGCAAGAAGTCACTTGCGTAAAGAGCCACGCGTTCCTCATTCTTCATTTTGTCATTTGAAGCTCGGGCCTTTGTCTCTTCACTCGATTTCGTACAGTTGCATTCGAATCATCAAATGATCACCCTTCACTCAGCCTTCGCGTCCGTAGGGGTGCGTTCTGCTCAGCAGCATGAGGAGGTTTGGGTGGAAGCAACAACGGGTCATCACGCTACCATACTATGCGCGTTGATGCAGGAGTTGTTGATTCCAAGACCATTCACAGCTCTTCGCATGTTACTGGCCATGGTATTCCCCACTGAATACCGCTAGGACCACTACCGCTACCCTCTCCGTGTCTTGCTACGCTCGAGGTCGGTAGACCAATTTTGCTTCTCACCCACGCAATGGTAGACTGGAACCATCCTGCATCACATGCATATCCTGCATTCCTCTTTCGTGGTCTTTTTCATATTTCCTTTTTCCTTCCAGGGTCTTTTCATTTCTGCTTTCTGGATTTGCTTTTGGCTGTTTTTCACCTGTGGATATGGTGATGCTTCGGGTTGGTTGTGATGGTGGTCGGTTGCGATGGAATTACATGGGCGAACTCCTTCCATCGTTTGGCATTCGTTTGATATCACTCTCTATTTCTGATTCTGTTCTTTTCTCTAGCTATCTGTTTTGTTTTCTCTTTCCCAACCTGATTCCGAATCACGACGAGACTGGACCTCCTTACTTTCATCCTTATACTCGTTACCCAAAAACTTACTCTCAGGGGAGTCAAAGCGTACGTACAGGACGCCGGGCGACTTGTAATGTTTTATTCCTATTTTGGGTCTCCTGGAGAAAAGGCGCTTAAGCCTGGCTTGATAGACAGGCGCCCAGAGAAATTGTGGAGTAGAGCGTACTCCCTACTTTTCCTTTCTCTTTTCTTTTTTTCATTTCTTTTCTTTTTTTTTTCTTGCTGGTGAACAACGGACAAAGTGTGTTGATGTGTGGAGAGGTATGCCTCTTTCTCAAAGGTTATTCTCTTTTGTTGGTAGAATGACGACGCTCTACACGTCTAGAAAAAAGCACGTTTCGATCACCCATTTTCGGTTCCTCATGCATCTGACTCTGCCGCTCTGCCTGCTGTTGAATTTGGTTCTTGGGGTCTCCTATTGAACTTTACTGATGCTTGAGCGCTGCTTCTTTAAGACCAACACATACTTAAGAACAGCTAGCTGTTGCACCATCTGTAAGTTTCACCTTTGTTTTGCCCATCCAAAGCATGAGTTGCAGGGCATTCTCACACTAAAAACGAGGAGAGGAAGCCCGGCCTGGCCATTTTCGACCTCGATGACCATTCTGCAGCTCCCATGCCCAAAAAGAAAACAGGGCGCATTACTCGGGCTCTTGCCCCTTCCACTTCTCCCTCAACGCCCCAACATCCGTCCCGCACAGCTCCGCCTTCCGCACGATCGCCCGCGCCTTGCCCACGACCGGCTTGTCGATCATCTTGCCATCCAGCGTCCACGCGCCCCTGCCCGCCTCGTCCGCCTTCTCGTCCGCCACCACGACGCGCACCGCCCACTCGGCCTCTTCCTCTCCCGGCGCGAAAGCGCTCTGGGCGACGTCGACCTGGCTCGGGTGGATCAGCTGCTTGCCGTTGAAGCCCAGCTTCTTGCCGTCGGCGCACTCATCCCGGAGGGCATTTTGGCCCTCGTCGCCGCGGAAGGAGGTGCACACAAGGTCGATGGCGGAGGGCAGGTTGTGGGCGCGGGCGGCGGTGACGATGGCGGAGCGGGCGTAGAGGAATTCGCGGAGCGAGGGCGTGCGGGTGAGGGAGAGGTCGAGGGCGAAGTCCTCGGCGGCGAAGATGAGGCCTGAGAGGTAGGGGGTCGATTGGCAGATGGAGGGGAGGTCCATGAGGGCTTTGGCGGACTCGATGAGGGCAATGAGGCGGAGTGGTTGTTGTTGCGATTGGGCGGGAGGGGCGGTGGAGGGATGGCGTTGTGGGAGCGTGTGGCGGATCACGTCGGTGACAAAGTGGAGGTCGGAGGCGGAGTTGACTTTGGGAATGACGAGGGCGTCGAGGTTTGGGGCTTTGAGCTGTGGGGGAGGGGAAGCAGTTTAGATGTATACTTCGAATCAGGAGAATGTGTGACTGGGGGTCAGTACCACTTCAGTCAAGTCATCCAAGGCATATCCGCTGTCGACAGAGTTGATGCGCACTGCTTGCTCGCGGATGCCAGGCACACGGGGCTTCTCAAGTAACTGGCGGAGATTGGCGCGAGCCTCGGCCTTCTTGCCAGGCGTGACGGAGTCCTCGAGGTCGTAGGCGACAGTGTCAACGCTAGCTATGCCGCGCGACTTGTCGAGCATCTTCTGGGACGAGCCAGGCACTGTCAGAGTCTAGTCGTCAGAGTTGGCAAGCTGCAGAGCTGCGAGAGATGATGTACCGTATAAAAGTGCGCGGCGGATGATTGGTGCCGCCATTGTTGTGGTGGAACTGGGGAAGAGGAAGGTGTGGCTCAATTGCACAGCAAAGAAGGAGAAGAGAAGAGAAAAGAGAAGCTACCCTCGGGCATGGAGCTTTCCCCGCGTACGTCACCCTGTTCAGTGTTAGGGCCGTCCGTGCGGGCGGGTGTCGGCGGCACCGAGCTCTGAAACGCCGACGCGGCCTGTGTGACGAGTCGCGGCGAAGGCGCAAGGTGGTAGCTTCACCAAACACTCCACCACCACAGCAGCTACTGCGCTTCACGCCCCAAGCCATGGAGAGCCAACCCGCCCCGCAGCAGGGCGAACTCAACTGGCGTCTCAGCAGCCATCCCATCACCCTCCTCTCCTTCCTGGCTTTCCGCATTGGTGACTTTTATTCCCCCCTCCCCAGCAGGCTGCCAGTAACTGACTCCTTCCAGCAAGCCCGCTCGTCTACATTCTGGGCATGTGGTTCACCAAGAACTTGTAAGCCTGCACGCCGATTCCCTCTCTCACTCACAGCGACCGCAACGACGCCTCGAACGCGCGCGCATTTCCTCCAGGCTGACGACTGCGATCCAGTGTCCTCGTCTTCATCGTCACCATCGTCCTCCTTGCCGCCGACTTCTACTACCTGAAGAACATTGCCGGACGCCGACTTGTGGGGCTGAGATGGTGGAATGAGGTGGACACGACCACAGGCGATGGTCGTTGGGTCTTCGAAAGCGCCGACCCCGAGACTCGCCAGATCAGCGCCACCGACAAGCGCTTCTTCTGGTTGAGCTTGTACGTCCAGCCCGCGCTGTGGATCGCACTTGCCATCGTTGCCATCATCAAGTTTGAGTTTATCTGGTTGACCCTGGTTGGTGAGTGCTGGAATCCATATATGGTTGAGCCACATCAGGTTACTGACCTCTTGTTTCATGCCAGTCATTGCGCTCGTCCTCACCATCACGAACACCCTGGCCTTCTCGCGGTGTGACAAGTTCAGCCAGGCCACCAACTTTGCTGGAAACGCTCTGTACTCGGGCGGAATTGCAAAGAGCATTGCGAGCAACATGGTCAGCCGTCTTTTCCGTTAGCAGAGTGGAGCAACAGCGGCACCGCTTCTTCTTTCAGAGGGTGAAGTGCGTTTTTCAAAAAGGCAGGCACCTTGCATGGGCACCCTCCATGTCTTGGGAAGAACTAAATGAGAAAAGAGGGAGGCAATTGTACCTTTATTTTGGAATTCAGACGTCTTCCGAGTTGATCTCGGACCCATTCAGTGGCATTCAGACCTAGCCCCATCCTGGGAATATGCAATTGGGTGACCGAACTGGTGGATCGAGAACTGTACTATTGGTGCCAAACTGCGGAACAGGAGAGAAACTCGATCCACGCCCAACAGAACATTACACGCTTCGTTTATGGGTGATTGAAGCCAGAATTCGGATGAAGTTGTAGGTTTCGAACTTACACAAACACATCCGAACGTGCTCTAAAACTACCCAGCTTAAAACGAGTAAGCTCCATTGACTGGCCCATGCGCGGTGATGGATGCCGGTGTTCGAGATCGAACAAAAGCAAGGGGCAGGTATTTTGGTGGCGGGCGGGTTACGAGCCCTCCAGATCAAGGTACACTGGTGTGCTGGCAAGAAGAAGAAAAGGCCAAAAAAGCAACTCCACTCGGATGTTGCACATAGCCCACAGCACCCAACCCTCAGACTTAGCGCAGGAATCGAAGTATGGCTCACCAGTCCAGCACGAACAAGACGCATAGGGACACGATACAGCTTTGGCTATGGGACGAGAGGTCTGTGAGCGAGTATAGAAGAAGTGCGACCTGGTTCTTATGTCGTTTTTATCTTACGCGCTTTGCTCTCAGTAGAAAAGGAAAAAGGAACGAGGTTCGAAGTTCGAAGTGACAAACGGCAAAAAGGAAAGCCCATTTTACATCCGTTTTGGTCCAGCGCAGTGCAGCCAGTAGTGCAGGGGCGACCCGGCGACCACCCATGTCTTTTTAACTAGGTGGGCGGCTTCGAAAACCTTCTCCCAGTGGCCCATCCGCGTCCAGCCTTGCCTTCATCCTCCAGCATGTATTCTCTACGACGAGTCCATCAGAGTAGTTCAACTGTTTTCAAAAAGAAGGAATCAAGTTCAGTACGTTAACACCATAAAAAATCCAAAACCTCTATCAAGCCAAACAAAGTTCTTCTGCGCGATGAGAGAAGGAACCGACTGCACAGAGACCCACCACCCAGTCTTGAATTCGCAACCTCCTATCAACCCAACACTCAATACCCCCTCTTCCTATCCACCACGTTCAGCAACCTATCCCCGCTCTCCTTCCGCGCCAGATTCTCCTCCAAAATCTGCAGGCTCCTCTCCACATAGCTCGCGCCGTTCCCGCTAATGTGAGGCGTAATCGTCACGTTCGGGGCGCTCCACAGCGGATCGTCCGCCGGCAACGGCTCGGGATCCGTCACGTCCAGCGCCGCGCCACCCAACACGCCGCCCTCCAACGCCCTCACCAACGCGGGTTGATCGACAATCTGCCCGCGCGAGATGTTCACCAGCACCGGTCCCTTGCCGCCCTTTGCGGGGTCGCGCCACGGCTTGACCCCGTCACCGTTGGCGGCGGAGGCGGAGCCCTTGGACAGCACGGCGAACTCGTCGTCGCCGAGGAAGCCGCGCGTCTGGTCGGTCAACGGCACCGAGACGAGCAGGATGTCGACGTCCTGGGCGAGGAATTGGTGGAGGGACTCCCGGTCGAGCCCCGAATACCAGGCCGACGGGATGCTGCCATCCGGGTCGCCGGTGCCGGGGACGATGAAGCCGTGGTCGCGGCGGGCGGCGGGCGTGTCCTTGGGGGTGGCCGTGTAGGCGAGGACGGTCATGCCCATGGCCTGGGAGACGCGGGCGACCTGGCGGCCGATGCTGCCGTAGCCGAGCACGCCGAGGCGCTGGCCAACGAGGTCGTGGACGGTTTGGGAGGGCGCGTACTTGGCCCATTTGTGCTGCTTTTGGGCGTCGTGCAGGTCGTTGTAGAAGTGCGTGCGGACGAGGGTGGTCATGAGGACCCACTCGGAGATTTGGGGGCCATGGATGCCGCTGCTCGTGGTGATGGTGATGTCCGAGTCGGTGTAGATGGGGTGCTTCTGGATGTGGTTGCTCCCCGCGCTGAGCAGGTGCATCCACTTCAGCTTAGGTGCTTCGTCCAGCGACTTGGGCAGCGCGTTGAACGTGACCAGGATCGTCTTGTCGGCGAAGGCCTCTGCAGGGAGAGCCGTCAGCGCACGCAGAAAAGAAAGAAAGAAAAAGGCGGTCGGGACCAGGGCTGGCGGCGACGAAATGCAAGGAGCGATGGAAACGATAAGTGCTCGAGACAGGGGATGCTTGCGCTGCAGCCACACCCGACGGCCTGCTCGATTTGCAGCCTGCATGCAGTATCTCTACGTATCTGTACAACCTCGCACGACAGACACGCCACGCGGCAACGGGAGAAAGACGGCTGCAGGCATGCCCGGGCGCACCGGCGTGCCATGGCTGAGCAGACGCAATCCTAATATCTCCGGTCCGGGCCTGCAGCGTTCGGGTCCGGAGGGGTTTGGACCAGGGTGAAGGAAAAGAAATAGAGGATTAACGAAAAGAGGAAGGAAAGCATCTCCGTTCCCGCACTACTCCCCGCCGCTCCTCAACGGCGTGATCGACTTTTCCATAAAGGGACAAACAAAAACAAAAGAGGCAATCAAGGACGATATAGAAAGGAGGAGCAAAAACATACCACGCGGCACCTCGGAACTGTGCGGATTGTCGAGCGGGTAGACCTCGACTTCGACATGCGGAAACTTGTCTTTCAGGCGCTCAAGCAGGCCCGTCGGCAACTTGCCCGGTACCGCCACCAGGACCTTCTCGTGCAGGCTTTTGACCTCGGGTCCGCCGCCCATGGCTGCGTCGGAAACTATCGTGGTTTTTGGGGGGGCCGTTGCGACACTCGGCAACAGCAAGTTGGGATGCAGTAGTGGGGGCGACGACGATGAGTCAAGCTATGTTGGCGGCGACTACAACAGCAAAAAAGTCGAGGGACGGAATGTGACGACGAGGACAGAGAAGGGGTCGAGTGTATGTAAAGAGCAGAGGATGAAGTTGCCTTAGAAATCAACGCTCGGGGAAGCGCGCTTCGGCCTTCCATCCCGTCGCGCTTGCCCCACACGAACCCGGCTGCCAGCCCATGACGTGCCAGCTTGCGCCTATGTCGACAGGGCGCACGAAAGCGATAAGCCGTATCGTACTGCGTGTGTATAGGAATATACTCTCCCCCTCCCTCTCTCCATCCGGCTTAGACAAGCGAATGCCTGTGCGAACCTCGGCACTTTCCTTTTTGGTGGGGTATAGTGTTGGTGTGGTGCATGGAATGAACCCTTCCTCCCGCCGTCCCGGACGGTTACACGCGGACGGACGATGGCGCGCATCGGGCGCCCGCTCCTCCCGGAAACGATCGTGTCGCGGCACTGACTCAATCCTTTGCATCATCCCAGCGGCTGATCCTATAATCAGCAGGCTTGTTCTTTGACGACCATGCGAATGATTGATCTTCTCTCTTGAATCTCTACTTCTCGCCCATTAAGTGCCTTCTACACAGCTACTCGAATCTCGGATCTAACTTTAGCGAGCGTGCAGAAATGGAAGACCAGCTGCCCTATCACACACTCCCCTCCTCAAGATCGGACCGTAACCAAAAGAAGGACAATGCGCTGCTACTACTAAATGCAAGGGAGAACGAGAGAAGTAGAAATAAATGACAACGAGCTGGCAGAGTGCGGGTATATGAAACGATCATGAGCCAGACATGAGAGAGCAAATATCGACAAAATGAGACCCCAACCGTTGGCAGTCGCCAGTGCGCCTTTCCAGCTGAAACCGCTCGCTATGTGAGTTCAAGGAGATGCGTTACGACCTCTCTTATCCCTTTTTTCGGTTTCATCTGACCGTGTTCCCTTCCTCCCTTTTTGGGCATCCTAAGAGACCCCTTCCGTAATTCCCAAAGTATAATAAACAACGCCCGGAAGCGTGCAAATCCGAATACAGACTTTTGCAATGAATTGACTTTTGTTTGAGCGAGAGTGGTTGCTGATGCTTTTCCGTCTCAATCTCCTCGAGACGCTCTTGGCACGTATCGACGTTGCTTTTCTGGCCTCATATTCTCGCCTTCGGGTCGTCGTCATCCGAGTCGTCCTGGACAGGGTGAAGTCCTAGTCCACCCCTTGCATGCGTGCTTGCTGGATCCCAGTCTATCCGCGTTCCCGTCGACGTGGGCGGCCGCGGTGTTGAGAAACTTTGTGACGGACTGCGGTATTGCCGTTGCACCTCTTTGCCAAAGTAGTCCGGCGTGTGTTGTCCACTAAGAGGGCTGCCATACGCCGCCGATGGAGTCGTCACATTCGATTCCGGCGACTTGAGGGCTTGCATACTGCTGACGTACGTCTCGCCGCCAGGCGTCTGCACAGTACTTACATAGCCAGAAGATTGACCACCGACCTTGAGCAGCTCAAATGTCCGCGCGTCCGATGAGAAGCGGCGTGCATCGAGTGAAACGAACTCGCGGTTGCCCGAGAACTTCTCTTGGAACCATGTCTTCCAGCCAGTCAACATCGAGGATCGGAAAAGGAGAATGAAGCATTGCACGCCGGCGAGCTATGTCTGTTAGTGGGCGCCTGGTTGATAAATGCGGAGGACTTGGACTTACCGCAAGCATAACCAGGACAGCCGTCACTGTAGCCTGGTCTACAAGCATGCCCTGGGCCATTTCGAAGCACTGTTCCTTCTCATCGGGGTTGTGCACGAGACAGGAAACCCAAGGCAGCACCTTTACAGGATCATGAAGCGCGTCATGTTCCTGCGTGTCGAGATAGACAAAGACGACGGAGAAAAAGATAACGTCGATCAGGATAAACACGACAATAAGTATGCCGCGCCATTGGAGCCAGACCACCTTTTTGACTCTTCGATACACTGCCTTGGCCGAGTTGGTGCGAGTGCGTAGGCTCGACGTGTAGGATGGAAGGCCGGCGCTGCTTTGGGTCTGAGTCTCATCATCGCTCCAGAGGCTCTTGAGGTACACATTGATACAGTACGTGAAAGTCGAGAGCTGTACGACCGCTGATAGTCCGGCGATGCCGAGCAAAGGGCCCCAGAAGTCGGCCAACGAGTTCTGCGAGTTGACGTGACAGGCATCTCCGAAGCGGAAGGACACTCCGGTTATGGTGATGGTAGTGGTGAACAGACCGGCGATGACCGCCCATCCCAGCGCCTGAGAACCGTAGAAGAACTTTTGCCCTGGAGTGATGTCCCAGCAAATTTGGAGATGCATCGACAGTGCTCGGATGAAGACTAGGGAGGCACGTCAGCGCACTGTTAACCCGTAGATGAGACAGGTGGCACGTACTCCACACAACAATGGCAAGACCTCCTGCAATGATGAATGCACCGGACCAAGCGCATTCGAGACTTGTGTACATGTCGTTTGGGGTAATCTCGTCAAAACACTGATCGGGCTGCGCGCCGAAGGGGATGATGAACCCGAGCTGTCCGTTGGTCAGTCACCACACCAAGGGACATGACATGTAGGTAATCTCTTACCCCAAGACTCATAGCACCGAGAACGAGCCCAACACTCAGGTAATGCCGTCGTGTCACCTTAGGAGGCAGTACAGCCCAGCTGACCATCAAAAACAGGCATACCACAAAACTGACGAGGTTGAGACCCTCGGCGACACGGTAGGAGGTGGTGAATGCTGTTCGACGTGTGAGAAGAGTTGATAGGGCGATCGGATGGCTGACTTACTGTTCGAGTAAATCCAGTCAGTCGCAGGACATGGCAGACAGCATTTAAGGTCGGAGTCAATATCAGAGAGGCTGGCGCAGAACCTGCCATCGACAACTGCAGAACATCAGCACGGTAATGGTTCGAGCGGTTCAGAGATGCGTACATCCGCCATTGCCGAATCTGGCCTCGTTCAGGAAAGGTGGTGGACATGTTAGAGACGATGTGTTCGCCATTGCCGCCTCGCTCGTTCTCACTTTGGCACAACCATCCAGCGGTGGGTCACAGATGTACGTCCGACGATATAGTAACAAGAGTTATGCGAGCATCCAAGCGAGGGCCCAAAGAGGATGATGTAAGCGGCGAGGTGGGATGGTTGGCCGGGGATTGTGACACAGAGATGCCACACGATACAGAAGTGAAGAGGGCGCCGGGGGAGACGAGGGGTGGATATGATACTATCTTATGCGGGTGATGAGACGACCGTGCGGATAGTCTTTTTTAGAAGGCGGGCACGGGCACGGAGTCCTAAAAGGGCGTTTGAAACGTGTGACGCAGGGTGCTCAACAAGTCGGGAGGGGCTCGGGCCAGCAATGGTAGGTAGAGTTCTGGTGGGCTGTAGGGCGCGAGATGGGCGACGTCGACGGCGGGCAAGCAACGGCGCGAGAGACAGAGACAGAGGAGAGCAGTCGCAGGCGCGTGCAGGCGAAGCGGGCTGCGTGACTTTCATGTAGACTCGCAAAGGCACTGCCGGAGCTGGGCGTCAGCTCTGGGAGACGGAGGACGGGCTCCCAATGGCACGGCAACCCCTGCAGCAAGCGATCCTATCCCGGACCCCCCTGGCGAGCGAGGCCTGTCGGAGGCGCGGTGACGACCATGGGTGTCTCGGGCAGGATTTGCAGGCACGCGTCTCCAGGTAGGCCTCCGGGCGGCCGCCTTGGCTCGTGTGCGCGATCACCGGCGCGTGCACAAGCCGACGCATCGTGGCGGACCTCGGAGAGGCTAGACGCCAGTGTTTTGCTAACTGCATCGTCCTCGGCTGGCTCCACACTGCCGAGCAGCTGCAATCGGCATAACGCCATGGGCGTGCGGGGCGGCGCTGTGTCATGGCAAGTGGGTGCGGCGGCGACGGGCGAGGCGGCGGCTGTGATTTGCGCTCAGCCGGGCCGGGCTGCTGCGCTGCTGAGGGCGATTAATGCCGCCGGGGCACGGGGGGATGTTGGCGGCGCGGACACGGCGGGCTGATCGTACGAGGAAGAGGGTTGGTAGAGGTCGAGGACTCGGTGTTGTGAATGGCCAATGCCGCTCGTGTAGCACCGCCGGTGACCTCACAGGTACACGGGCAGGGCCTGGCCGCGAGCTGACGGGCTGCGGGCAATCGACGAGGCGCCGGCGCGGCTGCGGCTGGAGGCGGCGGCGGAGACGCAGCTAACGGTCTTCTCCGAGTTGAGCTCTGCTTGGTCGAGGGCAGCGCGAGGCGGTCCAATGGCCGGGCCCGCCGCGGGTACCTGAGTGATCTCCACGCCTGTTTGCTGAGCGCTTCTCCACACTTCACGCTCAAATCACACGCCGCCGTGCCTCTCAGCAGTCGCATGCCGGCTGCGCGACCAAGCTCCTTCTCTGATGCGCCCGCGTCTGCCCGCTGAGTCGCGCGCCCAGGCACCGGCCCCCGCGCGTCTCTGCTCATGAATAGCGCCGGCGTCGCCCTCGTCCTCTCATCACGCCGTCACGCTTCGTCGCCGCCGGACACGAGATTGCGTCAATAGTCCCGCGCCCTGCGTCTGGCGCTGTCAGCCTGTCCGGTACGTATCAAGACGGAAGGTCGCTCGCCGGGCAGTGACGCAAGGCCAAGGGCGCTGTGCCGCCGGGTATTGCAAGAGCAGAGCCCACGTTCTTCTGCCGGTCTCGGCGGCGGGCTTGTGGGCTGGGCGCATCCATGGAACGTTTCGAAGCCCGCAAAGTAACGTTTCACGCGGCCGAAAGTCCCGCGCTCCAGTGCACAACAGCGTGCACAACGACTCAACGCCCGAAGCGGCCGTAGCATCATGCGAGCGACTCATCCTTCAGTGGGACCCAGGGCGGCGCTCTCAGCCCCCTATGCGGTCGACTCCGCCCCAACGTCTATCGCGCCTCTCCCTACGCCGTCGACTTACATGCTCGCCCACGTTGCCATCTGCGATCCTCTCGTGGCGGGCCTGCCGGAAGCTGCGTGCCTGACGCGGTGATCGTCACCGGCCACGACCTTGCTGTCTAGCCCTCTGCAAATTAACCCCACACTCCAGATCGGGCGCACGACGGCCCACCGGGCAGTCTTTGCGTAGCGAAAGCGCAGTCGGCTCAACGCCAACTCGACGCCGTTGAGGCTTGCCTTCTAGAAACACTTGTGAGGCAGCAAATTTCGGTACTGCCTCAGCCCGCTCGCTTCGACTACGCCAGGAAGACTACCGGTCTTCCGTGCCTCGAATTGGCAACCAGCGCCTAGTCCCCGCAGCCACAACCAAACTTCTGGTGCTGATATATCTGACAGAGCTCGGCATGTCATCCTGCCTAGCCTGCGAGACACGCAGCAATGGTGCCATCCAGCATGAGCCCAATTGACATGACTACCGTCCATCACCACCAATTTTGGAACCGAAAGTGCCGAGTACCGCGCCGCAGGAACCGCGCCAGGCCATGCCCCGCTACCGGCCTAGGTACTTACGCAAGCCCTCGTCGTCGACTCTTTCCCTCCACGCTGCCGTTGCGGCATGGCCCCTCCCCTTTGTCATATAGATGCACAAAAGGCAAGGAGCAGCCAGGCAGTATGCAGAGGCCGCAATCCTGCCGGGAAGTCGATAAAACCCACGTTCGCCGCCTCACCTTTTGCGGAGCCACGGCGCGATCCGACCACAAGAATGAGCTTCGATGCTTGGGCGTTTTACCAAACCATGTTTCTGAAGCCTGACACCGGTCCTGTCCTAAGTGCAACACGGTTTGCGAGGACATTCCAAATGGCGCTGGATAAATCGGAATGAGGTAGGCGATCACGTTGGTAGCAACTCGTCCCGACTGACCAGCAAGGGCCCGTTCCTGCAGCCCGACCAATCGTTGTCTTGGCCTGCAGGGGCGCGTCTGCATCAGGCGGCTAAAGCCAATCGAGCAGATGCATCCGCTCCGCGTCTTGCACATGCACGCTACTGTGCAGACATTCTCACGACCCCATTGTGTCGTCGAGCATGGCACTAATCGAGGCGGCCTCAGTCGCGCTCCGCCTGGAGCCTAAGCCGGGTGTGGCTCTCCCCCACTTTGTGGGCGACAACAGCTGCCAGAAGTGAACTGGCCTCTCGGGCACCCCTGCAGTTTGCGCCGCCGGTCCGCATCGCATCCATGCATGTGAAGGCTTCGCCGACATCAACGCTGCGCCGTGCCGGACGACGCGCTTTGTCACGGGAAAAAGCAATTCAGCCAGCCAAGTGATCGTCATGAGCTGTTGGGGGCCGGAAGTGGGAACTTGATCATCGTTTTTTGCTCAACACCGACCTGTCGGTCCTGCCCACGGAGCGGCAGCGCTATTGACGGGTGCCCTTAGATCATCCCCAGCGTCGGGCAACCACGTGGTCGATATTTGACGTCGGGGCTCTCGCGCGGCAAGTGCTCGCTGGTTTATTACCGCTACCATGGGTTGCCTGGTTTCCAGCTGCGAAGTTAGTGAAGCTTGACTTTCGCATGCTGGCTTTGTGAGTCAAGGCAACAACAGTTCAGAAAGCCCTGTCTTAACACCGGAAATATACGTCCCTTAACCCCGGCCTACCAGTACTTCCATCCTCTTTCCTTATTGCATCGACCCGACCAATCCACGGAGTATTGACAAACGCAGCGATGCGCATAACCTCCGTCATGGCGTAAGTCTGCTCACGAGCAATCTCTTGCAGGCCTTGCATCACCACCCCAGAGGTGTGCCTGATTATCTTGTCGCTTCTTCTGACGACACTGCGGTATAATCTTCAAGACATGCTGTTGCTGGATGTCCGTCATGCATTTGTCAAGTTTGAGGATTACACGTTCACAGGCCTGAAATCAAAAGGCTTACATTCGTCTGCATGGACGCGGACGCTCCTCTCGGCACGACGAAAAAAGGATCGATCACGCAGTTCTCCACAAATCCCAAACACGAGATGGTCCGTTGGTGACAAGCTGAGGCGTTCCATAGCCACGGCGAAGGGTGCAAAGGACGAGGCACACATTCAGCGTTGCTTTTCTGGAGCTTCCGTAAAGGCGATCGTGAAGTCGATGTCGTTGGCCTCGCTCCCGCTTTCAGCCAGGCTTGCATATGTAAGATGACCCTGATCAATGCATCCTCATGCAGCACTGCCTGCCGCGCCTCGCATACCGAGCAGTACATACATCCGGGCGATCGTTCGGACGGGGAGCTGCGCCGTCTTCCAACCCTAACGCTGCCCACTTACGGCAATGGTCCTTAGCAACACTTCAGGTAAGCAGCTGGCCAGTTGCGAAAAAGCAATCATCGATCCAAGGCTACGGCAGATAATTCAGCTACACTATCGAGCATTCATTGATTTTGATTCTCTGAGTATTTGCTTGGCTTCGTATACGCATCGTCGTTTTCGTGAGGTATTGGCTCACCCCTTGCTTTTTCTTCTCCGGACCGCGAAAAGCGCAGGGCGCGTCAACATTCTACCGCATTTTGTCAATCGTAACATCTGGATGCCCGTGGTTTGTGGGTAAGCGGGTCCAGCTTGACTCGCATCAACGTCGATTGCAGCCTATCACAGGTTTCCGAGATATTTGGATGGGCATGAAAGAACCAAAGCCCATGCAGGTGACCTACTACAATATCGACGGTTGCCACGTTTGATGCCAGCCTCCCGTTCCGGGCAGTAAAATGGGGATGGTCCTCGGCATGGCAGCTGCACCTACCTGTGGCAAGCAAGAAGAAGAGTGGAAAAGGAGGAGAGAAGACGTGCAAATGCTCTTCAATGGACCCGGCCGGCAATAGTGGCATGTTGCAAAAAGAGCCAAACGGCAACAGGCGGCGATGTGCTTACTACCGCTGATCCCGATTATCGGAGGTACCTGAGCCCTGGTACGTAAGCTTTCACATCTCGAAGCTTTCCACCATTGCCCATTCGTTCACCGACCGATCCCCCTCTGGTTTCCTTCATTCCAAAGGACCGCACACACGACTCAGCACCCTCGCCCGTCAATTAGCCGACCATGCGACCCACGGCTGCGAAACTCAGAATGAAAAAACTCTATTAACGTCTCGATTGCTGGAGCCAACGACGTGCTGCGATGGCAGTCGTGGATGTTCTTCGGCCTTTTTCGTCAACAGAAGGACGTTTTTCCAAGCAACAGGCCGATCCGCCTCTCTCGTTGGCTGACGCCAAATTCCGTCAAGCGCCCCCAAAATAAAATACCCCGGTCGTCGAAGAAGACGTTTACGATATTGGAGATCGGGAAAAAGGGGCCAGCCAGCCGGCCGGCCGGCCCCGGGAATCTCGAGTCAGGGCAGCATCAACGGTCGGATAATGCTTGATGACTCTGGTCTCTCTGCCCGTTGGGTCTTGTGAGCGACTCATCATCACCATGGCAATGCGGCCCGGCCGGCACTGCACAGCCGCACGCTCCGATGGGGGTTTGTGGCGCAGTGGGCATGGTGGTCCGCGCGTAAGGCCCGCAACCACGTCCAGAACACTCGTCAACCCATGATGCCCATGTGGCGATTGTTGTGGGGTTTCCTTCGGCGTCGGCGAACCCGATGATGCGACGGCTTTCGGTGCCTCCGATGTGGTGGCGTTTGAGGTATCTTGACGTTTGGGCCAAGAAGGAATATACGGAGGAGCACGCCACCACGTCAGTGACGACAGAAATCGCCTACCCGCGTTTGCCTCATAAAAAAAAATCTCTCACCGGGTGGGTAGTTGAATGAAAGATCCGGACGTAAATAGGTGCATTTAAAACGTACATTTACGTCCGGATCTTGCATTCAACTGCCTACATCAACTTGATAATAATGCAGTGTTTGTGTAGGGTAAATTCTGGGGTGCAATTTCTTGTGTCACCCGCCGTGCCACGCTGTTTATAGCTACAGAGCTGGGAGCATCAACCGGTGAGTGCTTCACTCGACGGGAAGCTGGAGGATATCGGGATAGGTAGATGGTGGTGTTCGCCTTCCCCGTAGTAGCGCTGGCCAATGGCTTATGATGGCATGTTCCGGGTCCTACTTAATCCACGGTGATGTTTCACCATAGAATACAAAAGGGACTCTCGGGCTCTTTTTTTCTGCGAGGCGGTCAACCAGATGACGTGCGCCGCCGTACTCGGCCAATACAACAGATGGAAACTCCGCAGTCGCGTCATGAAGATTCGTGAGAACGTATCCTGCACCGAAGAAAACGACAAAGCGATTCAACAGTACGGCTTAATGCTGGCTGGAGCACGGGCCGAGGTGTGGATTGCAGAAGCGCAGGTCACAAGGACCGGAGAGTGGATCGGATCCCGAGTGAGACGACTTTTCGAAGGGGAGCTGAAAGGAGTCAATGACATCCATCACCTCGTGAATTGGATTAACGAGATCCACCACTGGGGACTGGGACTGCACGCCGAAGAGGTGAGGAAGGATGTGCGGGTGCTTGGACAGAACGACGGGCGTGAGGTTCCAGATATTGATGGGTGGGTTCGTTGTAAGGTTTACTGGCGCGCGATTCATCCCAAGGATACCTTGGCCAACTTGTGTACCTCTATAAAGGCTCTCCTAAGAGCAGGTGCGGGTAAGGAAGTTCAGTGTTCCTTGAAAACAGCTGGACCATCCGTTGCGAGTACCAAACACAAGAGAATGGTCAGACAGGAGTTAGTACAGGTGCTGACGGTGGAGGACATCTCCCTAAAAGTGTTCGCTGGTGACGACCTTGAGATGTTAATCTCACTGCTGGCGGAGAAATAACGAATTTGTGTGGCCGTGTGGGACTTTGCTGTTTTTCATTTTCTAGTTTTTTTACACCCTATCTTTGACCTCTCGGTTTCGGTTGGAACACATACTGTTTGATGAATTGCATTTAATTGCCAAGAAGCACGTTCCCTTCCTCTTTCTGCTGTAAGACTGAACAGCTTACTTCTCCATGGCCGCCTCAAGCCGATCTGCTCCAGCAAAGCAGCATCCATCACCAAGAGCATGCGCTCCCAATAGCCGACACAGCGTTTCTGAGTCTGGCCTCTCGTCAGGGTCAGCATTCAGCATTTTCAGGCATCCCTCTCGGGCAGCGAAGGGTGATGTTCCCTGCTGAAGTGGTAAGCCCCCGATGTATTCCTTCACCGCATCGATGTTCGCTTGGAAGGACCGGTCCGAGGTGCCTTCTTCCCGTCTCTGCAGTAGTTCATCCCGGGAGCCTGCCAGAGCAGACAGAATCTCGGCAAAAACGCAGCCCATGGAAAAGACATCCGCCTTGAAGCCGCGGATATCCTGCGTGACGACCTCGGGCGCTGCGAACACGGGAGTGTAGGGTGTAGGAGAGCAGGTTTCCGCATCAAGAGCCGAATTGTACGAGCGCGCGATGCCGAAGTCTGCGAGGTATACCTTGGCGTTTGGACCAAGTTGGGCTGCGGATTTCCGGACAAGCAAGTTTTTCGGCTTGATGTCCATATGCTTGATCAGCATTTTGTGCAGATATGCAAGCGTGTTGGTCAGGCAGACGAAGAATCGCTGAAGTGCGCCTGGAACGGACTCGTCGATGTACCTATCCTCCATGTACATTTCCAAATGGCAATCCGCAACCGGGTATATCAAGATGTGCAGGTCTTTGCTATTCTCAACGACGTAGGTACCGATGATCCTGACGATATGAGCATGGCTTGTGCGTTGTAGATGCTCTACCTCCTTTGCTGCGTCTTCACGTCGCAACCGACGACTGCAGCGTATTGTCTTGCGAGCGAGAGTAATCCTCCTGCAGCGCACAAGGTCGACAACTGCAGTTGCCGAGTGTCCAAGGAGCTTTCCCGAGGGTTGTAAAGGGATCCAATTTTCTTCTTTCCGAGAGTATTCGGCGTGCTGGCCTCGCCCAGACCAGTTTTGCTCTTCTGAGACGGCCGGCAAAAGCTTTCGGTCTTGCAAGAATCGTCTCCATGGAGTTACTGCGGATGTTGCAGATGGTGATAAAGGGATTGAGGGCTGCGGACTCCTTAGACTTAGCCCTCTCGCGGAATGATAGCTCGCGCTTCTGCTAGAGGAGGCTGTAGCAAAGCTTGTGCCGGCGCTTTGCGACGCTGAGCCCGCGGCTGTGACAGTAGATTCTGCAAGCGCTGCGTTAGGAGATACTGGAAACCAGTATGATAGAGCAGACTCGTCTAGTATTGAACGCTTCTGGAAGATCCTTGGGCTCTCATGCTTCCGTTCTTCTACTTCGATACTGCGCCACCGTGTATATTGGACGCCGCGGATCCAATCCAAGAAGTATGTCAGCTTCTCTTCGCTGACAGTGTCGTCCAGAATCTCAAGGAATGACGTGTGGGAGGCGGTGAATACCTCCAAGTTGTGGGAAACAGTCGAGTTTGAGTGACGGTCGGGATCTCGAACAGAAAAATAGTCGAGATCTGCGATTTTGGGGCTGCAGCATATGAAGGACAAAAATTCGGAGCCCCTCCTGATGCCAAGTTCCCTGGCGACGGCACAGATGTCCACGAAGTAGCTTCCGGTAATGCATTTGCTAGGTGAAACTCCCATAGCTTTGATATTACAGAGCAAAGAGATGTTTGTGTGCTCTGGTCTCGGGATCAAAGTGGGTGGAGCTTGCATATCCAAGCGTTTGTCGATTGAATCTGTTGAGACCTCACCAGCATCCATAGTCTCCGCGCATTTCACTTGCTCCCTTTCTCGGAGTTTTTGGGTAGGTTCGGGATCACTTCAAAGTAATCGGTCAAAGGGTCATGATCACCAGTAAGGCCAGGTCAAGAAGATACATACCATACATTTACCCTTGAGCTTGATGATTCAGACATAAGCCTTTCCCCATCTGACATGACCGCCAGCTTTTAGACTGTTGCAATATGACAAGGCGGTTGGTTTAGGACGTAGGATGTGGCAGGGCTTTAGCCAGTGACTGTTGCCTGTCAGCCTTGTCGCATGACTGAAACCGGCGCAAACTACTCACCAAATAATCTCTATGGCTGGAGAAAAGCACAAATAGAATGCGGTCGTCGTAGACGCGTCTGCGAAATGTCAGCGAGAAAGTTTGAGTGAAGAAAGACAGCGTGATGGGCTCTGAAACTGGTTTGTGGGGGGCTGAGGAAGGCTCCTATCAGCGCAGCGGGGTAATGCCGCTCCTTACCGGGTATGTCTCCTGCGGCTGACTCTGTCTGGGGCGCAGGGTGGGGGTCATAGCCACTGTGATAAGTCAATTGTCTTCAGCCCCCAGAGATCAGACGCTGGTGGCGCAACCTCGTAATCACTGATGAGTACCAATAATAGTAAATCGAGAACAGCCTGCCGCTAAGATATTATTGGCTGTTTCGAATGTATGACAGAATGGTCCTCCGTTGGGGTTGCAACTGAGGTCGACGACGGAAGGAGTTAACGTACTCTGGAATCAGTTGTATGATATTGTGTAGTGCTTAACGCGTGGGCGAGTCTTTGGTTTGTGGACGAAGGTAGAGCAGAGGAGGGAAGGAATAAATCAATCGCTGTTTATAGCATGCGCCTTTGCAACGAACGAGCCCGCTCGTAGTATACAAGCAAACAGAAAATAATTGGAAGAAAGAGAATGATAAGCTGTAACTTAAACACCTGCCCCAACACCTTCTTTTCGCAAACCCTTCACTCCATTACACTCCCAAAGCTCCCGCCAACCTCGCCCCATCCGCCCACGCCACCGCACCGCCAGTGTGTCCGTCAAACTTCATCCACATGAACGAATCGCGCTTTGACTCGCGCACACTCTTCAACCGCTGATCGGCAGCAACGGCGTCCACCTTCGCCGCCATGTGCGGGTCGTCGTCGTCGGTGACGAAGAACAATGAGTGATCCAATGCCAAAAAACTCTTCGTCCATGTCTGACGCCTGCTTTTGCTGCGGTTCTTGGTAGAGTTTCCGCACTCGACGGCGCTGACTGGACGATCGGTGTATGCCTGAGAAGCGGATGATGACGAGGCGAGGGTGCAGGTGCTCGCGGCAGACGACGATGAGAAATGAGATGGACGCCTCATCCACGGAGACGAAGGGGGTGTCAGTGATGACGGACCCGGGGCCGAAGTGGGTCGGACGAGGAGACATGGGTCGGTGACGATGCGGGCGGGTGGGAGGAGTTCAATGGCTTCCCCTTGGTATTCTTCGTCATCGCTGCCGGGAAGGAGGGGGTCGTAGCCGGCATGGCTCTGGTGGCTGCATGGAACGGTGACTCTGCCCTTGCCCTTGGCGCGCCGTTTGAGCGGGCGGAGTAAGGCGCGGAGGTGGTAGATGGTTGTGTGCCTCATGGTGTGTGTTTCCAGATTGGTTCCCAACTGAGGGGAATGAGATGGGGAAGAATTGATAAAGGCTTGAGGTCGATTGAATCAAGGGATGAAGCGTGGAATGTGTTTCAACGATAGGTATGCCACATACTTCCGGGTCTGGGAAAAGACTGAGATGTTGGCTGAAGAGAAGGAGAAGGGGCGTCTCCCTATGTACTGTTGCACAAGTACTTTTCCTTTTGCCCTCGGCGTTTCGAATCAATTGGGAATCTGGCATCGCGCTCCGGGAAGGAGAAGGCACAGATGGTTGGAAACATGCTAGTACAACGAAGGTCTACGTGATTGGTGTATATGGGGCTTTCGAAATCGGTCACGCAGGAGGTGTGCTGGCGATGGTGCCGCACCAAGAGGGATTGGTTCCGAATCGGGATCAGGCGTTCAGACCATGGTGTTAGTTGGTACGTCCGGGTGCAAACGCTGTTTAACCTCAGACAGCAGACCGAAGTCAAACAGGAGGGGAGGACGAGAAAAGCAATGGTAAGCATGAGAGGTGCGTGGAGATGTGCGGGCGTGCAGGGAAGATGCTCGGGCGATGCTAGCCGTTAAACGCAAAAACAAGGTTAAGTGCAAGATCGGCCACACCACGGGGCCTTGAAGCATGGAATCACACTACGAAACTTTGTACATGGCGAGGAACCGAGGCTCTGGTGGCCACCAGGCAATTGAGGGTTCGGGACAGGCTTATCGGAGAGGCATGGTGTTATACTTATCGGCCGTGGGCCAGGGAAGGTGACGGGCATTTAGAATACGGTATCTCGACGGCCGCCAGATCAGACGTTGCTGTGGTGGTGGTGATGATCGTCGTCGTGGTCGTGGTGCAGCCTCGGAGCTTGCATGAAGGGTCGCACGTGTATGGAGATGAAACAGGAAAGGAGCTCGGCGTGCGGCCAGACCACCTGCGCCACGAGTTCTCGGCCGGGCTGACTTCGGAGAGATGAGTGTGAGCCGCACCGGCCAGCTGCAGAGGCATAGGGAGGCTGCAGATGCGGTGCCAGGGCGGATGCGGAGAGTGAGTGGTTGGGTGTTGCAGAACCCCGCGGCACCCGCATCGGACCCGGCGACTCTGGCCTGGGTGCCTGAGTGCCTGGGTGCCTGGCCTGGCGGGGCGCACTACATACTCCGAGCGATCCGGCGCCAGGGCGCTTAGTATGACGTGGTGAGCTCGAGATGGGCTGCTTACCAAAGAGCCCAATCCTCAATCCACCAACGACGACTCCACTTCCCGCACCTCGACCGCCCGAGGACTCCATCGCCGCATCTCCCTCATCAATGGCTGCGTAACCGGCCTTCCGCTCCGACTCCACCGCCCGCTGCTCCCGCTCCGCCTTGTACGCGCTCTGGTCTTCGCTCAACCTCCCCGACATATCCACCGCCTGCAGCCTGATCACTTCACTCCTCCAACCATGGCCAGAACCTCTGGCGACTACGATGCGCGAGCGCTGGCGCTGCCCGTCGACCTGCCGCCCGAAGAGCAGAGACGTACCTCGCTCCACAACCAACCCCAGCCCGCATGGCACCGCCGCTCTTCATCCATCGCCCGCGGATCACTGGCTTCGAGCGCCGGCCGTCGCCGCGGCGGCGGAGGAGCCCTCGCGCGCATGCGCTCCAACGCCGCCAAGCTGCAACGCCACGGCCTGAAAATATACAAGCGCCTGACGCCGCTGCAGCGCGCCCTGCTGGTGCTGGCCGGCATCGTCTCCTTTGTGCTGGGCATCCTCTTCCTGGTCTACAACGAGCATATCTTCAAGTACTGGATGGCCCCCGTGGCCAAGAAGTGGCGCGACATCCCCGCCGGCTGGATGATCCTGTGGTCCATGACTTTCGTTGTCAGCTTTCCTCCGCTCATCGGCTACTCGACCTGCGTGACGCTGGCCGGCTTCGTATACGGATTCCCCAACGGGTGCGTCTTTTCCTATCCCTCACATCCGCCACGCCATGTGCGCGCAAATTATCCCTGTGATCCCACCTGAGAAGACACCAGCATAACCATAGGAAGAAGAATATTTTACTAACCCAATCTCCAGCTGGTTCATCGTCGCCTCAGCTACCGTCATTGGCAGCACCGCCTCTTTCCTCGCCACGCGCGCCGTCCTGCACCGCTTCGTCTCGCGCATGATCGCCAACGACTCGCGCTTCGCCGCGCTGGCCCTCACCCTCAAGCACGACGGCATCAAGCTGCTCATCATGATCCGGCTCTGCCCGCTCCCCTACTCGCTCTCCAACGGTGCCATCGCCACCTTCCCCACGGTGCACTGGGCGTCCTTCATGCTCGCCGGCGCCATCGCCTCGCCCAAGCTGCTGCTGCACGTCTTCGTCGGCGCCAAGATCGGTGAGCTGGCCGAGCGGGGCGAGCAGATGGACGCCCGCACAAAGGCCATCTCGTACGTCTCCATCATCATCGGCCTCGTCGCCGGCGCCGCGACCGGCTACGTCATGTACTCGCAGACGAAGCGCCGTGCCGCCGAGCTCGAGCAGCAGGAGCGCGAGGGCGCCGCCCGTCATCGCAGCGCGGATGAGATTGCGCGCGAGTACGCCGACGACCCCGAGGCCGGCTTGGCGGCCGAGGTGCTGCGCGAGGAGGAGGACGACATCAGTCTGCACAACGATGTCGCGGACCTGGGAGGTGGCCATTACAGGGATGAGAGCCCGATTAGGGAGAGCGAGGAGGACGGCTTTGATGATGATGCGCCGGACGTGGTATTTGATGTTGGTGACGGGGAGTCGACGGATGGGGCGGATAGAAAATGAGTTCGAAGCCGGAAAGAACAGAAGGGGGGAAAAGGCTAGATGATGTTGGTGGTGGCTGAATAGATCTCTCGCTACTCATCAACCCGCTTTTGGGGCATTTTGTTCTTCATCCACATGGGCGGCGTTCGGGGCAGCACGGGCAATCGGGAGGGACACAGGGGGACCAAGATCCGGGGGGGACACCGGGCTCGGGCGCTGTCCTTTTCATGGGGTGTTTTGTTTCTTGTATGATCGTTCATGACCGGTAACCTATTAGGTTTGGAAGGGTGTTTGTTGGATAGAGAAATCCAAGAAATATTTTGTCCACCTTTCTAATTTTTTTTTTGCTCGAGCTTGCTCGGCCCTCCAAAGTCGTACCACTCTCCGCTCGAGGTTGACAGTACCCCATCCGTGCTCCAAAACCAGTCTCCATCTAATCCGCTCCTCCCGGGGGGGAACGGATGGGTATCTCAAAACTTCGCTTTCCCCTCCCATTTTCCAAGGAAGAAAGGAAAACACACAACAAAAGCACACACACACACACACACACACACACACACACACACACACACACACACACACACACACACACACACACACACACACACACACAGACGAGTCCGACTGACCGAGGCCATCTCACCATCATCATCAAAAACCAATCAAGCCCAATCCTCAAACCCCTCCTCATCTTCGTCCCCCTCCTCCCCACCTCTTCCCTGCTGAGACCCAAACCCGTCGCTCTCCGCCGTCACCCCGGCGAACCCGCCTTCGCCGGCCACGGCCATCATCCGCCTCCTCACCTCCTCCCTCCACCGGCCCAGCTCCGCCGCCAGGCCGGCCCCGCTTTCCTGCTTGAACACCGTCCGCAGCGCCAGCAGGTCGCGCGCGCGCCGGAGGTCTACGTCTTCTTCTTCTTCTTCTTTTTCTTCTGCGGTTTTGTTGTTGTTGTTGTTGTTGTCATTTTCCGGTGCTGCTTCTTTGCCAGTGGTAGTACTCTTCAGCTCGGTGGCCGGGTTCGTGGTGGTGGTGGTGGCGGATACAAGGGCGAGGGCGGCGGCCGGGTCCTGCAATATTCGCATATTTGGTCTTGTCAGTCGTCGTTGTTTGGTTAGGGGGTTCGCGTGTGGGGTATTTGAAGGGAGGGATATGTGTGCGTGGTGGTAATGGTGGTGGTGGTGGTGGTGGCGGCGGTGGTCGTGGTAGGGAAGCTACTTACGCAAACGCGGAGGGAGGTTAGGTCGGAGAGGACTTCGGCGATCTGCATGGCTGGTAACGATCCTGCTGGATGGAACGTATGTATATATGTGCGTATGCTGTCTGCCGTGGTTTTTTTTTTCTCCTTCGTTTGCTGCGGCGAGCGGCGGAGGCGGCGGCGACGGGGATTCGCGTGTACACAGTAGAGCTGTTTGGCCCGTCGTCGGCTTGTTGCTGAGCTTGATCGATGGACCAGGAGAGGCAGAAATGGCCGTGGTTATGGAGGCTGTCGCGGCGAGGGATCGAGAGTTGCTCTCATGGGCGACGGATGGTCGGTGGTCGGGGTTCGGCGATGGTGGTGATGTGTGATGATCGGCAGCGGGGTGCGTGCGGGAGCTGAGCTCTTTTACCTCTTGGAGCCTGTGGCGTCATCGCTCAAACTTTGCCCTAGGCGAAACAGGCAATTACAGTTTGTACATTATTCGTTCGTCCCCAGTTATCCTTCCGTCCCGCAGCTATCTGTGCCGGGATCAGACTTAGGTGCACATTTCCCCTGCATGAAGCCAAACATGCAGGACGGCATACGCGTGGGTGTTTTGCCTGTTGCTTTCGTCTGCATTGCGTGCTCTACCTTTCACCCATCCACCCAATGGCCAAGGGCGACGTATGTATATATGCACCAGAATGGGATAGCAATGCAGCGAGCCGCGTGTCCCACACTGATCCTACACCACCACTACCACCTCCCCCCTCGCTCAGTCACCCAACCCTGTCCCCGTCCTTCCAAACCTCCCAAAACTGCCAACATCCCTCCTGAAGAACTTGCCAATATTCTTCAGATTCTCATTCAAATTCGCCACTGCCGGTCCACCCGCGCCTTCGCCGCCGCCCACACCACCTTGGCCCTGCCCCTCCGCAGCCGCCATAGCCGGAATAACACTACCCGCTCCAACCGGCCCACTACTGCCGAATCGATCGACACCGTCCCTTGCCGCGTTCATGATGCCGGACGCGAACGTCGCGGGGTCGACGAGGAAGCGACTACCAACTCCTTGCATGCCGCCGCCGCCCAGGCCGCCGATCCCGGCAAGTGGTCCCATGCCAACGCCCGACGCCGAGCCGGACGACGAAGAACCAATGGACGGCGTGCCGGAGCCGCCGAGGGTTAGCGGCGTGAGCAGCGCGCCCTGCAGCGGCAGTTGGGCGTGCGCGGGCGACTGCCGGTGGGCATTGAAGAGGTCGACGAGGGCGGCTTGCTCCGACTTGCGGATACCCTTGAGGTCGAGGATCTTGCGGAAGTTGGTGTCGGAGCGGTCGGCGATGTGGATGAGGTAGGCTTGCACGAGGGCTTCCGGCGGCGAGGGACGGACTTGGAGCGTCTTGAGAAGGGGGTCGAGCTTGGCCATGGATTGGTTCACGCGCTTGACGAAGCTGGGAAGGATGTTAGTGAACGGAAAAATCATGCACGACTGAGCCGAAGGCATTATCCTTAATACTTACGCCGCTGGTGGTTGCGCTCCAGGGTCCTCGCTGTTGATTATTGACAGCTCCGTAAAGCCCTTTTTCAACACATACGAGTCCAGGAGCATTTGTTCGGCGCCGACTTCAGAGACTGGCCGGCACTGGAAGATGCTGAGTATGTAGGTATTGACCATTGAATCGACGAGATTGTCGCAAAAGGCCCGCGCGTATTGCTGCTTGTGCAGGTACTTGAGAATTTCGGCTGCTCTCTCCTTGATATGCCGGAGAAGCTCGCCCACGTAGCTGGATTGATCGCCCACACTATCCAGCTTGCTCCATGGCGTGTTCCGCATTTCCCTCCATCCTTGTTCGCAATCAATTTCCACTTTGCGAACCAGTGCCCGAACAGCCGCACTTGCGATTCCCATAAAAGCGTCTGCCTGACTTTGAAGATCGACCTTTTCCTTGTGCTCCTCGTCAATCTTACTCTTGATCTTCTGCTCCAACTGATCACAAGTCGAATAGCAGTAGTCCGCCGTGTTGAGAATGAGAATCATGTCTTCAATGGAAGTCTTCTCGCCTAGGAAGTAAAACAGCACTTGCTGCCCATAGGCATCCAGGTAACGGGAAAAGGTTCTGGACAACTCTAACAACCTGGTACCTGTGGACAACTTCGCGCATTGTGCGAGTGCTGTTCGATAAAAATGGAAGAGCTCGGTGGAAGACGGTATGACAGACGTGTGTGAAAACTCATCCTCGGCATTGCCTAGGGGCTGTTGTCTGTACCTTGGTATTAGTGCAGCGAGCTGCTTATCCTGGGACTCGACCCAGAGACTCATGTACGGCTCGAATGCTTCAGAGATGGCCTGGCGGAAAGACGTTTCCCTGTCTTCTCTTGACATGATCGTATCCATAGACGACCGCGACTCGTTTGAGAACTTGCGTTCAAGACCATTCTCGAAATCGAGCGTCTCCTGGAGGCAAGACAACAGCAGGTCGACATCCAAAGATTGGCCTTTTTGTCTCATGGTACGCTGCAGAAGGCCCTTGAAGTCGTCTCTTGTGCCCTCACAGAAGGCGTTCGCCAGCATCTCATTGACCCTCCAGTGCGGCGGGAAGAGCACCGCGTGCTCGCCGTCGTACGTCTTCAACATGCGATTGAACCACGAGTACCTTCTCGAGATGTTGTCCAGCGAGCCAGCCTCGTCATTGTTCCGGAAGACCTGGCGATATTCGCGCAGCTGCGTGTTGCAGTACCAATTGACGAGGCGCGTGCGGGCGTGTTCCCCGAGCGCATCCATGACCATGCACCCCTCGGCCAGCATGCCGCGGCGCTGGGCAACCTCACTCTTGGCGAAGGTGACCTCGAAGTCCTCGCATATCTGTTCCAGCAGCTCGCGCTGCAGGTCGGCGACGTTACGGCTGAGGGTGGCGATCTGGTCGATCGAGCGGTACGACTTGAAGTGGGCGACGAGCTGAATGACGGCCTGCAACAACTGGGCGCACTCGCGGTACTGGCGGGTCTTGCTGAGGCCGCGCAGCTGTTCGTAGGCGGTGGTCAGCATCTGCAGGCGCTTGAGGGCCGTCATGGACAGGGTCAGGTTGCGCTTGGTATTGTCGAGGCGCTTGATGTCGGCCGTCATGTCGGTGATGGCCTGCTCGGTGCGCACGGCGCGGTCGCGCACATCCTCGATGCGCTTGAACAGCTCGTCTAGCTCCTGCTTTGCGTTCTGGATGTTGCGCACGCTCTCGGCGTCGGAGAGGCTCTGCTCGCCGACGACCTCGGCGATGTCCTCGTCCAGGTCATATTCGTAGTTGCGCAGGGCGTGGG
Organism: Diplodia seriata; assembly: GCF_021436955.1. Classification (NCBI taxonomy): domain Eukaryota; kingdom Fungi; phylum Ascomycota; class Dothideomycetes; order Botryosphaeriales; family Botryosphaeriaceae; genus Diplodia; species Diplodia seriata. The sequence continues at coordinate 1,882,964 of NW_027117315.1, read as the reverse complement.
AGGTGTCGTGGATGGAGGCGAGGGTGGAGGGGTGGGCGAAGATCTGGTTGAGATGGTCGACGGGATTGTAGTCGGCTGGCAGCTGGATCAGAAGGGCTCAGTTCGCGGAGGACGTGGGGCGGAGGGCTACCGGAGTCCAGCGACGCTGATGTTGCTGCAGTCGCCGACATGAAGTCAGTCTACGATCGCATTGACCCAACGTAGAAAGTCGCGGACCTTTTGGCGGACGGTGGAATGAAGGCGGCGGAGGCTTCGGGGCTCGTGCAACTGGCGGTTGCCCTGCGTCGGCGTGCTACGGTGGTTTATTGGAGGCTGGCGTTGCGGGAGTGCAGCGAATCCCGGGGTTGCTTGGAGCTGGAGCAGGGGACGCGCGCTAGCTGGCCACTCCAGGTCCAAGCTCCCCGATTGCGGCGCCCTTCTCCTCAGTGCACACTTTTAGACAAAAGCCAGTATTGTTACGAGTAAATGAATTTGCCGTGTTTGATCACGCCCTGTTGTCGGGAGCCTGCCCGAGAGCTGTTCGTCTATCTACCGTATGCTTTACATATATCCGTGATCTGCATCATGTAATTTGGACACCGCCAGAAAACAAAAAGAAATGCAGTTTCCAAGCCGTGGTTGCTATGCCTGAAGACCGGAATATCCCCCGGCAATATTACTTAGAAGTTAAGAATTCCGCGTGAGGGCGAGGCATCTGCCCAGAAATAATGGCTACTTTTTAGTTGTGCATCCCGACATACCCATTCCACACCAGACTGCTTTGATTGTCCTCCTTGTCGCCTGTGCCCGTCCAGTAGAACAAGCCGGCAAGGCGACTCTGTTTCACGTACTCGGCCTTCATTCTCACCGTTTGCGCGTTATCGTACGTGACGAACCCCCCATCGCCGCCAACGCAAAATGCCGCGCCGGTCTGGTCGTCGACGTACTCCTTGGCACCCGGTCGGGGCAAGTCCCTGTACTCGAACGTGCCCTCTTCGCCAGCATGCCCATCGTACGAATGACCCACACCGCGCGAGCCCGTAAATGAGCGGCCGTACGCCGGCACGCCCAGCAGGATCTTGTGCGTCGGGACGCCGCGGGACGTCATGTAGTTGACGGCGGAGTGGCACGAGAGCTGGCAGTGCTGGTTGTGCGGCCGGCGTGGGGACCACAACTGTGCGTGGTGCTCGGTGCTGGGCACCCACGGCCCGGAGAAGTCGTACGTCATGACGTTGATCAAGTCCAGGTAGTAGGCGGCCTGCTGCAGGTTGATGTGCTGCAGGCACCACTCGCCGCACCCCACGGCCGAAGTAAGCGTATACTGCGGCGCGGGGAGGTATGCGCGGAGGGTGGCAAGCAGGCGGATGTAATCGGCGCCTTGTTGGCTGTTGCTTGGGTGCTCCCAGTCGACTAAGCAGTGGGGTTAGACAAGCAGGAAGACAATTCGTGGATCGTAAAACGGTGCAAAGGCAAAGAAAACCATGACTCTCAACATAGTAGCACTACGAAACGCAGAAACAGGCTGCCAAGTTGAAAAGCTTCTCTGCTGCAAGGGTAGATGATGACTCCACCGGAATAACCGGGAGAGAAGGCTCAACTTACTGTCAATGCCGTCAAGGCCATAGTTGACAACCAGCTCTTTACAAGTCTGAGCAAAGCGCTCGCGGGTTGCGTCGGTGCTGGCAGCCGCGGGGAAAGGCGCGCTGGCGGCACCACCACCGCCAACGGACAGCACAACTCTCAGCACCGTGTACTTTTTCTTGAGCTCAGCGAACGCACGCAGACAGCCCTTGACGCCGTCGACGTCCATCTGGTCGTCGGCCCACTCGTCGCTCAAAAACACGGTCCCATCCTCCTTGACATGAGCAAAGGCGTAGAAGGCGTGCGAGACGACGTCGAACTTGAGCGACGACGGCGGGCGGCCCTTGTAGATGTGCCAATTGGGGTAGTAGACGCCGTTGAAGAACATGCTGACCGAGGGCGAGTTGAAGAGGGAGCTGGAGAAGTCGTTGAACCTGCTCGCGTGTCGCTCGTGTTCTTCAGCCGACAGGAGGCGGCGGTTGGTGGGAGGCCTGGGGCCGAAGGGCGTCGAGATGCTAAGCATGCTCGAAGTAGCCTAGCCGGGGCTCAGGGCTGCGCTTGCTCGGCGGAACGGCACGCGGTGCGGAAGCTTCACGGATGGGCCGGCTGTCTGTGCGATCTGGCAGTGTGGCAGGGCGAGGGAAGCGGGAGAGGCATGGCGGACGACTCTGGGTCCCAGGCCCATCATAAGAAGCCGCGCCGGTGGGGAGGGCAAAGGGCGCGACGGATGCGATCGTCTGCCTCGACCTGTCCAGCATGTTGGCGCTCGCGTTGCGTTAGGCCCGCGTGCCGTGGCGCAGGCCTCGCGAGTATTTTCTGGCGGGATTATGCGAGACATCAAGCTAGACGCGCTACTTACGCAACTGCCACTGTCAATCGCAGCTTCCACGCAGGGGAAAGCAGGTTTCGCCCGCCCCGGTAGGTGGATTCGCTCCTCACGCCTCCATCCGGACGCTGTTTGGGGACTAAACAAGCAGGGTCCGGCGCGCCGTCTCCACTTGACTCCGTATGATATGATCAGTCGAGTTGCGAGACCATCAGTAGTATCTTAGCCCCGGCCTACGCCCGCCAATGGCTTCCGGGGCGTCCGGGCGCACCCACCAAAGCAAGTGATGTTGTGACGGCCGGGGTTAGCACGCACCACCGCGGGAGCTCAGCGCAGCGATGACCTGCACCCGGCCGGGGAAGCCAGCGCCCGAATGTCGTAACGCCGCGAACGAGATGGGCTGGAGTTGAATCCGGCAGATCTGATTTGAGCTTCGGAGATCTACCAGGGTGGAGTGTGGAGTCCTCCTGGACCTCAGCATCAGCGGAACGGAGCTATCTGCCCCCATCCAGCACCATGCTCACCTATCTACGAAGATCTCGCCCGTCTTGCCCAATCATTGCTGCAGGACTCCCAATAGAGCTGATGCCTAGATCGCGCGAGCAGATTGCCTAGGCAAATCTCGGGGCTATTAGCCGCAATGGCTTGCTCGCAGCCAAGTCAGCAGTGGAGTGACTGTGGTGGCGGCGGGCACGCTGAGGGATTGCTAGTGTGGGCTGGGCAAGAAAAGGGTGTGTGTATGAGATAGTACTTGTATACCATTGACACGCGTGGCAAGATAGCCCAGGCATCCTGGGAGCATGCCGCAGGTTTGATTGATTAATATGTAAATGCACCGATTGACGGGCGAGGGACATGCCTGCAGTACCTACATAGCAAGCGACGTGATCGGCACTGGAGCTGCCACCGGCGCGGCTACGCGCAGACCACATGGGCTCGATGGCTGGTCCGGCACCCGACGGGAGGAGGATTCCCGCAGCGCGAACGAAGGAAGATAGCGGCGGCGCGTCTGACCTCCCCATGGCTTGGGCGTCAGTGCTGGTGGCGACGCGAGCTACACGTGCCGCGCGCGTCCTGCAGTGGCAGCGCGCGGCCGGGGTTTAGCCTTGCCGTCAGAGCTAGCGGCTGCCGATCACCGCCTTCAGTCGCGTCCACCCACCGCATCGCATAAGCACAGCTCCACAAAGCACAAGCGCCTCGCAAACAACACATCCTCCCTGCCTCTTTCGATCACACCGGCCGTCCAGCCCCCGCTGCCACCCTATGGCCGTCGAGTTCCAGCAACAGCCCGGCGGTGGAGCTCCCACCGCCACCGCCCAAGCCACCCTCCCGCTTGCCCAGCGCATCCTCCAACCCGACACCCAGGCGCACTTCAACTTCAACTTCAGTGACTTCCTCAAGCGCGAGTATCGATTTGGCCTCGACCCCAGCCGGCCCATCTGCAATGCCTTCAAACAAGGCCACTGCCCTCTCGGCAACGCCTGTCCGGACAAGCACCCTACCTCCTCCGCCTTCAACAAGTACGTCCACTCCTTCCACTCCTCGTACACACGCTCCAACTTACACATCCTTCGCCTTCAAACAGCTCCTTCCATGGCAGCCTCGTCTGCAAACACTGGCTGCGCGGCCTCTGCAAAAAAGGCGAAGCCTGCGAATTCCTTCACGAGTACAACCTGCGCCGCATGCCCGAATGCAACCACTACTCGCGCCACCTGACCTGCTCCAACGGCGACGACTGCCTCTACCTGCACATCGACCCTGAATCTAAGCGCCCCCCTTGCCCGCACTACGACCGCGGCTTCTGCCCGCTTGGCCCGCGCTGCGCCAAGAAGCACGTCCGCCGGGACCGCCTGTGCCGCTACTACCTCGCTGGCTTCTGCCCCAACGGCAAGCAATGCCGCGAGGGCGCCCACCCGCGCTGGCAGGACGACTTGAAAAAACCAGAGGTGCGCGCTGAGAAATCACCAGAGGAGCTGGAGCGCGAGAGAGCGCTGAGGGAGGAGGAGGCGCGCAGGGAGGAGGAGAGGGAGAGGGAGCGGTTTGAGGAGAGAAACCCTGGCATGGGCGGGCCCGGGAAGTTCAGGGGTGGTTGGCAAGGGAGGAAGAAGCGGAGTGGGAGGAGAGGAGGAGGCGGCGGAAGGTACTGATGTTGGGATGTTATTGTTTCGCTGGGCGGGGGGCAAAGAGATACCCATTACGGTCTGCCTTTATGTGGACGAAAGTGCCTGGCAAGGGAAAAAAAGGTCATGATTAATAGAATCCCAAGCCATCGGGAGGGTGGCAGGGCTTTTTCAAAAATTCACAGCGTGGAGTTCCGGTTTTGGCATTGAGAGTTCACGAACTATGAAATATTGGCTGCTTAATCGATTCTAACAGACGGGCGCGTGTGAAACCCTTCTCGCATTGCTTCATCTTTCACGGAAGCATGTGCTTAATAAGAGAGACCAGAACTTACTGTGGCGTTCTACCGATAGAGGCAGAATGTTGGAGAAAAGACGTTTTTTTCCTTGTTCGCACATAGAGTGTAGCTGAAAGTGGTTGTTTGGGGAAGTCCGGAGGGAGTGGGCAGGTTCATATGATTGCACTCGACCAGCTGCTCATCCTTTGACCTTGTCCTCTCACCACCTCATCATGAGCATTGTTCGATCCTCACCCGGTGCCTTCACGCTCGTTCGAAAACGAGCAAGTTCACGGGGAGTAAAAAAAATAGCAAAAAAACTACGCAGCCCGAGCGGCTCCACGTAGGAAAGACCCCAAGACTTACCCCGTTCATAGGGAGCTGGCAAGGTTTTTATTATTTTCGCGTCTACCAGTGCCTTTTGCCTAGATCAAGTGAAGTTAGCCCGTTCTTTTGGTACAGTGAGTGGGTTTACCACTTTGCCACGGAGACCGTGGCACTATCCTGTGGACAAGGGAAGAAGCTCACTTACTGACTTATATACTTGATGCACCCCAAACCAAGGCAATCGTCATAAAATATTACCCACCATCTCACAGACTCTTTCTCGGTCCGGCACAAACGGTAGGCTACAACGTCCAACCTACGAAGTCATTGCATCAATTGCTACGGGAGGCAGCCATCTTTTTCTTCATCGCCGAAGACACCTGCGATATCGCGCATGAAATGCATGCCGTCATTACTAGGATATGACGCTCGATTCCGCATCATAAGCACTTTATGCAACCACATTCCTTCGGCCCGTCCCTTCCTTGGCTGATCCCAGCTCATTGACTATTCCGGCTACGTTCTCCCTTCCATCAGGCACTCACTCAAAGTAAAAATCCAGTTCACACCAAAACAGACGCAACAATCACGACACACCGGGGCCACCCTGAGTTGAGATAGTCTATTTGTATTTGAATTCACGTCTGTCTACCGTGTCACCGAACCCTCGGACCCGTCGGCACGCCGCCAGCGTTCGCCTGCTCGGCCTTGATGACCCTGATCTTCGTGCTCTCGCCGAGCTTGTCACCCGACTTGTCGTCTTCGCCGTTGCTGCTGCCCACGCCGCTGTCGAGGCGCTCGCGCTCGAGGCTGCGGTCCCACGAGCTGGGGTCGATGCCGAGGATGCCGCCAACGTTGCCGCGGTCGCCCGGCACGCTGAACTCGCGGAACACATAACGCCATTCGTTGAGGAACCCGCGCACTGCCTTGCCAACCTTGTCCTTGCCGTTCTTGCTGTGGTGACCGGTGCCGGTGATGGCGTAGATGGGCCGGGTCGAGTTCTGATGTTGCATAAGGATCTTGGAGAGATACTGCACTGACTCTTCGGGATGAAGGCCTGGGAATCTTTAGTACTTTAAGGGCGCTAATTGACGAGGACTAGCGGGAGAATTCGGGCATACCATGCAGATCGACATAGAGCTCCTTCGCATTGGGGCTATTGTCTTTGTTACGCTCGTTATAGAGGTGCTCGGCTGCCTCGCGATGAGCTTGCCGCATAAGGTTGTTTTCACTTTGACCTCGAAGGCTAAGAGCCTTGGCTGCGCGAGAGTCGTTGCGGTTCCATGCTTGTGCGGCACTAATCAAATCAGTACAGTCTCACTTGAAAAAATGGTGGAAAGGACAACAAACCTCTGAAGGAACTTGTTGCGTAGACCACCGTGCTTGAAAGCTTCCTGACGGGCCTTGAGATATGCCTTGTTTGCAGAATCGCCCGTCTCAAGCCAAGGAATGTGCTCTGGGGCAGGGATGGCCTGCGCGGCTGCACTGTTCTCCCTGGTACCATTGAAGCTCTTTGCAGGCCTAAGACCTTTGCGCGGCTGGGCCGGGGCAGGAGAAGGCGACATCTTCACAACATCAGCGAGCGTATTCGGGGCGCTGCCGTCCTTATTGACATGGCCATGACCACCGCGCTTTCCGTGATGCTTCTTTCCACCCTTCGCTGCCGCTGCGGATGCAAGACTGGGGAATGCCTCGGGATCATCGGCTGCGGGAGCAGATGGCGTTGAAGCACGTGAATGTGAGATCTGGCGGCTGCTCGATGGCCGAGAATGAGTGCGGTGCGAGCTGGGAGTGAACGTTGGGAAAGGACTCAGGCCAGGAGGAGGCGTGGCAACGTTTCGAACACCGTAAAGTTGCTCAAGTGCGGACTGTTCAGCATAATGACTGTGCATGGAGTGGTGAGATGCCGTCTGTTGAAGAGACGGGAACGCCTCGTAATCCTGGACTTGGAAGTTTGGCTGTGGAGGCGTCGAGCTTCCTTCCAGCATCATCTTGGACATCAGACTCGTGGGGTCATGTGAGAACAGACAGGTGTCGCCGGCGAGGCAATTCCCAGCCAGCCAGTACCTAGGTATTGTCAGCATTGTCCTGAATGATTGCTAGGACAGCGAGATATTTCCACTCACTTGCACACCGTCTTGCTCGGGTCATGGCTGAAGCGGCAATCGGCTCGAGCGCAATGGCCGGTTGTGAGCCAGTACTTGCACAACACGTTGGTCTTGATCTGACCAGCAGGGGTTGAAGGTCTGAACGAGGGGCTCATGGACTTGCCAACCAGATACGTCTTCTCCGGCTGGTTGACTGGCGTCGGCTGCTGAAGCGCGGCAGACTGGTCCATAAGGGCCTGGACGGTTGCTGTGAAATCATAGCCATTCTCTTCCAGCGCTCTCTCTATTTCGTCGTTCGAACGGTTGTCACGCAGAATGGACCGGAGCATATCATAGGGATCCATGTCCATAGTGTAAGGCTGGACCCACTCGGCGGCTGCGCCATTTAAGGAGCCATCTCCGTGGAGTGACGAGGAGACACTTGCAACGTCGTCGTTGACCAGCCAATCCACCGTGTCGCTGCCATAGTCGCCGTAGATATCGGGAGTGTGGCTGGGCTCGCTGAACTCATAGGCATTCAGGTTCGGGCTGTGCGGAATGTGTGGGGTTGCATAGGCCATGCGCGGCGAGGGGCGCGGCGAGGTGAAGGGCGACGCGGTGGAGGACTTGGCGCGCGAGAAGCCCGGAGGCGCAACACCAAAGCCGGGCGGCGGGGCTATGCGCGGCGAGGAGCTGGAGGGCGTGGGAGCTCGTGCGACCTGCCAAGGAGCTGGCGACGAGCGGCGGATGATTGTATGGCGGACGGGGGGCGGCGAGGCGGACGAATTGCTGGAGCCGCGGAAGCGCCAGAGCGAGTCCAGCACAGCGTCCTCGAGAGCCTTGCCGCTCAGCGACGTCTTCTCGCGCACCAGCTCCTCGAGCTGCTCGGTCTTGTCCTCATCCTCGAGCGAGTCGTCCTGCAGGACCGGCAGGCAGAGGTCGTAGATCTCGTCGGACACCATGGCGCGGGTGCGCGTAGGATCGGGCGCGTTAGGGGTGCGCTGGGATCGCGGAGGGCGCGGCGGGGACTGATCGGGTGTTGAGAGGAGGTGCTTGGGGGTGGAGTGCTGTCAGTCGGCGGCTGGCGTAAGCGCAACGGGCCCCGCCGTGAGCTGAGGCGAAGGCGGTCTAGATGAGGGAGCGTCTTGGGGCGGGCTGCGAAGGACCGTGGCGCCGCAGCAGGCCGGTAGTGAACGAAGCGAGGCTCTGGGAGGTAATGGTTTGGGGGGTACGTAGCAGCCTTACGGGAACTTTGAACTGCTGGTACGGATTAGTCTGGGGTAAGTCGAAGGGCCCGTGCCGCTGCTGTTGCCGCCGCTGACTGGCTGCCGGCCACAACTGCTCACCGGCGACGGCGTGAGGGAGAGGGCCGCACCCAGATCAGGGCGAATCGTACCATTCGCCGCATTGCCTGCCGGGCCAGCGTCCAGCAGCGCCGGCATCCGTGGCACCGCAGCTGAGCTCCCACCGCGCCCATCGCCGCCAACGGCCGACGGGGGTTCGGCGCACAAGCCCAGGCCAGCCGCAACTCGCCCACACCGCGGCCCTTCGCAGGCGCAAACACTGCCTGCCAGCCCTCGCACCTGCTGCCTCCGTCGCTGCCTTGGGGTCTTGTGCGAGCTGATCATCAATGCTGCACCACGCCCTCGCTGGTTTCAGCTACCAGGTCATATAATTATGATCCACTGCTCCATTGTTTCACGCCCGAAGGCAGCTGCTCTGACTCGCGCCAGGGCTCAGGCACCGAACTGCTACGCTCTGACAGGCCGCTGCGCCTGGCGCGAGACTGCTCGGTGCACTGCGACGCTCCAGATTCAAGGAATCTCGTCGTCTTCATCACCACCAAACCCAAACGTGAATCCACCCTGGTTCTCGCTCTCCACCGCTGCGCCGCCCCTGACTAGCTCCTGCCACTTGCCCCGCCCCCTGGGTTTCCCCTTCTTCTCCAATTCCTGCATGCCCTGCTCCAGAAGTGCCGGCTCCCTCTCTCCCAGCTTCTGGACAAACAGCCCATACGGATCCGTGACATCGTCCTTGAACCCGCTGGCCTGCTCGGCCTGATCTCTCAGAAATCCTAGAACATCAGCTAACTTTGCTCGCGGGACGAAATTTTGCGTCAATGCAATGCTCTCCTCGAGGTTCAGCACAAGGTGGAACCACCCTGATGGAACGTAGAGAACTTCGCCGGCCGAGCAGATTCCTTCTCGGCAGCCGGGAGTGGCGCGAGCGATCGCGTGGAAAGACAAAAGATATTCCGCAATGCTGAGTGGTGCCGTAATCTCCGACGAGTCTTCCGATAGAAGGACTCCCGGAGGCGGAGGCAGGTTGGCGGACGAAGGGAACATGAGCCAGTACTTGGAACCTGTCAGGACGGCATTCCACGCACTGTTACGATTAAATCAGACTTTGAGTGCACAGCTGGCAGGTGAGTCATGAAGGATTGCCTACCTTGTGGCATTCGGATCCTTGTGGAATGTGCTTCCACTTCTTGCCGGTCCCATTATCATCCACCGGCAATCCGGACGTTGATTGCCTAGCACTGCAAAGAGATCCTCGCCAAAGCACGCGGGCGCCCAGTACGCAGCGCCCTCCTTGTTCTTGCCAACCGTGATTTTCATCTTTTCCGCGAAGCTGCGGTCGAAAAGATAGAGAGGGCTCTCGTCAGTGCTGCTGTTCATGTAATTAACGTAGGTTTCAAGAGGCCAGTCGACGGCTTCCGCACGGAACGGCACATTAGCGTAGTTCTCAAGCAGATATTGCGTCGTCCACTCTCCAAAGACAGGCCATTCTTTGACCGGCCCAGTGAGGATAAACGGTTTACTTGTCCACTTTGTAGAGAATTCTTCATGTGTTAGATCAGTCATGCGGGGAATCGCATTCTCGAGCGGGATCCTTGATGTGAACGGCTTGAGCGAAGTGTATGTGCATTGAAACGGACGGTAGAGCACGTCAGAAAACAAGCCGGAGCAGTCAATGTGAGCTTCACGAGACTCGGGCATAGATAGGTAAGTAGAGCGCCACGAGCCACGCCATTGGAAATCGGTTTTCTTCGACCTGCGATTTGTTTAGTAAAAATGCGGTCGTACTGTATGCTGGGCAAGAGTAGGGGTTGGTGTCTGTAGGGGAATAGTTTTGGTCAACAGGAACAGTCATAAAAGCCGTGATACGCAGAGTAAACAGCGCTTGTCAGACTCTCGTAGCAATGACTTGTCCACTGTGACTCGAATAGTTACTTGTGCGCAAGCTGTTGGGATGAATCATAGTTCATCATCTAGGCGCGTGCTCGAGTGGCGCAGCGCTGCGGGTACCAGCTGACCAGTGCCGTTAAGAGCCTTGGTTGGCTATCGTGTTGGTGACGGAAAGGGAAGGGGCATGGGGTCTTCAAGGTTTGCTGCCCGTGGCTTGAAAGGAAAGCATTACAGAACAAAAGAAGCGATTGTGGAAGGAGACAATACTACACAACTTACTCAGTGAACAGAGCCCTCCACAGCTCATCGAACCTCGTAAAGGCATACAGGACCTTGCAGGTGCCTCCCAGACGAACGAGGGCGGCGGCATCCAAGCATTCAAGAAACCGCGCCAAGAGCTCGTCTGGTAGCATGGAAAAGGACCCTGCCTTGGCCTTCAGGTTGAATTTTGCCGTCAGAGCATTGCCCGCTGGTTTAATGCCGAGAGGGTGTGGGGGGATGACAGCAGTCTCGTCGGCGGCAGCGTCGCTGCGCGGGACTACCTCGACTGCATCGAGTCGCAGCCTTTTTGTCGGGCGCGGCAATGACGCATCGGTTGTGGCGGTTGCTGTGTAGGAAGGCGCCATTGTTCGTCAGGTGAAGGGGGAGCGCGCAGGCCGAAAGCGGGTAAAGGATATTTTTTCTTCGGTGTGCAGACCAGACACCACCCCTGGCAACGCGCGAGGCAGCGGCGGCAACGACTCCGAGCGGGTGGCGAGCGTGCGACGCAGCGGGCGGCAACTTCTATGACTGGATCGCGCGCCTCTGCAAAGCTTGCAAGCGCCTGAGCCTGAGTAAGCCCGGGCGTGCAGCGCGGCCAGGCGTGAACCTTGGGGCGCGCAAACGTTGCCGCATGCCCTCCGCGCTAGCGCCTCGCTAATTGGCTGCCCGCCTCTCTACAAAAACTTTTAACGACTGTCCGCCCGCCCTCCTCCACCCTCCATCAAACACACACATCCAACCACACGAACAACCACTAGATATCCACACGACTCTCACTCTCGAGAGTCCGGTATCTAGCTTCAAACGTCCCACGAGTTTCGCACGCCCGCGGCCCTTTCCGCCCGCCCCTACGTTCGCGTAGCCCCGCCAAACCACTTTTCGATCACAGCGCAACGCCTGTGATCCTTCAACACCGACCGCAAACATGGCTGACAAGGGTCTTGAGGAGGTTCCTGAGGGTACGTCCATCACGGCGGGCGCTCCGTGAGCACGCGCTCGCGGCTGCGCACTACCGCCGCACGTCCAACCATGTTGCGGTTACGCATACTTACGGTCGCCACGTCTGCAGGTCAGATCGAGTCCAACTACGATGAGACGACCGACTCCTTCGACTCGATGAACCTCAAGGCTGAGCTCCTCCGCGGTGTCTATGCCTACGGTTTCGAGCGCCCGTCTGCCATCCAGCAGCGCGCTATCATGCCCGTCATCAAGGGTGAGGTACCCCGCAATCCACTTCACCAGGGCGCAACACTGATACAGAACAGGCCACGACGTGATTGCGCAGGCCCAGTCCGGTACTGGCAAGACCGCCACCTTCTCCATCTCCGTCCTCCAGAAGCTCGACGCCAACATCAAGGAGTGCCAGGCCCTCATCCTCGCCCCCACCCGTGAGCTGGCTCAGCAGATCCAGAAGGTCGTCGTCGCCATCGGCGACTTCATGAACATTGAGTGCCACGCCTGTATCGGCGGTACCAGCGTTCGTGAGGACATGAAGGCCCTTCAGTCCGGTGTCCAGGTCGTCGTCGGTACCCCTGGCCGTGTCCACGACATGATCCAGCGCCGTGTCCTGAAGACGGATGCCATGAAGATGTTCGTCCTCGACGAGGCCGACGAGATGCTTTCCCGCGGTTTCACCGAGCAGATCTACGACATCTTCCAGCTTCTGCCCCAGTCCACCCAGGTCGTCCTCCTGTCTGCCACCATGCCCCAGGACGTCCTCGAGGTCACGACCAAGTTCATGCGCGACCCCGTCCGCATTCTCGTCAAGAAGGCCGAACTCACCCTCGAGGGTATTAAGCAGTTCTACATTGCTGTCGAGAAGGAGGACTGGAAGCTGGACACCCTGTCGGATCTGTACGAGACGGTCACCATCACCCAGGCCGTCATCTTCTGCAACACCCGCAGAAAGGTCGACTGGCTCACCGACAAGCTCACTGCCCGTGACTTCACTGTCTCGGCCATGCACGGCGACATGGACCAGACCCAGCGTGACGTCATCATGAAGGAGTTCCGCTCTGGTTCTTCCCGTGTCCTGATCGCCACCGATCTTCTGGCCCGTGGTATCGACGTGCAGCAGGTCTCCCTGGTCATCAACTACGACCTGCCCGCCAACCGCGAGAACTACATTCACCGTATCGGTCGTGGTGGTCGTTTCGGCCGTAAGGGTGTTGCCATCAACTTCGTCACCGCCGACGATGTCCGCATGATGCGTGAGATCGAGCAGTTCTACAGCACCCAGATCGAGGAGATGCCCATGAACGTTGCTGGTATGTTTCCCCCGCTGCATGATGCAAGGCAATGGATGACTGACTTTGCGCTACAGATCTCATTTAAACGATTTCTTCACGATTGTAGACTACGATCCCTTATGACGACGGTTTTGGTGATTCCCCTTTTTCATTGAGGCACTCGTCAAAAGGGCGCGGTGGTCTTTCGGAGCGGCTCGGGAGCTGCCCAAAAAAAGCTGAGACCTTGGGGCCGGAAGTCTTTGCATCTCGGCGTTAGTGCTTCGTGTCAAAATGCTTTTCTCATCAAAACGGTTGCAGTTTAGAAAAGGCGAGTCGTCAGTTGATGAATTTTTCCTACGACCTAAGCTTTCTTTACATCGGCTCTGGCTTTGTATGTAGGGATCGCTTATGTATGGTCGTCTTAGCGCGTTTGTGGATGTCTGTCCACGAGTGGACGTGCTTGAGATGACGATAATGCTTTCCTTTTTCCTTAATAGATGGTTCCAATTTCAACTTGGCTACTTAGTGATAAGCGTGCTGCGTGTGAAGCGCGAGCACATGACGCGTTGTGCAATTCCACTGAACCGGTCAGGCCCTCAGCCCATCATGCGATTTCTTAAAGGAATGCTTCAGTCAGTATACATTCACATGTCACGGCTACGTGCCTGCTGGTTGGCCGGCATGCGCGGGGTGTGACTGCCAGGATGGGAAATCACGGTTGCGCCTCCCACTTATGTTTGCTTGCCTTCACCCAGCTCCCTTTCCCGCCAATCATTCTCCATCTGCACCTTCACCCAGCTCATAGCCGCACCTTCGAAATACCTGATCTACCTCAACTGACACCAACCTTGTTGCTCGACGCCTCACCTCACTCCACTCGCTGTGTCCGGCTCTGAGGTTTGGTTACCCACTCAAGTCCCACAGCGTTCGCTCGTCGACATACAAGTCAGCATCTCATTCGGCAGTTGTTGCCTGACCCGAACTTCGCCGAACTGTTTATGTGGGTCGGACTTCCAGTCCTTCGGGGCGCCCATCGTTTACTAGCTCGCCCTCAGCAGAGACTCCGTCTCGCACTCAGGCTTCTCGTCTGGCTCGGGCGTCTTTTGTGGGTCTGCCTCAGGTTACTCCTTACCTTGACCACCTGGCGGGTCGTCATTGTCATCGAACAAGTTTTCCTCGTCGCCCAGTGGATCATCATCCAAGTCCAGATTGTGTGGGTCTGCTTGAAGATTTGGAGGTGCCAGTTCTCCATCCACCGCGCGCAGTGGAAGCTCCAAAGAGCGCACAAGAAGAAAGCAGAAGCTCGCGAGAGGGCTATGCAAGGGCATCGGGCTGTCAAGGAGGGACGCTCTTCGTCTCCAAAGTGTGAATCACGGCGACACGGCGTGGACCCTCCGGCTGCTCTCTATTAAGCGTGTCACACAGCCTCGTACCGACCGGCCACTCGTTTCTGCCGCGACTGCCACAATACCCTGATCCGCTGAACCAAAATGGCCTCTTCTTCTGAGGAAGGGAGGATTCTCCTCTATTACCAACAGACCAAGAGAGAACACCAATATCTCAAGAAAAAGACAGAGCAGTTCACCGAGTCGTTAAGAAAGGTCGATGCCATGTACGAAGCTATGCTGGAAAACGAGCTGCGAATGAACGATATGAACGAGAAGCTCGCGGTACTCACTGAAGATAACAATGCTATGAAAGAACTTTTCAAAAAGATGGGTACGGATGAGCGTGGACGGGCTGAGAAAACATCTCAGGAATTGCAGAGCCTCTCCCACAGAGTCTTGCGTATTGAAACCCTGGAGAAGGAGCATGGTACCCGCATCCATAACAACGGCACTCTCCTCCGCGATATCCAATACAAGCTCGCACAGCTCGAGAACGCGGTGGGGGATTTGTCAAAGTTCAAGGGCAAGGTGACCAAACATCCCGATCATCCAGAGATCGGTCGGCTGGCGAAAGAAGTCGAGTCACTGCGAGGGTTGCTGTACGACCAGAACACGAGCATAAAGAAGCTCGGGCAGGATTTTGACGAAACAAAAGAAGCCATTCAACAGGGCGGCAGAGGGATTTCACAAGCAACAGCACAAACAAGAGAACGTGATACACAGCCAAGACCGAGGCCAGAGCCAGAGACGCAGGGCACCGCACGACCGCAGACACCCACACCTCCTGCGGTGAAAAAGCCCGTCAAAAGAAGGTGAGTTATTAGCAGGGATGCATATTGCTGTGAGGGCTAATGGGGGTTTGCCCAACTAGCCAAGCAGTACATAGTACAAGGTTATCGAAGAGACAGACTATCATCTCACCGAAGGGGTCGGAGAAACCAACTCTATCATACATGAATCCAGAACCAGCACAGCCGCCATCTCTTGAACTAGAGACAGGTTCCCAGGGGCTTTCGATGGTACGGGCATCAAGACATACAGATACTCCCGTCCCTGGGAGGTCGCGAGTACCAAAGGAACGAACGCCAATCTCCAAAGCGCCTACTCGAAGATCGCAGCGAGTAAGTGAGAGGAACAAGAGGCAGACGCCTCAGATGAAGGCGGCGTTGGGCGGCGACGGAGATGCAGGACCGGCACGTCAGCCCAGTCAGAGGCCCTTGATGGTTCACATGAATCAGTCATACCCGCACATTCAAGGGCTGCCACGATCATCCGAATGCAGTGATGTAATAGGTTCCAGATCGGGGACGGAGCAGCGTGCAACGTCGAGACTCACGGTTCGGAAGGCCGATCGGGAACATCAACATGCAGCGGCAGAGAGTTCGGCGCAGGATGAGAAGCAGGCGCGCAAGCCACCTGTTCTGGTTCCTCAGCCTCGGAAAAGAAAGAAGCGCGAGCTGCCACCGATGAAGCCCTTACCACCGTACGAAGAATGAGAAGGCATGATGTATTTTAGTTTCTGGCGTTTTGGGGATTTATGTTTCCTTGAACTCATAGAGGCCTTCGCGATCCTTGACGTCCACGTCCAAAGTGGCCAGCTCCTTGTCGCCATAGCTGAGAGCAGCCTTCATGATGTCGCCGGTGGCGACGGGACCCACGCCCTTGGGGGTGCCGGTAAGAACAATGTCACCCTTCTCAAGCTTCATGACCCTGCTGATATCGGCCAGGATGCGCGGGATGCGGAACAGCATCAGGTCGGTGTTGTCGGACTGCTGGACCTTGCCGTTGACGGAGAGGGTCAGGTGGGCGTTGTGCGGGTCGGGGATGGCGGACTTGGGGACGGGGCCGGCGAGGGGGAGGAAGGTGTCGAAGCCCTTTGCTATGGACCACGGGAGACCCTTCTTCTTTGCTTCGTCCTGCACGTTGCGGGCGGTCATGTCGATGGCGAGGAGGTAGGCTGGGGGGGTTTTTTTTTTTAGCACAGTCGGCATGATACCACACATATATACACGCATACCTTCAATCGAGTCCAAGGCGCCCTGCTCGTCGTCGGGGTGCAGGTCCCGCAGCGTCTTGCCCATGACCAGGCCCAGCTCGACCTCGTAGTGCATGGAGGTGCCGCGCGGCCGCAGCAGCGGGCCCTCGCCGGGCAGGAGGATGGACGACGGCGGCTTCATGAAGAAGAAGGGCTGCTTGGGCCGCTGGTTGTTTAGTTCCTTGATGTGGTCGCTGCCGCATGTTGGTCAATTGGTTCAATTGGCTTCGGACGGTGCGAAAGTGGGATGGGTTTATGGGGAGGGGAGCGAGCGTACGCATAGTTGCGGCCGATACACATGACCTGTTTATAATCGCGTATGGGTTAACAGAGTGTCCACGGTTGTCTCGGGAAAGCTCAATGGCTTGCTGCGCGCGGAGGACGGGGGGAGTTTGGCGCGACGCGACGCAACGCGCGCGCAATGTAGCTGCTGGGACGGCAGTGATACGGTACATACCTTGCGGCAGTTGTTTCTGATGGCATTGAGGGTAGCCATGGTGTTGGGAAGCTTCCAAGTTTCTTCTCCGCCGCTGCTCGAACGAGGGTATTGGAGTTGGTGTTGAGTGGTGAGCGGGCTCGGAGCTGTACCGTCGTTCCCCGCCAACGGAGATTCGGAGATTCGGGTTGATGAGGGCGTGGGCCGGTACCTAGATAGCTACGTGCACGGGCCTAAGCGACGAGAAGGAGAGGGTCTTTTTCCCTGTAGCTGGAGAATCTCGAGATGTTGTAATGCAATAAATATCTCGGTGTTGAGAGAGGTTGGGCAGATCGTCAAGATACCGGGATACTTCCCGAATGAAGCTACGGGCTGCCATCCGATACTATGCTCGGGCCGGACGTACTTGACAGCGACCATTCATAGCTAACGGCATGATGTCATATTCATTCAAAAATTCGTTGATATATCAAGGGGTTCCCGCGCGAAATCTCACAGATTTGCACGGGACAATGTTGACAAGCAAAGTAGAATCAACAAAAACAATGTCCACAATAAGTAAAACCATCATCAATTCTCCCAGCCGGGTAGTTGGCATTAAGCGCCGCACTGCCTCTGACAGAAGTCTGCCTTGGAAACAGCCTGATCCATATACGGACGATAATACAATGGAGCGGATGTTACACAAGCTCAGCCCGGTCAGCCTGATTGCACGTATATAAATGTCCTGCACCTCAGCCCGCTCCCTCAAGGCCAACAGCCTTGCTCGCAATCCTAAGAACACATCATCTCCATCGTTTCATTTGCCGCACTCTTCTAATTTCCCACCAAAGCACAGCATGGCCGAGGTCGTTGGTCTCATCGCAAGCGTCGCCACGCTCGCCGAGGTTGCCATCAGACTCCAGAAGCTGATAAGCAGGCTACGCGATTCGCCGGATGAGCTTCTCGCTCTCTCGAACGAGGTTGCTGATTTGAGATTCCTCTTCACCGATGTCGAGCGGGTGATTCGGGGCCACCCGGACTCTCAGGCTAGATTCTCAAGGACACTAGATGAGGCTCGATGCCGAATCAAAGACGTTGATTCATTCCTCCAAAAAGTTGAGATTGTGGATGTGAAGCTCGTGGATCGAATGATCTGGCTCCGCTACAAACCCAAAGTCTGTCGCCACCAGTCGGCTCTCCGGGAAACGAGACTTCAAATGACCGCTTTACTTGGAGTGGAGACGATGTCAGTGCCCTTGATCATCACTAAAAGCACAACGGGATTGCCTTCTGATATAGGTTCACTACAGATCGGCACTTCAGAGAGTCGAGAACCTCGTAGAGACTGTCCAACTCACAGTATCTACTTCGGCTCAGATGGTCCAAAATACACACAACACTGTTCTCACCAGCATGAGCCTACTGGGTACCATTGCTGGGCAAAATCAAACCAAGCCATCGACACCGACAGCCCCAATATCCTACGGCACTGTGGCTTTGACGCGCCGTGCCAGCGTGCAGCAGAAAGTCACCTGTAAATGCAAATGCCACCGAAGGTCTCAAAGTCTCTACCTGAGCAACCAATTCTTGGGGTCTCTCTTCATCGGATACAGAAACATCCCTTTCTTATCGACCCGGTGCTCCGAAGACCTTTGCCGGGAAACGTGTAAAAATCGGTCAACCGAGGCGTCGGCAACATACTACTTCCCGACCTCAGTGATGGGCAAAGCCCTGAATCTCGCCTTCGCTTCAAGTTTGTTCTCGGGCCCCTCGCTCTCTTTGACCCTTTGCAATATCAGAGAGTACGATTCACCCTGGTTCGTATGTGCAGAAAGGGGGGACATTGAAGGGCTCAAGTCACATTTAGAGTCAGGTTCTGCTCGGCTCACAGATGTGGATGGAGCTGGTGAAACATCACTACAAGTAAGACCATCCGATTTGGTGCGCAGAAGCGTCTTTTGGGCATCATACACCGCTTCTCTCCCTGGAAGCCGACTAATATCCGTGAAATACCCAGAGGGCGTACAGGAAAAACAGGCTCTACACTTGTCGGTGGCTACTGCAAGCTGGTGCCGATCCGTGCCATGTTTCCAACTTCGGCTTGTAGGTATTCATCCTGACCTTATATACCCGTTCTTACATGTATAGTTCTTTCGAAGAGCTGCTGCGTATACTGTACGTACGAGAGCCTAGGCCTGAAATGGAAAACCTGATCTACATGATCAATACATCTCCAGAGGAGGAATGGGGACTTTCTGAAATACACAAGACAATACTCGGGATGAGTGCCATGCCTTTATCGAGGAGTATACTGGACCCGGGTTCAAACATCGATGCAACAGATACGTACGGAAGAACCGCTCTCTGGTGGACAGCGTTTCTTAACGATGGCGAGTCCATGAAGACGCTTCTTGCGCATGGTGCGGATCCACAAATCAAGGATGACCATCTGGGTAGCACACCTCTTCACTGGGCAGCTTATAAGGCTTCTTCGAGCGACATACTGGACTGTTGATCCGACACGGCGCAGACGCGACTGCAGTTATGAAGTGGAAATATACAATCCTCCACATGCTAAGCTACAACAAACGGAAAACATTCTGGAGTGACGGTTCTCAAGGCGGCATTGTAAGACTGATGAAGCACTCCAACCATCTCGGCCACCTCTTGAACTCACAGGATTGTGCTGGTGACACTGCCTTGATGGTCGCGGTTCAAAAGAGCAATCACTACGCCGTCAGATCTTTGCTTGAGTGCGGCGCTGACTACACGATGACGAGAAAATCCGGAAGTGGCTTATTGCACCAGGCCGCTTTCAAAGCTGATGTGGCGACTCTGAACGTGTTGGCGGCGCATGGACTTCCAGGAATCGATATCAACCACCGATATCGCTCCGGAGAGACAGCCCTTAACCACTTTGAATCATGGAAAGAGCACAGGACACAAGAAGAGATCGAAGCATTCTACCACATGTGGAGCGAAGTAGCTATGGAAGCAACAGGTACAAGCGGAACTAGTTTTCTGGCTGGTTCCGTTGGCATGTTTGGTGATGACAGAGAACCCGTCGGGGACGGGCAGCAAGAGAAAGAGGATATCGGGAGTTCAAGTGAAGCGAGCAGAAAGGAAGAAGGGGAAGGTGCAAGCATGTCGGGCAGTGGAGATAAGGACAAGGACGAGTGTGAAGACCTGTTTGTGGATGCTCTGGAGGGTTGAGCTCAATGGTCCCATACCTACGTTAGCTCTATAATGGACTGCAAAAGGTCTTACTCATCCGTCGCCCGCGAATGGTGCTGCACTTTTCTCGCACGAGCAGTTGAGATTAGTGCCCGGACGTCAATGCAATCATGAAAATAGTACATAGACGTAAACTTATAATATAATAACATAGGATGTGGGTTTCTTGCACAACAGGCTTGAGGAATATGAATTTTCGTAGCTCACTGTGGCTCTGTTGTTGATCCGTCCATAATCACATTCCTGATATATGGCTAGGCCTTAGCTGACTAGCAGATATCTGATATATGCCTCATTCATCATGGTGTCGCAGAGAACTCTTAATTTGCATCATGCCATCATCCTTCATTCAATCTCGTAAAAGCCGAGAAACTCGACAGAGCCGGCTGTCCAAAATTCTTGTACATGAAAGGAGACACCCGGTTGAATTTACAAGAACTTGCTGGCCAGGCCCATTAAGCCGCTGGGCTTGCTGCCACCGGAGCCGCCACCGCTGGTGTCAGACTTCAGGTACATCTTCAAAGCCATCTGGGCAGCCTGCTGGACGGCACCCTGCTTGCTAGCGCTCGAATCCTGCAAAATTTGTTAGCAACCACTAGTTCCGGGTAAGTCGGGACCTGGATCCACCCACCGTCTTGCCCTGAGCGCTCTGCTCGTCGAAAAGCTTGCTCGCCTGGGCCATGGCCAGGCCGAGGAACTCGCTCTTGCTGCTCTTGCCGCCGCCGGAGCTGCTGTTGAACAGCTTAAGCGCCTGCATGGCCGCGGCGGCGCCGAGGTTGCCCTCGGTGGCCTGGCTCTCGTGGCTACCCCCGCCGTAGAACTTCTTGTGCTGGTTGACGGCGTCGTCCTCGTCCAGGTCCTCGTCCTTCAGGCTCTGCTTCTTGCCCGATAGCAGGCCGAGCGCGGTGCTGAACAGCGAGCTGTCGCCGCTGCCCTCGGCGTGCGTCGCCGCGTGCCGCTCCGCCTGGCGGTAGTCTTCGTCGTCCGAGTCGTCGTAGCGGTGGCCACTGCCGCCGTGGCCGCCCTCGGAGTAGCCGTAGTTGCCACCGCCTCCGCCGCCGTAGTATTCGTCACGGGCGCCGCCGCGGGTGGACTCGTCGTTGTAAGACATGATGGTCTATCGCCGGGGAATCTTGTTAGTCATTGAGCTGTGATGGGGTGTGATACTTCAAGCTGAGAAGTTTGATGAAAGGGAAGTAGGATTAGGGGGGTCGCTGCGGGGTAGCTTCGTGCATGGGTGTTGCGGAGGTGCAGGCGGCGAAAGCTTGGAGGGGTAGGTAGCAGTTGGCGGGGTGAGGGGCACTCACAGGGTGATCAAAGGTGGAGATGGCGCAGAGCTGGTGATGAAGAAGGGTGGTTGGACTTTCAATGGGAAGAGGGCGAGAGGGCGAGAGAGGGAGTGTGTTTGGAGTCTCTCAGACGATGATGTGTTCCGTTGCTACGGGCTGCCTGATCGACAACGTGGGTAGGTAGCGGGGCTGCAGTCTGTGTACGGCGCGCGCAGTCGGGCCATGACGCAGCCGCGCGTGGCTCGTGCCAAGTCCGGTGCGTCACTTGCAGCGCTGGGCGTGTGCCGCACCGGAGTCTGTTGTTATGCATACCTTCACACTGTGCGCTGATTTGTGCATCGCGATATAGTTGCGGAGATATACTCGCTGCTCCATCGAATTGGGTTATGCCTTTGCTGCTCCTCTGGCGACCGGCCATGGATGCTGCCTGCTTCAACCAGTAACCAGTGCGCTTCCCCAGCCTCTCCTCCGCCTAGAGCCAATCGTGCAATGATCGTCACGGCTATGGTGCCGGCTGCAGGGCTGAGGGAGGGTCCGGTGCCGCTCCCCGGTCAGAATGAGCATGGTGCTTGCCGTGTGCATGGGGACTGTCGTGTATCTCCATACTCAGCGGCCTGAGGTGGCGTTACATCTCTCCGCATTGCGCAATCACCACGTCCTGCGTCGGCTTCTCCCGCTGCGTGCGCGTGTTTTCAATCTTCTTGACCACGTCCATGCCCTCGACCACCTGCCCGAAGACGACGTGCTTGTTGTTCAAGAACGGCGTGGGCACTGTGGTGATGAAGAACTGGCTCCCGTTGGTGTCGGGGCCCGAGTTCTGCAAGTGACTCGTCAGTTCCGTCGTGCGGTGATGCAATCCTGACTTACCGCCATGCTCAGCAGGCCCTCGCGGTCATGCTTCAGGTTGAAATTCTCGTCGGCGAACGCACGGGTGCCGTAGATGCACGTCGATCCAGTGCCGTCACCGTTGAGGAAGTCACCACCCTGGATCATGAATTCCTTGATCTGCGTGGTTGCGGTCAGCAAAACAGGAATCCGTACGCGCTCGTGCGAGGCTGCTCACCACACGGTGGAACTTGCAACCCTTGTAGCCCTGCGGCCGGCCATGTTGGTTCTTGGTCTCGCCGGTGCAAAACTGCCGGTAGTTCTCAGCAGTGCGGGGGACCACGTCTTTGAACAGCTCCATCTTCACCCGGCCGAGGGGCTCGCCTGTGCCACGTCCGTGTCAGCATGTCTGGGCGGCCTGCCGTCTCTCTGCGCGTGAAATTGGGCGGGAACCGGGGGCGGAGCAGGGCACAAAGGCAGTGATGAGACATTGGTGTTGGAGGTTGAGATTATGCATGTTTGCAAGGCAGAACAGGATCCTTACCACCGAGGGTGATGTCGAAGAAAACGACGGGGTTGTCGGGGTGCCTCTTCTGCACGGGACTGGCCATGTTGGTGGTGGTGGTGGTGGCTGTGTCGTGTATGGGCGCGCGGAAAGCGGAAGGTCTCTAACAGCGGGCTGTTCCTGGGGCGGCAACCAATGCAGGGCGGCCGGCGCGATTCGACGGCAGCAGCGGAGGAGGCTGATAGCACGCGGGAGCAGACTCGGTGGTTCGGTGGATTGGGAATCTTTTCGGCGGCACCTGCGTTGAAGATGCGTCGATGTGCATCGCGAGGGCCCGGGCGCATGGAGGCCCCCGTCCGCTCGCATCATCCTCAGTGTCGCAAGTTGACGGCGCACACGAGCGAGCGGGCTGCCTGACGACGACAGCACTGCAGTTTCAGCAGCCGCTTACTCTGCGCATGCCCCCGGGGAAGACGCCCAGGCGTAATTTTCACGCGGCCGCCCGCGCGCTGATCTTCGCCGCTCGCAGTGCGCCCATCGGCTCCATCGCCGCAGCCCTTGTGCCCCAGGCCCAGCAGCCGCGCCTCCGCTTTCCAACTACTTGACTACGCCGGCCCCCGCCCACGCCCACGCCCTCTCTCTTTCTCCTCCCACCCACGGCGCGCATGCCGATCACCCTGCCGCGACACGTTCTCCTCTCCGTCCGGCCTCGGCCTGGCTATATTTTCGCTCTCTCCGTAGCGCAGCCTATCGCGTCGCATTCCTGTGTCGCCACTGTCGCTGTCGCTGTCGCTTATCGCTAACCCGCCTGCGCCCGCGACAGCAGAAGCAGTCCAGCCGTCACCACTCGTGCTAGCCTTCCGGATCCTGCCACTCCGCGCCACTGTCCCCCAGTGCCCCGTCTGGCCTCTCGGCTGCCCAGTCCCCGCTTAACCTGCTGGGGCCTTGATCCGATCGCCAACCGGTGATCTGCGCCGTACCACGACATTGTGACCGGCATCGTCCCTATTGTCAGCGCAAGGACCGACTCCGACCAACCCCTCGTTCGCACACCTTACTATATGGTCGCGCGATACCTAGCGACTCCCCTATAGGGCCTTCTTCTCGCTACTTGACGGCGCTTGCCTTATGTGTCGCGACCGTTGGCTATCATGAGTTCGCCGACAACTTCGTCAACCTTCGCCGCCACCACCACCTCGAACAGCAATGGAAGCAGTAGCAGCAGTGGCGGTGGCGGTCCCACCAACTCGCCTCTCCTCTTCTTTGTCGCCCTCGGCTTTGGTGTCGTCTTTACGAATCTATGGTGAGCCGCCAGCGCGGCCCGATGTCGGGCTTGGTTGTCGCAGTCCTTGTTCATGGACCGGCCCATTGGAGGCGAGGCTGATGCTTTCATTACAGGATTATTGTCGGCGTCAAGTACTGCTTCCGCTACAACCAGCGGAGCCGTCTCGCCAGACAAGCCGGCGGCGATGCGGAGATCGACCTTTCTGCGATGCAGCAGCCACCCCGTCGTCGCAGAAGGGAAAAGAAACTGATGACAATGGATGAGGTCAATGAACGCTTCCCATTGATGAAATACAAAATGTGGCGCGCCTCCCGGGAACGCGAAGGTCTATCCACCGCCGGTGGAATATCTGCGGCCCCCAGCCGGCCCACGAGCGTAAAGAACGCCGAGGGAGTTGTTACTGCCGCTGGCGAGAGTCGTGGATCCGAGGACATGGAGAAAAGGATTTCTCAACCACCTGCGGACCAGCCCATGCCGTCTTCTGCCGATGCACCCACTACGTCGAACGAACAACAGCCGGAACCAAATCAACTGACTTCTGCCGAGAAAAATCTGGAACTGGAGAAATGCAAAACCGTTGCGAGTACTGTGGAAGAGCCTAATAAAGAACGCCGGGAATCGGTTCACGACGAGGACGATGATGACGACGACGATCCTATCAGGACCGCCACACCGCCAGAGCTTCTGCAGAGCCCTGGCGATACTTGCGCCATTTGCCTTGAGGAACTCGAAGATGACGATGATGTCCGCGGTCTCAAGTGCGGCCATGCGTTCCATGCTGGATGTCTTGACCCGTGGCTTACTAGCCGTCGCGCATGTTGTCCGCTGTGCAAGGCGGATTACTACGTTCCCAAGCCTAAGCCTGAGGGCGAGCAAAACACCGAAAACACTGGTCGGCGGGCTCAAGGCCTCAGGATGCCTCAGGCTCCCCAATCGGTCTGGATTGGAACTCGATCTGCTTTGCCTGGCCGCGGCGGTCGCTCCATGGTCTTTGCCCGGTCCGGTGACGACGACTCCCGCCGAACCCGTCGGATGCGTGGAGCCGGCCACACAGACTCTCATCAAACACGGGAACGGTCTCAGCAGCAGAATCAACAGCCATCGACAGAGGGCGGCACTGGAATTGGCGCAAGGATAAGGAGTCTTCGTCCAACGATGCCGACTATTCGCAACCCGTTCGCTCGTGGTCAGCAGAATGCCGGCAGTGACGGCAACTCCACCGGACCGTCACCAGGCCAGTTGGAGGCAGGTACGAGGTGATGTAGCTGATCACACCTCATGCATCTACACGGTCCATGGCAAAAGTTCCGGGCATCTTGCAGCTCAGCTGGTCCTCTGGCACTATGCATGTCAATGTCTTGCTTCAAGAGCCCTTGACATCACATTTCCCCCCGAATTACTTCTTCACGACATTCACGGCTCATCCTTTCTCTCTGTACTACTCACGAGCTGTTTCAAGGGCTTATCAGTCCCCACTCCGTTAGCGCGCGTCCTTCTCCGATATTCGGCACGACGGGCCCACAACGGTTGCATTTAGTTATGGTGTGGTTTGCTTTTCCTTTTCTACGGACTATCTGCACTTGCATGGCCGGATTCTCTCTTTAGTCGTTGGCGAAGGTTATGGGTTTATGGGGTTCAGCTTTCATCTTCTTTCGAGCGGGGTTCATGTTCTTCGCAACTAGATACCCACTTCAGCACTCTCCTCCCTCGGCAGCCCTGGCGTGGTGCAGCCCTACGACAAGCTTGCCGTAGCGCGCACCAAGGCTGCTCTCAGAAATGAATTGAAGCAAGATTGCGCGTCATGCAGTCACCAGCCAGGCTTATTTCCAGTGCTGCGCAGCATTGAGGGAGCGGAGTATCGAAGAATATGAGATGGCGATGGGGTGGGATGGTACGGAGTGATGGGTTCAACATGAGGAAAAACGGTACCAGGGTCTGGGGTCAACGTGGCAGCAAGTGGGTAAGGATTTTTGCTTTTGGGGGCTTTTTTCACTACGCTTCATGTGCATATAGATCGACGCGGAAAGGGAGTAATGGGCTTGTCAATGCAGTGCCAAGTAACATTTTGTATTTCTCGGCGGCTGCATTGGGAAGATCGTCAGGGGCGCCGCGTAACAAACTTGACTCGTATCTGCGTTCGGAAATCGACTGGTGGTGTTGAGGCGCACCACAAGGCCGAGCCGGGACTAGCGGCGATCGACACCCGGACGCACTTCTCCACGGCCCGGCTTTTTGGCCGCCGCCCTGGCCTGACGTCTTTGGCGGGCGCGACCGGCTGTGCACGAGCTACACCACAACCGAATCCGACGAGCTTCGAGCCTTGCGCCCTCGACCGCACCAAGCAAAGCGCGACCCTCGCGCGCTGCCCCATTGGCCTCCGCCCACCATGCAAGCCCGCACTGCTTCCTGGGTCTGCAATTCCTGCCGCCGAACCTCCCGCCTCTCGCTCCATCTCACCCGCCGCCGGACGTATGCGACGGTAGGGACCAAGCCGGAGATATACGATGTTGTATGTGTAGGTGGAGGTCCAGCAGGCCTGAGCCTGCTCAACGGACTGCGTAGGGCCACGATGCCATCCACGGCTTCTGCAATTGGGCATGCTGATTGCTGATGCTGTTCGCGCAGGCTCGTCGCCGGTCACGTCAGGTCTGAAGATCGCTTTGATCGAGGGCTTGGATCTTGAGAAGGGAAAGCTGAGGGATGCTTCGCCAACGCATTTCGCGAACCGGTGCAGCTCGTTGACGCCGGCGTCGGTACAGAACTTGATAGGTACGCTACTGCGAGAGATGTAGAGGCCGATTCTGGTGGCCAATGGCTCATACCACTTGCAGAAATGGGGGCATGGTCCCACATCGACCAATCCCGTGTCCAGCCCTACCAGGAGATGCAAGTATGGGACGGAGTCAGCGATGCACGCATCTCCTTCGACTGGGCAGAGGTCGGCCGCCAGCCGAACCAGCCTACGACCATTGCCTACATGATCGAAAATGCCAACCTGACCACTGGTCTCCTCAAGCGCCTATCCGAGCTGGGCGGGGTCAGAACTTTCTCACCCACACGCGTCGAATCCATCCAATTGGGCACAGACTCTCCTGGTGATCTAGACCTGAGCTCCTGGCCCGTCGTGACCCTCAGCGACGGTCAGACCCTCGCAGCCCGCCTCCTCGTCGGCGCCGATGGCGCCAACAGTCCCGTCCGGGCGTTCGCCGGCATCCATAGCCGTGGCTGGGACTATGGACGCCACGGTGTGGTCGCAACTCTAAACCTGGAGGGTCCCGGCTGGGGCGGGCCGGAGCACAAGATTGCCTACCAGCGCTTCCTCCCGACCGGCCCCGTCGCCATGCTCCCCTTGCCCGGCAACATGGCCTCGCTCGTCTGGTCCACTGTCCCCGAGCGCGCCGCTCTCCTGCGCTCTTTGTCTCCCGCCGACTTCACCGCCATGGTCAACGCGGCCTTCCGCCTGACCCCCGCCGACCTCGACTACCTGCACGCCATCCCCGATGGGCAGGCCGAGGAGGTGGCGTGGCGCTTGCCGCACGCTGCCGCTGCCAGTAGCACCAACCCCCAAACCGCCCCACATCTCCCGATGACCGTGACGGCGGTGCAGGACAAGAGCGTCGCCGGTTTCCCCCTCAAGCTCCGCCACGCCGACACGTACATCGGCGAGCGCATCGCTCTCGTCGGCGACGCCGCCCACACCATTCACCCGCTCGCGGGCCAAGGCCTCAACCAGGGCCAAGGCGACGCCGCCAGCCTCGTCCGTACCGTCGCCGCCGCCTCGCGCGCCGGCATGGACGTTGGCGCCCAGCTCTCCCTCGAGCCGTACGTCGCCGACCGCTACCAGGCCAACAACGCGCTGCTCGGTGTCTGCGACAAGCTGCACAAGCTGTACAGCGTCGGCTCGGGACCGGTCGTCGGCCTGCGGAGCTTGGGCTTGAGGGCGGTGGATGGGCTCGGGGCCGTCAAGGGGTTGTTCATGAGGGCGGCGGCGGGGAACGGGAAGGTGGTGCGGTAGAAATCTGACAGACGGACGTTGAGTGATAACGGCGGTCGTCATATGCCTGTGTACCAATCGATGCTTTAAAGTGAACCGAACGATGGAACTGGTATACTTACTGTGGTTGCTTGTTGAGGTTGCTCGGTAAAAGCTTCAGTAAGTTGCTTAGTAGATAACCTATAAGCCCCTGTAGGCAGCTCAAATAGGCGCTTATCTATAGTGATATCCGTATAGTGATATCTGTTTTATAGTGACGTAGCTTATCGTTGGCATATATCTATTGCAATGTATTAGCTATTCTAATAGACTGGTATTTCATTAGGCGTTTCCAAGTCATCGGTCTATAGCGGACAACATATCAACATGCTATCAAGTTAAACCTGCTTCCCAAATATTTGCCGTACAGCCAGCAGCATTAGGGATCGCATCAATTGCGCACTCAATATTCTTCTCTCGCTAGACATGTGACCGCTTTTCCTTGCCTAGTCTTTCTGTTCTACTTTGCTTTTCTAGCCCGCAGCTATATTTTCCACTTCTTCATTCGTAAAATCCGTCACGTTCTTTTCCCTTTTCCCCCTTCATTGCCATATTCCCAGCAAAATGCGCCCGTTGTCTTTTACGCCATGCTCGATGCCTTACTCCACGTTGCCACGCTACATGTATAGCTTAAGGCTATAGTCCGTTTTTGCAACAGCTCCTTGCCATGCTTGACAAACACACAAGTACGTCTCTCGCTCACCCGTTAGTGAACGCTGGCCGCGCCCATCTTCTCCGTGACCTCACTCGCGGCGTTGAAGTCGGCCAGCCTCTTTTTGACCTCGTCGACCATGTTGCTCTTCTCGATGAGCACGCCGTCCTTCTCAGGGTGGCCGTCGGGCAAGCCCATCTGCTTGATCTTGACTTTGCCGTCCTTGAGCTCGTCCTCGCCGAGGATAATGGCGAAGGGCACGCCACCGGCTTCAGCCTGCTTGAATTGCTGGGGCAGCTTAGGCTTGACCTTCCAGCTGAACTCGGCCTTGATGCCGGCCTCCCACAAGGTGCGCGAGACATCCATGCGCTCGGGCAGCAGGCCAGTGAAGCCCTTGCCACCGAAGGCCATGACGAAGACGTCGATCTCGGTAAGGCGGACGGCGGCGGCCGTCTTCTCGGCCTCCATGCGCGCCTTGGTGATGCTGAAGATGCGCTCGACGCCGAAGGATATGCCAACGCAGGGGATCTGCGTCTTCCCGCTGAACATGCCGACGAGCTCATCGTAGCGGCCGCCCGCGGCGACGGAGCCGACACCGACGGACGGGTCGTCAGAACGGTCGTCGTCGGCGGAGCTGCTGGCCTTCTTCTTCTTGCTCGACTTCTGTGTGTTCTGCGCCTCCGGGGCCGCGCCGGGCGCAGAGGCGGGCGCGGAGCCCTCGGTGATGACTTCGTAGATGACGCCGGTGTAGTAGTCGAGGCCGCGGGCCAGCGACATGTCGAAGGAGATCTTAGGCATGACGTTGAAGATGTTGAGGTAGTTGAAGAGGAGGGCCATGTCATCCAAGCCCTTCTTGGCCGACTCGTTGGCTGTCAGCGTCTCGTTGGCCTGCAGCTTCGCCAGCAGGTCTTCGCCGCCCTTCTGGTTTACGTATTCACCAATCTTGTCCGCGACGACGGGATCGAGGCCCTTGTCCTCGGTCATTTCCCTGCGAACTTCGTCCCAGGGTTGCTGTTGCAGGACCCGTTAGAATGTTTTGGGATTGCTTCAACTTAATCTTGACCTACCTTGTCCAGCTTGTCGACCGCGCTAGAAATGGTACGGATTTTGTCGGTGGGCACACCGCAGACGGCAAAGATGCCATCGAGGATCTTGCGGTGGTTGATCTTAATAGTGTAGCGGCCATTCCAGCCCAGGTCCTCGAAAATCTCGGTGGTGATGCGGAGGATCTCAGCGTCGGGGAGCATAGGGTCGTAGGTGCCGGCAATGTCGAAGTCGCACTGGTAGAATTCACGCATGCGGCCCTTGGTCATGGCGGGCTGGTCGCGACGGTAGACCTTGGCGATGTGGTAGCGCTTGATGCTCTGCACGCTCGAGTTCATGGCCAGCCAGCGGGCGAAGGGCACGGTCAGGTCGTAGCGCAGGGAGCACAGCTCGCCGCCCTGGTCGGCCAGGTCGTAGATCAACTTGCTGTCCTCGCCATATTTGCCGGACAGAATCTCCTTCAGCTCGAAGACAGGGGTGTCAATTGTGACGGCGCCGTGGCGCTTGAAGACGTTGGTGATGGAGCTGAAGATCTTGTCGCGGATGACCATGTCCTTGCCCTCCCAGTCCTTGGTGCCCTTGGGGACCTTCAGCTGGAAGCCGCCGCCCTTCTTCTCTTCCTTATCTTTGGCCATTGTGGTGTCGCAGCGGCGGGGCTGCGGGGAGCAGGAAAATTGGCGGGGAAAAGTGGTGCGCAGCAGCGGGCGGACTCGAGCAGGATTGGAGCGGAGTGACGGCGCAGCGGCGGTCGCGAGGGCGCGGCAGAAATTCGACATGCACGGGCTGCGGTCGGTGGAGGGGCAGTCGAGCGGGGGATTTTGACTCACTATCAAAAAGACTCATCCATGACGGCAGTCGCGATGAGCCGACCTCTCTCTTGGCGCATGCACGGACCCGGGCGGTAGAGGCAGGCGCACGCGTCCAAGCTCCAGGCGCACCACCAACCACACCAAACAACCTCGCTCGTCCATGTGGTTTGGCCATCATGGCCCCGCAGGCTGCCATCCAGGCCGCTGACATCTCCGATGCCGCCCGCAGGAGCTTGCTGCTGCTGCTTGAAGGCGTAAGTAAGACTCCCTACCACGCGCATCTCCGATGCAACACACGTGCTGATGACTCCGGCTGTTCCAGATCCGCGGCAAGAAAAACATCGTCTTCGAGAAGGCCTTGTCTGGTCCGCTCAATTTACTTCTTAAATTCTCAACGCTCCAGGAGTACGGCGTGGACAAGCCTTTCTTCTTGGAGACCGGCAACGTCGACTCTACCCAGCGCAATGTTGTCTTCATCGCCCGAGGGGACAGGGCCAAGACCGTTCTCGCCATAGCCGGTATGTGTGTGTGGATCTGCAAGCAGTAAGAATGCTTCTCGTAACTTCTGCCCCGTCATCCTTCTCATTTACCACGGGAACAAAAGAGGTTACGACGAGGCAGCCTACTCGTCGTAATCAGTCGTTTCCCTATATGGATCATGATTATGCACACTTCTTCCGAACCCTCGGAGCGGGAACCAATTAGCCAAGTAGACATACATCCGTGTCTGCCTGGTCAGTCGCTTCCCAAAAGCGGTGCTGTATCACAAGCATAACCACAGGCTCTCCTGTCTGATGCATCAACGGGCGGAGGGTACGAATTGTAATGCTGACATATCTGTTACAGAGCAAATCAAAAAGCTCCGACACAATGGCATAGTCGAACATGAATTCTCCGTGTTCTGGGTGCCCCGAAGAACCCTTGTATCCGACCAGGTTCTGGAGGAAGCCGGTGTGCTAGGCGAGGTCAGTGTGGCAGAATGGCCGTTGAATTTCGTGCCTTTGTCCGATGATCTACTTTCCTTGGAGCTGGAGGACTCAATATCAGATCTCTACGTGGTAAGAATACGCATCACAGTCCTTGAATATCCCATCTGACGGTCACTATAGCGCAAGGATCCCACTCCCACATATCTGGCAGCGAGAGCTCTCATGCAGCTGCAACAGCAGCATGGCCTCTTCCCCCGTATAGTGGGCAAGGGCGACAATGCGCGCCGACTAGCGGATCTCCTCGTCCGTATGCGCACCGAAGTCGTGGCTGGCTCGGGGTCAACAACAGAGTCACCGTTGGGACTGACCCCTAGCAATGTCCTGGAGAGCTTGATCATCATCGATCGAGAAGTTGACTTTCCCACGGCCCTCATGACCCAGTTGACCTATGAAGGTCTTCTGGATGAAGAGTTCCATATTCAGTCCAATCAAATCGAGGTTGACTCCTCCGTCGTTGGGGCTGCAGGCGCAGGCACGTCACAAGGCGGCGCCTCGTCTTCTGCTGCTCCTTTAAGACGCAAAATCCCGCTTGAACCCTCAGATACCCTTTACAGCACTCTCCGAGATACTAATTTCGCAACCGTTGGCCCGCTGCTCAACAAGGTGGCGCGACGTCTCCAGTCGTCATACGAGAACCGCAACATCCAGCAGAAGTCGACTGCGGAGCTCCGTGACTTTGTCTCGAAGCTCCCAGGCTTTCAACAGGAACAAGCCTCCCTCAAACTTCATACCAATCTCGCCGAGGAGATCATCAAGCAGACCCGCTCGGACATCTTCTCACGCATACTCGAAGTCCAGCAAAACTTGGCCGCCG
The DNA here is from genome assembly GCF_021436955.1 of Diplodia seriata. Taxonomy (NCBI): domain Eukaryota; kingdom Fungi; phylum Ascomycota; class Dothideomycetes; order Botryosphaeriales; family Botryosphaeriaceae; genus Diplodia; species Diplodia seriata. The sequence goes on along the minus strand of NW_027117315.1, from coordinate 1,850,769 downwards.
GCGCAGACCCCAGCAGTCAACATGACAACATCGAGGAGCTAATGTCACGCGGTGTCAAGATTGAGACCATCTTGCGCCTGCTCTGTCTCGAGAGTTGCCTGCACGGCGGCATCAGACCGCGCGATCTGGAGAACTTCAAGCGCGCCGTCCTCCACGGCTACGGGCACCAGCACCTCCTGACGCTCACCTCTCTGGAGAAAGCCGGCCTCCTCGTGCCCCGCAGCGGCGGTCTGGGCGTTGGCGCGAACCTGGGCGGCGTGGGCGTAGGTGTGGGCGTGGGCGGGGGCAGCGCCGCCAGCCGGGCGAACGCGGTGACCAACTACAACTCGGTGCGGCGGTCGCTGTCGCTGATCGTCGACGAGGTCAACGAGGCCGAGCCCGACGACGTCGCGTACGTCTTTTCCGGCTATGCGCCGTTGTCGGTGCGCCTCGTCCAGTGCGTACTGCAAAAGGACTACATCAACGCCCTGGCGTCCGCCCGGCCCGCCCCCGGCGCCAACGCCGCGCAAGCCGCCCAACAGCAACAGCAGCAGCAGCAGCAGCAGATGTCCGGTTCCGCCCTCGCCAACGCCCAGGGCTGGCGCCCGTTCGAGGACACGCTCCGCTACATCCGCGGCGCCACCGTCGACGAGGTGCAGGCCGGCGAGGAAAAGGCCGTGCGCGCGCGCCAGCTGCTCAACGGCCATCACCACGGCAGCAATGGCATCAGCGCCCCCGGCGAAGGCAAGACCGTCGTCGTCTTCTTCCTGGGCGGCGTCACGAGGGCGGAGGCGTCAGCCCTCCGCTTCGTGGCCAAGTCTTTGGCCGAGGAGGGACGGGGAAGGAGGCTGATTGTGGCTACGACGAGCGTCATCAATGGCGACAAGGTTGTGGGTAGCGCTGTGGAGAAGGGGTCGCTGGGTGCGCATGTTTGAGTGATGGGTAGTGGGGGGCGAGGGAAGTGAGTCTTTCTCAGGACTGTGGAGATGTGTGAATAATGAGAAATTTTCGTACTACTTTCGCTGTGGTGATGAAGGCAATACCGCATCCCCCAATCAAATCGTTCATTGGCCCATCCATCTGCTGTGCAAGAAGATGAAAGTAGGCAAACCCAAACAATGGGATAAATTGAGACGGGGAAAGGGAACATCCACTGGCTGATGGTTGCAAGAGCCTCGTACCAGAACCCTAGGCTTTCCTTGCGCGGGGAGTCTGACACATATATATGAATGTAGATAGGGGTTCCAAATAACGCAAAAGCATCTAGACAAGGGCTTCATTTGTCCGTATAAGTAGAGTGGACAAACTTAACTGCACTCACTTTACCCTCGGAACAATTAAGTTACCGTGGTACCCTCCTGGCGAACAGAAGAGCCAGTGGTGGAAACTATGTGGTTCCGCACGGTGCTGAGTGCTTATTAGCGCTCACCGCAGCATATGCGTATTGATCACAGCCGTGGATCTACTCCAAGTCGAAGAAAGTATCTGCGATTCTTCAAATTCTTGGTTTCCATAAGTCTTTTATTCAGGTATTCACAGGTTGTCTAGTCAAACCCTTATTGTTTTCTCTCCCCCTTTGTTTTCTTGAGCACTTGCTTCGTGCACCGTGCCGAAATACGGCCGGCGCAGACCAAGCGTTCAGCACTAAACAATAGACAGAATGAAACACAGCACAACTCAAGAGCGCTGCTGTGTTGAACGTAGGCGCTTCGTTCCTTTTCCCCCTTCACCTCGGAAATGGTTTTGTATCCTCCGCCACCTAGGCGTCATGCTGTGGAAAAGGAGAGAGTGGCCAAACAAATGATGCTGAACGCTTATCAAAACAGTTATCCGAAGATGGTTTATGGTTGGTGGTGTGTAGCGGGTAGGGCCGTTTCCGCCGTCTCTTCGTCAATTAAAATGGCTCTATCCAAGTCTTTTAGGGTTTCAACTCCAAGAAGGTAAGTAAAGCTGGTCTATAGGTAACAAGGTGAGTATGTCGTGGGTAGGTTGTTGAGGAGCTCGGACCGATGGTTGAGTAATGGATGCACGGGCGATTGTCTCCCGCCGAAGGTCGAGAGCCGGGGAAGGCGCGAAGGCAAGTCACGTATATCGTGATGACAACGTTTGTACGGGGTTTCGCGCGATCGGATGAGCTTGTCGTCTTAATCGCTCTTTCTCCCGGTGCCGCCGTTGGCCATGGAGCGGGTGACGCGCCTCTCCGGCTCCGCGCTGATGGGGGCAGTCTTGCCACCGATATTCTCCTTCTTCGGCGGGATAGTCAGGCAGTTGATACCGAGGAAATTGCAAATGCTTGACACGACAAGGACGGCCCAATTGGTGTAGACGACGGCGGCGAAGATAAAGTAGCTTCTCAGATACCAAAGCTCCACTTGCGCAGTGACAGGTGCCCATGCCAGGCCCAAGCGCGGGAGATTGACGAGAATCGCACCGCCAATGAGCGGAACAAGCATGACGGTCCAGTAAGGGAAGGGCTGGCGGGTGAGATGCGCAAGAATGATTTTGGTGGTCATACGGCCAAAGACGAGGCTCATAGTCAGGCACCACAAGACTAGATGGCCGCCATTCTTGCCCTTGGTCTCCCAATCTTCCAGGATGCTCGAGTATGGGCTTCCCAGCCATGCGCAGGTCGCTGCGGTGAAGACGATCATAGGGGTCCACTCCTGGAAGACTGGAAGCACTGGTTTTCCCTCGGCACGGCGTGCGCGCGCAACATTGACCACACAAGCAGGCAAATGCGCGATGAGGAACGATCCTAGGAGGATGGGGACCCAGAAGTCACGGAATGTCGTCATCGGGGAAATGTATCCTTCCAGCGAGGGAAAATGGCGGACGAGGGAAGTGGACCAGATCTCAGGTCCATAATGTGCGGACATGATCATCATGGCGCAGGCAATAATGAGGCCCTCTGCAAACTCGTCAGTTCCGTAACATGGACAGCATTGGGCGTAAGAGCCTCTGGAGCGCATGTGGTCTTACCTGTCGGCCCATTGAAATATCCAAGGTACAGAGTATGAGTATGGTATGTTTCCCACGTCGAGAAAAACATCGGGAGACATGGGATCAGGGCGGTGAAAGCGCCGGTCTTGGTGGCTCCGTAGCCCATGGCTGCGGTCTCGAGGAGACTGCCAAGGGTGCAGTTGAGCGAATCGATGCCGTGGCTGCGACAAAATGTTAGGTGACACGTTTCCGCGCTTTGGCGTGCGTAGGGACGTACTCGAACAATTCTCCCAGTCCGCTTGAGGTTCCTGTGCGCCGAGCCTGCTTGCCGTCCACGTTGTCCATGGTGGAGTACCTGGGGGAAACATGTGAGAAAGTGGGTCTGCCAAGCGCATGAAGGTCTCTCACATCCAAAGGCCAAAGGCAAAGCTGTAGTACAGCCAAGGAGGCGCCTACACATCACGCAATTGCATCAGCATATTTGCGCGGGCAAATGAGGCGTGCGCCCGGGGTCCAAGGGGCTATACCGGTCCGACAAGATCAGGGACGAAAAGCTCGAGCAGCGCTACGTTTCCGAGGATGAAGAAGAACCCCAGCAGGGTGACCATGTTCGGGGCCAGCCATAGCGGCAGGATCTCGACGAATGCATTCCACTGTATCACGGCTGTGTCAACACGGCGAGCGGCGGCGGGCGGGGGATGCGGCGCATGGGAGGCGTACGTAATGTTTGAGGATGTAGCGGGAGACGAAGCTCTTGTCGACGCTCTGGTACTTGTAGGTCTTCAGATGGGCCAGAGCCTCCTCCGACACACATTCGTGGGCGGCGGTGTCTGGTCACAGGCGCACCCGTCAGCGGTTGGCACGGAATGGAGCGCGGATTGGAACGGTACATCGGCTCTGGATCTGGTCGTGGATCTGGGACTCGAGGTCTCCGGACTTACTCTTCCCCATGCTTGCAGGTTGGTCTCGGGTGCACGGGCTCAGGGAAGGCAAAGAGAAAAAGAAGAGAAGGTCCGGAAGGCGTGGGAAGTCGCGACGCCATGCACCCTACGCGGATCGGAGTGTTGCGCGGACAGTTGGTCAGGGCGGAAGCTCGGGGGTCGGAAATTCGCCAGCCGCCGCATGTGCTCTGGGCTGGTGCTGCCGGAGGAGCGAGCGAGGATCAGGGTGCTGCGGTGCCGAGCACCGCCCAGCACCAGGGGTCTGCGCCCGCGACGCCTGCGGCCGTCCGTGACGTGCCACCCGCCGCGAGTCTGGGGAAGTTGTGTACTCGTCGTTCGTTGTTTTCACATGTCCGCTTTGGTCGTGAAGACAAGCATTCCTATCGTTCTGTACCGCCTAGGTTCTTGTCCGCGGCCCCGATAAGCCTGCACGCCGCCTGACTCGCGCGCCCCACGCCGCCAGCATTTTTCGTGCAAACCACTGCCTGGCGTCTGGCACCACAACCGCCCGACCTGCTGCCACACAGTCTAACGCCCTCACCGCCGGCTGCGACGGCACCGCTCCTGTGGCGCAAACATGTGGGTGCGCGGACTGTGCGGCGGTGCTTGTGCTGCCTGCAAGCTGCGCCTCCGGCCAGGTCCACAACTATTCTCACATTTTCCAATTCGCTTTTCACTGCCCTGTTCGTGCCAAGCTCAGACATTAATGCTTTCAATTGCATGCAATTTACGTATGTGCTGCCCGTCCCATGCCTCTCATGACTTCATGTTCTCGTGAGCCATCCTGCGACGGCATCCCAAATAGGAAACCCCATGATACACTCCCGTAAAAATCACCCAGTGCCCGGGGCCGTACGGAGCCTTTATTTTTTTTCTGGAGCCCAGGTTTTCGCAATGGTCGGATCATAGCGTGTGCTCTTCAGCGGCCCGTAAAAGGGCGGGTTGCGTCATCTGCAGCGTCGCCAGCAAACTTGCCAAGAGGGTTGTTGACGGTGCCGCCCGCAAGGTTTGCGACGCCGTTCTTGAAGTCCTTGATTTCTTTCTGGTCGGAAGCAGGCACCTTGTTGATTTGGTCTGCGGCGGGTCAGCAAGGCCGGGTTCAAATTACATGCAGCACCAGGCGGCATACCCTTGAGGAGGTAGGAGGCCTTATTCTCGCCCATGGTGCTCAAGGCCTTCTCCTCGAGCTCGCGCTTGAGCGCTGGTGGGATACCGAAGAAGTAGACGTAGACGGTTAGGGCGGCGAGAACGCCGGCAAAGACGGAGAAGAACGTGGCTGCGGTGGGCATCTTGGCTGATTCTGGCGGTGCTAGTGGCCCAGGAGCGTGATTCGGTGGTAGATCGGTCTGCGGCTAGTAATAGGAACACGGCTGACGGGTAGCGATTAGCGACTCTAGAGGCGAGGTTTATGCTGGCGGATGGTGTTTATAAGAGGTGCCTGCACCTGCGACGGCTATGACGTCTGCCGCCGAGCAAGCTGGTTTTGGCCGCCGTTGCCTTGCTGCCGCATTGCACGGCAGAGCCGGTCGCCTTAGGTAGGGAAGCGGCGGGAACTGCTGGTCCGCGCCAGGGCAGCTGAAGGCCGGCAGGCGCAGCGCTGGGCGAGACCGCGGGCGGCGTGACGCCTCCAGCATTTGGTGCTCTCGCGACTCTCGCCTGGCCGCCAATCAAGGCGGGGCAAAGGCGGCACCCGCAGCCGGGGCAGCCCAGGTCAGGGTCCGTTGATAGCGGGCACGAAACGAAACGGCCTGGTGTTCGCACTCCCATCTCTACGTTTCGCGCGTCCTGAGACACTAGCATAGCCTTTACGAAGTCGGCTGCTAAGCCACCTCCATATCAGCCGCACGGTGTCAGCCTCGCGCAGAGCGGAAGCCGTGCCCCGCCTACAGCACAATTATCAGCTCCAGCCGCTCACACCCAAGCAGGCGCCGCCGTCAGACCTGTACTTTCTTTCGTCACAACTTCTTTTTCCGTCCTTGCCCTCGGGTACTATACCTGGCGCTCAGCCTGACCGTCGGGCCGTTGCTTCCACGCTCCCCTCCTGCATCTCCGCTCTCTGCACTCCTCCGCGCGCCCTCAGCTTGACCGAAAACCTCCTCCCTACCCCTACCCGAGAACAATCGCGAAAAACAGGAGCTACAGCCGTCAGAATGAGTCGTAGGTCAACCCCGACGCCATTGCCACATGCAGTGCTGACCGCACCCCGCGTTGTTCAGTTTCAGGCATGCTTAACAAGCTGCACGGTCAGCCCGACAGCTACGACAAAAAGTGCGTGATACCGCTCCCACCGCCGACTGCTCCCTACTGAACGATCCCACGACAGATCCAAGTACCGCTTCGGCAAGACCCTCGGTGCCGGCACCTACGGAATCGTGCGCGAGGCGGATTGCCCTGAGGGCAAGGTCGCGGTCAAGATCATCCTCAAGAAGAATGTCAAGGGCAATGAGCAGATGGTCTACGATGAGCTGGAGATGCTCCAGCGCCTGAAGCACCCGCACATCGTCCGCTTCCACGACTGGTTTGAGTCGAGGGTACGTGGGCACCGCGCTTACAAGAGCAATTGGTGCTGACGCTTGCCAGGACAAATACTACATTGTCACCCAGCTTGCCACCGGAGGCGAGCTTTTCGACCGCATTTGCGAGAAGGGCAGGTTCACAGAGAAGGATGCTGCCGAGACCATTCGCCAGGTCTTGGACGCCGTCAACTACCTGCACCAGAACAATGTCGTCCACAGGGGTAAGGACGCTTGAATCCCGCTTGGTTGTGCGTTTATTGACACTTGCGTAGATCTCAAGCCCGAGAACCTTCTTTACCTTAGCCACGACGAGGATTCCTCCCTCGTGCTCGCCGATTTCGGTATTGCGAAGATGCTCGACTCGCCTGACGAGCAGCTCACCACCATGGCCGGTTCCTTTGGATATGCCGCCCCGGAGGTCATGTTGAAGCGCGGACACGGCAAGCCCGTTGACATGTGGTCCATGGGCGTCATTACCTACACCCTGCTCTGCGGTTACTCTCCCTTCCGGAGCGAGAGCTTGGCGGATTTGATTGAGGAATGCAAGAACGGCCGCGTTGTGTTCCATGAGCGGTATTGGAAGGAGGTTAGCAAGGACGCGAAGGACTTCATCAACAGCCTTCTGCAGCCTGAGCCCGAGAACCGTTCGACGAGTGCGGTAAGCAAAAGGATCACTGTGGGTACAATGCACGTTACTCATATTCTCTACAGGAAGCTCTCGCGCACCCCTGGCTCAAGGGCGAGACTGCATCCGACCACAACTTGCTGCCCGAGATCCGCGCCTACGTCGCCAAGGCCCGTCTTCGCCGCGGTATCGAGCTGGTCAAGCTCGCCAACCGTATCGAGGCGCTCAAAATGCAGGAAGACGAGGAAGAGGACGTGCCCGGCGAGGCGGACGTGCCGGCGAACGCGAGGGAGGCTGCTGGCGAGGCCCTTGGAGGCGCCTCAAACGCACCGGCCTCTCCCCACAAGAGGAGTCTCAGCAAAATTGCCAAGGGTGCCATCTTCCGGGAGGTTGTGCTCGCCAAGGTGCGCGAGATGAAGGCGGAGGAAGACAGGAAGAAGTTTGAAGCCGAATCGGCTGCGAAGCACTGAGGGGTCTACTGTTACATACATTCTTGAAGCGGGACGTTAGAGAGCAGAAAGGCAGGCATTTCTACTGCTGGGGATTTCATTGCACGGGTTCCAGGTATTCTTGTTGATTAGCGATACCCTGTAGGAAGAAAAAATCGACACAAGCGGTATTCGTGGTCGCAAACAGCTCTGTAGTCGCATCCGTGGTTGGTTGAAGGTGGAGTGGGTTGCCGGTCACGTGAAATTCCTTAGCTGGCGTTTGGGCCAACACCTTGCTTGGCACCGCGATCGAGACGCGATTGAGCTGCTGCTGGCCACACGCTGCTGCGCACCACCGCGACCCCCCGAAGCGCATTCACGCCCGCCGATCCCTAAGGCCTGCTGCGCACGCCGTTCCCTGCGCAACCACCCGCAAGCACGATGGAGCGCGAATCGAAGCGCAAAGCTGCACCACCCGCGACACCCGAAACCGAGGGTCGCGCATCCAAAAGACAGAAGCTGCCGGTAAGTGCGCGCACTCCCAGGCGTGCGGGGTGCCATTTCGAGGTGGCGCTGGGTGTCGCAGCCCGGGCTGTGGATGCGTCGCGGTTGAGCTTCCTGGTCCAACGCGCGACGCTTAACGGGCTTCGGCCTTGACCAGCACCAGGCTGTCCACCCTACCCGCTCGCTCCCCTCTTCAAACCACCGCAGCCGCCGCGAGCTCGCCCGCCTGGCCTCAAGCCCGCTGCAACCCTCGGTGCAAAGCGCCCTTGCCGCCCACAACGCTAACGCAATGCACCGCGCTCCAGGACGACGACAATGGCGAGAAGGAGACGCCAGAGACGACTTTCGTCAAGGGAATGAAGTTCCTGGAGACCATGAAGGCGGCGAAGGATAAGACGTGAGTGCTTCTGCCGCTCCGCCCTGCGCGCATGCAGCCCACCGCTGACCTGCTTCACCGAATCGCAGCGGCCGCCCTATTGCGACCAGCTTTCTCGATCTGCCCGACAAGGTACCTATCTGCGAACGGCACCTCCGCCTTCACCGCGCCTGTTGACTGACCTGCCTGCAGGGTAGCATTCCCGAGTATTACCAAGAGATCAAGCTACCCATCGCCTTCAGCACCATCGAGGTACGCCTTCCCGTCGCCCTCTTGCCGCCCAAGCATTTCATAAAGCACTTGATACGTCCGCACACTGCTTCGGAGGGGATTCGAGAGGGCCGGGATCATGCTTGCATGGTCGCGGACACGCTGCAATTTCCCTGTTGCGCAATTCTGTAGCAGCGGCTAACTTCGCATCAGGCCAAGCTGCAAGCCAGAGGATATCCCACGCTTGCCGCCGTCGAGAGCGATGTCAAGCGCATGGTCAACAATGCAAAGCAGTTCAACGACAAGAATTCCGCCATATACGCCGATGCCGAACGCGTGCGCAAGACAGCCTCTAATTTCATGACCAAGAACAATCCGGCCTATAGGACTCCAGGATACTCGGCGATTGCTACCCCCATCCCGGGAGAAGAAGCAAATGGCGTTCCCAGCAGCGTCACTCGTCAACTCAGTGAGCGCCCGAAGCGCAATGCTGTCGTTGCTCAGATTGCGGCCCAGCATGCTCAGGCTACACCGTCAGCTACACCGTCAAGGACGCGCAAGTCGGATAGACATTCGACGCCACGGCAAGAAAAGACCCCGGGCGAGGAAACGGACTTTCGAGGCAAGACATTCCAAGAGGCTCAGGAAGCGCTCGTGCAAGAATTCATTCACTACGTGGATCCGGAAGAGTAAGCCTAAGCACCGCCCATACATGTTCCCGGTCGTGTGCTGACCAACCCGCAGGGGTCTCCAAATCTATCAGCCCTTCGTCAACCTTCCCAATCGCAGTTTGAAAGAATACTATGCTACAATCCCTACGCCCATGTCCCTCAATCAGGTCATGAAGAGAGTCAAGGGCTGGATCAACCGCGAACACGGCTTCAGCGGAACGAGCGACTTCAAGAACTGGCAGCAACTTGAAGAGTGCGCCAGCCTGATTTGGTTGAATGCTCGGGAGTTCAACGAGGATGGTAGTGAGATGTACAACTTGGCCGGCGAGTTCGAGGTACTTTATATCAGCCCCGATCTATCTTGGGTATCTAACACTCGTTAGGAACATTTCAAGAAACGACTAGCGGACGCGATGGAGAAGGTCCCGGCGCCGAAACAGACGATCAAGCTTACCATGGGCTCGCAACAACAGCAGCAGTCTCAGCAACAGAAACCGTCCGGGATCAAGCTCCGTCTAGGAGGAAGCAAGAACAGTCCTGCGCCGAATGCCTCGACCCCGGGAACGCCTGGGGGACGTAGTTCAAGCACACCAGGCGTCATCGTGGACAATGATGCGTTAGAACGACAGCAAAAACATGTGCAGGCTGGAATGAACGGGGGGCCGTCGTCATCCGGAGGACCTGTATGCAACCCCCTCAGCTTCGTATCGATCCCTATTCTGTACAGCTCCTGACACCTAATCTACAGGGAATCGGCACTGCGCGCAGCGGATCCGCTGCTTCACCCGTCCCTAACGGGGTGAAGAGCGAGAATCAAGCGGGCCAGTCTCCCGCGCTCGACAGTATACGCCCTTCCAGCGCGGTACCCGACGCAAAACCGGGAGCATCTTCGCAGCCTCTTAGTAGCTCCATGATGGCGCCTGGTGCTTCTCGTCCGGCAAGCGGAAGCCCATACACCAATGGGCACATGAACATGCCTCATCCATCTGCTCACCCGCCAAACGGCTTCGACAACAAGCACCGGCTGCCTGGATTCGGTACGTTCTTACTGAGCTTTGCAGCCCATCTTCCTTGCTGACTGTGAGGCAGATATTGCCGACGCGCTCCTGCCCAATATCGCTATCCACAGCCATCCGGCTCTGAAGCTCAGCCGACCGTTCAAGTTCAACATTCCGGCGTCGAAAAGCCTCTCGCAACAGTCCATCACAATGTCACTTCCGAGCTCGCACTCGTCGATCCAGATCAAGCCGGTTGTCCCAGTCGCTCAGACGCAACGCCCTTGGCGGCTCTTCGTCAATGTCAACAACACGCGCATCTCGGAGGTGTACCAACCACCAACGCAGCAGCAGCAACAGCAGCAGCCCAATTCTAGCGGGTCGCCGGAGAAGCCGCAGCAACAGGCACGCGAGAAAGGCCACCCGATCTTCGAAGCCAGGTTGCAGCCTGGGGTCAACCGAATCGACGTAGAAGTGATTGCGGGAACGGCCCCGATGCAGGTGCGCGGACAGCCGGTGCCGAAGGAGCGGGACGCGGTTGAGATGGAGAAGTGCACGGTCTTCGTCAACTTGATGCGGGCATAATGATATAACAAACATGTAGCATACCCAATCATCGCATAGCATCGACGATGAGTGATGCGGCAGGGGTATGGTTTTGTTTTTTCGATTCTGAAGGGACTCATAGCCCAGAGGTTTGCATATCGGCAAGGGTTGCGTGCTTCGGCTCTGCTATTCAGGTGCTTGCAGATGCATTTACGAGCAGGCCGAACGGCTGGCCGGCATTTTGGGTTGTTGGCAAATTAAACACGGGGCTGGGCAGTGGTGTAGTATGCAAAATCGATTTGTGTTCCTTTGACACTGATCAGTACAGCGGCTCCGATATCGTACGCCTCCTCGCCGAAAGAGAGGCATGGCCCAATCGGAACATAGCGCACCCTCGCTTTCCCCAGTTCTTGTTGTGCCAACATATCCCCTCACCCATCTGGGGCATACGCAGTAAGTGATTGACAAGGGTCCGACGTCGGACTGACGTAACGAGCTGTCCACACGACCACGTATATTAGACAGCTGAATGTACCGCTGGAAAGAAAGCCCACAAACACTCTCCAGTCCTTTGCTGCTGCTGCATAGGTAAACCTTTGTCGCGAAAAGCATCCACCATGTCCTTCTTGCGCGCCATCTCCCGGCCCACCAGAGCAACTTCCCTCAACCTGGCCAAGCCCTCCCCTTCCACACTCGCCCGACCTTTCTCGTGCGCCGCACCTCGCCTCTCTCCATCCTCCAATGACAACTCCCCCAAGATCCTCCTCGAAGACGCGGCCAACGGCTTCGGCCACATCCGCCACAACCCTGTCCCACCCAAGCCGCGCACCCGGGGCGTGACGGAGATCCGCGGGCCCTACTACAGCGTCATGGGCCCGCGCTACCTGTCGGACGTGCTGGAGACCATGGGCCACCACGTCGACGGGCTGAAGTTCGCGGGCGGGTCCTTCTCGCTGTTCCCCGAGCCCCAGCTGCGCGAGCTGCTCGACATCGCGCACCGGCACGGCGTGTACGTGTCGACAGGCGGCTGGATGGAGCACGTGCTGGCCGGCTCGGGCGGGGACGTGGGCAGGGGCGTCGACCGGTACCTGGAGAAGCTGAAGGAGCTGGGCTTCGACGTGGTCGAGGTGAGCACCGGCTTCCTGAGCCTGCCGCCGGACGACTGGATGAGGGTGGTCGAGCGCGTGCACCAGAAGGGCATGAAGGCGAAGCCGGAGCTGGGCATCCAGTTCGGCGCGGGCGGCGACACCGAGGCGGGCGAGTTGGAGGCCATGGGCACGAGCGACCCCAGCCGGGTGACGAACTTGGCGAAGAGGTTTGTGAGGGAGGCGGGCGTCGAGAGGTGCATGATCGAGAGCGAGGGCATTACCGAGAACGTGACGAAGTGGCGGACGGATGTGATCCAGCAGATTCTGAGGGAGGTGCCGCTGGAGAACGTCATGTTCGAGGCGGCGGACCCCAAGGTGTATAACTGGTAAGTGGTTTCGCTTCGTTGCCCGACTTGAGCTGACCTTGCGCAGGTACATTCGCGAGTTTGGCGTCGATGTCAACCTCTTTGTGGACCACTCGCAGATCGTGCAGCTGTCGTGCTTGCGCCATGGTATCTGGGGCATGGCGGACACTTTCGGAAAGATCACGACTTTCCGGCCTTGAATTTCGAGACTGGGTCCTGATTAATGACGAGGCAATACAAATTTCAATAATGGTGTCTACCAGTGTTCGTTTTCTCCACCTGTGCTATTTGAGTGTGATGGTTAGTCTTTTCCAACATCTCAAAATCAATCAACAATAGTCTCCTGCTTCTTGAAAGCCTCTTATCTCTTGGCTGTCTCTCCTTGTTGGAAGCAGACGATCCCTTGTTGAGCTTTTGCGATCTTGGCATGCTCACTTCATCCTCGATACTACTTAAACCCTTCTTCGCTCCACATTGACGCGTCAAGCGGACGATACACATCTGAAGCTCTGTCATATCGCGTTGAGGTACCAAGGATCCAGCCTTGCCATTCGAGCCGCACCCTTACCGTTATCCTCGGCCTACGGCGGACATGGCAATTCATGCCAGCGCACCTTTGTCGGCTCCCCACCTGTCTGGAATTCACCAAGTCGGACCTGCAGGGTGTGCAGTTCGTTCGGGGTTGCTGGGGTAACACTGTTGCGCTACCTCATAAGCTGCGAAAGAGTGGCATCAAGGCAAATCACACTGTCCTCCGACATGTCCGTGAGCACGACTCTTATACGATGGCTTCGAATGATCCATGGCCGTGGAGAAAAAGGAGGATCACAGCACCGTGAGCGGGCCATGCTCAATTGCAGCAGAAAGAGAGAAGAGAGAATGAACAGGTAAATTGAAATGGGTTTCGACACTAGGTTCTACCGAAGTCGGGATTGCTGGGTAAGCGTCATCTTTCTGCAAATCCGATTCGTAATTCGATGACGCATGTTTCCCGTCAAATTATCGGACAGGGTGCACATTCACACCCATCGCATGTGGTTACGAGCTTCGAAAATGATGCGCATGTCATCGAGTGTACAGAATCACGCCCGACCTGTCGAAGCAGACTCTAAGCAGGCTCGATTAGCAGGGAGCAGTCAAGAATGCGGCTAGGAGTTCGGATGGAACAGATATCTGGTAGGTGGTCTGTTGGTACACTGGCACGTCCGTGCCAGGAAGGGTCTCCCAACACACCACCTTTGCCACTGGATAAAGAAGGTGCAAAGAAAATCCCCAAACACCAGAAACTGAATCGCCAAAACACTCGACTATGGCCTCCTAAGAGGGCCGGCACCGATGATAGTTGAAGGATTATATCTTCGAAGACCATGCCTTGCGAGCGACACCCGCATCCATGGGTACCGTACCAGGACTTCCACATCTGCGAGTGCGAGACCATCTGCAGCTTCTGTCTCGCAGACCTTAAGCAGCCTGAGGCCTTGGTGAAACACGTCTACTCGAATCACCGTACCAGGCATCTCCGCAATTATCCAATTATCAAATCACTCTTCCAGGTATATCTCAAGCGGTCGGAAGCCGTCAGAGCTAAGTTGTAGGCGTATGTCTGCACCCTTCACTTACCAATCGCTAACGCCGCTTTTTGTAGCATCACCTCTCCGTGCCGTTGTGTCGACTATGGGCACTCGACTCAAGGACGCGACTCCCCGCACCATGACTCCGGGTTGCAACAACTGCAATCAGCAATACCTAGCAACCGGCCGACTCCTCCACTTGACGTGGATCCGACTCAGAGTTCGAAGCGACGCGCGGAAGAGCCAGCCTCCGCGGAGAGCGTTCGCCCTCGTGCACGGAAAAAGGCGAAGGTTGGTTCAAGTGCGAGCAATCACTCAAGCGCTGTCTTTGAAGAAGCTGCCCCTGAACCTCCACGCTCCCTCAAAACTACCGCGCAGACACATGGAAATGGAGGGAATGAGCTTCTGACACCCCTCTATCCATTTCCACACTCATTTCCTCACAAATCTGTGTCTCGTGAAGCTCAAACTACCTACAGCGCAGCAACAACAAGTCAAGACCTCGACAAGATTCCAACCATCTCCGTTTCAGAACCATGCGAGGTTTTCGACATGGCCCCCCTCCGCTCGACCCTATCCCCAAACGACATCGACGGCCCATCACGCGTCGCACCGTTTCCACAAACCTTCCCCACATACTACCCCACGCCGGGACGTAACGATTACTACTACTACCAACCTGCTTCCTACCCGGACCCCTTACACACTGAACACTATCTCTCCGATCCTCAACTTGGCCCGTACGACCCTTTTCTTATTCCTGCCCACCTTCCGGCAACAACCGAAGGTTTGCTCATCCCCGCCGTTACCGCTCCCATAGCAGCAGCTGAGCAGTGGCATTGCCTCGACCTACTTGCAGATATGTACGATTGGCCACCGTCCACGCAACAAGTTCACCAAGCGCTCGAGCGACCAGGCGACATGATGAGATCAAATGTCAATCCCAAGTGACGAGGGGAGGAAGAATTCTTACCAAGTTCCGTACACACAAGCCCTTTGATTGCGTTCTTATCTTCGATCAATATGCTCGCTGTTCCGTCGCCCCGCCCCGCCCCTCACCCTCCCCCCCAAAAAGGAAAATACTTTGTCAGATAGCCATCTGACAGACGAAAAACAGGCACCCCTATCAAAACCACTGCTTCTCATCCAATATGAAAGCGTTCCGTTTCCGCCCATCGCGTTCATATCCTTCTTCCTTGAGCGCGTTTCTGTTTACCGTGGTCGTTCGGAATAGTTATACAGCGAGTAGTAGTAACCTCGACGCAAGAATCATTTCTCAACGTTTAAGAAAGATTGACGGGAATGTACAGCCATGGAGAGCACCCCCTCGAATCAACTAGCGAAAAGTGTAGGTATTTATTGGTAATAACGGTAGAATGATGACATGATGGCAGGAAAGCAAGCTAGCTCCTTGTTATGTGGGTTATAATGGACTCAGCGGGTAAATAAGCATGAAGGACTCACCACCATACTTAGATGGGTAGCCGAATCCAATGTGTTAAAATCAAAAAGCATTGCATGGAATAATCCTTGTGCGCATTATATTTCAACACAATGTCGGGACGTAGATGCGATCTTGTTTGATAGGGAGCTGAATCCAATGTCTGGACGCATTTGTGCGCATTTAAAGCTCACATCTACGTCGGGACATTGGATTCAGCTACCCATCTAAATATGGTGCGATGATGTCCGAAGGCAGATATGAATGTAGCGGACAAAAAAAGTTGGCCTCTCCGGTCGTTCACCGAGGACAATACACACTTTCCAAATAGGTAGGTAGTTGAATACAAGATCCGGACGTAAATGTGCGCACTTAAAGCTCCCATCTACGTCCGGATCTTGTATTCAACTACCTATGTAAATGATGATACAGTATCTGTGTAATAATACAGATTGTGCAGGTACTCTCACAGGGAAACGGTTGCACAACACGGAAGCTTTTTGAAGTAAACACTCGTAAATTCTCGACCACTATACGCGCCCTACGTACTTGCGATCCTCTTCTCATTTTCGTTCTTCTCCCTTTTTCCTGATCGCTTGGGAAATATGCCTGGGGGTACCCTTTTTTTTCTTTCGAACGTGCACATCAGGCCACGCATTCACTCACTCGTAACCACCAGCAAACAACGGGAAGGTGCATGTCAAGCCATCATAACCAGTCACTTTTTTGAAAGCCCAAATGCACCCGCCGTGTCTAGATATAAAAAGAGAAAGACCTAGGAAATGAAAACCCGAAACCCCTGCGCACAGCCTGCTGCGCCATCCATTTACCGGGTGGAGAAAGCCTTGGTGACGGTGCGCTTGAGGGCGAGCTCCTTCTTCTTGAGGTCGTCGGAGCCGGCGTCCTCGATCTCGAGCTGCGCCATGGCGTCGCTGAGAGCCGACTCGATCTTCTCCTTCTGGCCGCGCTTGAGCTTCATCGAAGTGCCGGGGTCCGAGATCATCTCCTCGACACGCGAGATGTAGGCCTCGAGCTGTTGCCTCGACTCGAAGCGCTTGGAGAAGGCCTCGTCCGACGACTTGAACTTCTGCGCATCGTCGATCATCTTCTCGATCTCGCCCGAAGAGAGCTTGCCGACCGAGTTGGAGATGGTGATGTTGGCGCTGCGGCCCGACGTCTTCTCGGTAGCAGTGACCTTGAGGATACCGTTGACATCGACCTCGAAGACACACTCGAGGACGGCATCACCAGCCTTCATGGGAGGGATGGGAGCGAGAGTGAACTCGCCCAGGGAGGTGTTGTCCTCGCAGTTGACACGCTCACCCTGGAACACAGGGAACTGAACCGTGGTCTGGTTGTCGGCAACCGTGGTGAAGGTCCTCTTCTTAATGGTGGGGACGGTCTGACCACGGGGGACGACGGGGGCGAAGATGTTGCCCTCCATGGCGACACCGAGCGAGAGCGGGACGACATCGAGCAGGAGGAGGTCGGCAGTCTCGGCCGACGTGGCCTTGCCGGAGAGGATACCGGCTTGGACAGCGGCACCGTAGGCAACGGCCTCATCGGGGTTGATGCTCTTCTCGAGCTTCTTGCCGTTGAAGAAGTCGCTGAGGAGCTTCTGGATACGGGGGATACGGGTGGAACCACCGACAAGGACGATCTCGTCGACCTTAGCCTTCTCGATGCTAGCATCCTTAAGGACCTGCTCGACGGGAGCGAGAGTGCCGCTGAAGGCCTTGCCGTTCAGCTCCTCGAAACGAGCACGGGTGATGGTGGAGGCGAAGTCCTCGCCCTCGAAGAGAGAGTCGATCTCAACGGTAGTCTGGGTGGCGTTGGAGAGAGTACGCTTGGCACGCTCGCAAGCAGTCCTCAGACGACGAAGGGCACGGGGGTCGCCACTGATGTCTAGAATGTTGTCAGTTCTGCTTAGTGTTGTTGATGTGGCACCACTCTCACCCTTCTTCGATTTTCTGCTGAACTCCTTCTTGAAGTGGTCGAGAAGGTTGGTGTCGAAGTCCTGACCACCAAGATGGGTGTCACCAGCGGTGGCCTTGACGGTGAAGACGCCGCCCTGGATGTGCAGGAGGGAGACATCGAAAGTACCACCACCAAGATCGTAGATGAGGACGTTCCTCTCCTTCTCGGACTTGCCGGAGCCGAGACCGTAGGCGATAGCGGCGGCGGTGGGCTCGTTGATGATACGGAGGACGTTGAGGCCAGCGATGGAGCCGGCGTCCTTGGTAGCCTGACGCTGGTTGTCGTTGAAGTAGGCAGGGACGGTGATGACGGCCTTCTCAACCTTCTTGCCGAGCTTGGTCTCGGCAACTTCCTTCATCTGCTCGGTTGTCAGCGCGGCCGCCTAATTTTGCCGTCGCACAAAGGGTGCTCACCTTGACCAGAACCATGGCGGAGATCTCCTGGGGAGAGAAGGTCTTGGTCTCGTTGAGGTACTCGACCTGGACCATGGGAGCACCGTCGTGGTCGGTGATCTTGAAGGGCCACGACTCAATGTCCTTCTTGACGGTCTCATCGTCGAATCTCCGACCAATGAGACGCCTGGTGTGCGTTAGCGGGCGTGGATACTGCGTAGGCGGTGTTGAGGAAGCCTTACTTGACATCGAAGACGGTGTTGGCCGGGTTCATGGCAGCCTGGTTCTTGGCCGCCTCACCGATGAGACGCTCCTCGGGAGTGAAGGAGACGAACGAGGGAGTGGTGAAGCTACCCTGCTCGTTGGCAACTGCAAGAGAATCGTTGTAAGCATGACGGGCGGGCGGGAGCGGGCTGTGGAGGAGACGTACTGATCTCGACGTTGGCGCCCTCATAGTTGGCAACGCAAGAGTAGGTGGTGCCTGTTGAGAAAAAAGTCAGCACGGCGGGCAGCAGGCATTCGGAGCGGGCGGGTGAGCATACCAAGATCGATACCGATCGCACCGTCGTAGACTTCGTCACTCATGGTTGCTGGGGGATTTCTGAAAAGGATGGAGTTGAGGGGTGGGGAGGAGAGGAATGCGCGCTCAGCTTGAACCTTTTGTGCTCGCGCAAAATCGAAATTTTGCCTTAGCTAAGGCGGAGCGCGGCCAGAATATCCCTGCACCCGAGGTCTGTGCGCCACGCTGTCTTTGCCGACCGCCTGCCCTCCAAATCTCGGCTCACGTGCCTACCGGCTTTGACGCCGAACACTTTCTCACTCTCTCCATTAACGCCTTGCGGCCTACATGACGCACGCCTCCCGCCCGAGCTATTGCCTCCACCGCGAAAATATTTGCCGTCGCGCCTCGCCCGGCCTCGCTCCCTCCAACCCCAACTATTGCTGTTCTCCGCTCCGCCCGCTGCCCTCACCTACTCAATTTTCGCTGTGTACAAAAATCAAACAGCCGCGGATGCAAAACGCTAATGATAACGAAACCCTCACTGAAAAGGGTCTTTCATCGTTGGGCGAAGAAGTAATTCGACTCCCCCGCTATGTGCCCGTTCCAGGAACTCCGCGCCGACTGAGAAGGAGAGAAAGAAAACCAAAATTAACGACATGACCACTTTTCCTTTGTTTTTGAAAGTTGCAGTACTTGAGACCCTGGTCTGCCATGCAGAAGGGGGCGTGGAACGAATTTTTTTGTTTGGCTCTTCGAAGGCTAATGAATGGTCTACCCGATCACCAACGACCCAGATTCCCTTCAAGGTTCTCCTTCCTTTTTCTTCGGCCCCCCAAGCTTGAGCTTCAACTTCAACGGCCTTTTCTCTCCATCAGGGCTTGAAGCCGGCGGGCTCGCCGACGGTGGCGCAATCTGTGGCGCCGGCGCTGTTGGCTTCGAGAAGAACGGCTTCGACGGCGCTGGAGGCGCCTGATGTTCCGGTCGGGGTGGCTTGACATGGTGCGACTCGGGCCGTGGCGGCTTCGGCTTCGGAGGCCGATCATGCCTCTGGGTTTGCGAGATCCGCGCCGGCCCATTGGCACTGTGCATCTTGTATGATGAAGTGCCGCGCGCTGCTGGAGGTCGCCCGACAATTTGTCTCAGCCGCTCCGGGTTCACCTTCAGTCTGACAATCTTCCGGCGAACCTTCTTCAGCTTGTCTGGTCTGTCTGATCTGTCATGTCTGTCATGCTTCTCCGTCCTGTCGCCACGATCCGATATTGCAGAGCTTGGAGTAGGTGCTCTTGAATGGCTTGGGGTAGGTGCCCGTGAGTGGCTTGGTGTAGGTGCCCTGGAGTGGCTTGGAGTGGGCACCTTGGGTGTTTGCGATGGACCCCTAAAGAATGGTGATGCCGGCCGTTGGGACAAGGACCCGAGTGGTTTTACTGACGGACCTGGTGCCGGTGGCTTTGACACAGCTGCTGGGGCAGGAGGTTTGAGTATCGTAGAGGGAGGTGGGCCGGACGAAGGGGTACTGCCACTCCCAGCCTTCAAACTGATCTTCAGCGAAGGGATACCGTTTGCCTTTGGCGCCGCCGAATGGGCCAAGTGCTGACGTTTGTTCGGCTCGTCTGCAAGTGACGGCCGCCTTCGCTTCTCGGCCGCCTTCTGCTGGAGGAGTGGTGCCTGCTCCTGTTTAATCTTGCTCAATGGCTTCTGCCGGTACGGTGGGCTGCGGTAGAAGCGCATCTTGCCCTTGCCTTGATGCTGGACCTTCCAGGAGAGGGGTAACTTGAGCATGACCCCAAGAGAATTCTTGGGCTCAAATACGAGCCCGCATATGTCGAGTAGCCTGACCCATTCCTTAAGACTGGGCATTGGAGAAGTGAGGGCATTGCGCATTTGCTCCTCGAACACTTTGTTGCTTCCAAGTTCTGTTCTAAGAGCCTTGATCGCGCCTTCAAGCGTCTGCGTGCGCTCGATCATGGCGGCACGGCTATCGGTAGACGTGTCTTGTTCAATGATCAGGCCACCGAATATTTGGTTCGACGGCTCTTCCTTTTTGTCGCCTATGGCAATGCGGGCCAGTCCGCGACCAATCAAGTAGTAGAGCTGCTCCCGAATGTAAGGCGAAGGATCGTAAGCAAGTGTGAAGATCAAGTACCGCAAGATTGCCGGATGCTTCATCATGCCGAGGTCAATAAGGCACTCCATGGCTTTTAGCCGGACGCTCTCTGCAGCACCTGGCTTGGCGTATTGCAGGAAGTCCAGCATCTTCCGGGGTATTATGCCGTTCTCCATCAGGAGGCACTGGCATTGCAGCGCAGTGACGGTGACGATGTTCTGGTACGATGGGATCCACTCGTCCAAACGGCGGTGACGCTCGATCTCGTTAAGGGCGTCCCGTTGGAAATCGATTTCGTCTTGCTCGTCCTCATCGAAGTCGAAGCTGATGGTGCTCGAATCCTTGTAAGCAAGTTGCTGTGCCAACGCGGCCAGAAGCGCCGCCACGTAATGACAGTCAGAAAACTCGTTGTGCGAGTTGTCGTTGAACTTTAACTTGTCAAGAATCCACATCTTCGACCTCATTAGCCCCTTCCCGCTGGGTTCACGAACTTTGGCGATAGCCCGTGGGATGGCACATTGCACAAGGTATTGGCTCCGATCAGAGAAGTCATTGGAGCGAACCATATGCGATCCCGGAAGACAAAAGAGCTCCTGGAATGTTTTTTCGAGGTGATAAAGGCCAACCCAGTCGAGATCGACGTCATCAATTCTAGGGATGGCACATTTGGCGAGAGCCTCCGTAGCCATGGTTCGGATGCCGTGGAAATATCGCCGATCCATAACTGTCCGAGTAAGATATGTCGAGATCAGCTTGCTTGGCTGCTGGTCCGACAGATTCCGTAGCGCCTCGGCCTGTGCCACCACATCTGGGTCCTGCTGCAGCTGAGCCACCATCATCCAGAGCGGCTGACTGAAACTGATCTTGCAGATCCACTCAAAATCTGCATCGACTCGGATCCACTCATACTGCTCGTTTGCCATCTGCTCTTCTTCTTCCTTGGTCCACTCATCAAAGTTCCACTCCTGGATTTCCTTTTCCGTATCCAGAACATCTCCCAGGCAATAAAGCGGGATCTCATCCGGTAGCTCCCCATCTCCATTGAGGTCGATTCCTTGCGCCGCAGCGGCTCTCTCTTTTTGACGCCGGTTTCGTTTCAGCCTCGTGTACTTGGTATTATACGGCGCATCGAACCTCGTAAGCGCATCGTGAATAGGGATGATGTGATCATAGGGAGTTCCGTCAGCCTCATGAACAGTGACCGTCATGGCTCCAGTGAAAACTCTTGTGCGCTTTTTCTTTGACATGCCGCTCTTCTGTTCGTTGAGATCCTTGAGGAAAGTCTTGGGATCGAGGTCTTCCGCTCTGCTCTCCAGTTCGTTGCGGTCGCCCTGGGTTTGCTTGACTGCGAATTCAATGACAGACTTCTTCTTGTTGAAACGCTGGGTGACGTAAAAGTGCGGGCAGCCTGCCCCGTAAACCCATTGTCTCCAGAAGTCCGGGATCGGCTTGCTCTCCAGGTATTTGTCAACAATCTGGATGAAATCCTCCGTCGAGATTGCGCCGTTTTGAAGCCTTCCAGTCTTCGCCTGGAGAAGTACCTTGTAGATGATCTTTGTTACGCCCATCTTCGCCATCCTCTTGATTTTCTGGTTGAGGATGAACATGACTAAAGGTGCTTTCAGTTCCATGAACTCAATCTCAGACGGATCTACACCAAGATAATCCCCAAGAACCTGCAAGGAAGGGCGGTTGACATCGAGTTCGACAACTCTGTCGGCCATCTGTTTCATCCTGAAACGGTGCTCATTCCTGCCGCAAAGCTGCTCCATAAAGTCGTCGGACATGAAGTAGGAAAGAGCATAGATCACCCACCAGTCTTGACTGGTCTTGGGTATGACGTTGATGCCCATCCACTGGAATGCAAGAGCATGAACCAACTTGCGAGTGACCGGCAAGAGCGGATCCAAAACGTCCTCCGGATAGAGAAGGGAATTACTGCACAGAGTGAGTGATGCAGCATGAGCGATTTCCGGAACGAGATCATCCACGAAAACGATCTTATAGCTTGTGAAAGGATAAGAGATGTAGGTTTTGCTAAAATGGTCAGTTGCCTGCACATCTGTCAATATCTGCGTGCGTAAAGGAGAGTAGACCATATACCTTTGCCAACGCCATACACGTGTTCCTTACTTCGTCGCTCCTCCCCGGAAGACAAAAGCCATGGACACGAATGGCGGCTTGACCCATCATCTCGTCATCGTCGCTTTCGCGCAGATCCGAAAGATCGACGTGCTCCAAGGGACCAACGGCAATCGCGATGTGCTGCGGTAGAACGGCGTTTGCACAGGTGAAGCTAACGGTCTTTCGAGAGGGATCCTTCGGATCGACGATCTGTGACCGTCAGAAACTTTTCTTTCAATTCAGTAGCAGGTCTACCTACATCATCGGTCATGTCGCCAGAGCAGACGACGGACATCTCCAGTGCTTTGTCTTCTTCAGACAAGCCGAAATTATCAACGTCTGCGTCAAGCATTTGGACGTCACCGTCGTCGTGGGTGCCATTTGGAAGACCGTTCGTCAGGGCACCGTTAGCGGCAGAGTGATCATTATTTCCATTTGTTAACGGCGGCGCGGCTTTCCTGAACACATCGCCGACGGTCCTTGGGCATCTGATGGATATTTCCCACGGATAGCGCGCGCTCGCATCGTCTACGCAGGGAAACAGGCAGGAAGCCGAGCCTGCAAACTGGGAGTTCCGAGTGTAGATGTGAGGATATCGTGTGTCCCCCTCTTCCAGCCCAGCGAAGTGCAAGCCTTCGCGAAAATGCTTAATGTCGTAGTGGACGACGACCTTGAGTGGCGCAAACACCGACCCTCCCGCCGTCAAGTCACCGAGCGTGCTGAGCGCGTCGAGCGACGAAGCATCCAGCTCTTTGATCTTCACTCTTGGTGGGACGAATACCCAAAGGTTCTCTTCGGCTACATCTCCAGAATACTCTTCCACCTTCTGCCGCAAAACATTGTGGTGATGGACCGTGCTCTTTTCCGAAAGGTAGATATGAGAGTGAGGGTCATTGTGATCCCATCTTGCCTCGCGCCCCTCCACCGTAACCCTCTTAACGCGAGCCTGTCGGCAGTGGAGGCGAATGTAGGGCAAGTCCTTTGACTGGGGTTGGACATTAATCTCGGCAACTCCATGCACGGAGCGCGCCAAAAAGTCGATGTCGAGCTCAACCTTTGCTGAGTAGACGCTGAAGGATGGGTCGGATGCCGGAGGGGCGGCGGCCGTGGCCGAGGAAGGAGTGTCGAAAGGACCAGGCATTGTGCCGTTCCAGGTGCTAGCCTGCGATCCTCAGCAGCGATGCCCTCCTGCTCATCGCCGAAGTTATGTGCGCATGCTAAGTGACGGTGGGACGCGGAGCTCGAAACGGTCGTATGCGCGGTCGTGCAGCGGCTCAAAGGTTGTTGTTCGGAGGCGATGGCACTGAAAACGGCGAAGTGTTCGGTCGCGCGGAGGCGAAGGGCGGACGGGGTGGTGGCAGAGGGCGCTGGGCGCAGTTGGGTGTCGCAACTCGACTGCAGTCGCGCGGGTGATGCTGCTGCGATGGAGCCTGTGACGCCGCGCTCGTTTCTTGGCGCTCGGGCGGTGGCGCACAGGCGCGGCGCGGCGACGCGTCCTCAACACCACGACCTGCATACAACTTCCCACTCACGTGCTAACAGTCGGCGAGCACCTCACCCTATTTAGATCTCGTGCTCCGGCTGCACCGCCGAAATGCATCACAACGGCTTCTACTGAGGAAGATGAAGTTCATCAGCGAGGAAGCAACGAACAAGGACGAGGAACAAAGGGCACCCGTCCATGACGCACCACGAACAAGAGCATGCTCACAAACATTTATTGTTCTTTTCTGCGTACAGCAGCCTATGGTAGAGTACACCGCCAGCCCCGCATGGAAACACCAGCTCGATGAGCCCGCCGTATATTTTCCACAATCGCCCACGTAAACTGGGACTCTTCAACCTCCGAAAACGCCATGCCACCGTAAAGTATGAATGCATTGATATCCCCATTGGACGTAATTTTAAGCGCCGCAATGGAGCGCCATATTGAAGCGACATGCGGCTACATATGTTCAGAAGCTTACTGCCTCTTCTCTCTCATCATCCGCCGTTTTTTCCGAGCATGGGCGCGCAATGCTTCGGGTGTGAGATATTCTTCGGGGAGGGAAAACTCCTCCTCGGCAGGCTCGGGAACTGGTTGCCCAAAGGCCGTCACATTACGGCCGTGTCTCTGCTTGCCCATGGCGGCAGCGCGGAGGTGGGGTTTGGAATAGAAAGAAGTGAATGGCCGCTCGGGAGAAGGAGGCCGGTAAATGATGGGGGGAGGGGGCGGTCGAGGTCTTGGATGTTTGATCGAGGAACCGCTCGCGGAAATGGCTTCTTGTTGCAACTGCCGCGCGGCCCAGGCATCAACGTCGCTCGAATTTGGGGGGTCGCCCATGCTATCTTCCTCGGTGCGTTCAGCTTGCTGATCGCCTTCTTCTTCATCGTCATCTTTTGCTTGCTGGGCTTGTTCTTTCTCGAGCCTAAGTCTCTTTTCTTCCTCTTTCCATATCCGAAACTTATCCACCAGCGCCCTGACTTCAGAGATGAAGTAGTCGCGCTTTGGCTCGTATTCCTTCTTCTCCGAATCGGTGATGCCAGTGACACCCATGACACGCAGCCAATCATGGCCAAGCAGGCCGTCCAAAAGACGTTCCAGCTGTACCTTTTCATGCATGGCCCGCTCTTTCTCGATATTCCGTAGCTGTTTTTCCTTGCGCTCAGCGCGCCTATGTGCCTTGAAGAAGAAATCATCATCAAGAGGATCGGTCGTAATGTGATGTGGCGTGTGCCGGACAATGGTAGAAAAATCGACGGTTTGTATACCGCTGTTGACTTGAGCGAAAGGTTTGTACCCATTGAGTGTTGTGGCAGGGTTAGACGCTGGATGGGCGGGGGCGAGGAGCGAAGAACGCCTCTTTTCAGATATAGACGAGGACGCAGGGAGCGAAGAGACAGGCCCAGGGACGGGGAAGGGCTCGCTGAGAGGCTCATCGATAATGTGGACGGGCTCGTCGATGTCGAGAAA
The DNA here is from genome assembly GCF_021436955.1 of Diplodia seriata. Taxonomy (NCBI): domain Eukaryota; kingdom Fungi; phylum Ascomycota; class Dothideomycetes; order Botryosphaeriales; family Botryosphaeriaceae; genus Diplodia; species Diplodia seriata. The sequence goes on along the minus strand of NW_027117315.1, from coordinate 1,825,521 downwards.
ATCTGGCCGGGGTCAGCTTCGATATCAGCGCGATACGAACGCGTCTACGCACCAGACTTCCTCTCAACACCAGCAATCACGTCGTCGTAATTGGGGAAGTATATGGCTAGGTCGCTCTTGAGACGCGAGCCGCCGTCCTGGCTCCTCAACGTCCGCTTATCCTGAGGCACTGGCAGGCCACCCTGGGCGTCGGGTTTGGGCGTTGCGGACTGGGAGGGCACGTCATCGTCGCGGAGGTCGAGCTGCGTTTGCACGCCGTTGGTCGCTTGTACCAGCCCCCCATGCGGCTGTGTGACTGTGACTTTGGTAGGAGGTCTCGGGTGCTGTTGCTGCTGTTGCTCAGCGCTGGCGATCGGTGTGGCGCCCTTCCTTCGCGACGAGCCACGATTCCTCGTCGCCGGGCGGGGGCCCAGCAGCTTCAACGTCTGGCCGGTCGTGGGCGTCGCGGAGTCGTCCTGGGACGGCGCGACGGGCGTGCTGGCGATGGAGAGCGCGTCCTGCGACGCGGGCGCGGCGGCGGCGGGCGCTGCGTGGTTCTCGTTTGGCTCGGCGGTCGCGATATTTTTAGGACCTCGACGTGTGAAGCGCCCACTTGAGGAGCGGTTCAATGGTCGCGAGGAGCTGACCATTGTTTGCTGGGGCGCCCAAGGTCATCTTTCTGCTGCCGCTGTCTCAGGGTCACCGCTCTCGACGGGCGTTGTAGAAGCTTGCGAGCTCGGGCGTACCGCGATCGTGTTAGGGGACCCTTCTGAGTTTGGTCGTGGCTGTAGGCGAAGGGAAAGCGTTTCGCAAGAGCTCGTCCATTTCACTGTTCACAGTCGCATGCACGCTCACGATCGCCCCGGATCCATTTTGGTTTGCATCTACAGCCGCTGCGCAGAGGCACTGCGGTGGTATTATGGGTCAGAGCGTCAAGCGGCAGTCTGCGCACGCCTGCGTCGAGTGGAACAGCGCGTCTACTTAAGGTTCACGCGGCACCCCGAAATGCAACCCAGCGCTGTGCACACGCGCTCGCGGGGAGCTTCCTGCGAACGCTTGATGCTGCGCCGGTGGGTGCTGCTGCACTGCCGCGTCCGACGCAGCTTGCATCAGAGTTGGCAGACACCGGCCACCAATTCCGTCCGCAAAACGCCCTAACGCCTGCCGGCAATTGCAACCACCATGTCGTCATTTGGCTTCAGTACTGTACCGGTAGGATGGGTGAGCCCCGCGGCGAAAGTTGACTTCACATGGTCTACGACAAATGAACACAATATTCCCTGCGACGAGTTTAGACGTCATCATTTGCCCAAAGAATTTCGTACATTGATGGTCTGCATTAGCATGAGACATTACGCTCACTGATGGTATGGGTTGTTCTGCGCCCAAATCCGTGCTTAAGAAAAAAGAAACTCCTTGAGAACAGGAGACGAAGAAAACTCCGGATTGAGAAGAACACAACTGCACTCAGTCAGCGGGGTATTCCGATATTCCAGAACATCGGGTCGTGCAACGCCGGGCGGCGCGTGTGGGACGGTCTGTGAGTGGCGGCGGGGGCGCTTATGTGCGTCGATAAGAGGGGCAAAAGGTGCTGCCCGCATGTGTCGAGCCTCAAACCGGTCCAACAGCACCGACAGGATGCCACTTTGACAGGAAGACTTGAAGCCAAGGGGTTGTGAGACGTACTTGAGGAAGTATGCGAGTCCTTCCCTCCGCCTTTCCAAGAAGCGGGGGCGGAACCGGGCTGGGATCGTCAGCGGCTGATTTCCTAATCGGGACAGGAGTTGATTTACAGATTACGCTCTTCGGAGGGAGTTGAGGCATCGATGATTCGGCATGTGGGAATGTTTGCGCGAGACGGCGTCGCAGCTCGTCAAACTCGGAATACCTGTAGCTGCATTAGACAGGCATGGGGACGTCATAGATCACGCTTCGACTCATACCGCTTCCTGATCTTCATGGGCCCGCCCTGTCTCAGGATCAGCATCGGGACAGCTGCACGAGAGATGAAACACACGTCGAGGGTCTGCACGGTGCAATTCCAGACCACGTAGTCGCCCATGCCGGGGACGTTGCCGGAGACGATGACATGGTCGTCGATGGTGACGTTCTTCGCCCAGAGGGCTCTGTTCTGGTCGGAGCCCTCAACGGTGTGGTCCTCGAGGCGGATGGGAGCGGGCCTGTCGGAGGCGAGCGAGGCCTCGCTACCGCCAGAGCCACGCCGCTTGAGCCCCGACCAGTACGGTGGAACTATCTGGTGATCACGGGCGGTGGAAGCCTCGCCGCCATCGCGGGCAGCAACATGGCCGTTTGGCGTCGGGTGGCTGGGAGTCTCAGAGCCCGTTGACTCCATCCATCCAGCTAGCGCAAGCCGTGAACCAGGGGTGAAGCGATGATGTTGATGACGCCAGGCGGGCAGCAAGCAGGGGCGATGTTGAGAGGCGGGGCGGGAATAGGCTCAATGGGCCAGCAATGCGGTCAACGGCGAGGCGGGAATATGGGGTTGTCCGTGGACGCGGCAAAAGTAGCCACGGAGGCACGTGAACGGCGAGAGTGGCAGTGGCCAGCGGGCTCCGAGTCTCAGGCCGTGCATTCGGCAGCCGCACACGCCGCAACTCTCAACCGGCCGCCTGTTCCAGCAGCTTCTGGCACGCGAACGGGTGCTGCGCTTGGGAGGCTGCGTGACCGTCCAGCTCGTACGGCCATATGCCGGCGGGCGTGGAGAACGGGAGGGCTCATGGATCTCACGCCAAGCGGCCAGCTGCTCGACTCCGGGCCCGCAGGCAGGGAGGAGGCGGGACAGGCCCAAGCGCGCGAAGGACGGGCGTCGCCGTGGAAGCCTTCAGGCGCGCAGCGGTGCCAAGGGCAGCGTCGTCGCTCTGCATGATCGATCAGGCTGCGCCGTCCAGATGCGTGCCGCTGCATGCATCGTCGCGACAGTAGTGTTGTTGGGCGTGAGGGCAATGCCATGGCGGCCGAGCCATGACCCCTGCACTCAGTAGCTCCCGGGCTGCGATGCGGGCCAGACAGAGGCCGCAGGCGACGGCGCTGCATGCAATGGCAAGCGTGGCGCCGATTGGCCCGCGTTTTGGCGCACCTCTGGCGACAGCATTCCACCTCGCAGCTGGAGCATGCGGAGCAAAAGAGCCGGGGCGCCATTGGCTGCCGGCCGAGCATGGGCAATGGATCGCCGACAAGGGTGGCCATGCGGGTAAGAGCGGACAGCAAGCAGCAGCTCGCGATGGCTCCGCGTCCCTCGGGTGGTGGTGCGATAAGAGCACGGCACTGGCGGCTTTCTATTTTGGCCGGCCGGCGGAGATGGGGCTAGAGCTTATTCTGCACACCATCTATCGCGCTCTTCAGCCATGGCTCCGTCCGTGCGCTAGCTAGCCATGAGCCTGAGCCTCCTCCCTTTCCTTAAATCCCTCCTGCCCGCCTCGTGCGTTTGAAGGGAGTAGTGCGCCCGCCCTCGCTCAGCTGTCACTTTCCGTTTCCGAGCTCCGCCTACCCCTACCTCCCCACTGTCGCTATCCGCCGATCGTCAGTCAAGGTGCGTGCGTCCCTGCGTATAATGCTGCTGCATTCCGCCCACATTCCTCCCACGCAACCCCAACTTGACTTGGCCGAGTCCCAACTTCCTCCCGCTGACTCTCGCTCTCTGTTCTCAGCGCCAATTCGGACCCCAGACCTTTCACCATGCGTTCTACCGCCTCCACCATCGCTGTTCTCTTTGCCGTTGTCGGCCTGTCTTCCACGCAGACGATTGATCCCGACTCGGTCTCGGTTGAGGACAGAAGTAAGCATCGCCCGTCTCCTCAGCCCCGACATGTTGTGCTGACCAGCTGCAGACCAGTGGTGTCTTGCCCAGACGTCGCAATGCCCGCTCATCTGCCTCCAAACCAACAAGGACGCCACCACCCAGTCCAACGAGTGTGACTCTGTATGTCTTGGCTCACGCACCCCGCCACCGCTCCAGAACTAACATGGCCGCCACAGGACACTCTCCAGTACTCGTGCGTCTGCGCGGACGGGCTCTCGCCGAACATCTCCCAGTACAGCCAGACGATGCCTTACTTCATCTGCACTGAGAACAACAACCGCTGCGTGACCAACTGCGCAAGCGGCAACAACCAGTGTGCGAGCGACTGCCGTACAAAGAACCCTTGCGGAGCCCAGAACCCGACCCGCGTCAATGTCACCACCACTACCAGCGCCTCGACAGCTTCATCCACGTCTAGCTCGACTGGTGGCGGCTCCGACTACAGCAGCTTTGGTGACGGCGATTCGAGCGATTCAAGCTCTGGATCCGGCAGCAGTGGCGCTGGTGCCCTGGCTTTGGACCTCGGCGCTAAGTATGGCCTGGCCATGATCGTCAGCGGCCTGGTCGGCGGCGCGGCCCTCCTGTTGTGAGGGTGCGGAGAAGGCGCATGCTTTCGCAATTTGCATTTTCCTCTCATCTTTTACGTTTTTACAGCACGGTGTTCTGGGTAGCATCACGGTCCTTTGGGGAAAATTATCGGCATTACGGGAGCTCTCAGCCGCACCTTCTCTCCCTTATTTTCATGGCATGGCATAGGGGGTTGTACTAATTGGACGAGTCGCAAACGACGGGAGATCTACGAAACCTTAATTACCAACATGTCCTCAGCATGAGGCGGATTGAGTGCTGCAACACAGTCCTTCAGAGCTAGAGTAGGGAGGCAGCACGAAGCGGCCAAAAAAGAAGCAATTCATGCCAACGCAACGCAGTCCCTTCGCGTGCATCAGTCAGTGGACTTGGGGAGCCAATCACTACCAGAAACAGTGTGGAAGACCCTGACTCCATTTTATGCACCCACGATGCTTTCCGCGACCCATTCAGCGGCCGTGGTGACGTCTGGGATGATGGCGCTGGAAGATCGTCGGGGGCTCTGGGCGACTTTCCCTTTCGATGCATGGTCCCCGCCAACCCGGCCACTGGGCCCATGCCTATCCGGGCATGGCGCGCCCGTTAACCTTATCAGCTGGGTGGAGGAGCAGGGGTCAAGCAGCGGAGCGGAGTGGATCGTCTCGCTTGAATCATGTCACGCCGCACTCTCTGCCAGCCTCCCCGCCCGTCGCTCTCAACGGACCAACCCCCGTATCCGCTTTGCATCTGCCACCATCTGTTGTCGGTTGCACTCCCGGCCAGCTGCACGGGAAGGCTGAAGCCGCCGCCAATAGCAACGCATGTTCTAGACCACGTTCGCATGACTTTGATTGCTTATATAGTAGGCCGCTGCTTCTCGACGACACCGCCTGTTCAGAGCGTTTGCCACTTCGCCATGCAACTGCGGAACGGAGGCAGCCCTGCTAATCCATGGCCAGGTCCATGGCCAGGTGATCGCTGAGCCACTGCAGAATGCGGGCTTTGGGCAGCGAAAAAAAAGAGAACACGGATGGCGACTGCGCTAGAAACGAGGCGAAACCGCATTTCCCCATCGCCGCCGTAAAAAGCGCATGGGAAATGGCGAGCAAAAAAGGGCCCATGCCTCTCTCGCAAAATTCGCCCCAACCTCCACAAGGTAACAAGCGCCGGCTCTGCCATCTCCCCATCAACCAAAAGCCGATGCGGTGGGCACAAGGCGCCACTCGACTATCGAATATCAGTCGACCCGAGTCCGAGCGTCCCAACCGTGCTCCGGCCCATCGAAATTGTTTTGCGAACGGACCGCTTCCTTCCTTTCGGCGAAGAAAAAGGACACACGGACCAGCCCGCACGGAGGCCAGAAATCTCCACAGCCGCACCATGACCACCCGACCCTGATCAACTTCGGCACGGCCGGCATCGGCATGCGATAGAAGAGAGGCATCGCGGCGGAGCAAACAGACAAGCAGCAATGCACGTACGCACATGCGCTTCTCTGGTCCGGTAAAACCACAATTCTGTAGGAGTATAACAGTGGCGACGATAGTGCTTCTTCATTTGGGATAGGCTTTCCGCCATCTACTTGCCGCCGCTTCCCAGAAGAGTGCTCGAGCTCCTATGCTTGATCCTCTTGCGGCCCCTATGCACTCTCCCCCCTTCTCCACACTCGTCTCACAGGTATCGTCTACCCACCATATCATCTCTGTTCCGCTCGGACCCAACACCTTATTGCCGAAATGGCCCCTCTCCTCACCGTTCTCCGCAATTGGTAGTCTTCCGAGAGCGCCGCTGATGCCCCGAGACGGGTGCCGAGTGGTAAAGAGATACGGGTCAGCCCACTACTGCGAAGAGTCGGTCGCCACCGTGTAGTGGGGGTTTCTCTTCACGCCCGCCTGTCCGCTCCGCAGTGGATCCCCGGAAACGGAAAAGAAAAAGAAAAGGCCCGGAGCTTCTGGTGGCGACATACTACGATATGCACGCCATACCTTTTAGCGCGGCCCGTTACAATAGCGTGGACAGCAGCAGCGCCACTGGTGGGCCGCCTGAAGAGAAAAAGCCGTTGCTTGTTGAAAGAATAGTAGAGCCTGCAACTCTCTGGATCCGGACCGCCGGGACGAAGCGGCGGCGGCGTCTCACCAAGCGCGCGCGGGGTCGTGCGGAAAGCTCGGTGAGGAGCTGGCCCCGCTGTTTTTGTTTTGGGGGGTGATGCGGTAGAAACGTCGGGTTATGCAGCGGGACGCTGTTCTCGATAATGACGATGGTGCCCGTGGCGGAAGCTTCATCTCCTAAATCAATTTTCTCTTTTTCTAGTGTTTACATTTCTATCACGTTCGTTTGATCATCACACTTCTTTCTCTCGAAAGAGTCGACCTTCTTCATAGGACGCTACTGCTCGTTGGCCATGTTTCGTGTTGCAATTCACTTGGTATCAGGGAAATCATCTTCACTACACTGCGTGCTCCTCAGACTTTCCATGGACATCGCTTCGGCTGTTTCTTCGGGTGCATCTTCTCAGCTACTTCTAACGTTACAAAAGACGCTCACGAGCCCACAGCTGAAGACGGATGAAGAACAACTCTTCTATTGCTCTTTCCCATTACCAGATCCAGATATACAAGAGGGGGGGTATTCTCACATCCGACCAACCTTACACCAGAAAAACGAAGCGCTGTAGAAGTATCATACATCTCCCCAAATTTGCAACCGCTTCACTCAACTCTACTGCGCATCCACTCACCCTTCACCCATTCCTACCCTCGCCGCCAACCCCGATCTTTTCCTTGTAAAAACACCTCCAACCTTTCTACCCACTCCCTCCATCACCTTCTTCAATCCATGACTGTCCTCTGGAGTCTGCTGCTGCCCTTGGCTTGAATCTTTCCTCTCCTTCCTTTTCTCCCCCTTCACTCCAGCGGTCGTCACATTCCCACTCTCATCCTTCCCTTTCACCTCCCACTCCGCCACATTCATCTCCAACCGCCATCCCTTCGACTTCGCCCAATCCACCAACGCCCCATCCACCCACATCCGATACACATCATGCAGCGCCGCCCTCACGCGCTCCCTCTTCTCCTCCTCTGACTTTTCTTCGTCCTCGTCGAGCGCTTCGTCGGCGTTGAGCGCTAGCTGCGGCATATAGTCGTCGGTGAGCCTCTCCAACTTGTCCGCGGGACCCGGGACGTCGAGGTAGGTTTGGATCTCAGGGTAGTTGGTGAAGAGCAAAGGGTACTTGCGCCAGAGGAGGTCGAAGAATTCGTCCGGGGAACTGATGGCGGCGCGCTGGGCGCGGCGGGTGTGGGGTTGGGCGAGCCAATTTTTCAGGCCCGAGGGGTGCGAGGAGGGTTGTTGTTGTTGTTGTTGTTGTTGTTGTTGTCTATTGCTGCTGTTGTTGTTGTTGTTGTCGGCGACGGCATCTTCGGAAATGCAGGCTGAGGACGGTTTGGTGGAATAGTGGTCGATGGTTCCGGGGACGGAGCTGCTATCGTTGTCGTGGAGTTTGATGACGGGTGGAGGGTGGTGGGCTGATGCCGCTGTTGTTGACGATCTGTCTGAAGCGCGGCGGCGGTGGTGCAGGAACGGGACTTTGTGGATGATGCTTTCCAGCGTGGATTGCCGTCGCAGATGCCTAGAGGCGCTTTTTGGGGTGGTGGGGGTGGTGGGCAGAGGAGACAGAGGAGCTGGTTGTTCATGCTTCTTCTCGACAACAACAATAGCCGCAGCGCCGCCGGCCCATTCGGCCTTGTTGGACGAATGATCCAGCGAGAGTGTGTCCTGCTGCTCGTTGTCGGAATCGTCGTCTGCTTCAGAGCCGGACGTCACGGCGGCCGACTCTCGTGACGGTGGTCTTCCCTGGCGCCACTCGATCACGCCGTAGGGCGATGTTGGATTCGCGTCATCATCATCCTGGCCCACCAACAACCCCTTTCGCGCTGCCGGACCATCAAAAACGATGCCCTCCTCGATCATATCGTCCCTCTTCTTCCTCTGATCATCTGCCACCGACGAAGACGCCGATGACGTCCGGACAACCCACGCCCGAACACGCTTCGCCGCCGCCGTCACCGCTGCTCCCGTTGCCCCCGGAGCGGTGCGTGTATCGTCCTCGGGGACCAAGACGCCAGGCTTCCCTTCTTCCTGGCAGTAGCACACGCCTCCCTCCGCCTTCCGTTTGGCGTGCCTGATGCGACGCGCCTCCTCCTTGGTGTACGGGGGGCTACAGTCGTCGGCCGGGTCGGGCTTGATGACGACCGTCCTCCGCTCGAGGCTGCGTTCCCGCCTGTCCCGCTCCTCCTCCCCCACTCGCTGCTGCTCTGGTGCCAGCTCCTCCACCGAGGCCATCCTTCCCCTCCTGAGCACCGAGAACGAGGGCTTTCTGCCGCCCTCGGTCAGCACAACGTCCGTCGAGCGGCGGCTGCCGAACGATGAGAGCCTTCCCATTTTGTTGCTGCTTGATGGAGAGCGTGAGACGGCGTCGGCGGCTGTGGATATGGCAGGCGACGACTGCGTCCTAGAGAGGCGCTTGGGGCGCGGGGCTCTGGTGAAGGAGTGCAGGGTGTGCGGAGCAGGTCGCGGCTGATGCGGAGATGAAGGGGATGACGGCAACGGGGGAAGGGATTTGATTTTGCATTCGAGGCCGGTGTCGGCGAGAAAAGTAGCAGGAATGGCAGGAGCAGCAGGAGCAGCAGGAACAGCAGGAACAGCAGCAGCGACGGCGTCGCGGGCCGGCGACGGCAGCGCCGGAGTTGCTCCTGCCAGGGCTGGGGACGACGAGGAGCTAGGGCATGAGAATGGCGGGGCTACAGTGTCAACTCGCACGAGCACTAGAGTCGCGTTCTCGGGCTTCCGAGTGGTGGCCTCCATGGGGGGGATGACGACAGACCCTCGCCAGGCGAGAACCGTGGTTTATTTAGCGAGAGGGGCGAAATGACCTGGCCGGGGATACGGTGTTGAATCACTGGGGCATGGCTGGTGGACCGTCAGATGAGAGCGAGGACATGGCAGGTTTTTGATGCAAGCCACAGCCCCGTGCGGCATGCGTTGTCCCCGGAGGCCCGCGGTGGGCTCGGGGCTGGTGGGGAGAAAATCTCGGGGGAGTTGTCTCATGTCGTACGACGAGCTGGTGACGCCCCATCTTCTGAGTTTTCCGTTTGTTGCCTGAGGTACGCGCCGCCCTCGTCATCCCAGGCCGCAGGATCCGCCTCGTCCACGGCGCCTTCGCGGCTCGGCGCGGTGCGTTGACGAGCACCCGTGGTTCAAGTCAGGGCGACGAAGCCTTGGCCGGGCCAGCGCCGTTCAGGCCTCGCGCGTGCGGGGAACAAAAACAAGGATGCGCCTCAAGGCCGGCCGTGTCGAGATTGGAAGGACGGCAAGGCAGTGTTTCTGGAGGTTCGCATCCGTCCGAGTCATCCGACAAAGACAGGAGAGACGGAATCGGCACGTGATCGTCTGATGATCTGGGCCATGTCGCATCACTCCATCCGCCCTGGCGCCTGGGAGATCTTCGAGATCGCCCGAAGGCCAGGTTCGAGGAAGCGTCGGAGGCAGCGGTCGTCCTTTCGGTACTGGTCTTTGCTTCATCGATCGGCCCTCTTTCCTGGTATCCGGTCACTCCCTGATAAGAAGGTCCTGTGAGTTTTGTGGGACTCGAGTGGATCTGGAGCCAGCATGTGAAGGGCGAGGCGTTGTTCCTTGTCGAAGCTTTGCTAGGGAAAGCTTACTCGAGTGCGGAAGATTATTGAGCCGCATCCTTGCTCTAGTACCTGTGCAGAGCATCTCTCGAGATCTGTGGCGCATGTGGCGAGTATTGCATTTCGCAAAACGGACTGCTGAACCAATGTCTTGTTTGGCTCTGAAACTGTGCAACAGAGGCGGCGGCGCCAGCTGACCGTGGACGCGGATCATGATTACGGGAGAAGAAGAAGCAAAAGATACAAAACAATACTCCGCGATTTCTCTGCTGCCATTACAACAATAACCCTTGAGTCTTATGCTTGGTATCCGTTTCTTTTAGTGCGATGCAAAGATCCAGAACGCCCAGGCCGGAAATGCATGGTCAAATCAAAGGACACGATGGGCCCATGTGCTAACTCCATGGAGAAACGAAAACATTGAAAGCCAGCAGTAAGTACCCCAAACTTTCTCCGCGCACCTGAAAATGCAAAAATGTCCCAGTGGAAAGGGGGGAAAACATGACCAGCAACCATCCTCTTCGAGCCAATCTCCCCAACTCAAATAGTACCAACAAGAATGGTATGAAGGGGTATAGTATCGCAACGTAGACGGAGATATTTGGTCTTTCCTCGTGAATCTTCAAAAATCCCACGTAAGCTCGCGCAGGTTGCCAGGCGGCCGAGCGCAAAACAGAGATTGCGTCTACATGACCACACACTCTTTGTCGTCCTTGCCCTTTTTCTTTCCTTCGGGCTGGACTGCGCCTGTTTCTCCTGAAGCGGCAGCTCGGATGATGGCCAGCCGCTGTTTCGCGCGTGGCTCGCCTTTGTCGGCCGCGCGAACGTACCAGACGTTCGCTTCGAGCGGGTCACGTCTGCAGCCAATGCCCATCTCAGTAAAGTAGCCCACAGCATACTCAGCCTTGGGAAGCCCTGTTGCCATTCTATTAGGAAAAGAAAAAGGAAAGAACTGCACAAGCGACGGGCTGACTTACCTGTTTCTGCTGCGCGCTTGGCCCATTCGTACGACTCATTCTCATCTTTCTCTAGAACTGGTGGTGCACCAACTAGGTACCAAGCGCAAAGGCACATCATGGCATCCGGGATGTCTTGCATAGCGGCGCCAGTGTAGAAATGGACACTAAGGGCAGGGTCCTTGGGACAATTGAGCAAGCCATGCTCGTAACATTCGCCCATCTTAAAGCAGGCCTCGGCATTGCCCAGCTCGGCGGCTTGAGTGTACAGCTGTGCGGCATAAGCCTCGTCTTTGAAACAGTCATCACCATGACCATGTTCGTGGAGCTTTGCAAGGAGAAGAGGGCCCAGGTTGTACTGCGAATCGGCTGATTCAGAGGCACGCTTTAGCCATTTCAGGCCTTCCCGGTCCCGCCGACCAAGTCCCAACTCCCCGAAAATACAGGCCTGGCCAAGGCGGGATGCAGCGCCTGGATGACCCTTGGAAGCCGATGCACGGTAAAACTGGGAAGCTTTGGCCAGATCCTTGCGGGAGCCCCACCCATGCTCGTACATAAGAGCTGCGCGGAATCCGGATTCAGCATGTCCATGTTTGCTTGCCGCAACAAAGAGAGGGAACGCCTTCTCCTGGTCGGGTTTGCCCTTGTTGAAAAAGCCGGAAAAGTACCCATCTGCAAGAAGATATTGGGCAAACGGATAACTACGGTCCGCCAGTCGCTGCAAAATCTGTCGCGATTCCTTGACCATCACGGACTCGGCATAAGCCTTCTTCGCAGGATCGTCGGAATGGATATATTCTTTGGCAGCCTGAACAAGGTAAACGGCAAACTCATACTGAACCGAGGAATCCGGCGTCTTCTTGACGTTCGCCATGTACATTTCCACAGTCTTTTGGGTATCCAGAAGCGACACATCATTCCCGACCAGGCCGCGTAGAGCACTCTGAGAGAGATCCTGCGCTGGTGCAATTTGCTGCGCATAAGGAACATTGTTGAGCAGGTCAACGTACGAGTGAGGCCTGTTGTCTGGAGAGCGTCGACTGCCTGATAAGGAACGCGCGTATGGAGCGGGAGATGCAGTAGGCGATGGCGTAAGAAGGTCACCAGAGCCCGGAGAAGGGTGACGGTCGCGAGGGTTAAGAGTGAAGGCGGACACCGGTCGGGTCACAGTTGAGCGAGGCTGAGCCAGACCGACGCGGGCGCCCGAGCTGTTGCCACTGGAGGAGCCCTGAGAATCCGAGTAGGTTGACTTCACCCGGTCCTGACGCTCAGCCTTCCTCGGTTTCGCAGGCTGGACATGGTAAGGCTGGTGGAAGTACTGCGGCTGTTCGAACTCAGGCTCTTCCTCCAGGTCCTCATAGCGCATGTCCGAGGCTATGGTATGTCTCTTGAAGTCTTCGGTGAGGACATCTCCGGCCATCGAAGCGGGCGGGCTGTTGGACATGACGCTGATACGGGCTTGCCGGTAGGGGACGTCTCCGTGAATGGCATTGGAAGCAACGGAGTCGCGGTAACGGTCGGGCTCAGGGGTCTCGATGTCGCGGGAGCCGTTTGAAAAGCCGCCCAAGCTCTGCACTGACGTCCTGTTGCCATGGACGGCGCCATTTGGGGGCCCCTGGAGGGTGATGGATGGTTGGCTGTGGTGGCCGTTCACGGGCCTACGGCGCCCAGAAACAGACGACGACGGGGAGGGATATGCGTTTGCAGCATCGTTGGGCTCGGGGCCGGCGCTCTGGCTAGGCGGCTGCGCGGCGCGCTGCACCTGGACGGCATCTTGGTAACCCATGACGGCTGCGGGGACAGCTCGTTATATGGACCCTAGCCGGCTTGCAACCTTATCTCAACCCTTACTCGTGGCGCAGGTGATAGCTGCAGCGGAGCGATAGGAGCGCGATCGTGGCAGATCGGCGCCGATATGCGATATGCGCGCGATTGGAGGCGGCGATCAATGCGGCCGGGGCGGGTCGCAGGTAGAGAGGGTTTCTTTGGCAGCTCGAAGTCAGCGCTGCATGGAGTCGGGAGTTCGTTTGACAGGCGGCAGCGCCGGAGCACCGGTGGTGCTGCGGGTATGTATGCACCGGCTGCTGCAGGGACCGCAGGCACACCCGAAGAATTGGATCGGCGGGGGCTTACCGGACGTGAGCGGAGCGCCAGACGCCAGTGCCGCTGCTGAGTGGCCGTGAGTCTGCGTGGTGGGGTTGGACGCGCCGCCGAGTACGACGTACGACCCTCTTTGTGCCCTCCTTGTCCGCGCAGAAACGACCCCGTTGGGCGCAGGCGAGGCAGGCAGCAGGCGGAGCGGAGCTTGCGGGCTGCCGGGGCGGCGTTTGCTGCGCAGTGGCTTGGGGCCAATTCGTATCGAGCGGAGGCGTGCTCCTCCGCGCGAGTTGCGGTCGGGTCCGGCGAGGAATGGATGGAAGGCACAGGCTTCTAGAAAGCGCGGCCGTGTCACAATAGCTCCTCGCTATAATCGGGCGCTTGGGCGCTGGGAGATTATGGTGGAAGAAGGCTAGGCAAGCTGTCTGTATATGGATGGCTTCCCCCGGCGCCCCGAGGTGATATATGTCTCGTCGGCGCGAAGCTTCCAGAGCGGCCGCGGACGCGGAGGCGGACGCGCACTCAGGCGCTGGCGCGCAGGCGGAGGCGTGCCCGCGGCCTGCAACTCTACCCGCAAGCGCGAGGCATTGCGATCGGCCGACGTCGTCATCTGGACGGGCGATTTCGACGCAGAAATTCTCCAGCGCGGGCTGGAGGCTGCGCCATGCAGGCCCGCTCCGTTTCAGGCCGCAGGTGCACGTCTGGGGCGGCAGTGGAAAGGCGGTCGGGGGGAGGAGCTTGCCGAACGCTTAGGGAGCACGGCGATCTCTGACGCATGCAATGGACCCTGTTGGTCGTGCCATTTACAGCACGCGCGCTGTCACGATCTGTCACCAGCACGCCGCGCCCCACATCGCGATAGCACGACCGCGTCGCCGCTGCTGTCGCCCAGCCCTGCCACCCCCGCCGACCCGTGCCCGCGCTGTAACGCGTGAAATAGAGAGTGCCGCCGCAACTGCCGCATGGAGCAGCCGCCAAGAGAGCCGCATGGTCGCCGCCGGCGTGCCTGGAGTCAGCAGCCAGCGCGCGCGGGCCAGCGGCGGCGTCGCAGCCTGCGAATCCTCTCGTCCCGCGCAATACGCGATGGGCCGCGGGGCGTGCCGGGTCTCGGGGCGAGGTGGCATTTTTCTCGTGAAGAGTCAGGCGGCGCACGGCAAGCGCAAATCGCTCTAGCAGCGCGCCACCGGCTCCAAGAATAGGCGCCTCGCCGCCCTCCATGTCGCTAATCCCGCAGCCAGAGGTGGCATTCAGCCGACGCCGTCGCCTTCGCAACCATTCGCTGCCGTCAGGGGAACCCTGCGCGCTCCGTTGACTACTTCCCCAGGCGCTCCCTGCGAGCGCGTCCTGCTCCAGCCGTGATCCGGCCTTGCTGAGCTCCCCCAGCGCCCAGCCCAAAACAAACAGTCGTCACTCGTTTCTGCCGTGCAACTACCCGATCGCTTCCTGGATACGCGCACGACACCCAACCTAACCTTCGTTCTGCATCCACCTTGAAGCCTGCAGCCTGCCGCAGCCTGCGCATCTACTCGGTGCTCGTTCCCCAGCGCGCCCCATCGCCGCTGCCCTTCGTTATACGCCGCAGCCACCTCTCATCCGCGGCGCTCTCTCAGGACGCCTCGGACGGGGTGCACTCAAGGCGCGACCAGAGCAATCTTGAGAGCTTGGGTGCCGTTGGCCCTGTGGTACGTCACTGCAATCTGCAGAATTCCCGAGCACACCTTGTTTCCTCAGCCTTCCAGACCACCACCACCGGGAATGCAGGCTAACCTGCAACAGCACCGCGCAACATGTCTCTCCCGCTCAGGACACAGCCGCCGTCTTCGCCGCGGCGGCGCGAACAGGCTCACATTCGACACAGCTCTCACGGCCGCACTCGACGAGACTCGTCTACCCGCCGCCGTAGGCCTTCCGACGTCGAGCCCCGGCCGTCGCACGACTCGCGCACATCGCGCGCGTCGAGAACCACCCCGAGAAAGGAACATTCGCGCCATCCGTCTTCGCAGAACGCCCTGCCCTCCCCCCGGACACCAACCGCCCGCGAAGAGGATCCAATGATGGCGGCCGGGCAAGAATTGAACCGCAAGCGCAGTCTAGTAAGGCCGGAGCGCAGCCGCATCGAGCCCGACCACCCAAACTATCACTACCGTCAGCATGCCTCAGGCATGAATGTGCGGCCTTCGACCACTGGCAACGACCCGCTTGCCGAGAATCATTACGAGGCCGAGACTGCGAGCTCCGAAAGTACAGACATCAAAACCCTAGCCCCGAGGGTCCAGCAGCGGAGCTCGGGCAACAACTACTACAACGAAAAAAAAGAGGCCCACAATCGACATGCTGGTGTCGATCGCAAGCTCCAGCGCAGATCCGCCCGGCAAGAACCGAGGAAGAAAGATAAAGACGCAAAGGCCCGAGAGCGCATCCGCAACGGAGAGCGGCCCCCGAGTTTGTGGAGCGTTTATTGCGCCATCCTCACTTTCTGGGCGCCAGGTTGCATTTTGCGCTGTTTTGGAATGCCTCAGAAGGCGCAACAGCAGGCTTGGCGCGAGAAGATGGGCCTGATCAGCATCATCATGTTGATCTGCGCTTTCGTTGGTTACTTGACATTCGGCTTCACCGAGACTGTTTGCCCTAACGGAGGCCCAATGCGGCTGCAAGTGAACAAAGTCGACACTGGTTACATGATCATTCACGGGAAGGCGTACGACCTCTCGAAATCTTCCCACCCCTGGGTACGCGGAATTCCGGAAGGCGCAAATGTGCTTTTCGACCTCCCAGAAAAGCAGGGCGGCAAAGACGCTAGCTTTTTGTTTCAAAACGTCAACGGTCATTGCAAAGGCTTGATAAACGCAGCCGACGGGTCTGACGTGGTGTCTGAGGACAACGGTGCTGAATTGGCCTGGTATTTCCCATGCAACACCTTCAAGCAGGACGGTTCCTCAAAGCCGAATTTCACGACTCCATACTACCTGGGTTATGCATGCCACACATCTAGCAATGCCCGCGATGCGTTTTACAGCCTCAAGAGCGACGGTGACGTCTTTTTCACCTGGGACGATGTGAAGAACTCAAGCCGAAACTTGATGGTCTACAACGGTGATGTGCTCGACCTGAATCTTTTGGAGTGGTTCAACACTACTCAGGTCTCATACCCTAGCCGCTTCGATGATATCCGGAAGAACTCGGCACTCCGTGGTGTTGACATCACCCGCTCCTTCACTTCACCAGAGGACAAGCAAATCGCCAAGTGTTTCTCGGAAATCATCAAGGTTGGCTCTATCGACACTGAAAGCATCGGCTGCATTGCTTCCAAGGTTGTTCTCTACGTGTCTTTGGCGTTCATTCTCTCTATTGTTGCTGCCAAGTTCTTCCTCGCTCTGGCTTTCCAATGGTGGATTTCCAAAAAGTACGCTGCCGACAAGTCCGGGATGGGTCTTAATCACAAGAAGAGGCAGCAGGAGATCGAGGACTGGGCGGATGATATCTACCGTGCTCCGCCGAAGATTGCCGATCCCACTGGACCTGGGTCGATGGATCGCAGCAACAAGCGCAGCAGCAAGTTCTTCCCGTCGACATCCAGATTCACCAGCCCCTACGCAATCGACTCTGGCAAGTCCCGCCCGCCGCCAACGACCATGGCCAGCCAAAACTCGACCGCTCGTCTCATGAACCCCGTCTTCAAACAGGGCAATCGAAGTGAAGGCACTCTTGGTTATGACGTGAATAGCAGGTCTGCTGGAGGCGAAAGCCGCACTAGCTTGATGCTCCCGCCAACTTCTGACCAGCGATACTCCAGCTACATGGGCGAATCCGAGGGCCCTGGCCCGGCAGGATTCATCCACGAAGCTGTAGTCCCGCAACCTCCTGCCGAATGGCAACCGTTTGGCTACCCCCTCGCCCATTCCATTTGCCTGGTCACCACGTACTCCGAGGGCGAGGAAGGAATTCGAACCACCTTGGATTCCATCGCGACCACCGAATATCCCAACAGTCACAAGCTCATCCTCGTCATTTGTGATGGTATCATCAAGGGCAAGGGTGAGGAGTTCTCGACCCCAGAAATCTGCCTTGGCATGATGAAGGACCACGCTGTTTTGCCCGACGAAGTTCAAGCCTTCTCCTATGTTGCCGTTGCTGGTGGATCGAAAAGACACAACATGGCCAAGATCTACTCTGGTTTCTACGACTACGGCGACGATTCGCGCATCCCGGGCGAGAAGCAGCAGCGCGTGCCGATGATGCTCGTTGTCAAGTGCGGCACCCCTGAGGAAGCCGGCAAGTCCAAGCCAGGGAACCGCGGTAAGCGTGACAGCCAGATCATTCTGATGTCCTTCCTCCAGAAGGTTATGTTCGATGAACGCATGACGGAGCTCGAGTTTGAGATGTTCAACGGCATCTGGAAGATCACCGGCATATCTCCGGACTTCTATGAGATTGTGTTGATGGTCGATGCGGATACGAAGGTGTTCCCTGATTCTCTGACGCACATGATCTCCGCAATGGTCAAAGATCCCGAGATTATGGGCTTGTGCGGCGAGACTAAGATCGCCAACAAGCGCCAATCGTGGGTGTCAATGATTCAGGTCTTCGAGTAAGTTTCCCATGTCTGTGCGTGCGATCGGCATCCGATTCCCTAACGGGTAGCAGGTACTTCATTTCTCACCATCAGGCCAAGTCCTTCGAATCCGTCTTTGGCGGTGTAACGTGCTTGCCTGGCTGCTTCTGCATGTACCGCATCAAGGCGCCCAAGGGTGGACAGAACTACTGGGTCCCGATCCTGGCCAACCCCGATGTCGTCGAGCACTATTCGGAGAACGTCGTCGACACCCTCCACAAGAAGAACTTGCTTCTTCTTGGCGAGGACCGTTACCTGTCAACGCTGATGCTGAAGACGTTCCCGAAGCGCAAGCAGGTGTTTGTTCCACAAGCAGTCTGCAAGACGACGGTTCCGGACGAGTTTAAGGTTCTGCTCTCGCAGCGTCGTCGGTGGATCAACAGTACTGTCCACAACCTGATGGAGCTCGTTCTTGTCAGGGACTTGTGCGGCACCTTCTGCTTTAGCATGCAGTTTGTTGTCTTCATCGAGCTTGTTGGCACGCTTGTGCTGCCGGCGGCCATTTCGTTCACCATCTACCTGAGTAAGCCAATCCTAATCAGCGCGACGACGTGTGCGGGCTACTGACGCGAGAGAACACAGTTGCGATCGCCATCAAGGCAGCAATCGAACACACGGCGGCGCCGACGATTCCTCTAGTGCTGCTCGCGCTCATTCTCGGTCTTCCGGCCATCCTGATCGTGCTCACCGCTCATCGGTGGTCGTACGTGGCATGGATGCTGATCTACCTCGTGTCCTTGCCCATCTGGAACTTCGTCCTCCCGACGTACGCCTTTTGGAAGTTTGATGACTTCTCGTGGGGTGACACGCGGAAAACGGCAGGCGAGACGAAGAAGGGCGGGCACGAGGACGACGGCGAGTTCGACAGCAGCAAGATCACGATGAAGCGGTGGCAGGACTTTGAGCACGGTACGTCACCCCCCAGCGCGGGAAGGCGAGGGCGCAGACTGACTTGGAGCAACAGAACGTAGACTCAGGGGCTCCAGTGTGGGTTGGTCGCAGCAGAGCGCGTCGGCCGGAGCATGGCCGGCTGGCTCGCATCAGCAGCAGCAGCAAGGATACGATGGGTACTATGAGCATTAATCATCCTGCATGGTGGCGTTTTCCTGGGAGATGGCCAAGGGCAGATGGTTTCTCAGCGCGTCTGAAAGCTGCATCTGGTGGCACCGGCACAGAGATGATCCGGGGCGGGCATGGTGTGATTGGGCGGCGGGGGGCAGAGGCGACGCGCAGCTGGACAGATTCCGACACGGGCCTTTTTGCCAGCAGCATCTGCAAACGTGCGCTGCTCGCACTTGCATGACGGGCGGAGCCGAGCTGACGGCGGCGGGTAACGCGGGTTTTGACGATGCAAGATGCAAGAGACGAGGCCGCCGGCTGCGCGGTCGCAG
Organism: Diplodia seriata; assembly: GCF_021436955.1. Taxonomy (NCBI): domain Eukaryota; kingdom Fungi; phylum Ascomycota; class Dothideomycetes; order Botryosphaeriales; family Botryosphaeriaceae; genus Diplodia; species Diplodia seriata. The sequence goes on along the minus strand of NW_027117315.1, from coordinate 1,806,412 downwards.
GCGAGGCGCGCGCGGCACTGGCGGGCGCATATGTATCTAGCCATTATCAAGTAACGACGTAATTAATCATGAGCTCCAGCGGGCAGGCGAGGGCGTGTGCGGTGCGGAGGAGCTTGTGCAGGGGTGCGCTGGTGGCTCACGCCCATATTCGATGCAGCATGCAGCGCCCGCGTCGGACGAGCTCCCGTTTCCAGCGCCAGCCGCCCCCGTCGGCTTGGGGCGGTTGCACGGTCATGTGCGTCGGGCTGGGCTGCTGCGCGTGGCCCTGATGGGAGCGAGAGCGTTGGCGTGTTCGCGGACTTCGGCTTGGACCCCACAGCGCTGGCGAGCGCGTGTTTAACGTGTTAAACGGCCCAGCAGCGCGCACACGTTGCTCAAGTTGCAGCAACCACCGCAGCGCAGAGCCGCGGCGTCCCTCCGCCCCTGCCCCACACTGCGGCCGGGCCCTTGCCCCTCCTCTGCTCTGGCCCTGTGGCCCTTGGCCCCGTGCGAGCCGCTCTTACCTTATCGCCTGCGCTTGCGCCTGCCCCGGCCCGCAGATCGCGCCCCGCGTCCGCGGCGGAGCGCATCTCCAAGCCAAAAGCGCTGCTGATGCTCGTTTCCTTCTCGCCCGTATCACCCGCCCTCCGTGCCGCCCGTCCAATCCGCGCCCCCGCGACGGGCCCAGCACGCCCGAGACAGATCCCGCTCCCCAGCATCCTCCCAGACCTGCTCAAGCGCGCAGTCGCCCCAGTCCCAGAGCCCTGGCTCAAGCGCCGCCAGCTCTGTCATGCAGCGTGCCGGCCTGCCAGAGCCAACGTGAACGCCCCAGAGCATTGTACATACTGCACGTCTCGTGGCTCCCTCGCGCAGCCCTGCACATACGCCGTTTTGCGACTTCTTCGCATATCCCACATATTCTTTAGCTCCGACCACCCCGGCGAACGTTGGATCTGTCACATCCGATCCACGCCGCGGCCCGCCCGCGCGCTGAACCCCGAAGCCGTTCTGGCGTCCCAGTCCCAGTCGCAGCATGGCCAGCCCAGGGCATGACATCGCCCGCCCGGCCCCAGTGCAGAACCACGCTGCCCCAGCCTTCCAGTATCGCTCCAGTCTCCCCTCCTCCCTTCCCTCGATGGACCCCTTCTCGCAGGACTCGGCATACCACGGCGATACCGAGCCAGACATGGACGGCCTGCCCGACGACGCCGACTCCGATATGGAGGACACCCAGCCAGGCGGCGTCCCAATCCCGTCTGGGGGACCCTACCTGGGCCTCGACCTTGGACCGCAGCCTGCTCCGCCTCTCTCACATCTGCAATCCCCTGCGCCTCAGGAACCCGTGGACGACACCTCATCCTCGGCAAACGATGAGGGTGGCTACCCGTGGGCAGAGACCTTCACCTTCCAAGGAGGAGCGGTGACATTTACATCCATAGCGGACACTGGCAGTGGGACAACACCCGCCTACATCCCCATCAACAACCAGCCACCATCTTTCAGTCTCGGGAACGCGCAGTTCGCCATTCCACCTTACTGGGAAGATTATGAGGTCAACACACCTTCCGTGGATGACTACAACTTCAAGTCAGATATCTGCAAGTTCATGGAGACTTGGAGAGTGGCTGCCGGCATCCCGGAATACGGACTGAGCAAGATCGGCTCCGAGGCTTCCAGAGTCAAGCACTGGGATCGCCCTCGGTCCATATTGAGAGAGGATCTCCAGGGAAACCGATACGACATCCAAGGCATCAACTGGGATAGGCTCGAGACAGTTCGAGAGGCGGCCAGAGACGCCCGTACCAGACTCTATCAGGTTTCCGTAGGTCGAGTCGGCGTACTCCCACCCAGAATGGCGAGAAAACTAGCCAACACGGAGAGCTATTTCCGCTTTCGGAGAATGAACACAAATCACCAGGCTCTGATAGCCCATTTCCAGCTGCGCAACCTCATTGCTGCGACCTCACGAGCTGACATCTTCTATGCGGGCCGGTCGAGGGTGATGCGCACCGACTCGTCGGGCGTCTCGACGAGCTGTGTGATGGATCTGACCAGGTCCCAGTTCGATTCACTGCACTCAGCAACATTCGACATTACGTCGATGACGGCTTCGGAGAATATTCTGATTGCAGGTGGCTTTCACGGAGAATACGCACTGGTCGACCTGCAGTCGGAGTACGGCAGCAAGCCTACCCAGGGCTTCATCACGCACGAGCCAAACGGCATCACCAACCACGTGCACACGTTTGCGAACCGTAGCACCGGCGGCAACATGGCTGTCTTCTCGTCGAACGACAAGCGCCTTCGTGTTTTGGATTGCACCACGAACCGCTTCGTCCACGACTTCGGTTACGAAGACGCCATCAACTGCTCCGCCACTTCGCCAAATGGCCGCATGCGCATGGTCGTCGGCGACTTCCAAGAAACGCTGATTACAGATGCTGAAACCGGCCGTCCATTCGAGCGACTTGCCGGGCATGACGAACACACGTTTGCATGCGCCTGGGCTGATGATGGTATCCACCTTGCCACGGGCGCCCAAGATTCCAAGGTTGTCGTGTACGACGCCCGTTGGTGGCGGCAGCCACTTTCAGTTATCGCATCGGCCATGGCCTGCCCGCGCAGCCTGCATTTCAGCCCGGTTGGCGGTGGGCGGCGTGTCCTATTGTCGGCCGAAGCAGACGACGTGGTCAGTGTGATGGACGCGCAGACATTCGACCGCGCGCAGACACTGGACTTCTTCGGATCCGTCAGTGGCGTCAGCTTCGTTCCAGACGGCTCCAGCTTCTTCGTGGCCAACAGCGACGGCAAGTTCGGCGGAATCATGGAATTCGAGCGGGCCGGCTGGGGCGAGAGGGCTGGCGTCCAGACCGAGCACGAGATGGATGGCCGCGAGAGAGGTGGGTCGAATCTCAGTGGCAGGCGCGTGGGCCGCGCAGTTGACCACAGGCAGACCGAGTGGGCGAACGACGTCGACGTCGACGCCGACGCGAGGACGAAACTGGGTTCCATAGCACGCAGGAGAAGAGGCCTCGGCCTGGGTGAGCTTGTCGTGTAGACGGCCCACTCTCGCCGCACCACCTCGCCCTCGACCACGTCAACATGTATTAACTCCCCAGGGAGCAGCACCATCATATAACCGCGATACCTTGTATTTGTCTTATCACTGCATTACCTACGCAACCGGGACGGGGGATTTCCTTGACGCAGAGACGACGACCAACGATCGAGACGTAGCGAATGCGGTGTGGCAAACTCGCAATTTGTGACTTGCAATGTTGTGGATCTACCTTCTTTTCCTTGCTTTTTGGGCGGCTCTCCTTGTGTCGAAGGCCACCACGTGTGGACAGCATGGTGGCGTTCTTGTGCGTTTCTGTTTCTGGCCTGCTTACGGCTGAAGGTCAGCGTCTTCGAGATTGCTCGAACCAGCACCAAGCACTTTGGTCTCTTAATTTTTGTTGTCACCCTTTTTTTTTTTTCGGATTGTTACTTGTCAGATACCTTTGTGGAATTTCTTTTCCACGACTTCTCGTTTCTTGTGACTAATTTCTACTTTTCCTCTCCTCGCCTGATCATTTTGATCGCCTGATTTCGGGTGGGGTTCCTACTTATTACTTCTCGATGGCACGTCCATCTGCTCATTCAACAAGTATTTATGGGGGCTGTCGTTGCGCAGTCCTTAATCATCCTTACTTGTATACCCCGCCCTCGCCCTCTAACCCCTACTGTGACTGTGGCAACAAGCCATGCTTCGATGGTCTGATAGTCTTACTACCACAGTAGCATGGAGGGACTGGTGCCGAGACTCTTACAAGCGAATTGTATGTACATGATCTACAGCTTTCCTCTTCAGTGCAGTTCACTTTTGTTGAAAAGAGTAGTGATCTCTCCTGATCCCGAGACATGGCCAGTTAGGGGGCGAGGGTGTCTTGGGGTGAGCAAGCGTACCGTTCTCCGGACGGTAGGGAGTGTTCTCTTGCTAGCCCTGTTTCGTCGATTGCTTTGAATCATTTTGTCCATGGCTCACTTTTCGGTTGGGAAGGATCGCGGTCGTCTGATATTCTGAGACAGCAGTAAGCGTAGGTTTGACGGGATGGACTGCGGCTGAGGCGGTGGCATAGAGGCATTGCCGCTTTGGGGCTTGAATCCTGTCGCCGAATACATGCACTATGTTGTCTCGTTTCGCTGACCTGACGGGGGGGTTATGCGGAGTAAGACTTGGAAGTGCGGTCCTTGACTGGGAATGCTAATGGTTGTTGATCCTTTCGCTTTGCTTTTTCTTCCTCCCATGCCGGCTCCCGCCTGGTCGATCGGCTGATCTGCACACGGATGGCTTTCTTGCGTTATACATACGGAGATGCACACGGCCGTTGCCGAGACGGTGAGACTAGGGGCTTTTTGGGAGCGGTGGCGTTTGGCTGCCTCGTGAGCTGGCTGCTGTAGCTGCGGCTGCAGGTCAGCGGAGGCTGACTATTCTTGCCTTGCCATCATGCCTTCACTCTGTGGTTCCACACTTGCCATGCACTCTGCCGTCTGAGGCTGAATTTGCATTATTTTGCATACACTTGATCCTTTCAGCTCGGTGAGCATTGCATTGCGCAAGTAGGGGTACGCGTGCCGGCGGTTACACCCACGGCCATGGTGCGTAGCAGCATACCAAGCAAGGTATTGGCTACGTACGTGCACGCTCGCTTCGCCCTTTCTTCCTTTTTATTTTTTCCCTTTGATTAAACGCCGCCGATCAGTGTAACGGTCGGCAGAGGAGCTTGTCCTTCCCTGCATGGTTACACGCGAGGGAAAAATAAAAACATCGGCGGTGTAACGGGGTCTGCCGAGGGGGGATGATCAGGGAAAAGCTTATGCTCAGACCCGAAGTGGATCATGCTTGTTGTACTTGCTTTTTCCAGCCCGTTCTCTCGCTCGCTCGCTTCGCTTCGAAGACGGGTACGGGACACGCCGACTTTTCTCTCTCTCCACTCTTCTCTTCTCTCTTGGTGCTGGATACGACGGCTATCTTGATGGCGTGAGATTCCGTGGGTTCAGCGTGCCACGGTACCGTATGCTTCCCCACTCTCGGCTGCTTGCGTTTTTGACAGTGTTTACACTTGCAAACTGTTGAGGACGATTACTTCTCGTTTCCAAGTAGTGCTTCAGCTTCACCCACCCGAAAACGACCAGGTGGCAAGCCACCCATGCAGAAACCCGTTGTCGGAGACAGACTGAGGCGCTTTTTGTGCTCTTCGGAAGAAGTCCAGATCTTCCCCGACACGTGCGGCCAGCTTTCCGAAGGGGGCGCCCGCGCCACATTCCACGTGGGGAGAGCAGCGCCTCAACCGTCGCCTCGCGGGTGGTCGCTTGGTCTGGCCCGAGAGCCACATGGTCTGGAACCTTTGAGAAGAGCGGCATTTCGATTGGGTTCATCATTGGGTTGTAGCTCTGCGCCTACATTTCAGCATTCACGTGAGGCTTCAGTCCTCACTTTTGACCATTTATGAACTGCCGTTGTGGTTGTGGTTGTAGTTTCTTTTGTATAGCTCCTGTACGCGCCCCTGAATGTAGCAAAGGTCGTTAGAAGATCTGTTCCGGTAGTGTTAGTTAGAGAGACGTCAGTTCCCTTTTCAAGCTCTATAAACGCCGTTCTCGCGTGGCAGCAAGACAGTCGAGCCTACTACTGAACCCGCCTCGCATTACTTACATCAATCTTCGGGGCCTTATTTGTCGTGAATGGGGCACCGCACTTCTGTTGTCGTTAACGATACACCGTCCGTTTCCTCTCCACGCTTTTCGCTCCCCTCTCCACATGGCCCCGGCTAGTCGCACACGTCATCGCCATTATTCTCGCCTTTATTTTACTCACATACCGATCGATTGAGCTCCGTAACGTCGCATCATGTGCTGCAAATAGTACCAGGCTGCAACAGCGGTAGTCCATAAGCATCAGGGGTGAAGTGCAGGAGAAGACATGATAGGGAGGGGTGATTCTTCAATGCTCAGTGATTGAAATAGATAGGTATGGCAAGGGTGGAAGGCTGATGATAGTACATTTTGCATCAACTGGGTGGAGTGCCCGGGGAGTTGGCTCGGCCCCCACTACCGAAGCTGTACTCACTCGCCTTATCGCCGAGGAGGAGGACCAATTAGCTGGCTTGTTCCCTTCCCGCACTCATCCGATTGCCGCAAGACCCCACGGTCTTATTGCCGTGCTCTCTGAGCATCAAGCCTGTCTCTAAATTTAACTCCTCAACGTTGCAGCAGCCGGAAAGCCCCCAAAACACAGTACTACGCTTTTAGCTATAAGCGTGTTCTGCCGTGGCAACTAAAATATCACCCTCCGGTCGTGCTGGATTCTTTTCTCACATGCAACTCTTCTCTCCTCTCCCAACGCCATGGATTCCTTCCGTCAAACCAGCAATGCTGGCAACTATGAAGTCCACACAGGCTTATGGACCGACTGGACCGACGGCCCAGTATTTGGCGCAACCATTACGTTGAACAAACGGGACGGATCTCTTCTCATTGCCTTCATAGCCCTCTTTGTTAGCGTTGTTGGCACCAGCTTTTGGAGGATCTGCTGCTTTGCCCTCCATCACCTGTACTCGACGCATGCGGCACAAGACGCACTCCATCACCAACGCCAAGCCATCTTCAGGAATGCTGCTAACGGCTCAAGTGGTCTTTGTGCGTTGCTTAACATTTGGTGGGAGTGGCGTAAGACTGCTGTCCATCGACCCTCTCGGCGACTGCTCCCTGTCATCGGGTTTGCCATATGTTGTATTGGCGCCTTTGGTACGGCGGGCACCCTTTCCTCCAAGGTCTCTACTGCGGCCAACGGCGTATTGATTCGCAGCCCTACGTGTGGCATCCTGGACTCAGCAAACAACCCCAATCTGGAGGATTCGGTGTCGTACTATTTTCCTTGGGCAGCCCAGATCATCAGTTCCTGGGCAATATATGCGCAGGACTGCTACCTCAACGTCTCCGACCTGGGATCTTGCAACGCCTTCATCCAACCGCAATTACCAGTTCAAATCGACCGCAACGCAAGCTGCCCCTTCCAGGACGGAATCTGCGAGAGCGAGTACGGAAACATGGCGTTTGATACGTATCTCGACAGCCACGTCGACCTCGGCTTGAACGCGCCCGCTCATGAACGCGTCCGGTTCCGGCGCGTATCCAGCTGCGCACCCGTCAAGATGGACGGGCATCGGAGCATGTTTCGTTCTCCTGAGACTGAGATGAACTACACGCGCTATTACTATGGACCAACGACCGGAAGGAACTTCACTTATGAGTATCCAGAAGTGAGTTGGCGCTCGACACCAAGTAGGCCCGGCGCTGGCTCCAATGGTGGTGGTAGATACACAGTAGAGTAAGCGGGATTGCATCTCTGGTCCGGACTGCCCACTGATTGGATGCAGGGTAAAGAGCGGATGTCTTTACAACGGGTCATACACCGACTTCGCGGATTATGATCCCATACCAGCTCTGAGACAGCCAGATGCAGATGTCCATCTTATCTTTCTGTCGGCCAACAGCATCCTATACACGCAGAAAGTCGACGATCCATGGTATGCTGCCACGACAAACAGTACCACCATCACATCCGCCGAGTACGCAACTGGTCGGGTCCCAGCATACAGGGCAGACCAGCCCGTCTCCGTGCTTGCATGCTCTGTCAAAGAGCAGTATTGCAACCCGAACTTGGCCTCGGGCGAACAGTGTTCCCCCTTTGGCGGCACATATGAATCGCCTTCTTTGGCAGATGGCCTGTGGAAGAACAGCAAACAGCGCACATCGTTCGGATGGGTGAGTGCAATCATATACGCCTTCAGTGTCACAGTCGAAGCCGTGCCCGGCATCCTGAGAGAAAGCTCTCTTCTGGCAAGCTACAAGACCCAGGCCGGGTTCTCAGGAGGGCTCCCCAACAACCAGTGGCAACTGGAGGCAGAAAACTGGCACGCTGCCACTCTGGTAGCGTTGCAGGGAAGCATGACGCAAGTCGCCAAAGGGACTTCGGATGAGAAGCTGAGGGCATTTCTGCGGGCCCCAAACAACACGGAAGAACAGCAGCTTTGCAACAGCCAGGCAAGCGAACCCCCTTCCCTCCCTGTCCAAGGTCCCAGGCGCTAACGGCTCCCGGTGCAGAAAATCCCCAGTGCGGCATACTCCAACTTTTCCGTGTTCGGGCTTTGCTTGACTCTCGCGCTCGGGTCTGTCATTGTTTGTCTGTCATACACGCTGGAGCCTCTGGCAAGCTGGATCCAGAAGCGCCGCAAGTCGCGAGCTCCGAACTATGCGTGTCTGGAATGGGCCACGAACGAGACGCTGCAGCTGCAACGCCAAGCTTATGAACAGTCGGGCATCGGAGTTTGGGAGGGATGCGCGAGCAGAGTCCCCGTCACCAAAGGCGGAGAGAGGCTGGCGGTTCTTGATTTGGAGAATCCGCATTGCCCGCGGCTGAGAGCGGTCGTTGAGCAGGATCATGGCCAAAAGACCTTCCCGCACGACAACGTGGATGCCGGCCGGAAAGCGCCGGAGGACACGGCCACGGAAGTCTCCTTCTAGATTGGAAGCTGTTGCTGCGGGAAGGAAGAGACTTGGTTTCAACTCTGATCATCATCCCATCAACTGCATCCAATACCATGGCATCACAACGTCTACTCGCTTCACCGAGCAACAGCCCCACTCTCTTAACAGTCAGAATGACCAGAATTAGATTGATTGAATGGATCCTAGCGGATTAGAGAACATGGTTATATGCACTTCAAACTTGACTTGGATTCATAGCCGCGAACAACCCACGTCAAGGCCAACACTATCCTCTCAATCTTGGCTCGTTCCCGCCTTGACACATACACACGCAAACCTTCCCCCGAACTCTCACATGTACGCCTTCGTCTCCCTCTCACACCACTCCCAAAACTTCTCCGCGATCCCCAGCCCTCCTTCCTCGCTCGTCGGCTTGATGGCCGCCTCGAGTTCTGCCCGGGGTTGCTGGATCTGGCCCCACGGCACGACGAGGCAGCCGCTGTTGTCGACGCCGACGTCGGGCGACCAGCCGGCGTAGAGCTCGGTGTAGGCGCCTTTGATGGGCGGGTAGAGCATGCCGCGCTGTTCTTCTTGTTAGAACCCGACAGGAAACGGTAGGGAGAGAAGGTATACTCACAGCGACCAGACGCCCGGCAGATCCGCTATGCCTGTACAAATCCGTGTACAAATTTCCGGGGTTCCAAGACTGATTTGTTCCGTTAGCGGCCTTCGTTCCTGCCTTCTACCGCCCCAGTCTAATCGAGGAACTCTGAATTCCTCCTCCTCCTCCCCCCCTATACTGTAGCCACAACTTCTTCCTTCCATCTCTTTCTGTGAAACTTTTCAACCATAACCAAGATAGACACCTTCAGGACGAAAAGGGAAAAGAAGGAGAAAACTTACAGCGCTAACAATGCCCTCGCCCTTACTATACCTCCTCGCAAACTCGGTCCCTAGGAACACATTGCCCGTCTTGCTCTGGCCGTAGTTCTGCTGCGGCGTCCCGAGCACCTTGGGCGCACCCGTCTGCTCGTCGAGGTCGACGCCGTGCAGCGGGGCGAGGAGGTCGATGGCGATCGAGGCGGCCCACGTGACGCGGACGGAGCCGGGAGGGGAGGTCGATGCGGTTTGGCGGAGCAAGGGAAGGAGCAGCTGGGTGAAGAGGTAGGGGCCGAGACAGTTGGTGCCGAGTTGGAGGTCGTGACCCTGTTTTCGTTAATGAGAGAAGGACGACAAGTCAACAACACATACCTCCTCGGTCTTGCTGCCCTTGGGCGGGAACATGACGCCGGCGTTGTTGGTCAGCACGTCCAGCCGCTGCTCCTTGGCCAGGAACTCGTCGGCGCTCTTCTTGATGCTGGCCAGGCGGGCGAGGTCCAGTTGCAGGAACTCGACCCGGCCGCCGCCGCCAGCCTCCTTGACGGTGGCGATGGCGGCGCTGGCCTTGTCGGCGCTGCGGCCGGCGACGTAGACGGTCGCGTTCTTGGCGTACAGGATCTTGACCAGCTCTAGGCCGACGCCAGAGTAGCCACCCGTCACGATGTGGACCTGTTTCTTGGTTACCAGCTGGACAGAAGCAGAAGTGAAGAGAGCTGTACCTTGCCTCGCTGGTCCGGCAGCTCCTTCTCGGTGAACGGAGGGTTGGCGATCCAGGCCGACTGCGCGGCGATGTTCTTGAACCTCTGGAACATGGTTTCGTCTGGGGTATCAATTGGCTGTTGTTGTGCCGAGTCCTCTGGCTGGAAAGCGCACGGTTGGGGGAGGGGGATGATGCGCGTTGAGCTATGATGCAATGGCAGCTAGTTGTCCACGTCCGAGCGCCAATATCGCCCGCCCACCCGACGCCATCCGGCGCTTGACGAGCCTTTTCTTTGGAGCCCTGGCACAAGTGGCCCCTTTACATCAATATGGTCCCTGCCTTTCATTTCCTATTCGGGCGTGAGGCCACCAAGCAAAACATAGATCCAGATCTGATTGAAAGGACAACAATACCTATGTTCTGGGGACAGATATATTCCGAAAATTTCATGGCCATGCACACAGCGTTGAGCCCAGATTCCTGCTGGAGTGTATTCATCTTCGTACATCATATCTCATCACTCTGGACTTCCGAAGGAGTTGAAAAGGCCTTCCGCATCCCCGAAACAATGCTCTGCGATGCACCCCATCTACTCAACACCAAAATACCAGTATATTCCAAAGGAGCATTCTAATCCATCTAATCTCCCGAAACCGCGCCCTTGCTCCAATATACACACTTCGTATACCCAAACCCTCATCATAATCCCCGCCAGACGCGCTTCGAAATCCATCAAGGTGAGCTGGGCCTAGGCATCATCTTGAAGCTTCAAACTCAAGCCGCTCTCGACCCCAGGGAGCATTGCCTTGCCCAGTCCCCAGGCATTCTTAGCAAAGGAGCGGCTCAAGCCTTGGTGCGCATCCATTGCCTGCATTTCATCCGCCGAAAGAAGGTGAAGTTCGGGACTTGGGTTGATGAAGGGTATTTCGACAGGCTCGCACAGCGTGTCCGGCGCGGGCAAGCTGCCGTTGTTGAAATAGTTGCGGATGTACCCCACAGTACATGGCGAATAAGCCGCGAGGGAGCAATGCTGTGAGTGCCAAAAGGTTAGTTCTCCATTCAATCCTCCTCGATAGTGGCTACTCACCCCAGGCGAGTTCTGCGCCAACACTTCCGAGCCAGGGAACAGCGATTTCATCTTGTGCGCACTGTGCTTTACATTAGCCAACCAAAGGGTCAGGATATCCCAAGAGGAGAGAGCTTACTTGATAAGCGGAGTAACTGGGTCCGCCGTATTCCCAATCCACAGGATGGGGTTGGCCGTGTCGCCACCAAACTCGGGCTTGAAATCGGTGAATCTGTACAAGGGCCTGAATTTCCAATTCGCACAATTCATCCTGTGTCCAGCCCACATGGCACCGACGGATGGAGAGATTGCATCGAGCTTGCGCCAATGCTCTTCCATGCCATCCATGTCCAGGAAATCTTGGGGATCGCCATCACTGCACATGATGGCCATTGAAGCTTCGCCATCCACTTGGGCGATATCCGTGTCATTTCCCTTGGCGGCACAGGCGAAAAAGTGCTTGCCTGTGAGATAGTCTTCCATTTCTCCGTCTTCATCGCCACGAGCCACGGCAGCAAGCATCTCGGCCATGCGCGGAAACGCCTGCAATGGTTCATAGAGGGCCATAAACATGAACAGTCTAACATCGCTCCAGGTGACGATTTCGGGAAACTCGCCTTTGACCGAGATGGGGTTGTGATACATCTTATCGAGAACAGCCAAGGCCTTGGATTGGATGTCAGCCGCCGTCGAGTTGCCATCAGCCAGTGGGCAAGCGGTGGGGCCGGCTTCAGCGCAGCGGTCGTAGAAGGCCTGCATCGTCTTCTCCGTGTCGTGGAGGTTGTCCGACCAAAGCGTCTTCATGTAGTTGGAGCCATGGACTACGCCATCCAGAACAAGCCTTCCCACACGGTCTGGGAACATGGATGCAAACGTACTTCCAAGCAGAGTGCCGTATGAAAAGCCCCAGTACTGAAGCTTCTCGGTGCCAGGAACATAGATCTCTGGCAGCTGCAAAGATGCGCATGCACCGTGTGCCTCGCACATCTCAATTGCATCCTCAGTCAAGATGCGCCACGTTTCAGCCTCGCGGTACTGGCCAAAGAGCTCGGCAACTTCCAGCATATCGCGCGCGACTGATGCAGTGGTGACGTAGTGTTTCACATCGCCCTCGTCATGCCGTCCGGCGCAAGACGCTCCAAGTGCATTGACCATGGACCAGCGTCGACCGAGCACGGCATCAGAGCTGCCCAAGATGCCTTGCGAGTCCAGTCGCAGGTTCCACGACTCCCTGATGGATGCAGAGCGGAAACAATGGGCACCAGGAGTGGTTCTGCCAATCCCGCGTGGGTCGAAGCCAACGACGTCAAAGTACTTGGAGGTGGAGTTCTCCGGCGCCTCCGATGCCGGATCAACGGGAGAATCAATGAGCGTCTGGATGGCAAGTCCTCTGGCCGTGACGAGGTCGACTCCAGAGCCTCCCGGCCCACCTGGGTTCAGGAGCACCGGACCACCGTACCGCGGGTCGGTAACGGGGACTTTGGCGGGCAGCATGGTCACGGCCAGGCTGACATGCCTGTCAGGAAAGGTGCCGTTCCACCAGTCCAGCGGCAGCTGGACACGTGTGCACCGAAAATCGCGGTAACATGGCTGGAACGCGAGGTGTTTTGTGGAAGGGACCTATGCGGAATGTGAGTGCCATCAGATAAGATGGAGGGGAGGAATGAGAATGGGCGTGGCCGCACGGCTCCCGGCCAGGGGTCCAGCCTGCCGTGCTGCGCCGTGACTGCAGGGACGGCTTACAGCATCCCACGAGAATCGCGGTGTCTTGGAGGCTTCGGCGTGCTGGCGTGCCCGCTGTTCCAGCTCGGTGCTCACGAAAGCCGCCAGGCGATCAAAGGCGGCGGCGGCGAAGTACAAGAGGACAAGGACAAGGACAGCAGCGCGGGCAGACCGGAAGGGCGCAGGCTGGAAAGTAGGGCGCCTCTCGGCAGGCGCGGGCGCTTTCATCATGGCCGGGTTAGCACCAGGATGCGAGGCAGGAGAGCGCGAGAGCGGCGGGCAGAGTGGTGGTATAAAGCGCGTATCATATCGCAGCCGACGCGATAAGGCGCAGCGGGCCGGGGGTGTGGCGGGCAGCTGGGATCATCTGGGCTTGCTGACTGTCACGGCCGCGGTTGGCTGGCGCTGGAGATGGAGGTGGCGGATGGATGCCCGCTGCAACCTCCGCGCCGCTCGCGAGCCCGCAAGCCCGCAAGCGCAAGCCTGTAGGTAAGCTCTCGGGGCGCCCGCAGTCACGTGCGCTCCGGCTCGTGTGCGGTTGATGAAATGATTTTCCGCCCGTTTGACTCTCGCAGTCCGGCTGCGCTGGGCGGTCTTCTCTGAGCCTTGATCCCTCCCCTCCGAAGCGTGGTGCGTTCCTCTAGTCGCCTGCGTCCGTTGCCGGCCCAGCCCTGTCGCCCTCTGCCCGCCCACAACCAGACTGCCGTGCGACGTGTTACATTTGCGACCTCCCGCCTCTCCCCGTAGCTCCTGCTAGACCTTTGCCTGGACGGTCATGAGACCAAGCCCGGCAGCCCGTCGCCTCTGACTGGGCCGCCAGTCCACAAACAGTCACTGGTGCGAAGGGTCGTCTCGATAGAGCCCAGACAATATGCATAGTTCCATGGGGTATCATCCCTAGGTACGAGCGGAGCAAAGCAAGTTCCAGTGTCTGTTGTACCTTGTCCCGACCATGAAAAGTAAAGAGAAGAGCTGACCAATCCATGTCCTCAATCTTCTTCAAGTCCCGTCCTGCGCCAAGACCCCGTGTCTTGACGCCCTGCAAAGAGTGTGACTAAGGGTATCCCTTTCCTCCAGCCCAGTGTTTTAGTGAGCCGCAGTGGCCCAAGCGAGAAGACAACGCAAAGAAAATAGAGGCCAAGAAGGGACCCCCATCACCACTGGCCGCCTTGCTGGCCTCCTTGGCCCTGGTTGGGATCCCAGCCGCCTGCGGGAGCACCGCCGTACGATTGCTGGCCGCCATAGCCGCCCTGGCTCTGACCCCAGTTACCACCGCCGCCGCCGCCGCCGAAACCTGCGAGGATGTGAGAAATACCGTTCATATGCACATGACCTTCCGCGTCTACTCACCACCACGGCTTTGGTAGCCACCGCCTCCGCCTATAAGGAGAACGTTAGTGAAGAGCAAGGAATGGGGGAGTAGAGTGCGGAATGTGAAATGTCTACGCTATATCACGTGCCAAAACACAGCCTCAAGGAGCATATGGGGGATATGGGAGCAACTAACCGTAACCGCCACCACCTCCTCCGTAGCCTCCACCGCGGGGACCGTTGTAACCGCCACGGAAGCCGCCGCCGCCGCCGCTGGAGCGGTCAGACGCCTTGTCGACGCGGATGGTGCGGCCGTCGAACCTGTAGTGTGAAGTAAGCAACGGCGTTGGTTCGAGCGACGGAACGGTGTCCGTCGCAGATACAGTGGCGGCCCAAGCTGAGACGCTTCACCGCCTTCGGGGACGTCTTGCGACTTACTCGACGTTGTTCATGGACTGAATGGCAGCTTCGGCGTCGGCGTCCTGGGTGAAGCGGACGAAGCCAAAACCGCGGCTGCGGCCGGTGTCGCGGTCCTTCACGACGACCTGCAAGGCTCAGGATCAGTGGATGCCAGTTGAGCTGGAGCGCGATGGGAGCTCGTACCGCTTCTTCGACCTGGCCGAATTCCTCGAACTTCTGGCGAAGGGTGGCATCGTCGGTGTGCCACGCAAGGCCGCTGTGGTCCTGTCAGCCGGTGCGCCTGCCATGGCGACACAGACAGGCGAGCTTACCCTATGAAGAGCTTCGACATTTCAACACGTCGCAATCCTGGATCTGTGCGGAATGTCTCAACGGAATGCCCTCAGATGTGTGGCGGGGTCGACGAAGAACAAGAGTGATGGAAGGCAAGACGGTGTCGGGCGCTGCGCGCCAGACGATAAAGGAAAGAACAGCAGAGCAGGCGCAGAAGGCAAAAATCAGGAAGGAGCGACGCGCGGCTGCGCGCCGCGAACGTCCATGAGAATGAGGGCTAGAGCAGGAGAGAGGAACGGACTTGCGGAACGGTGAGCTGGGTTGACGGTGTGAGCAGCGAGTTTGGGTTGCGCACACGAGAGCAGGCGGCTGCGGGTCGCAGAAAAAAGATTGGTGTTCAGAGTCGGACGGACGCAAAGAGGTGGGATGGGGAGTCAGCACAGCGGCGCGGGGCAACCTGGTGCAATTTGCGCTAGCCGGCAGGGTGATCGAATAATCGCCGCTCACACTCAGCGGCGAAGGCCTGGAGGGAGAGTGGCAGGGAAAGGTGAGCAGCTGGAATGGGGCTTGTCCGTATTATGGATGGGCCCTGCGGTGGATCGGGGCCTTCGCGCGCGCCATTGGACACGCGTGCGAAGGCAGCCTGTGGCGGCCATCCCGAAAGCAGCGAGGGCTCTGGCATCGACATCCCGTGTTCAAAAGATCATGCGGCCCATCGCTAGCCTGGCCCTATAAGGCCCAATGGTAGGAGTCAAGCACCGGAGCCTGCCCCCGCAGCGTGCGCTTTTTTGCCTGCGATTGGCGGGCGCGGCGTGGTGGTGAGGGCGCGCCCACGACCGCCATCCCTACGCGTCGCTGGCGCCCGGCGGCGCGGCGGCGGATGAGTGGCCCTCGCGCGGATTCAAGCTTATCGCGTCGCTGCACGCGTGGAGGCTCGTCCTGGCTCGTGCTTGCCGCCTGTGCAAGGTGAGCGCCCTGGGCCTGAGGCGCGCTGCGAGCGATCAGCTGCTGGGCGTGCGTAGTGCGCCATCCGAGAGCCTGGATTAACGGCCAGCCGGCATATGCATATACAACAGCGCCGTGCTCGCACATCACTCCCCTACGCGAGCAACCAGCTGCGCGCTTCCTACGCCTTCTTTACATAATACTTGCCAGAGCGCTCCCCTGCCCGCGAGCCTGCCTCGCCCTGCGATAACGGGGATCCCCCACGGCGTTCGGACGCACCTGTGCAACGCGAGCCCCGCGCCTGACTGGCCCTCCGCAGCTGCCAGGTGCATGCTCCGCCAGGCCGACGTCCGCCGTGTGTCTTCAACGACGTTCCTGTGCGTGGCCGCGAGCTTCGTCTGGGTGGGAAGCCACTGCTCATCGTGGACGCGGCAGCCCGCCACCACCGCGCCCGCAGCAGGCACGGTGCCGGGCCTGCGGACGCCCTTAGACTGAGTGATTAATTGACATGGTTGATGCAGCAACAACAGCGTTGAGATATGATCTGTTCTCTGCACCGCACCGCATACGCCGGTAGGCCCCTCTGTCTTTCCATAGCACACACTACTTGGTCGCGCCTTCCAGGAAACACCAGCTCCTGCGTCCAACCCACTCTGTCCATCTGCCCCCCTGTGGCCAATCGCACCCGTATCCTTCAGCCTCTTCCTGCGCCCTCAGTCCTCCCTCTGCCTGCCACCGGCAGTCGCTGTCACATCGCCCGAGCGTGCTGCTATACCCAACCTGAGCCGCTGTTACACGACGCATCGCTGCCAGTGGAGTCTCCGCCTGGCTCCCGCGTCATGTCCCTCCCAGCTACATACTAGCCTCGACCATCGCGCTCCACCCCATGCTGTACAACTTCTCCAGCACGGCCTTCAGAGAGTCGGTGAACGGGTCCTGCCGGCTTGCAGTCCGCTGCTGGCTGGACCGCGTCCATCAGCAGCTGCAGCAGTAGCCAGCCACCGCCGCACATGGACGTCCGCAGGTGGCTAGAAGAGACGAAGACCCCGGGCCCTCCTGCGTCGTTGGGCTTACCGGCAGGTCAGCACGCAAGGGAAGGCGCTCCTCGAGACGCGGCTAAACAGTCATCCCCCACCAGACGCAAGTCCAAGCGGCCACAGAAGCACATCTCTTCGGACAGCTCGCTGCTCGGTCCAGATCGGCCCAATGGCCACCCCCAGCCGGTGACGCAGAAGCGGCGGAACGGAGATCGCGCGCGGCAGCACATTGCATCGGATAAAGCGGCTAGTTGCTGTTCTTCTGAGCTTTCCGGGTCGGCTGATCGCTGCGAATCCGAGCTGTACGCTCGCAGGCCCCGCCGCAAGACGCGTCCCGAGATATATGAGCCAAAAGTAGGCAAGAAGCGCAGCAGACGGAACCGTGGGAGCAAGAAGGACCGACACGCACCAACGAGAGAGAAAGATCGCCAACAAACCAGGGCCAGGCCGCCAGATCTGGCGCATACATTGCATGCCAAGAATGTGGCTCAGGACCGATTGACGGTAAGACAGCTTGCATACTCCGCAAATTGTTTGCGACTGACGCAGCCGGTGGTCGGCTATAGCTGAAGCCAAGTGAGAGCCTTGGGTTGTTCAAGAAGGGGCGCGCATCATCGCCTGTCAAAGGACGTGGACGTGAGCCTACCTACCTCGCAGCCTTTTGTGTTCCCACCTTGCCCTCCTAACCTCGAAAGTAGTGCCGGACCTGGTCTTCTCTGAGATGCGTTTCTTGCAGAAGCGGAACGAGCCCGTGGATAGTCGACCAGCAGACGAAGTCTCAAAGAAGCGCAAAAAGAAAGACATCGGTGTGGGGCAAGAGGACGAGATATCGACCTATTTTGCCGTCCAACGTGCTGCGCTTGCAGAAAACGACGTCAACATCCCAACTCTGAAGCGGTCGGAGCGCCTTCCGAGAATCAAAATACGCAAACCTCACGATCATATTTCATCTCCCATCGAGCCGACTCCTGTTGAGGCGCCAGCTGTCTTGCCAAAGAAACCATACCTGGGCTTTGGAGCACGTCATGTGGGGTCCACATACACTTCGACTGCGACCACCTACACACATTGGTCGGAGTCAGGTCGGCATAACAGTGTAGCGGCATCGCAAAGATCCCCAGTACGTTCTGTACCGTCGCAAGTGGGGGCTGAGGATTGGAATGGCATCCAGGACTGCTCTTCAAACGCTGCAGCCAAATTCAACCACGACCGGATGCATCTGGATGCTCCTAGCACCGTGCCGCAGGAATTTGCACTACCACACACGGCCCTGCCCAGAACCAATGTCGGAAGTCGTCATGGCGTCTTCCAGGAAGAAGCGCAAGATAGTCCAGGCTATCAAGTAAACGTGGTGCAAACCGAAAGCCCGATACCTCCGTCGTCTCACAAGCATAGGGCCGACAAGCACCGTCAAGAGGTCACGAACGTATCACCTCGGCAGGTAGTGTTACAGCGAAAAGGCCATACTACGGGAACTGACGTCAATAAGCAGCGAGGCAGGTATCCGAACCATGCACAAACGAACAACCAAGCCCAGCATGCAGCTTCGCGAGGGGCCGGTGTCCGCGATGTCCACAGTATTGGGAATGCAGTGACGGCGCAAGATGCAATTGAGGCCACTTCTGATGCAACCAGATCCCGAGCCCTTCAAAGATCGTCGTCACCACTTGGCAAGCTACTGCGCCAGTGTGATGATGCCTGCCATGATCCGACCGTGGCGCATGCCCTGTCTGTAAGGAGACAATCTGATAAGATTGATGTCGAAAGGCATGTATACTCTCCAAGCCAAGTAAAAGCGCACCGTACAGCGGTGCCACCCCGCCAGGCTAGAGGAAGAATGACGGAGAAAGGTCCGATGGGGTATCAGATGCAAGCACAAGATGCTGCAGCTACGTATGACTACTATGATCCAGGCTGCATCGCCGGTGAGGATGTGCATATGCCAGAGATAGCAGGAGATGCGATGGACAGCGTGGAGTATGAGTATATGGATGATGCTGCAGATATTTATCTGTTCCGAAATCGGAGCGTGGGGGCATTGGACGGGCAAGTCTGCCTTGACGCAGATGACGACTACGGCGGATCTGTGTGCGACCTTGGACGAGGCGGCGGACAGCATAGTGGACAACACGGTGCTGAAGACGAAGATGGAGGGGGATTGGCAAGGTTTTGGCGTCCACATAAGCTGTATTAGAGACGAAAACATTCCGTCCGCCCGCTGCACGGCCCCCTCGTCTAGGCGAAACCACGGCGGAGGCCAAGCGGAGTCGGCGGGAGACGGCCAAGCACGTTGCCAATGTGCCATCGCTTTCCCGACGCAGAGCCTCGGTCGTCGACCAACAGAAGACTAGCAGATCTGCCACTCTAGGCCCCTGACGTGACGTGCTGGCTGTATGAGCGGCGTGCAGCACTCGTGCAGGCGGACTGCGACCCTCGCGGGCAAATTATTCCTTGCGACCGACCTTGGCTGTTCGCGGACTGCCTCGCGCAGACCGCCCGCCCTGACGTTCGTCACGCTGGCTCCTCCTAATAATCCACGCAAGTCGGCCGCCTCCCGCTACCCCACCACCCTCGACAAAATTCAATCTCGCACGCAGCAGGTAGCGGGACACTTCACCCCCTCAACCATCCCATCGTCAGCATCCACCATGGCCTCCGTTTCCGCCAACGCTCCCAAGGAGTTCACGGCCCGCAAGATCGGCGCCCCAAACACCCTCGAGCACCGCGTCTACATCGAGAAGGACGGCGTCCCGGTCTCGCCCTTCCACGATGTCCCTCTGTATGCCAATGAGCAGCAGACCGTCCTCAACATGATCGTTGAGGTCCCTCGCTGGACCAATGCGAAGATGGAGGTGAGCGCTCTCGCCGTCGATGCCGACAACCCCGCCGCCGAAGTGGCCACGCTGACCCGTTGCCCCTATCCAGATCTCCAAGGAGGAGACCCTCAACCCCATCAAGCAGGACACCAAGAAGGGCAAGCTCCGTTTCGTCCGCAACTGCTTCCCCCACAAGGGTTACCTCTGGAACTACGGTGCCTTCCCCCAGGTGAGCCCCGCATCGCTGTCGAGCGACCCCGCCATCGAGCCACAACACTGACAGCCGACCCCAGACCTGGGAGGACCCCAACGTCATCCACCCCGAGACCAAGGCCAAGGGTGACAACGACCCGCTCGACGTTTGCGAGATTGGTGAGCTCGTCGCCAGGCCTGGTGAGATCAAGCAGGTCAAGGTCCTCGGTGTCATGGCCCTGCTCGACGAGGAGGAGACCGATTGGAAGATCATCGTCATTGACATCAACGACCCGCTCGCCCCCAAGCTCAACGATATTGAGGACGTCGAGCGCCACCTGCCCGGTCTTCTGAGGGCCACCAACGAGTGGTTCCGTATCTACAAGATCCCCGACGGCAAGCCCGAGAACCAGTTCGCTTTCTCTGGCGAGTGCAAGAACAGGAAGTACGCCACCGACATTGTCCGTGAGTGCGCCGAGGCGTGGGAGCGCCTGATCTCCGGCAAGACCCCTAGGGGAGAGGTTTCTCTGTAAGTTCCTGAGCATGTTCTGCTTGCCTTATCCATGGACTGACGGAAGCCTCTGTAGCACCAACACCACCCTTGGCTCGTCGCCCGACCGTGTCGACCCCTCGACCATCAACATCCCCGCGGGCGACAACCAGTACCCCGCCCCCATCGATCCCAGCATTGACAAGTGGTTCTTCATCTCTGGTGCCCCCACCCAGTAGATAATCTGTGTCAAAGCTCTAGGCGCGTAACAACGCCTGGAGCACCGGTCCGGACAGTAGAAGTTGGAACACTTTACATAGCTGGCGTGGAGATCGTATAGACAAAAGAACAATGAAACTCAAATGTGAAGAATATCAATGAACCTTCACGACCCATGAAAGGCGCCCCAGTGATATAACTCCGTGAAATGCAATGGCCCGAAATATTAAATGTGAATCTTTGACATGGCTATCCCGACAGCTCCTCCTGTCTTGCGAGCAAGCGCGAATGCCTGTTTACTTCCTCCTCAACTTCCCTAATCTTCAGCTTCTCCAGGTCAAGCTTCATTTCCTTCCCATCCTCTGCAAAGAAACATGGTGTCAGTATTCTGGTCTTGGACATAATCTGCGACAGCTGGCCCCTGCACATTTCTTGAAGACGTCCGACGCAACCGTAGCCCTTATCCTTCCCCGCTCCTGGGCGGATTTGTGACTTACTAAACTTCAACTCTAGTGTTGTCGGCTCTTTGCTAAGCCTCGGCAGCATCTTTGCGTTGATCTTCATCCCATCCGCGCGGGCGTTGGGAGGCAGCAGCGCGAGGAAGTTGCGAGCGGTCTTCGCATTGCGCACGAATGGGTTGAACTTGGTGTTCACCTCGGTCAGGAAGCGGGTGATCATGGTGGACGGCGGTATGCGGCACTCGCTGTTGGGATGGGGGCGGGTCGAATGCGGAGGTCGGGAGGGTGGTAAAGAGGTGCGGGCAGCGACGCTGTTTGTGCTTCGGGGTGAGAAAAAAGCAATTGAGCTTGTCGGAATGGACGACGTACGAGTGGAGGGGTTCCAGCGGGTCGGACAGCAAGAGCTCACGGCAGGCGCGCGTACTACTCTCGCCTTGCGCTCTGGAAATTGTCGGCGCGCCGGAGTTCTTCGGCGGGACTTGGCGCAACGGGCAGGCAGCGTGTGTGTGCACAAGCGGCCACGACATCGGGTAGCTCTGATGACATCGGTTCGCTGTAGCCCATGCTAGCAACGGCATCTTTCCCTGATCGCCCACCGTGGCCTTGTCACAATGACAACCGCGACCTCCTCGCTCACAACGCGCCTCGCGGGCCTGTCTGACCAGAACAAACAGACCGTCCAGCTCATCCACCGCCTCGCGAAGCTCCAGTTTCAGCCCGGTTCCACTCCCCTCGACGGCGAAGAGGGCGACGTCCGCGTCGAGCTTAGCTCCGAGATCCACGATAGCTTAAAACTCCAAGAAGAAGAGCTCGAGTTGCTCAGGCAAGAGGCCGAGGAGCTCACTACTGGTGGTGCGCTGGGCAGCAAGAAGAAAGACAGCGAAAAGGAGCGCGAAAAGAGTAGATTGACCATCCAGGTTGCACGGCTGGGCGAAGACCTAAAGCAGTAAGTGTTGGACTACTTGTGGGGCATTACTGGGGCAGGTGCTGACGTTCGGGTTCTCAGAGCACGAAGCCAGTTCCGAAAAGCCCAATTACAAGCCAAACGCAACGCCGAGGCTGCAAAGCAGAAGGAGCGCCAACTGCTCTTTGCCGGTATCCAAGAAGGCAACACCACACCCACCGCAGGCAAGCGTCGCGGCGGCACCGAGAAGCTCACGCAGGACGAAATCATCGCCAACGCCTCGGGCGACGTGACTGCTGCTCTGAGACGTACACACCAGTTGATGACCTCGGAGCTGTCACGCTCCCGATTTGCCCAAGAAACACTCGACCAGTCGACCGCTGCTCTCGCAGAGCTCGGTGAGAAATATACAGACCTCAGCACGCTTCTAGCAAACTCGAAGACTCTCGTCAACTCCCTGCTCAGATCGCAGAAGAGCGATACTTGGTACCTCGAGACCACCCTCTACATTCTCCTTACCACAATCTGCTGGCTTCTTTTCCGAAGACTACTCTACGGGCCTCTTTGGTGGTTCGCCTGGCTTCCTCTCAAGTTCGCCTACAAATTCCTCTTCTCCATCCTCGCAACGATCGGTCTAGCCGGCGGCGCAGCATCCACCCAAGCCCTCTCGTCACAGGTGGCAACGGCATCTTCATCTTCTCTTATCGTTCAGCCTAGCGCATCCAACAAAGCACATCCCAGAATGTCTGACCAGCCGAACCACAACATCCCCGCTGGCGCGGGCGGAGCGGGGGTCAAGCGCGGTGACCCTCAGCAGCAGCAGGATCCCAGTCAGGCGGGAAGCATGTCCCAGCAGGTTGGGCAGATGGCGGAGCAGGCGTCGAAGCAGCAGGAGGACGACGTGCCAAGGAGAGGCGACGGTGAGCCCTTGGTGGAGTCGGACAAGCCTCGGAACCCGAAGAAGAGGATGTGGGATGAGGGCGTGGAAAGGGCCAAGTACGAGGCGCAGCAACAGGAGGAGCAGAGGCAAAGGGATGAGTTGTAATGGTCGTGTAGAGATATCGATTGCACTTTCCGATGATGCAGAGATGGTATATGAAAGTTCTCACGTGGCTCACTCGCGTTCAAGTCATTCTATTTCAAATTCCGTTGCTCTCCTTCCATAAACGCCCAGGAAACCAAGCTTACGATCAATTAGCGGTATATGATTTGGTTAAGCAGCAAACATATTTTAACATATTGGGGGCGTGGCGCAATGGTAGCGGTAAGTTCCTTCGATGCCTCGTTTTCATCAATATCTTATTCTAAACCCCTTCATAGCGTCAGATTCCAGAACCATATCCTGGAGTATCCTGAAGGCTGTGCGTTCAAATCGCACCGCCCTCATCTTCTTTTTTGCTTTCTCATAGCTCGGTGGGGCGTAAGATGCGGCTGCCGCCATTGTTTTACCATTCGGTGCGTGGGCTGCTTTGTCCGAGAGACCACGGACCACCTCTGGCTTTTTCTTTGCCCGTTTTCTCTCTCTATCTCTCTCCAGTCGAGCAGGGTGAGATGCAAGCTTTGGAAAGACACGTCCCGCAGCTTACTGCCACAAGATCCTTGCATGCATGAAGAAGCCGAAGGAGGACGGACTTGTGCATATGCAAGTCATACTCCTTCCTGACTGTTGCGCGTCTCGGGGCGACGCTCCGACTGAGGACGCGCAATTGCGTAACGGAGCGGCGTGCCACTTGCAACCTTGGATGTCTTACACGGCTTAGGCTTACCGTTACACAGTCACGAATGTCTCCTTCTTTAAGGAAGAAAACCTGCATGTTCAAGTAGCTTTCGACTCCACAACCAAAAGATTCGGGCCGACACCAAGATGACCGTTCAGTATAGGATATGAGGAAGGCGAGGACATGAGAGGTCATCTCAAAGTGTGCATATATTTGTAGGCTTCGAGAATGGCCAGTTTGCATATTGCTAAACGTCAAAGATCATTCCTGAGAGCCGGAAAGCTCCAAAGCCGCAGTTTTCCGGCGCAAGCTTGCTTAGATCGAAATCAACGTGTCCTGTATCTCTGAAGCCAGACGCGAGGAACAACGGACGAGCTTGGGGCTCAGCGCCGACAAACACTGGCAGGCCTTTTTCTTTCCCTTTTTGAAGGGCCAGCTTGACCAGGCCTGACCCGATTCCCTGCCTGCGGCTGGATGGCTTGACATACATGTGCGTTAAGACTGTTGGGATGAGCTAACAGTTCTCGAAACGGAATTAAAGGAAGCAGCGGAACCTACCCAAGTGCTCGATCCCTTCCACTGCTTCTCTGAGTTGGGCAGTGGCCTTGATGACCCGGTGAAAGATATCGGGTACCATGCCTTCCGGAACTTTCTGCTGCTCCTTGTCGTCTTCATCCGCAGGCAGCTTGTACGACACGACCAGATGTGCAACGATTTCCCGCGTGGCATCGTCAACCACCTTGAACATCTCGGAGCTCGGATTCCGAAACGCAGTCTCGATGGTGCGCGTACACTGCGCCGATTGAGCGGCTTCATTGGGCCAGTCTTCGTAGAGGAAGCGATTGATGGCAAGCGGTAGCTTTGAGGCGCGCAAGAAATCGGCGACGGTGGGTAGATCGGATTGAGAGACGGGAAGGATGGAATGGCTTGAAAATGTGACAGACATTGTTTCTTTCTTGTGGCGAAGGAAACTCTCTTCATTGTAGGAGGTGGTAGTCTCCGTATGGCGAGGATGATATACTGTTGTTCATTCAGGCAGCCAGATTCGGCTTCAGTGATGCCAAGGCCTCGACGTGTAAGCCCTTACGCGTTCCAACCAGGCAGCTATGTACAAGGGATAATGTAAGACTTCAACTTGGGCCATAGCCTAACCGGTCATCTCAGCGAGTCTGGCTCCGGTATCACAGTGGGTCAACCGAGCAACTATTCGATCTCATCAAGACTCAGTGATGACGGAGAGAGAGGATGAGTGTCTCATATGCGCTCGCTCAGTCGTCTCTCCAAATGCCGACAGCAAAGTTCATGGCTTGGCCAGGCTACTGCAGGCCATGTCCCATTGAGATAAGACCATCCTTTGAGTTTGCACTGCCCCGGTTTCCCTTCGCATCCACTGGCAGTCAACAGGCAGTCAACTTGCATTGATAAAACAAACGGTCAACATCAACAGTCACGTACGACCATAGGTCGCAGAATATAGGGCTTCCCGTCCGCTCAGCCGTACTCAAGCTGCGAACCGGCCGATTAGTACTCAAGTGGGTGACCATTGGGGAATCCCGGCTGTTGTACGTTTTGTACTTTTTCTTTTGGCTCGTTGTGTGGGCCCATTAGTCCGTGCCCACGGCGCACACTCGGGAATCTGAACTCGGTTACGCTTTCGTCTTCTCTTCCAAAGAGAAGTGAAGCGTCTTCGAGGTATCTTGAATTGCGGCGAAGTGAGCAGAGTATACAAGTTGAGCTGAGTTGTCGCTGCTGTTGGAGACTGCATTTTCCTCTTCTCACGTTTTTGAGCTTGACTCCCAGTATTCGATGTTACCGGGCTTCTTCCGGTAGGTGTTCTCTTTTGCTAAAAGATTTGGAGCATCGCCGATGGGACGGACGACATCAGGGGATGGATGAAAATGCTCAAACTTTGTGATAAATTACCCGATTCCAAGGGGACGGCCACATGGTTTTCTTGGAGGTTCAAGTTTATATATTAAGCACTCTTCATATCAGTATATACATTTCACCAAATGCCAGACGTAATTTCACAACTCTTCTACCTTTTACTCGCTCGCCTTCGCCAGACAGTCCGGCTTGCTAGGGTTCCTCAACCGACCCACAGAGAGGTCTCTCTGCCTGGCAACGGCCATGACCCGCTCCGGATAGTTGCTGATGATGGCATCGACACCGTCGTCGAGAAGCTTGCTGATGGTGACTTCGTAATCGACGGTCCACGGGATCACCTTCATGCCGAGCTCGTGCGCCTCGTCGACCACGTCTTTGGTGGTGAAGGGTGTGTAGCCGGGGGAGTTGACCGTTAGGTTCGAGGGGAAGCCGTGCACAGGGCTCACCACGCTCGAACCGATGGCGGCGGCAGCGGCAACCCAGTCTCCGTCATAGTCGTCGAGGTTGAGGCCGCCGAGCCAGGGGTAGGTCCCGTTGGCATCGGGGACGACGGTGGTGTCGTCAAGGAGGGCGACTATGGGAACGGTCGGGTAGCGGTCGTGGATCCGGACGAGGGTGCGCCAGTCGAAGCTTTGGATAGTGGTGCGCTCGAGCAGGGCGTGCTTCTGGAGAAGGGGGATCAGGTCGAGGTACTTCTCGACGGGCCAGGTCTGCTCGGGTGTGGTGGGGTCGAGCTTGGTCTCGAGGTTGATGGTCACGCCGTCGTCGCCATAGCAATTGACCAGCTCCAGGACTTCCTCCAGGGTGGCGATCTTGGTGCCGGGGTGCGTCTCCTGTTGGGGGTGGTCGTCCAGCTGGAGATCACAGTCCAGACTCTTGACTTGGGCCAGGGTCAAGTTGTTGATGAAGTCGCCCACGTAGTCGCCGGTGCATTTGGAGGGGTAGATGTAGTGCTTTGTTCCTGTCAGCACCCGGCCGGCCAGCAAGACCAACTAACTCACATCGTGCCAGACCACGGGGACTCCGTCTTTGGTGAACAGCGTGTCCATCTCCAAGGTATCGGAACCGATTTCCTGCAACAATTTAACACCATGGCTCTTCTCGACTGGTTGGCGGCGGTACCAAGGCATAGGCGAACGCCTGCCGAAACGAGTTAGCGTCCATCCCTCAGCACCTTTCCCCGTTTTGCTCACCCAGTAAGACTCTTCGGTTCTCAACCCCAGGCCTCCGCGATGTGCCTGCACGTCAATGCGGCCCTTCAAGTCGCCGGCCGGGATGGGATAGGCTGCGGCATTGGCGACGAGGGCGGCGATGCCGAGGGCGAGGGCGAAGGAGGAAGCGACCATGGTCGGCCAAGGCGAACGAGCGCAGGGTATTGAGGGCAGCTGCGGCGGCCCGACCTGCTCTACTCTCTCCATTTATACACACGACGACCATGACAATGCTTATCGCTTGCCTTGCCGTCATCCGTCAACGCCGCCTAACGCATCACTCATCCTGCAGCTTGTGCATATTGTTGGCTCAACCGGATTACCCTGCCTGGTCTCGCCAAGCCCCTTGGCGAGGTGCCTATCTTGAACCGGCGAGTAAGGTGGCTCGCCTTGATCTCGTGCCTGCCCTGACGTACTCTGCTCACTCGTACCTGCTTCCGATCCTGATTCCGGAGTTGCTGCTAGGTCCGAGGGATGATTGTACCGGGAATTGGACATCTTTGTTTGTTTTAGCCGGCGAGATACGTCTTACGGACTCAATGCGCTGACGGATCCTGCGGCTTCGTTAACAAGACTTGTGCGGACACGTGCGCTGACATGATCATGCGCTTTCGTTGTACTCCCATTTTGGATCGGATCTATTGCACATGGATCTGTGAGCTGCTTGCAAATTTTCCTAGGGGGATGGCAGCGGTATTTGAAACCGACCGGCGGGAAAATATCAGCTGAGACGGCCTTCCAGAGCGCAATAGCGGCAATGCCGTTGGCGGCGTTGTCGTCGGCGTCTTTCGGCATGCGTGCGGCATCGTCGGCATCGTCTCGCCGCTCTGGCCGCCGCACTGCAATAGCTTCGCCTGGGGAATTGGTAATGGTGGTGAGATGTCGGGCAGCTACGGGCCTTTGCTGCCATGTATTTATATACTTGCCGTTGCGACTTCACTTATACATCCAACAACAGACATACATCTCTTCCGAGCCAAACTCACCGGAAACCGCCAACTTCAACAGCAACATCCTCCAACACAACCAAAACCAGAAGCTCCACGGAATAACTATTTCCATTCCAACA
Source organism: Diplodia seriata (assembly GCF_021436955.1). NCBI lineage: Eukaryota > Fungi > Ascomycota > Dothideomycetes > Botryosphaeriales > Botryosphaeriaceae > Diplodia > Diplodia seriata. Next base: position 1,778,587 of record NW_027117315.1, on the reverse strand, counting down.
TACCCCTTGGCCGGCGCTCCACAAAACCACCGCCAAATCCAAACAACACCGCCCACAACAATGTCGACAACAACCCTCCCCCGCACCCGCGCCCTCCTCACCACCTTTCGCCACGCCATCAAAAACGCCCTCCCCAAGGAGTCCCACCCGGTCGGCCGCGTGCCCACCACTACCGCCCCCTATAAGTCCGACTGGCGCCGCGCCTGGTACCGCATGGGACTGGCCGCGACCCTGTACGTGCCGCTGGCGGGAAGCGTCATGTTCTGGCCGTTCGCCGTGCGCACACTGGCTATGCCGGGCGGGTTCGGGCACGCGTATGGGTGGGGGAGGACGAAGGCTTGGTGGGAGGAGGAGGACCAGTGATTGGAAGAATGGGTAGGAAGCATGAGGGAGGTGAAGGAAGAAGAGAGATTGTTGAGAGGGTGACGGAGAAGAAGATAGTGAAAGAGAAAGAGAAAGAGATGTGGAGTTGGGGGGGCTTTCTATCTATCGTTTCATTTCCTTGTCTTTTTTTTTTTCTTTTTTGGGACAACCTTCATGTTTTCGGGATTATAGAGATAGGAAATTAGTACAGACGTCGGAGGGACGCTAAACGAAGAACAGTAAATCAGCAGCCGTTTGAGAAAAGGCAAAATCGACATCTTATCCCAGTTCATAACAATCGTCAAGCAAACACACATAGTAAAGCATGCAAATCGACAATTCTCAGCCCTCGACACTCCACGATCTCCGGACACATCTTGAGCCGCGCTACTCTCCCTTTCGCCCGGTCCCCATCCCGCAAATCAACCAACTCGGGGTTTCCTATGACACCGGACCACTTAGACTCCGACCTCAACTCCTTGCCCCTACGTATCAGAAAAAAACCCGGAGTAACGTCAAACAACCACCACCATCCCTCACTCTCTCATATCATACAGCCGCCTCGACCTTCTTGTCGTCGATAGCCGGGCTTAAAAGGCCAGCGGCGGCGAAGTCCTCGACCGAAGGGCCCTGTGGTATGTCGACTAGAACTGCTGGGTCGCTTTTGCGCGACTGCAGCAGGGCTGCGCGGTTCTGTGATGGGGGGAAGTGTAAGGAAGAGATGCGGCTTTTGGTCACAGAATCGTAGCAAGTGAAGGGATTTGGGAGAAAAAGAAAAGGGGAGAAAGTTGAGACGCGTGCTGCATAAAATGTGCAAGCCGCTTACAAGAGAAGTCACCGGCAGCAATACCACGTGCTCACCACAGAATAGGGTATAAGAGGGGAAAACAGAACAGAACAGAAAAGAAAACGCGAACAAACTCACCTCGGGCGGCCCGCTCAACCCAAACTCCTCCAACACCTCGCCCTCTCTCGCCAAATGATCCGGGCTGCTGCCGCACCTCGGCGGCCGCTCATCACCGGCGCCGTCGTCGTCCACCTCCTCTCGTTTCCTCGCAGCGGTCGAAATGCCACCCGCCGCCGACAAAGCGCTGCCGCCGACGATCCGCTGCTTCGACTGATCGGGCGACGTGGGCGTGCCGTCGATCTCAACGGGCGCACCGGCGTTGATGGCGGGCGTCGACGTGTCGAGGTGCGGGACGACGGAGCCGCGTACGAAGCGCGACGGCTCGGGCGCGGCCGGGCGATTGTCGGCGACGGTGGCGGGGGTGGGCGTGGTGGTCATGCCGGTGTTGTTGTTGCTGTGGAAAATGGTCTGACGAGCTCGGGAGAGGGCGGGATGCTAGAAGAATTCGAAGACGAACTGGAGCGCGAAACGTGTGGCGGCAACGAGTGCAGCGGTGGTGTGGATTGCGAGTGCAAAAAGGTAGCGGGGGTGCGCAGATGACGATAGCAAAAAACAGGTGATGGGAGGAAGTGGATGGTGCCGGGAGGGAGTGAGCAGAAGCAGGCAGGCGTTTCAGGGCGCAGGACACGAGAGCAACAAGGCTGAATCGGTGCCTCAAGTCCTCAGTCCGGTCAAAGCCAAAACCTCCACGTGCTGATGGTCGGATTTCGAGACTTCAGATCGTCGCCGTTCGTATATGATTGCGGGCGGGAGCGTGTGAGCGGGGATCGACGGAGGTGGCGGCAGCGTGCGCCTGCGCTATTGTTATTTATATACAGCTATTGTATCCACCCGCCCGCTCAGCTGGGCGAGGAGAACACGAGCAGGCAGGCACAAGGCGGCGACACACGCAGCCCGAGGCGGAGGCGTCAGGCCTGTGCTACTGCCTGCACGCCGCTTCTTTGATGCAAAGGCAATCGCAGAATGGACTGGTGAGGGCTGCGTCGGCGGGCTCGGCCGGCTGGGCGAGACGAGACGAGACAGACTCAACCTGGCCTGGCCTGGCCTGGCCTGGTCGCCCTCTCCACGACGATACACGCGAGCGTGGCTGAGCAACAATTCGTCCGTCTCAGCTGTGACATGTAAGCATCCGTCACCGAGGCAGGTCTAGCCGTGGCCTACGCCGCGCTCTCCACCCCTCCACTGCGAAAATAGTAGCCGCGCAAGCGCTCGATAACAACGGTATTTTCTCTATCAACCTGGCTGCCGGAGTCTTCTGCTCCAGCGTGACAATTGCTACCCGTTGCATCTCGGCGACCTCCTCCGCCTGGTCGCACCATCGACCATCCACTCCCCCTCCTACCACCAATCTGCCCCGATGAAGAAAGATATTGCGGCGAAAAAGCAAAAAGACTAGAAGCAACCAAATCGATGCCGATGCCTCGCGAAGAGAACCGGCCGTGAATGCAAGATAAAAAGGAAAATCCCAGCAAACTAAAGTACACATTAAATGTCGGCGGTTTGGTGGTATCATGAACAAGCCCAGGGGAGAGGTCCGCCAACAGACCTCAATCCCGTGCCCCATCAACGCTAAGCGAAATCGACCAAAGGAGATTGTGAGTGCACTGTTGGAGAGGGCGAAAAGCAGGAAGCAAAAGTGCAGGTGAAAAAGGGCATGAGAACAGGCAGCGCTTGCATAGATGCAACGCATGAAGCACGCTTCGCGTGTGAATCGTATGCCAGCAGAATGATCGACAAGAACAGAAGAAAAGGTGAAGAAAAGGAAATCCCGAAATACGCCGGATGCGCCGTGCCGAGGAGCCCGCTCGCTTTTGTACATTCGCTCATTAGAAGTCCCAGAAATCCATCGGTCAGCCGCTCGCTCTCAGAGCCTCTCCGGCGCCCCCGGGTTGTCGAGGTTACCGAGGATGTGCTCCGGCGGGATGCGATTTATGTTGGCGTTCTTGTCTCCCATCTGTCCAGTCGGCGCCGGCACGTAACCTTCACGCGCCCTGCGGATGCGTTCGGCCGCGATACCAGCCACGACAAGCAGCATGATTAGCGCGAGCGAAATGGCGAGCGCAATGAGCACCACCAAACCGAGCGCAAGATGACCACCTGGAAACACGTCAGTTACACACTCGTCTACGTTACGCATGTCAGCAACTCACCACTTGTCCGGAAGACGTTTTGGGGCTTCTCAACGAAGACTTGCGAGAGACTACCTTGGCCGTTGCTGGCCGTAGTAGAGAGGATGAAGGGCTGGAAGTCGGTGCCGTTGAACGTGACCGCTGACGCGTTCCCGAATCCGGGCACGTTAAGCTCGCCCAGCACCATGAGAATCTTGTCCTTGTCCAGGTTGTCGTTCGAGTCGTGGTCCTCGTTGATGGAGAAAACCTGGAGGCCGCGGACAACAGAGCCTTCGCCGAGACCTTCCCCAACCGACACCCAGTCGTCGGCACCGGTACCCGTGAGCATGACGAACGCGGAGCCATTAGAGGCTGTGCCCGCAACCCAGAACTGTGTTCCATCGCTGTTGGCTGCTGTGATCGCGTCAACAGGCCCAGGAACCTGCTCAGACCCAGGAAGAGTCTTGAATGATGAGTCCTTGACAGTGTAAGTGACGAGCGATGTGCTATTGTCATCAGCGGTAAGGTCGCCGCCAAGCAGGAGCTCGTTCTGTGTGACCCAGAGCATGGTCGAAACCGATCCCGACAGCCCATTGCCAGGGCTGACCCACTGGCCACGGTCGGTGGCGTAGACACAGAGAGCAGGGCAGGTGAAAGCACCAGCCGAGTCAAACTCTCCACCAACAAAGACATCGCCAGAATCAGGCCGGGGAGCGATGGCGTTGACCGAGACTTGCCCGCTGGTGCGGTCGAGGGCCTGGGGCTGAGTGCTGGAGAAATCGGCATTGGCAAGGCTGTAAGAGAAGAGCCCATTGAGCTCCGTGTCACTAGCATTGCCAGTGAATCTACCACCAACCCATAGAGTCGAGTCCGAATCCTGAGTAGCAAGGGTGACAATCGTAGCGGTAGCGTCTAACTGGTTGCTAAGGCCGGTGACCTGGTCTGAGTTGGATGTGTTAACGAAAAGAAGGTTGTTGAACTCGGAACCGTTTGCGCCGGAAACCGAGAAATGACCCCCAATGACGGTGATGTTGAGGCTGTTCTGTTCGTAGACCAAACCAGTGACCACACCCGTAACGCTCTGAGAACTTGTCGAGCGCTTGGTAAGATTTGAAGAGGCCGACTCGGCCTCAGGCTGAATCTGGATGGGGTAGCGTTGCAGGCCAAGCTGTTCCGCGCTGATCAGGCCAACAGCGCCACTCGCTTCCAAAGCCTGAGACGCGACAGCTCCTGCAAACAAGGGGTCGGAATCCGGGACTTCCGTCCAAGCATTGAGCTGACCCGAAACCGCGATAGCCTGCACATCCAGATTGCGAACCCAGTTTCCTCTCGAGGGAGACCAGAGCGCTATGCCTTCAACAGGGAAAGTCGCGTTTTCTCCAAAAGCCTGAACGGCGGTAATGTCGCCGCTCAGTGCAAGGACGAACTCTGGAGTATCGTTCGTCAAGTTGAGGCTGAGGGGAATGATCTGAGCAACACTGCCATTGACACCGGCACCCAGGGGAGTCCAGGTATTGTCGGACGTCGAGTACAATGCGACACCGTTCAGTCCATCCACAGTGGTTTCGGCAGTGTTCGAGAAGTTGCCACCAACAAACAGGTCCGTGCCGTTGAGGTACAGAGCGCGGACCTCGGAGTTGAGGCCACGGTCTGCAAGGCTGACAGTTGTGTTATCTTTGATGGCGAAAATGTGACTGATATTACTGCTGCTGAAGTTGCCGCCAATCCACATCGTATTGTCGTCGGCTACCATGGCATTGATACCCGCAGAGTCGCTAAGTTGGGAACCAGCAGTGTCGACAACAGAGGCCGAGAAATCGTCGCTGACAGTATCAAGGCTGGGGTCGTATTCATAGAGGCCATTGAGGCCGCCAGACGAGGAGCTCATGAGTTCGAAGCGCACACGCTGGGCGACAATGTTGAGGGGCCCTTGTTGGCCGTCGGCAGGCGTAAGTTCGATGAATGGGCGGAATGAATCGGAGATCGCGTCTACGTAGCCATAATAGACCGTGTCGTACTTGTCGTAGTAGTTCGTCTGAAACAAGGTCGTTGAGATTGGCGCGCCTGCAGTCGTGGTGCCATTGGTCATAGTCCCTGTGATGTTGACCTGCCCACGAGTCTCGCAAGTATTGTCTTGTTTACATCCGGGAGTATACAGGCGTACGGTGTAATTGCCCGACTGCTTGACGTTAGGCTTGAAAACCACAGAAGCTGAACTGCTGTCGACGGTCTCTCCGCTTGTGAAGTTCGCGCTGAGCCACTGCGAGCTGCTAGAGTGTGATGCCTCGACTTCCCAGGGGCCGGTTTGCGTGGCAGTGGCGGACGTGTTGGTGCTTTCACAGGTGGGGTGGTTGAAGTCGTTGATGGCAAAAGAGTAGATGTCGTCTTGGTACAACTCGATGCCAGCCAGACCAGCACCGTCGCCGTACCACTCCGAAATATCGATGCGGAAGGCGTTCATGCCAACTTGGTTGACAAAGTGGAAGTCCTGGTGCGTAGTGTTACCTTGCGGAAGGGGGCAGCGAGCATCACACGTGATGTTGTTTCCATCGGAATCGGTGTGGGTGAGGTTCATGATACCGCCATCCGGCAGAGCAGTGAAGCGCCAGGTCCTCGTTCCACGGCCATCCTCGTTGGTGTTGTACAGGCGTAGCTTGGTGGGCTGGAATCCAAATTGAAATTCGGCCTTCCAGAATCCAGGCGAAGCGTCCTCCAACAAGAAAGCATTGCCAGATCCACCCTGTCCTGACTTGCAGAGGATATTCCTGGGGTCACTAAATCCACTCTGCGACGAGGCAGCCTGGGAAGTAATGTTGCCAGCTCCCAAGGGAATAATCTGCTGGTCCTTCTGCTTCGGGGTAGTACTGTTTCCAAGTCCATCAAACGATCCTCCGAAAATGATGTGGCCATCGGAATTCTTGACAATAGAAGAAACGGGCCCGTTGAAACCGGCAAAAGGAAGGTTCGTCCAGCCGTCTACCCATGCAAGAGCGTTCGTGGAGTTCGCCGCAGAGAAAGAGCCACCGACGTACACGGTTCCGGAATCGGAGTCGCAGTACAGACTCTTGACGCTGCCGGTTAGTCCCTCTAAAGGCGTGATGTCAGACGTGTTGGGGTTGAAAAGCGCGATGCCCTGCGTCTCAACGCCGCCTAAGCTAGTGAAGTTTCCTCCGATGACAATGCCGGTCAAAGATCCATCCTTTACGAACGGGCACATGGCCTGGATGTTCGCATCACCCACGGCGAGGTTGGCGAAGGCGCCGTTCGGGAAGCGCGATAGGATTGCCTGACTGCCATTCGTGAGATAGGTGTTTTGCTCTTGGCCTACCCACTCGTAGAGGGAGAGGGCGTCGAAATTGCCCGCAAGCGCGACGCGGCCAAGCTCGGAAATGTCGATGTTCGGCGAATCGACGGGTTCGAAGGAGACGGCGCGGGTGGTGGGGGCGCCGATCAGGGCGGCAGAGAGGAGGGCGGCTGCAAGCCTACCGGCCGACATGACCGGCGATGAGGAAGACGCCCTCATTGCCTGAGCCGGCGGCGACCGGGGGGAGGAAGAGCAGTGCGGAGGGCGGCGGTGTCGTGGCTGTGGAGAAGTCGGAGAGGGAGTTCAGTGTTGACGAGAGCACGACATGCCGGGGCGGACAAGCTGGTCGTAAGGTACCCGGGGCGCAAACGGAGGCGATGAAGCAGACGGGGCGGCGACGAATGGGAAGCGGCGCGCAGGGTCGGAAACAAGGCGGGCCCGGGACGGAGGCGCAGGGGAAGGGCTGGTGTGCGACGTGGCGCTGGTAACGAGTGACTGTGGGTGAGAAAGTTCGAGACGCAGGAAAAACCAAAAGAGAGCGACAGGCGACGGACGTGCGAGTCGGTCGTGGAGACGTGAAGGATGAAGATGGAGTTCAACGGGATCTCCTCTGCAGCGTGCAGAGTCAGCGGCGCGCTGGGGGCCTTCGCAAAACAGCCTGAGACGCTCGCGCCAAGCCCACGTTAGATGAGCTCCTGAGCGGCCTGAGCCACGACCGACGCGACGCGGCCGGCTCGACGACCCACTTCGCGTCCGCACAGAGGCGCCCGTGCAGGTGCACGGGGCGGCTGGCCCTGACAGGTCCGCTAGCCGGTGATACGCCGCCTGCTGCATCATCGCCCGAGCGGGAGTCACACCCAGCGCCTGCCGCCAGCGCCAACGCCAACGCGACCGTTGGATCGCGCCGCAAGGGGCCGCCCGCCGTGCTGCTCCACGCTCGACTCTCCACGCTACACCTACATGTGCACTCTATCCCGACCTCGCTGTGCGCCCGCCCTATTCGCACTGTACCAAGCGCACGCCGCTCCTCAGCTCGTGTGCGCGGACCTTCCGGCCGGATGCGTTCATTTCGCCGTCAGGGCCTGGCCATCCCTGGGTCAGCCAATAACCGCCCCCAGACCCGCTGCCGCCGCCGCGGCTGCCGGCATCCTCTGCGCCGCAGCTGGCTTCCCGTGAACTTCTGGCCGCTGCTGCATGCAATTCGCACATACAGGAGATCGCGCCTGCGACCGGCCATCAGCCACCGGGGAAGCTTTGCCTCAGGCAGCCTATGATTGGCGATCTGCAGTTTGCCGATCTGGAAGGTTCGCACATGCCGACTCCACCATCTGCACTGTGGAGCCGCCTCTCCCAAACCGCCTTTTTGCAGCATGGTGCCTGCGTTGTTTAGCCCAAATGCCCCCAAGCGGTGAAGCGCCAAGGCCATGTCTGGACGATGCCGCGGTAACAGAGACACGTTGTACGACGTGTGCAACTCCAGCCTGTCTTGGAGCATTGCCATGGCAGAGCCGCCAGCCTCCTGTACCTCCGACGGGATGCTCGTCAATAGTGTCGGCGGCAAAGCAGTGTGAAAAGGGAATCAATCCATACTATCTAATGATTCTGACGGCAACTAGCTGTCCCACATCTGGTGGTTGTGAACCAATCCTCTGGAGAGACTCATTTCTAGCAGCATGTCGATAAACACAGCATCCGCGTGCAGGGTACCACAGTCTCAGAGGCGCATGCGCTGCGCGATCGAGCAAGGAGCGCCACGCTTTCCCGTCCAACCCACCCAGCCATTCTCGTGAAATCATTACCGGCATTGCGTCGTAGCAGCATGCTCGCCGCTTGGTCTAGATGTCGTTGTAGCCCAGGAATCTCTTCTGGAGATGTTTGTCCGCCACCGCCCACGTCCATGCGCGCCCTGCCTCTCCGCACCAGAGCGCCGAAGGATCGTCGGACTTTTCCATCATACCGTCCTTGTCCATCTGCTTGATCTCATGGCCCGTGGTGAAGGTGAGGAAATGCTCAAATTCGGGGTCCTCAAGTGTGAGCGCGTTGCCGGAGATACCATGACACAGGCATGGCTCCTTTGTCAAGAGACCACGCTCGAGAATGCATTCTTGGCCACGCCGAATGGCCCTATCGATACGATCCTGCATCTTGGGGAAATACTGCCTGATCGACTGGATAGATGCAACCACACCAGCGGCGCCGTGACAGAACTGCACGAGCCGGTCTTTGCCGGGTGGGATGGAGGACGGCCAGTTGCCGCTATCGTACTGATAGCTGAGAACAGCGCCCAGGTCGGCTTCCAACTTGGGTGCCATGGCGGGGTCGGTGAGCACGATCTGCGTGATGATGCCAATTGTGCCATGGACCGCACCGAGATAGGCCTTTCCGTGCCACTTCCACGGCCGCGGAGAGTCCATGATCGCATCGATGACTTCATCCGTGGTGTCGTCAATGAGCTCTTTGGTATCAACGTCATCCTCGAAGGAAGCCCTCACCAGGCGCAAGAGGTAGAGGTATCCCGCACGACCGTAGAGCCATTCATTTCCAGCATCCTCATCGACAGTCACGGCAGCGTAGTTGCAGAGCTCCTTTGCCATATCCGCGTCCTTTGCAGAAGCGGCGCCTAGGGCGAGAAGAGCCATGATGTCGTCGGTGACACCGCACTTTTTGACCGAAGGTCCGGGATAATTCTTCATGTGCTTCTGAGCAAGCTCAAGATAGGCGGCGGACCAGGAGCCGAGCGGGTAGTCGCCGATGGTCATTTCCGGGTAGAGCTGCTGCAAGCGGAAGAAGAGAAAGGACACGCTGATTGGACCATAATAGAGACCGCCGCCGGGCGGGATCTGGTCGGGCGGGTAATCGTTGACCAGGCGCACTAGCGAGGCTGTGAGCTGCTTGTAGGGGTCTCTCCGGGAGAGAGGCTGGTCATTGCGGAAGTAGCGCGGGAGCGCCTTTGGCTGCGCGGCTGTCGCCATGGAGGCTGTGGAGTTTGTGATTGAAGTGTGCTTCCAAATCAAGGGTTTGATTGCCGTTGTGAAGCTTCAAGGGATGCCGATCGGAATATCAGGCGTAGAGGCTTGGGAGGAGGTAGGTGCTCAGCCGGGCCAGAGTTGCCGTAGAGCGAGTGACGTAATGGGGCGGGTGAGTGCCTGCGACAAGCGCTCCCTTGCTGATGCTGGCAAACGTATGAGCCGGTCTCAGCGAGGGATAGAAATGCTCACAGAGTGAGAATCAGGACTGACGATGAGGGGTTGAGGGGGATTAAAGTGGACTCGGCTGTCTTCCGAGAGGGTTGGAGGTTGTCGTAAGTTGGGCCGCGGCCCTGTGACGGGATTCTGATGATCCCGCCCCGCGACTTGTTTCGAGCCTGAAGCCTAACCACCCAGCCACTTTCATCGTCACCCTTTGCAATTAGCACCCTGGCTCGCGGAACATCATTCCACCAACGCCGCGCTGCCGTCCATTTTCCAATTACGCTCCTCGAACTACACACTGGAACCAGAGCTCATAACTTCCAGTGACACAATCTTGTATCAAGAGCACGCCTGACTTTACAGAATCCATTTTCGGGTTTGCGAATGCATGATTTTAGCAACATTCCGACCAGCTGACAGATGCTCACGTGTCATGCGCCCATCCATACAAATCAATACTCTCGCGAGCTTCTTGTCGTTCTCCTGACCCTCTTAGTCTCCTTCTCTTTCACCTCGAGAACAGAGCGCTCCTCTTCGGGCTCTCTCTTCACCCTTTTCTTGACCGCCTTCTTCTCTATCGTCGTTTCCTCGACAGTCGACCCTTCTGGATCAGGCTTGAGCACCGCCTTCTCATCCTTCGTCTCAACCTTTGCCACAAGGCGTTCCGAGAAAGCCTTCAGATCAGCCGTGAACAGCACCGAGTGGGCCCAACCCGCTTCTTTACCCCAAAGGCTGCGAAATTTATTTGCAACTGCGTCATAGGTGGCCTTGGTCAGACTGCTGTGCTTCCCTTTCCCGAAACGGTAGTCACGCTGTGCGATCTGCCACACTAAATTGATGTCAGTCATGCACAACCGCCTGCAGCTTTGCATACGTGTGCAACACTTACCGTGAGTATCAACCGGCACAGCTTCTCCCCACCCGAGACCCATAAGGCAGACGCAATCGGCTACCTTCGGTCCCACACCTTGAAGGGCAAGCAGCTGCTCGTGAGCGGACCTGTAGCCCTCGCGGCCACTCTCCACGAATCCTCCGGCCGGACTGGCTTCGGCGCCTAATACTGGACTCTCGGGATTCCTGAGGCCGTCCAGCCAGCCGTCCTCCTTTTCTGTTATCATGGCTGCTGTCTGATACAGGTACTTGGCCCGGTATCCGAATCCTAGCTGTCTTAGTTCTTGCTCGACTTTCGAGTCTGTCAACGCAGATGCTGGAGGGAAATCGTGGAACGCTTGCGACCCTATGTGTCCGATGAGCGGACCGTAATTTGTGCACAGCTTCTCCACCATCTGCGAGATCCTAGCAATATTGTTATTGCTGCTGCAAATGAACCCAACCAGCGATTCCCACGCATCCTGCTTCAAGATACGGACTCCGGTGAACTTGGGAGCTTTCTTCCTGAAATTGGCATCCGCTGCTGCCCATTCCTCGTATAGTTGGGCTAGGTTCGGCTTCAGATTGAAGTAGTGCTGAACAAGTTCCAGGGTGTCGTCCTCGGTTGGGACCGGCGACTCGGTTGTGGAGGGCACAGTGGAGGCCGGAGGGGTCAAAGGTGCTTTTGATTTCTCAGGGAATATAGCGCGATAGTGTAGGTACTCGGGATCTTGCCGCAACGAGAGGATTCGGCCATGAAGGGCGCAGGACCATTCGTCCTCGGCGGACTTCCGCCATCTACCGGCGTAACTTGTCAGCGCAATACTGCAAACGGAGGCCACGTAACTAACCTAAAGGACTGACCGCAGCGCAAGGTGGTATTGATACATAGTTCAGTGAGACTTATGGGCAAACGCTGCCATTCGGTGATGCGCAAGTTGCCCATTGTTTTTTTGCAGCGATGCAGGGCGCACGCGAGAAGCAGCGGATGAGCACCTTGGACTGCAATCAACCAAGAAGGAACTCGGCTGCAATCAGGGAATCGCCTCAAAGAAACCAAGATGAGGGGCGCGAAATCGTCAGCAGTCCAGATGTGGGAAGTACGCGGAGAAGGCGACCTAGAGAAGACGCGACGGCGTGCGCCACTTGACGCGATTTCGGTGCCCGCGGAATTACGCGCACGCGTTCGGACAGTGACAATGGCTCCCAGCGAAGACTGATAGACATATCTCGAGTGATGGATCTTACCTAGGCCACATTGAGATCCGACCGAGTATAGACATATTGTGCTTTGAAGCTAGTACGGACCTCTGCGAAAAGCGCGGTCGCGGTGAGGCAGGGACGGGCGCGCGTGTGTTAGCAGTCACGAGTGCGGGCAGTAAAGTGGAGGCAGCATCATGGTTGGCTGCCCGCGCGAGCAAGAGGTTAGCGTCGGTTAGTTTCTTGAGCCTCGCCCAGCCAGCATCTTCACTGCTGTCCAGCTCCACAACCTTGCGATCAACCTCGCCCACCAACCGTCCCCTCGACTGTCGCACGCGCTTCCACAGCTCGGCGGCCCACCAATCGCGCTACTAATCGCCGTCTACGCCTTTGCGCACTTCCGCCGACCATGAACGGCGACAGAGGTGCGTCCGATTCAGCTCCGTTCTTCATCTACTCGAGATACTAACTCCACTAACTCAGATGGTGGCCGGTCGCGCGACCATTATGTAAGCTAGCAAGAACCTCCTGATGCCAGCCGCAACGTACTGACAACCCCACTGTCCAAGTCTTCGCGTGGAGACCGTGGCGAGGACCGCCGTGACCGTGACCGCGACCGACGCCGCCGCTCGAGATCTCCGGGCCACCGAGGCTCTCGACGTGATTACGAGGTAGACACCTACTCCTCTAGCCGTGACTACAGGGAGCGGGAGCGTGAAGACCGTTACGCGGGGAGGGACAGGCACCGCGATGATCGCTGGGACAGAGACCGTGGATCGCGCAGGGAAAGACGGGACGACGAAGAGAGGCCGTCGCGCCGGGACCGCGACCTGTTTGACGACCGTGGAGGACGTGGCAGGAGAGAAAGAGATGAATTCGGCGGCCGAGGAGGCCGTGGTGGCGGCGGTGGTGGTGAAGGCGGCGGTAGGAGGAGGAGTGCCTCGCCGCCGCCCAAGAAGCGGGAACCCACACCGGACCTCACCGATATTACTCCCATCACAGAGCGGCAGAGGCGCATGACGCAGTGGGATATCAAGCCGCCGGGTTATGAGAATGTGACCGCGGAGCAGGCTAAGCTGTCGGGCATGTTCCCCCTGCCGGGTGCACCCCGCCAGCAGCCTATGGATCCCAGTCGCTTGCAGGCTTTCATGAACCAGCCAGCCGGCTCGGCAAGCGCTTCTGCTCTCAAGCCATCAAACTCACGGCAAGCAAAGCGCCTTTTCGTGTACAACTTCCCGACCTCCGCCACCGATGACACCATCCAGGACTTCTTCAACCTCCAGCTCAACCACCTCAATGTCATTTCCAGCTCTGACCCCTGCATTTCGGTTCAAATCTCCAAGGACCGCACTTTTGCTCTTTGCGAGTTCAAGACGCCGGAAGATACTACGATGGCGCTGGCTTTGGATGGCCAATCGATGGAACCGGAAGACGCGTCCAATGGAGCTAGCAATGGAGCTCCAACGGGTCTCCAAATCTCTCGCCCGAAGGATTACATTGTTCCCGCGCAGAGCGAGGACCCTGAGTACCAGGAGGGCGTCGTGTCGGACAAGGTCAAGGATGGCCCGCACAAGATTTCCATCTCGCAGATTCCGATCTACCTCACGGAAGAGCAGGTGACGGAGCTACTTACCTCCTTCGGCGAGCTCAAGGCTTTCGTGCTGGCTAAGGATACTGGCACTGAACAGTCGAAGGTAAACCCCAAGTCATTGGACGCGTCCTCAATTTACTGTGCTGACGACGTGAAACAGGGAATTGCGTTCTGCGAGTACGTTGATACAAGTGCGACCGACATTGCAGTGGAAGGCCTGAACGGCATGGAGATTGCTGCAGACAGTTTGAAGGTCAAGAAGGCATGTGTTGGCATTCAGCAGGCTTCCGGGCTGGAAATGGGCGTCAACGCGATGTCCATGCTTGCGGGCACATCCTCGAGTGATGCTGAGCAAGGCCGTGTCTTGATGCTCCTCAACATGGTAACGCCAGAAGAGTTGATGGATCCCCAGGAATATGAAGGCGAGTCTGTCCCAGCGCAGTTGTTTCCGACGAGCGGTTACCCCTCTAACAGACCATACAGAGATCCACGAGGATGTGCACGAGGAATGCAGCAAGTACGGCCATGTCGTAGACCTCAAGATCCCCAGGCCCCAGCCGCCCAAGGAAAACAAGGGTGTGGGAAAGATCTTCGTCAAGTACGACACGCCCGAGTCGGCGCAGAAGGCTTTACGTGCTTTGGCCGGACGCAAATTCGCGGATCGTACGGTCGTGGTCACCTTCTTCGGCGAGGTAAGCGTGTTCCCGGACGATGTTGCGTAAGACGGGATGCTAATTGGGGAAATAGGAGTACTTCGACGTCGATGCTTGGTAAAGCGGAAGCGCACGTGCGCTGACGAAGCCAGCCCGGCGTGCGGTCGTTGTTCATTGCGTGTTTGGCTTCTAGCAGATTGATTCCACGGCATTCGAGGGGTTTGGGATATAGGTAGCCTCGTGGGAGCGATTTCGAATGTAATTCTAGCGGAGCTTGGGTAGCTGGTGACTAAAAAAGCATGAGGCCTCGGGGCGCGCACTAGGTGGAGGGCCGGAAGCTGGAAAAATACAAGCGGCTGGCGCCTGCACGGCAGACGGGCAATTTGAAACCGCGTCAAATTGAGCACGCTCATGTAGATCGGTATACCCCGCGTGCCGTAAATAAATGGGGACATCAAGGCGGGCGATTTGATTGACGAAGAGTCGTCATTCGACCATCTCGCTTACACGACGCCTCGACGGCGTTGCTAACCCCAAACCTGCGGCTGTCTTGAGGCACCCGGGTTCTCTTATTATGCGGGATTGTCGCGTGCTCCCCAGCATGATATCACCGAATGGCTCTCGGCTGGACCACCTGCTCCGCCAGCCCGCACCGCCTGTATCATGTCGTCGTTGGCCAGCAGCCCGCTCTCGCTCGAAGAGCTGAGCCCGATCAGCAGGCGATCTCGTAAGTCGAACACAGACCGGCGCCCGTCGCGGAGTTGGCGAGCTCGTCGGCCGGCCACACTGACATGACGCAGGCCGCCGCAGCTCGACCGTCCTCAATCCGCGCTTCTACGTCGACAACTCGATATGGCAGGACGCGCCTGTCCTGATGGGCACGACCAAGTTCGAGCCGCTGCCAGATGCGCGCAACATCATGGTCACCGGGGGCGCGGGCTTCATGTACGCCGCCACCCCGCAGCCGAAAGCGCGCGCGCCGTGCAACGCCGTGGTTCCTGAGAGAGCTTTGCTGACAGAGTCGGCAGCGCGTGCTGGTTCGTCCGCCATCTGACGTTGACGTACCCTGACAAGTACCGGGTCTACTCGTTTGACAAGCTGGACTACTGTGCCTCGCTCAACAACACGCGCATCCTCGACACCGCGCCCAACTTCACCTTCGTCCAGGGCGACATCACCTCGCCCGCCGACGTGCGCCGCTGCCTCCGCACGCACGACATCGACACAATCGTCCACTTCGCCGCGCAGTCGCACGTCGACCTGAGCTTCGGGAACTCGTACCAGTTCACCAACACCAACGTCTACGGCACGCACGTCTTGCTCGAGAGCGCGAAGGCGCATGGAGTCAAGAAGTTCATCCACATCTCTACCGACGAGGTGTACGGCGAGGTGGAGGAAAATGGCGACGATCTGGGCGAAACCAGCCTGCTCGCACCCACAAACCCATACTCGGCCAGCAAGGCAGCAGCGGAGATGATGGTGAATGCGTACTGGAAGAGCTTCAAGCTGCCGGTCATCATCGTCCGCGCGAACAACGTGTACGGGCCGCATCAGTTCCCAGAAAGTAAGGACAGGGCACCCTTCCACTCCACAACGCACAGATCAAGCCGGGGAAGCGATGCTGATCACGACTCACACCACAGAGATCATTCCCAAGTTCGCGATGCTGCTGCACCGCGGCCGCAAGCTGCTTCTGCACGGCGACGGCACCCCCACGCGCCGATACCTGTACGCGGGCGACATCACCGACGCGCTCGACACCATCTTTCACAAGGGCGCAGTAGGTCAAATATACAACATCGCGTCCAAGGATGAGGTGTCGAACATGGAACTCTGCCGCCGGCTCTTGAAGTTGTACGGGCTCCCGGCCAGGACGCCAGAGGAGTTCAAGCGGTGGGTTGTACACACCGAGGACCGGCCGTTCAACGATCACCGGTACGCCACCGACGGCACAAAGCTGGCGAAGCTCGGGTGGCGACAGCAGACGAGCTTCGATGAGGGGCTTCGCATCACGGTGGACTGGTACCGGCGCTTCGGCGAGGTGTGGTGGGGGGACATTAGCCGTATCCTGACGCCTTTTCCCGTGGTCGAAGGAAACGAGATCTTCACGCAGGAGGAGCACGACGCTCTAGACGAGGGCACGCAGACGTCGGAGGAAGAGGAATACGTGTGGAATGACAGGGCTCTGTACCATTTGCAGGCGTCAGGAGGCACGGTGTGACTGAACACTTTAGAAGCCAGCATCTGCATTCTAGAGGCCGGCACGCGAGAGTGGAGCATGAATTGCGGAAGACAGCTAGTTAGATTGATTAGATACCAGACAATGCTTTTCCCTTTTTTCTTTTTTTCCGGCAGCTCATCATGCGGCTCCCTGGCGCACGCATTCGTTGGTGCACGTCTCTCGCGGGAAGAATAACAGAGGGGCCCGTCAGGGCATAGTCAGGGCCAGGTCAGGCGCCAAGGCCGCGTTTCGGTGGCGGGGAGCGGATGCGGAGCAGCGGTCGGGCGGGTAAGAGCTGCGCACCTGCAGCTGGCGCGCGGCGGCGACCTTGGGCCGCGAGATACGGGGCCGGGGGGCGTTTCATGCACTGCCTCAGACAACGTACGAAGCGCCGCAGTCAGCCCTCCCTCTCTTTCATAACCCTCCCCTTCCTCTTGTCTTCCTCGCAAGCCAGAATACCCAGCCGCTGCTGCCTAGTCCAGGAATTGCATTGCAGCGCCCAGAGACAATTCGCACGAGGCTTTCGCGCGGAAATCCCTCGTTTCCCCCTCCATATTCGGGAGCCTAAGCAAGCTACGCAGGACCCTTAGACTATCTCCCCTATTAAAGCCATATTAAACCGCGTACCCCTCCAAACAACGCGACCGGAACAAAAAGAACGCACCCAACACAACACCACCGGCCAATCCTCATAGAACCACCCAACCCATAAAAAAAACATGGGTCTTTTCAGCAAGAAAGACAAGTCCGGCTCGGACGCCGCCAGCGACGCCGACCGCAAGGCCCTCTTCGGCGGCGGCAGCAAGAAGGGCTCGCCCGCACCCTCAGCCTCCAACCCCTACGCCCAACCTCCGCCCGGCGGCGCCGCCCCTCCCCCTTACTCCGGCGGCGGCATGAGCGACCGCGCCCGCGCCGAGAAGACCCCCGTTCCGCAGGGCGGCTACAGCGGCGGCGGCGCCTACGGCGGCAGCGGCGCCTACGGACAGGACAGATACGGCGGCGGTGGTGGTGGCACCGCGAGCAGATACGGCGCCGGCGGATACGGTGGCATGGGCGACTCAGATGCAGGCAGACAGGAGCTGTTCGGCAACGCCGCGCAGAGGACGCAGCAACCAGGCGGCGCGCCGTCGCCTGGTGGCACCATGGGAGGAGGAGGGGCGGGCAGCGCCGCGTATGGCTCGTATGCGGATAGGCAGCTGACGCAGGAGGAAGAGGAAGAGGAGGATGTGCAGGCGGCGAAGCAGCAGATTAGGTTCAGTGAGTTGCCACTCTTGCCTCCCTCTCCCCCTCCACCCCGTGGGGATGGTCTGGAAGGAGTTGAGGAGAGGAAAATGGATCCGAGGACGTTTCCGATACTAACAAACTGAACAGTGAAGCAGCAGGATGTCTCCTCGACGAGGAACGCGCTCCGCTTGGCGGCTCAGGCTGAAGAGACGGGTCGGGATACTTTGGGACGGTTGGGCGCGCAGGGAGAGAGTAAGTCCTTACCCTCGCAGGACACCTTGAGTGCTGCACGACGGCGATTGGAGTGCATGGGAGCTCACGCTTCTGGCACTAGGAATCCACAACACGGAGAAGAACCTCGATCTCGCGGAGAACCAGAACAGGCTTGCCGAGGAGAAGGCGCGCGAGCTTAAGACGCTGAACAAGTCCATGTTTGCGTAAGTGCTTCCAGCGAGCTCTCACAGGTACAGTTGACATTGGCTGACTCTTTCCACGACGGGGCACAGCATGCATGTCTCCAACCCCTTCACCGCGTCTAAGCGCCGCGAGCAACGCGACCAGAACATCATCGACACGCACCGCAAGGAGAAGCAGCAGCGCGAGGATACTCGCTCGGCAGCGTACGACTCGGCGCAACGCCAGCAGCAGGTGGCCAAGGACGTCAACCGCCCCGGTTTCGGCGGCAACAAGCAGGCTAGCCTGGCTGAACGCTCCAAGTACCAGTTCGAGGCCGATTCGGAGGATGACGACATGGAGGACGAGATTGACTCCAACCTTGACGCCCTGCACGGCGCCGCCGGCCGCCTCAAGAACCTGGCCTCGGCCATGGGCACCGAGGTCGACACGCAGAACCAGCACATCTCCCGCATCACGAACAAGGTGAGTCAAGACCGCGCTTCCCTCTTATTCTCCCCCGTTTTGCGTCACGCGCTCTCTCGCACTGAGTTACTTTCATGGCTGACGCTCCACCTTCCAGACCGATCGTGTCGACGAGCAGATCGTCATGAACCGCTCGCGTCTGGACCGCATCAAATAAGCGCGGACAGCGTGAGACACCTCGCACACTGGATCCGTTGCCTTTGTACATACATGCGTCTTGACTGAAAACAAAAGTCACCAAGAACAAACACCAAAAAAAATGGGCAACGAATGCGGGAGGAACCGGGTCGGGTTACTCAGAAACTGGGAGGGATACAGACTCTGCTGTTCTCTCTTTCTCTCTTCCTACAGAGTTCCGGGGGAACGTGGCGTTTTTGGGATACATTTTGTCTTCTTTTTTTGGTGCTAAATGGCATGACATTCACCTTTGCTTGATGCGTCACATACATGCATAATGCAATACCGTTATGGAGGGAACTTTTCTCCTTATGTCTCAGTTTGACTCCGTTGCTGCTTGACAGGTGGGGAATAAAATTGGTCTAACCTCTCTTCCACCTTCTCTCCTCCCTCTTGGTTTGTTCCATTTCGAAGGCTTGCAAGTAATCCCCAGAGGTACGAAGTGTCAACCATGGTTCCCCGAGACGTTACTGAACGGGTAAATAGTGCGAGAACCCCGAAAGAAGACTTTTGCGTTACTAAGATGATATTTCATGGCCTGCAAGTCTGTTGAAAATGAGGAGTGCAAGATTAACGCAACAACACATGAGATATCTGATATCATCGCGTCGAAGTGGAACTATGAAAAAGGAGCATGCCAATGCGTCGACCGGGCTTGTCCCAAGAAACCCGTAGAACAGAATCAAAGAAAACGCCTCTCTGTGCTCCCCCGAATTCCCAATCCCTCTCGCCTATGCTTGTGAAGGTTATGTGAGGATACTGTGCAACCGCAACAAAACGGAAAGATGCCGCAGATAAGAACAGATAAGATATAGAAACGCCCGCCCACCCATGCCTTTTCGTTTTAAAGACCAGCCAGCACCGCCTGCACTCCGACACTGCTCGCGTCCTCTCTGTTGCGCACAAAGGTTCTGAGAGCTTCTCTCTCCCCGCCGTTGACGCCACGCAGCCTCTCGCGCAGTGCCTCGGGCCCGATGACGAACAAGTTCGCCACCTCAACCAGGATATCCATGCCATTCTTCTCAAATCCACCTCCGTTCGAGCCGGCGTTCTGCTGGTTGTTGTCCGTGGACCCGCGCTTGCCGGACGCATCGGAGGTGGAGCTACCCGACGTTGGCCATCCACGCACGAGCTCGGCGTACTTGGTCGCATCCTTGGATACGACCAGGCCACCAGTAAGTGAGACGGTGAAGCGGCGGAAGTGATCGAGCAACTGGCCGCGCAACCCGAGGGCAACCTCGCTCAGGAAGAGGCCAAGGGCGGGCTGTGACAATGTGGCGGTGGCTTGGGTGGCCACCCTGTCAAGGAAACGCGTCACCGCCAGGCACGTCGGCGTCTCGGCACCCAGCGACACCAGGTCCTCGTCACGGGGGCGGAAATCTTGCTTTTTCTGGCCCTGTAGGAGCTTGGCTGCCCAAGAAAGAGACACATCAATCGTCTTTTGGAGGATGGTGCTTATCTTATTTTCGAGGTTTGTGATGGTCGTATTCGTGGTTTTCTCAATCTCGCGGCGGGTTATTAGAGATGGTGCTGCAAGGGGAAGGAGGACTGTGTTGATGGACATCTGCAAGAGATGAAGGATACCGATCGCAGTGCGAAGAGAGTAGAGGTAAGAGATATCCGGAGGGTTGTTCTTGACGTTCTCTTGAGAGGTAGCCAATTCGGCAGCCCTGGAATGCCATTAGCGTTTGCGAGAAGAGAAACACTGCATCAAACCTACGCGTCCAATGCCGTCTCAAGGTAGATCTCGCCGACGTGAGAGAGCAGGAGCCCAAGCATGGCTTGAACATCTTTAGGTGTTTCGTTGCCGCCGCCCAACTCAAGACCTCTTCCTACCCCTTCGGCCAACCACTTTAGCATGCGCTTGGCATTTGGCAGGCTGAGCTGTCCGTCCTCCTCAGAAACCTCGATCTCCTTGTCGCTGTCTGCTTCCTTGAGGCCGGCAAGCTGAAGCATCATACTTCTTTGCGAAGTTGAAATATCAGAGGATCCCAACCGCTCCATGTAGGCATCCTTTGCAGATGCGAAGAGTTCACGACCTCTCTGACTCAGTGAGCCCAGATACGATGTCGCAATCTTGCGTCTCTTCGACTGGTAAACAGTGAACTTGAAAAGTAGCGACGAGTACAGTTCTTCCAAGTTTTTCTTCTCTCTTTCGATGTAAGAAGACCCGAGGAGGTAGGGGATGAAGAGATCCTCAAGCTGTTGGTCCAGCATTGCCGCAACGTGCGAAGTCACTGGTTCAGGGTGTTCGGTCAAGCCGTGTGATTTAAGATCGTCCACAAGAGAGCCAATGTAGCTTCTCGCAGCTTGCAAAGAGCGGAGGAATGCCAGTGAAGAAATGGAATTTGCCTTGTCAAGCACCATTTCTAACCGGGCTTGGATCTGCATGGAAGGTCAGGTTCGTTGGTTGAATTCAGCAGCAGTACACGTACAGATTGCTGAAAGACGCGCTGCAAGAATCTGATCAAGACCTCGTCGGCGTAAGGGAATGCCTTCTTGATTATGAAGGATTCTTCTTGGACGACAAGCCTGACCTCGTCGACTAGGGATTGGAGACTTGGCTCGACACCTGGAGGTTCCGCATCCGGGTCGGCAAGGCGGTCCCAGCTGTAAGAAAATCAGCAATCGAGCTACAATTTTGGACGACGGAGCAGTACGTTTCACCGTCGCCTGCCACCTCTTCGGTGACCAATTGACTCCTGTCGATGAAGAACTGATGCTGGTTGACGAACAGTCCCATTACACTTGCACCGTCATTGAAATCGCGTAACGCAGCAGCGCATTCCTTTCAGATGGATTAGTGAAAGTCGTCGTGAATGGGGACAGACCGGTCTCACCCTCATGCCCTCAAAGTTCTGCCTCCGGTAGAAATCATCGAACTGCTTCAACAGATCCTTTTCCAGCATTTCCAGGAACTTCTCAATTATCTCCCTCGTGTTGTGCTTCTTGGCCGGAGCGCCATTCTGCCCGTTGGCACCGTCTGCTCCGTTTGTCCTGGGAACATTTACTTGGCCATACTCCGGATCCAGCCTGTGACTGAGACGGAGCAGCTGTCTGGCAATGTGTGCACATCGGACCTTTCCGTCTCCGCCTCCAAGCCTCCTAACGTCTTCCAGTGATGACAGGTCTCCACGTTCGCTGACTTCCATCCAGCACTGAATGAGGAATTTGGCATCCTGGGCGCGTTGTCTCTGTCGGTCCAGCTCCTCCAGCCGTTCTCCAATCCGGACAGCAATGTTGCCGCCGCTCTCGCTATCCACGCTGCCACTGACGCCTCCATTGAGCGACTCGTCCAGCCTGTTGAACTGCTCAATGGATTCCTCCAGCTTTATGCCCAGCGATTCGTTCTTCTGGGCGTGCTGTGCCTCGGCGCGGCGTACAGAGCCGGAAAGTTCGTTCTCCTGGAGCTCAAGGTCCTCGGATAGCGTGCCTAGTCGAATCAAGGCATGCTCGAATGTGCGGATCAAGGGCTTCGGGTCAAAGGCCACCTGGCGGGCAGGGTTTCCGGAGCGACGGCTGACGGGGACGGCGGAGTCGGAGAGGGTCTCGATGAAGTCCTTGACGATGAAGTCCTGGCTTTTGAAAGTGTCGAGGGAGAACTCGGGGCCGCGATAGGAGACAGCGCGCGAGGTGCGGGTGGACACGACCGACTTGGCGTCGGAGGCGGGACCAACCATGGCGATCACCAGCCGCTGCCGACAACACGCTGGTAGGAGAGACCGGACGAGGCGCGGCGGCGGGCTTCTCGCAGCTCCTCAATGGCCTGCTGCTCGCGGATGGTGTAGCGGTGCTCCTCGGCGGCGCGCAGGTCCTCGTAGGAGCGGAAGGGGAAGTACTGCTGGTAGGGCACGCCGGGGGGCGGATCGTCGTGCAGGCCCTCCTCGTGCTCGGAGGGGGTGACGCAGCGGATGCTCTGGTAGCCGGGCGGGGTCTGGCGGGGCGGCGGAAGCGGCTCGTCGCGGTGGTGGTGGAGGGCGCTGGCGTAGCGGGCGTCGGGCTCGGGGTCGGCAGGTGTGGCGGAGGCAGGCTTCTGGTCAGTGCTCGAGTCGTGGGTGGCGTGGACGAAGACGGCGTGCAGCAGGCCCTTGAGCTTGTGCACAAAGCGCACGAGCTCGGTGCGGGGGTGCAGGTCGCGCAGTTTCTGACGCAGACGCTGCACCGGGCGTTTCTTGCTGCGCGGAGGGGGCATGCGAAGGAAGGAAGGGAGCTGGAGCGGCGAAGGTCTGGACGGCCATCCATGTCGGCCAAGTTAAGCTCGCGTGTTGAGCCACAGGCCACATCATAGCCGTGCGTCGCGTAGGGCTGCCGCAGCCCGGCTGCCCTCCCGCGCCGAGCCTTCTGCGCCTGCACACTGACGACGCCTCAACACTTTCATGCGCGCCTATATATTGTTTGTCCGTGGCGTGACCCGCGCGCCCTGATGCACAGACACTGATCTTCCCGCGCCCATCTCCGCTCTCCTGCTTCCAGCCCCCGCGACCTTTCCCGTCTCCATCTCCACGCCCACGCCGCAACCATGGTCGGCCTCCGCGAATCAGCTGCCCTCCGGAACGCGTCCCACCCCGATGGCCGCCCGCTGAGCCCCCGCGAGCGCGAGGCTCTCCTCAAGCCGTATCTTCCCTCCAATCCCGCGACCGCGAATCCCGCCGCCGAGCCCAAGCCCGCCCGCCGTCCGTCACAAAAGGGTCAGCGCAAGAAGCCCATGCGCCACTTTCTCCGCCAACAGCTCTACCTTGCTACGCATCTCACCATCCAAGCCATCTTTTCCCTCTACATCCGCCTGCGAACTGCCTACCATGCCGTCGGTGACCGCATATGGGCCCTCATGTACTACCACCACCGCGCGCCCGAGCTTATCCAGAAGGACACCAAACACCTCGACAAGCTGCCCCAGCACTTGAGTATCGTCCTGGACTTCAACGACCATGAGCAGCGCGGCGCAGGGCTGGAGGGCTTGGTAGACGACATCAGCGAGGTTGCTTCCTGGTGTGCTAGCGCCGGCATTCCCGCGCTGAGCGTCTACGAGAAGACGGGTATGTACGCCGCGGCGCATGGTTGAGACTTCTCTAAGCTTCCCGCGACAGGCATCCTGAAGAACTACCTCCCGGCCACCCACCGCGCAATCTCTCAGAGGCTGGAGTCCTACTTTGGCGCTGAGAAGAAGCCCACACTCTCCCTCCGCGCTCCGAACCTTCCGTCTTTCAGCCCCCCTGCAACGCCCCCCGAACCTGTCGCCGGGTCGGCTAATGACGCTAATGGCCGTGCTCCTCTCCCGCATTTGACGATCCTCCTTCTCAGCGCCGAGGATGGACGCAGCACTCTTGTGGATTTGACGAAGACGCTTACGGAGATGTCGCAGCGCAACAAGCTCGCGCCGTCTGATATTTCCATGGAGCTGATTGATGCTGAGATCACGGAAAGTGTCATGGGTGAGCCGGACCTGCTGATATTATTTGGTCCGAGAGTCGAGCTCAAGGGCTATCCGCCGTGGCAAATCCGCTTGACGGAGATTTAGTAAGTTTGGTCAGGACCCGCCAGCTCTGGCTACGACTAACATCATTTAGCCACACTCCAGACACCTCGAGTGTCAGCTACCAGACGTTTTTACGCGGGTTGCATAAGTTTGCGAAGGCTCAGATGCGGCTCGGTAGGTAGATTCGCAAGCAAGGCTACGGAATGCCTGTCCATTTTTGGTCTCCTTTCACACAAAAGCAAGCAAGACTGCACCCATGTTTCAATAGAAGTGTTCCTGGCGTTGGTGCTGGGTTACTCCCGGTCAAGTAACTGTTGTACAACAGATTCTTTTCAATTTTTTTTTAACAAGCATTGTATCTTCTGATAGATACCCTGAATTCCTTCTTCAAGGGAGGGTTCAAATAGAGCGAGATACATATCTATTCAAGCGTCTCTTCGAGAAAAATTCCGGCACCATCGTTCACCATATCCTGCAGTCTTTCTCGTAACAAGCAATAAGACTGCATGAGGTGACGTCGAAACGTCCGCCCCACCCACCCCCAACCAACAACTACACCCTCTCCACTCGCTCCACCACAAGCTTGCCCGTCTTCCCCACTTCCATCTCATCCCCATCCCCGCCTTCTCCCCGTCGTCCATCACCATCCAGACGCACCACGGCCTTGCCAAACGCCCTCGTTCCCGTCCCCATCTCAAACAGGGCGTCCAGCTCCTCCAAACTGCGCCCCTTCATCTCCGGCACGAACAACCAGCACAGCGCCGTCACAACGACGGCAGTGCTGCCGTACAGGAAGCCGACGCGCGCGCCCAGGCCGGCGTAATCCGCATTGACGAGGTACGGCACGGTGAAGCTGATGACGAAGGCGCACGCGATGGAGATGGAGTTGGCCAGCATGGCCGTTTTCTCGGCGACGCGGCGCGCGGGCGCCTCGGCCATGGTGATGTAGCTGAGCGGCGCCCACGTCAGGCCGAAGAAGACGCCGAAGAGCATGAGGCCGGCGACGAGCGTGTCCTTTTCTGCCTGGTTCGGTGACGCGACGGTGCCGAGCCCGCCGACGAGGTAGAGGAAGGTGGCTTGGGCGAGGCCGCCGAGGAGAAGCAGCGGCCGCCGGCCGAGTCGGTCGACGATGAGAGAGGCGGTGAGGGCGGTGAAGAATTGGAGCGTCGTGTAGCAGATTCCGAGCGCGAAGGAGTTGGTGTAGCCTTGTTGCTGGTAGAAGAGGACGCCGTATTGTGAGGTGAAGATCTGGCCGGAGAGCTGCTGGGCAAGCATGCCGAGGATTGCGATGCCGGCGCGGCGCTGTTGGGAAGCACTCGTGTCAGTGTCTTGTGTGGTGAGCGGTTGTGGCCGGTTGAAGTGATGCATACCCTATTTGTGCCGGTGAAGACTTCGATCCAGCCACCTTTGCCTTCGTTGGTGCGTGCGTAAAGCATGACGCTAAGCTCCTCGTTGAGGGTTTGTGGATCGGTGTTCTTGCGGAGCTTGCGCAATGCGGTGGATGCGGCCTCCGTGTTGCCGCGGCTTATAAGCCTGTGGGAGAAAATCAGTCATTTGGTGGTCGTTGCCTTTCGTGCAGCCGGTGTGCCTACCATCTCGGTGATTCGACTAGGAAGGGGTACGCTGCGATGAGGATCGTGGGCATCACGAATTGGATTGCTAAAGTACAGTCAGTTCGAGAAACAAGTGATATAAACAGGAACAGCAAACCGAGAGGAATCATCCAGCAAGCATCAGTGTCCAACTGCTTGGTCCCATAGTTGATGAGATTAGCAACTACTTGAGAGAACATGATCTGAATTTGGATCTGGCCTCCAATGAGCCCACGTAGCTCTTGTGGTGCCGTTTCGGCGAGGTATGATGGGATCATCAACATGCAAATGCCTTGTGACGTTAGGTAAAGGGACGATCTGGTTGGAACGTGTGTATTACCTGTCATGAAGTAGCAGGTTATCCGCCCTACTGTGAATTGTGCTGCAGTAGTGGCAGCAATCTGTAGCACAGTGCCACTTCCATATCGTAAGTATAGTGAAAGGTGAGCAAGGGTGAAACTCACATTATGGAGCAGATGGCAATGAACAGCAAACTCTTCTTTCTGCCAAACCGCTCAGCCAAAGGGGCGGCGACCCAAGTTCCCTAGCCCAAAAGTGTTAGGTGTAGGCCAGTACGCAAGGAATTCGGGAGGGCTACAAGGAGCTTTCCAAGATACGGCGTCGAGTTCATGATCGAAGAAAGGTAGGATGGTATGCTACAAGTGCCATCGGCTTCGCACTTTCCGAATCTTTTCTTGAATGCTTTGGTTCGTCAGTCCCTGCGCCTCTTTCCATGAAGGACATTGACTCACGCTCCATGGCCTGGAGACCACTGAAAACGCCAACCTGGAATATGTCAGGTATTGTGGTATGCATCGAAGTCATGTTGAGCGTACATCGTAGCCGAAATTGAACATGGCAGCGCTTGTGTATCTGCAGGCGGGGAAAGGCACAGTCAGGACCCGTAAGTTGGGAGGCTACCGATCCTTCCAGCAAAGCTTACATGGTGACGAAGGCCACAGCAGGCGTGAACAGGGCCATGCGCTGCCTGAAAGACATCGCGCTGGCCTTGTCAGCCGCATTGCGGTCACGGATGCGCGGAGCCATCACAGCGGGCTGAGGAGATGTAGGGACAAGGACGGGGACGCAGAAGAGACAACAGCATTAGGGTTTCGCATGATGACCATCGATTATGTATAAACACAGCATGCTAGCGGAAAAGTGTCCGCCCTGGTCCCAGTTGACGCCGATCTCCTGCAAGCAGCGCGTCGGACGGCTCGAGTTTGAGAGAGATCTAGTCTGGCGTCCGCGACGCTCGGCATTTGGGTATGAGCTTAGGCGACAGATGTCCCGAAGCAGGCGGCCAGGAAGAGTAATGTTTCGAGCAGGTCAGTCCACATCAAGCGCCAGCCCCGGGGCTTGCGGGGAAGCGTGACCGTGCTGCTGCAGCGAAACGCGGAGAACTGGGGCAGCGTGCAAGTCCGGGGGGCCATTCGGGGAAATCTTCGGCGCTACGCAGCAAGGCACAAGCGGACGTCGGCATCGGGCACGGCTAAGTATCATGCAGCAGATGCAGCGCGGGCGTGAGGGGTGGTGGCATCACGCATGGTCGTGGAGCGGAGAGAGCTACGAACGCGCGGGCGGCCTCGACTTACCTAGGTAGTACTCCCCTCTCCGCCGGCGTTTGCCCGGCACCGCGGTCCCTCGGTCGCCGTCGTCGGCGGCCCGGCGTCTCGCTTAGCCTTAGCGTGCCCTGGCTGCGTATAAATTTTCCTCGCACCCGCGCACCCTTCTTTCTTCTTCAGTCGACTTTGTACGTTTTTCCCCCGGGGTAACCCACGAATTTCCACGAGAGCAACCCACTAACAGCTTGTGAACAGACTCATAGAATCATTTCTATAGTAAACGTCTCCTTCTGAGCTCCTTACCAGAGCCACAGAATCTCCAACCTGGCTGATGATTCGTTACCCCGGCGCCCTAGAGTGAAGCCTTGTACTGCGGCTTCGGCTGCAGTGGTGATGATCTCGTCCCTTCCAGATGTCTGACTTCGGTCGGTCTGGCTGGGTGGGTGCTGGTGGTCGTCTGACAGGCTCTGCTTTCTTTGATTTCTTATGGTTGAAATCGAATGCAGAGGGAGTTCGGGGTCTAGGGAGCTATCGTCGTAGGCTTGAAATAGTTGAATCAAATGCGAAATTTTCACTCGAACAATCGTGCTTCCAATACCTCGTGACGCGTCACTCAAGTCCAAAGCATGCGCAGAGCATGCGCGGTCTGCGATGCTCTCGAAGTCCGATTTTGACGCTGAATCGTACATGTGCTGCGAGAGCCTAAATTTCTTTGCTTGAGCGGCCTGCGCGCAAAACTAGCGTCCTGTCAACGCGGGAGTGCCACAGCTAGGTGCTGCGCGCTCCAGAGGTCATCCGAACGTCACGACAGCCACCTGTGGCTTGACCCCGCTATGACGTCCTGAATCGCGTCGATAAAGCTCGCTGGAGCTCCCCCAACATCACTCCCTCAACTTTGCCCAAGACAATCTTGCAGTAACAGGCTGCCGTTAATCTTCTTCGAACTCACTCACATACCGCTTCCGAACTGAACCATCGTTTCACCATGGCGAACGCATCCAGGAAGGAGATCCTCTCAAAGGTCTACAAGATGATCCCGCCCATGCTTGAGAGCTTCCACAAGGGCAAGTCACGGCTGCAACAGCACGTCAATTCCAATATGCTCATACTGACTCTTCCCCGTAGGCCAATTGGGACGTGTGGCCGTCATCGGAGGCAGCGAAGACTACACCGGCGCACCCTACTTCTCCGCTATGGCTTCAGCAAAGCTCGGCGCCGACATGGTACTTTTCACTCCTCCTCCTCCTCCTCCTCCTCCTTCTCGCAGCAAGTTGCACTTTGAACCCTATCTATCGTACTGACACTACCAACAGTCCCATGTCATTTGCGAGCCCGGCGCCGGCGCCGTCATCAAGACCTACTCGCCCAACCTCATGGTGCACCCGTACATGCGGCAAACCAAGAATCTCGCCTCGGGCGAATCCGCAGAAGCCGTCCATGACGAAGTCACTGGCATGCTCTCACGGCTGCACGTCATCGTCGTCGGTCCCGGTCTGGGCCGGGACCGGCTGATGCAGGACACGGCGGCGCGGGTGCTGCGGGAGGCGCGCAGGCAGAACATCCCGTTCGTGCTGGACGCCGACGGCCTGATGATCGCGCAGGAGCAGCCCGAAATCGTCGACGGCTACAAAGAGTGCATCCTCACGCCCAACGTGGTCGAGTTCGGCAGGCTGGCCAAGAGCAAAGGGATCGAGATCGAAGGCGGCGACCCGACGACACTCTGCGAGCGCCTCGCCAAGGCCTTCGGCGGCGTCACCATCATCCAGAAGGGCTCCAAGGACTACATCTCCAACGGCGAGCACACGCTCGTCAGCGACGGCGAGGGCGGCTACAAGCGCTCCGGCGGCCAGGGCGACACCCTCACCGGCAGTCTCGCCACCCTGCTCGCCTACCGCAAGGCCTACCTCGACCGCCTGTGGGACCACGACAACAGCCTCAGCCCGAGCGAGCTGCTGGCCCTGGCCGCGTACGGCGGCAGTGCCATCACCCGCGAGTGCTCGCGGCTGGCGTTCAAGGAAAAGGGCAGGTCGCTGCAGGCGGGCGACCTGACAGAGCACGTGCATGAGGCCTTCGTGAACGTCGTCGGCGAGCCTGGATCGAAGCCTTCTAAGATGTAAGATGTGAGGTTGTAACGGCATAATCAAGGGGTCAGCATAGCGCAAATAGTAATGAGATACACGAATATCATAGCCAAGCAGGAATGTTCCAGCTATCCTCTCCCATCTATTGCTTCTTCATCTGGTGCCCGAAACAAACACACTCTGCCGATCCTGAACTATACACTTGCTCTCTTTTCCTAGGTTCATGTTGCCAGTTGTCGTTGCGGATGTATCCCATAACCATAATACGCCAATCCGATGCCGTCCCGTGCCGTCCCGTCCCGTGCCGTGCCATGCAAAGAAAATAGAAATATTCCCCGAACCAAAAGCCTTCCCCATAGTGAACCTTTTTTTGTGCCCTAACTACTTCACTCTTCGTCGTCGTCATCGCCCAAGCTCGCCTTCTTCAGCTCCAGGTCGCTCTGCAAGCTCCGGAATTTGGCCGCCAGCCTCTGCTTCAGCAGCGGGTTGTTCTGGCGCTCCATCTGCTGCCGCGCGCTCTCGACCTCGCGCTGGAGGTCCGCCACCTCCTCGCGCAGCTGTGCCTTCATCTCCTGCGCTTGCGCCGCGGCCTCGTCGATGTCGTCGTCGTCATCGTCATCCTCGTCGTCATCCTCCTCATCCTGCTCCGTCTCCGGCTCGGCCGATGCCGACGCGCCGGGCGTGGCGACGGGCGTCTCAGCGACGGGCGAGCCGACGATGGTGGCGGCGCCGGCACCGGCGCTGCTGGATGATGGGATGGTGATGGTGGCCGACTCGCCTCCCGCAGAGTTGAGCGCGTGCTGGGCGACGGCGTGGGCGTCAAAGGAGGCGCTGCCCGGCGTGGGGCCCTCGATGCTGGTGATGGGCTGGTCCTCGTCCATGGACATGGCAAGCATGCGCTCCATCTCTTCCGCGTCGACCTCCTCCTCGCCCTCGGCATCGAGGTAGCCTTCGGCGTCCATCAAGTCGCCCATCATGGCGTCTTCATCGCCGACCATCGAGCCGGCCTCGTCGCGTTCCTGGCGGTTCGGGTCGATGAGGTCGTACGAGGCGCTGCCGCCCGCCTTGGATGCTTTGTCGTCCGCCTCCAGCAGGCGCTCGACCTCCTCCTCGACGGCTTCGATTGTGCGTGTGCTGACGCGCTTGCGGAAGCGGCGCTTGCGGACGTAGTGCATCGGGGGCGTCAGGCCGTGGGGATACTGCCATGACTTTTCGTCAACCTCTTTGGGCAAGGGGACGTTCTTGGCCTGCTCCGGAGTGTCGACCTTGGTGTGGACCAGGAGCATCTGGCAAATGTCTGCCGTCTTGTACCAGCCGCTCTTTTTCTCCCAGCTCTTCATGCCCTCGATGATGCACGGGAGGTCCACCATATTTGCCGCATAGTGGTGACCTTGGATTGTGATGCATGCGCGCCGGCCCTCCCTGTCGAAAAAGCGGAAGGCGATGTCCGCGCCGCCCTCCTTTGGAGACAAGCCTACCCTCTTCTCGGCAATCGCCTTTTGCAAGTAGTCGCAATCGGGACCGGGCGCCATACGCAGAACGAATTGCGACTCAGTTACTGGGTCGAGCTCCGCGTCATCCGCCTCGCTGTCGTATCCAACACCGTACTCGCGCTTTGGTATTTGGCCCACATGCTTGACCTTGATCCTTTGAAGCGTCGGCGTCTTCGGGGCGGCTGACTTCAGCTTGATGGAGAGCGAGTGGGTCCGCCCGTGGGCAGGCGGCGCATGGGCTCCGGACGTCTTGAGGGACAGCGTAGGCTTCGACTTTTTCGTCGACGCGGTCGCGCCTCCTGCATCATCTTCGCGCGCACGCTTCTTCGCTGGCTTGGAAGCGGTGGCAGGTCCGGCAGCGGCGGCGCTGCTGGGACCGGCGACAGCTTTCTCCTTCTTGGTATTCTTGCGCTTCTTCTGTTGCTCCGGCGAGGCGGCCGGCTGTCCAGTGGGGCCGGGCAGTTTTGGGGCAGTCTCGGTGACGGGCGTGTTCGCATTGGACTTGGGCTTGAAGCTGAGCTTGAGGCCGCTGCTGGGTGTGGCGGGCGAAGGAGTGGAAGCTTCCGGTTTGGGAGCTCCGAACTTGAGTTTCATAACTGGCGGTTTGGACGGCTTGGGCGGGTTGGAGGACGACATGGTGGTGGGTGCGTTGGTTCCTCGACGAAGATATAGTTGGGCAGTGGCAGGCACTGCGACAGGCGGGCGCGCGGGCGGGTGGTGGAGGGGGCGCGGGCAATGAAAGTGAGGACGCGAAGTGACGTGCCGGAACAGGACGCGCTAAGGCGGACGAGCATTGCCTGGGAATGAACTGACTGACTGCGAGCTTTCCCACCGCCCCCCACGAGCAAACAGCATCCGCATACCACCGGCAATGGCCCAAGAGCTGCACGCCGCCCTCCTCCGCCCGGCAATCCTCCACATCCTGCGCGCCGCCGGCTACCACAGCGCGCGTCCGTCCGTCGTCGATGCCGTGTCCGACGTCGCCGCGCGGTATATGCTGCTGCTGGCCCAGCGCACCGCCTACCACGCCTGGTCGAACCACAACGATGCTGACCCCACTATCTCCGACGTGCGCATGGCTCTGACCGACGCCGGCATGCTAGTTCCATCCATGACGGGCGCCGAGGAGGCTTGGAAAGAGCTCCTGCGCCATCCGCTCGAGGACTTTCCCGAACGCAACGGCTTGCGCCTGAAGGAGCAGCGCCGGCGGGACCTCGAAGACACGGCAGACGTACGCGAATTCATCGACTGGATCACCGGCCCTGCAAACAGGGAGATCATGCGAATTGCTGGCTTGGAGCGAGATGCTGTGCAGGGTGGAAAAGGCCTTGACGCTGCTGCAGACGCGAACGCCGTGAAAGAGGATTATTTGACCTGTAGGCCTACCTTGCTTCTACAGAGGGTATAATTCAGAGACCCGGGGGCTAATCAAATACCAATCCAGCACTCAAGAAAAAGCACAGCAAGACGGGCGAAGAATCGAGATTTCAAGGCACCGTTTTGGGCATCCCTGCTGATGACCGGCCGATTCGAATCGAAGGCGGACCTCCGGAATCCATCCACGACTGGATCCAACAAACGCAAGAGAGGGCTGCCGCTGCGGCGAAGCTAGAAAGCGAAAAGACGGCCAGCAGCAACGGCCTCGAATCCGCACCGAGATCACCACCCACGGAGAAAGAAGATGATGATCCAATGGACGTGGAAAGTTGAAGTTTCACCATTTGGGGTTTCACAAAACATGATATGCATAGCGACGGAGTTTGGAAGGCAACCATCACAGTCGGTGAACTTAACACTGCATCACAAAAGTCAATACCCTGCTCGACGTACCCTGTGGCCTGTTGAGGCCTTTCCACGCGTGCGTCAAGAATCCCGGCAGGAACAGACCCTCATCACAAAGGGTTAGCAAGGGCTGAAAACCCGGTCTGGGAAATTGCAGGAGAGACCCAATATACCTTCTGGCATTTTGGATAGAGAAAACGGGCAGAGGGGAGGTCGACGAAGAGCACGAGCAAGGGAAACTGATCGCTAGAGGGCCAGCTTTGCAGTAGTCGGGAGACGAGGCAAGAGCAGGCTTCAAGACCATGGTACTGTAACCGCCACCGGCAGCTTGACCGTCCACGCAGGACGTTCACGGAATGTCAAGCACAGCATACGTCTAGCCTCAAGACGGGCTAATAAATACCGTCAAATACAATAAACTCATTATCTTTACATGGAGAAAATGACCCTGTGTTTTTTTCCGTTCCCAATCTTTCGTTTTATGACAGCTCACTTCATTACCTCTCGATTACATTCTCCCTTTAGCTTGAAGTGTTCGGGTAGTTGTCCTTGCCCACGGGGTTCGCCGGTCCTCCTGTTTGTCCCAGCACGCCTCCCACATCGACATTGTGCTGTCTCTCCTCCTTGATGGCCTCCCTCATCGGCGCTTGCTCCGCCTTCTTCCTACACATTGCACAACGCGTTAGCCACCCGCTTCTCTTCCCCCAACCAATCAACCAACAACGGAAAGAAGCCTCCTAGGATGGTAGGAAAAAAGACCGGCAATAAGCAAAGAAAAACAATCACGAGGCTGAGAAAAACTCACCTATCCAGATCCGTCTCCAGCCCAGGCTCAGTCCCGCCCGACCCCGTCTTTCCTTGACTCTCAACCGCCGCAGCCACTCGTCCCTCGCCCGGCGCGGCCATCTGCTCCGCGTCCAGCTCGTTGTGGCGGCCGACGTCCTCCTCGCCCAAGCCCTTCGCCTCCTCGCCGGGGCGGCCTGGCGCGCGCACGCCGCGGCCCAGCGACGATGCCGTCGCCTCGTCGGCGCTTGCCGTCTGCTTGGTCGGGATGCGCTGGTCGACGGCGGGGGAATCCGCGTTGGCGCGCGCGGTGGTGCCGGCGGCGGCGCGCTCGGCAGGGTTGTGCGTGGCCGGGTTGCCCGGGGTGGTGTAGGCTTGGTCGAGGGTGGGCTGCGAGGGGCCAGTGGGGTTGAGGTCGTCGGTCATTGTCGCGGGTTTTCTCGTGAGTCGTGTGTGTGGTAGTCGCGGGATAGGTGGGCTCTCTTCAAGATGCTACGGCCAATTGGAGGGCGCAAGTCGATGGTGGATGTGGTCGGGGTGTACGAGGTTGTTCGGTCGAAGAGGGTTGGGAGGAAAAGCTGGAGTCGTTGTCTTGCAGAGCTGGAAGTTCCACTGCTTGGAAAGTGAAGTGATGACCTAGGTATGCAGCGGGTGATGACGTAGGCGGGGCGTAGATACCCCTCCGGTCCACAACCAAATTGGAATGAACGCTAGGTTGATTGGCCGGAACCCGAAACAAGCCCCATTGCTTATCGTAGCTTCGTTTGACATGCGTATTTGTCGTTCGACGGCCATTCCCCTCACGTGGCTCGCTTCCACAAGGTTTGCTCCACGGATTGCTTCCATTGCATACTCATCTACGCGCAAGGTATTGCTCCAACACACGAAATCGTTGACTATCTTCAGGTAGCAACGAATGCCTCTACGGACCGTTTGTACAAATTCAAAAGAAAAGCCGCCGTCTATTAAAGGATAAGGAAAAGAAGTGCCCCTAGAAACTATTCGCCGATGCCATGCTGATGCTCAGGTCTATGCAATTGAAACTCAGAATTCTTTTTTTGGCCCCCGTCTAGACTCCGTACCGCCATGCTCGTTGCTCGAGTATCCAACCCCTCGCCACCCACCCTTCTCAGCCGAACCGAGGAGGTATATCCGTCAAGCTGGTATACACCGGATTGTGCTTGTGCGCGTTGACTTCGTCCACCAGCTTCTTGATGTCCTCCCTCAGCGCGTTGACATTGCGGTCCATGGCTTGCACGAGCCGCTCCAACTCATCTCCCGGGATGGCCAACACACCATCTTCGCGCAGGCGCGCATGGCTTGTAGAATGGCTCTTGACGTGACCCTTTTTGCGGAGAACGTTTCCTCTGCTTCCCATGCCGGCCCCATCACGATCAGCGCTGGCGGGCTGCACAATTTGCTCATTGGGCGGCAGCGTCGGCGACGGGTGCCCGGGGAAGGCGAACATCGGCGGCGGCTGCTGCGCAGAATCATGCTTCGCCTTCACTTCTGGCCTTTCCACCTCCTTCTCCTTCTCCTTCCCTTCCTTCCTGCTGCTGCCCAACCCGATCTTCCTCATCAACGAATCCCTCCTCCGCCTCCCCGTCATCTTCTGCTGCCGCTGCTCCACCCCTCCCGCTTCCACGGCAACAGCCGTCTCTCTCACTCTCTTCACATCGCGACACATATCCCACTCCCTCCGGTGCGCCCCCTCCAGCATATCCAACGTCAGTCTTGCCAAGCTCTTTAGCTCCTCGGCGCGGTCGCGGTACCGGTCCCGATCCTCGCGCATCCCGTCGACGTGCTCGTGCAGGAAGCGGATGACCGAGTTTGCCGTGCTGAGCTGGTCGCGCATGTGCCGGATGAGTTCTTCCCTGTCCCAACTGCCACCACTACTGGAGCCGCCGCCGACGACGCCACCACCAGGAGAAGAGGGGGAGGATGACAAAGAGTTCCCTTCCTCATGAACGCCGTCAGATGTTGCCAGCGCCAACGTCGAGGAGAAGCGGCGCGGTGGCTCGGGCCTGGCGATGGGTACTAGGGACGAATGGAGCGTGGTAGTGTCGACGAGGTTGCGCAGGGGGACCGGGGGCAATAGGGACGGCGTCGAAGTCGAGGCGTTGGCGGTGGTGGTGGCTGGCGCCGTCCGCGGTCGTGGATGTTGTTGTTGTTCGGGAGAAGCGGATGCCTTCCTTCTTCTGTATACGGTTCGCAGTCTCGTGAATGGCATGGCGGCGGCTGCTCTCCTTTTGCTGTTTTCGTTTCAATATCGACTCGAGTCTCTCTTCTTTCCGGAGGCGACGAACAGGCCGGAATTTGTACTGTTTCCGTGAAACCAGGAGGGAATTAGGTGTCGTGGATAGCGAGATTACACTCGACCCTTTGGGAGGAAAATGAGGCTTTCGCAGGTGTCGGCGCGATCTTTTGCGAACAGCTAGGGTAGATGACCGCAAAGGCAGAGGGTATCGGCGGTGTTGCGTCTTGGGCTCTCTCTCTGGGAAGAGAGCAGAGAAAAGAAAGTGCTTCAGAAACGGGAAAGTAAGGTGAAGCCGGCAGCAAAACAGAGGTGGACGCCTTGGAGGAAGTCCAACCACCGGCAGAGCCTCACTTCCAGCCTTTTTTCTTCTGTGCGCCCAACAAACAAGGCGACGGTAAGAGAGCCTCGCACAGCGCGAACTGCTACAGCAACTGCGGCCTCAGCAGACGCGTCCACGTGAACGAGCTATCGGCAAAGACCGGTCAAAGAGCGGCGAAGAGGTGGTGGGTTTCCCGTTTTGTAGCTCCTTGGGATCGGGCCTTTTGCTCGGATTGGGCACTGGAGGTGAAGGATGCTCTTAGCCTTGGGAACGAGGCGAGAAGAAGAAGTAGTGCGCGAAAGCGGTGAATGTAGTCCTAAGCGCGCGAGGCGGGCGAAGGACCGACTGATTTAGAAATGCTCGCTTAAACCGGATGATCGATCTTCTTTTCTAGCTCGCGGGCGCCTACAGCTGTGGATTATACAGCGCCCCAACTCGGAAATGCTCGCTGCTACCCCAGTCTTCTCCGGCGGCTGTTTTGCTTTGTCCGTGGCCCTTGCGCAGAAGCATTAGCTAGCAGTCAAAGCGCCCAGTGTCACCGGGCAAAAGGATGGCTGATTTTTGAACAACTGGAAGAATGAAATTGCGCTTAAATACATTGGCCCATCGCAGCCCCCAAACCCGCTGCCACGAGACCAAGGAGCCGGTGTATCAACTGCGGTAACATAGGAAACAGGTCGCGCAGCGATGACGTGGTCTCGAGAATGCACTAGAGGGTTTCCCATTTGAAATCGCCGTTTTGGTCACGCATGCTCTATTATACATCTCTAAAAACGTCACCGTCATCAGCGACGCCCTAATCGACGGGGTTGATTAGAACGTACTCCCTCGCTTCCCCCGCTTACAAGAAGCTCTTGGTGAAAGCCGTGACGACGTCCTTCAGCTTGCCCTCGAGCTCCTTGCTGAGAGCACCCTCGCGCTCAATCTGGCCGAGGAGCTCCGACTCGTTGGTCTTGAGGTGGGCGATGAAATCGGCCTCCCACTGCAGGACCTTGCCGACGGGCACGTTGTCCAGGTGACCGTTGACACCAGCGAAGATGAGAGGAACCATCTCGTTGACAGCCATGGGCGAGTACTGCTTCTGCTTGAGGAGCTCCGTCAGACGCTCACCACGGTTGAGAGTCTGCTTGGTGGCGGCATCCAGGTCGGAACCGAACTGGGCGAAGGCAGCGACCTCACGGTACTGGGCCAAGAAGAGCTTCAGGGAACCAGCGACTTGCTTCATGGCCTTGAGCTGGGCAGCGGATCCGACACGGGAGACGGAAAGACCGACGTTGATGGCGGGGCGGACACCCTTGTAGAAGAGCTCGGACTCCAAGAAGATCTGGCCGTCGGTGATGGAAATGACGTTGGTGGGAATGTAAGCCGAGACATCACCACCCTGGGTCTCAATGATGGGCAGGGCAGTCAGGGAACCACCGCCGTGCTTGTCGTTCATCTTGGCGGCACGCTCCAGGAGACGAGAGTGGAGGTAGAAGACACTGGCTCTGTTAGATATTCCCTTCTCACATCGGATTCGAAAGCACTTACTCGCCGGGGTAGGCCTCACGACCGGGGGGACGACGGAGCAGCAGCGACATCTGACGGTAGGCAACGGCCTGCTTGGAAAGGTCGTCGTAGACGATGACAGCGTGCTTGCCGTTGTCACGGAACCACTCACCCATGGAGCAGCCGGTGAAGGGAGCGATGTACTGCAGGGGAGCAGCCTCGGAGGCGGTGGCAGCGACGATGATGGAGTACTTCATGGCGTCGTTCTCCTCGAGGGTCTTGACGAGCTGAGCGACGGTCGAACGCTTCTGACCAACGGCGACGTAGACGCAGTAGAGCTTCTTGGTCTCGTCGTTGGAGTTGTTCCACCTCTTCTGGTTGAGCATGGCGTCGAGAGCGACGGCGGTCTTGCCGGTCTGACGGTCACCAATGATCAACTCACGCTGACCACGGCCAATGGGCACCATGGCGTCGACGGACTTGAGACCGGTCTGGACGGGCTGGTTGACAGAGCGACGGGGCAGGATACCAGGAGCCTTGAGCTGCGAACGGCGCTTCTCGGTGGTCTTGAGAGGACCCTTGCCGTCGATGGGGTTACCGAGAGCATCGACGACACGGCCGAGAAGGGCCTCGCCGACGGGAACGTCGACCTAATTGCCATTAGTGACCAGATCAATAGTGGCGTAGAGGCTCAAAATACGTACAATCTCGCCGGTACGCTTGACGGTCTCACCCTCCTTGACGAGACGGTCGGAACCGAAGAGCACAACACCGACCTGGCCGGCCTCGAGGTTCATGCACATGCCCTTGACGCCGGAGGCGAACCTTGGTGGATGTTAGGAAGCGGTTTAGAAAAGCGCCGATTCCGGAAAAGACTTACTCGACCAGCTCCTCGGCCTGGACGTTGCTCATGCCGTGGACACGGGCAATACCGTCACTACACACCCATTGTCAGATAAACCATTGCCCATTGTCGTCGCGTCGTGATGAATTGGTGGTTCGGAAGCGCGTACCCGACGGAGAGGACACGGCCGGTCTCGGCGAGGCCGGCCTCCTCCTGCACACCGCGGATCCTCTGCTCGAGGATGGAGGAAACCTCGGTGGGAGCAGCCTTGGCGTCGGCAGCATAGCTGCGGAGCTGGTTGGAGGCGGCGTTGAAGACGGCCGGGGTCGTGCGGGCCTAGGGAAGCGCAAGCGGGAAAAATCAGCGATGGCTCGTTGCGGACAGCTTCAACGCGATGCGACGCGGAACCCAGCGCCGCAACCACATCGCTCAGGCCGAGGAATTGATCGAAAGCGATTGACGCAGCAGCCCGAGACGACGCAGGCTGCGATGGGCGATGGGCGATGGCGGTAACAAGGTCGATGGATGACTTACCGCGACCCTGCGGGCAGAGATCGCACCGCAAGTGCGGGTGGACTGGCGGAGGGCGTTCCTGAACATGGCTGCGGTGCTCAAGAAGCTTCTTTAGATAGCTCTGCTATCAATTGAGATTGAAGCAGGAGGAGAAGAGGGGAGAGGGTGATGCGGTTCGATGGAGCTGGGAGGAAAGAGCGAACTTGCACGGCACCGGCACTCAATCGTTCTCGATGCGCTAAACCGCTTAAGTAATAGGAACGAAATGCCCTCCGCGCGCCCGCCCCCATAAACGCACGACTTATCCACTGCCACCAGTGCTCGGACACTACTGCACTGCTGCAGCTCGAGCGCGAAGCCAGCCTTTGTACCTGGTGCACCTTGTGAGGCTCGTTAAACGGTGCCCGCATTCCCCAACACCAACCGGCCAGCTCTTCCATGAGCCCGCGCCTGCCTCCGAAGTTTCCCGGCTGAAATGCAATGCAGGCAGGCGCGTGCATCACGGCAGTCACGTCACCCCGGATCTGTAACGGGCGGGGAAAGCTCAACGGCTCACTTCAGCCTCCGGTTTTGAAGCTTTGGCCCTGTATTTTTGCTCACACATGGTCTAACTAGATAACCTGAATATTTGAGCATTACTACTAGCAAGCACCTTGCTATTCCGCCCGCAATCGGCCAATCTTCTATCATATGGCGTATCTTTACTTGCTACGAGAAGAGTCTCGGGTCTAGTCAAAAGCTCGACACTGTTTTTATTTATCCTTCACTTATGTAGTCAGGACAACCACTTCTTGGCCAATCCCTCAACCCGGGGGAGCTTATCGTGCAGCAAAATGATCGTGAGTTGAAGAAGGTCAAAAAGGTAAATGGTATTGAGATGGATAGAGAAGGTAAAGAGTTATGGAAGATGTAACTGGCTATCGGTACGGCTAGTTGAAGTGCTGTTAAATATGCAGGCACATGCATGTACTGTACCTCACATCACCCGTGCGCTCGATGGTTCACCTAGCGTTGCACTACAGCCAAAGTAGTTCACACGTATGTCTTGCTCATGATATTTAGCTACATCATATCCTGATCCGCGCTCCATTGTGTATCCATCGCTACATGTAAAGACGTGTCGTAGACTGATTCCATACTTTACTGCGTGTCAATCTGCTTCATTGATATACAACTATCTGAATGCCGGCTGTAACGTTGTTCACATAATCGATTTCGGGTTTGTCTCATTTCTCACAAATTTGCAACGGCTTGGGAATCAGGCCAATGGACATCAACCAACGCACTTGCGCTATCCTATGCACGTATATATTGCATAGTCGCCAATGTGGCAGGTCTCCTTGTCGAGTTTCTGGGTATGCGCATTGATCGGGCAATGCGCAGTCCGCCATCGTTCAAGGGGCAGAACACTGCGGGCAGACAGCCCTTAGTGCGCTTTCCCGTTCGCGTTTCCGTTTGCTGCTTTCTTCGAACTCTCGTCCTTGAACTTCTTGATATTCTGCTCGACGGCCTTGTCGATCCGGCTCTTGAGCTCCGGACGGTAACCGAAGTGGAAGAGGACCTCGAGCCAGACAAAGAAAGGCGCGAGAAAAAGAGCCTGGACGATGTTGTCGAGCAGCGCGGGAGCGCGGCCCTCGAACTTTCCGTGCCCGACGAACTGTGCGATCCATGCGACGACGTGGACTCCGATGGCGTAGTAGTTGGCGGTGGGGCCGTAGGTGGTCAGGAGGTGCTGGACCGCCGCAGTACCGGCGAATATCAGGGGTGCAAGGAGGCCACCAGCGACCGGCTCCATTAGAATGTAGAGGATGGAATAGAGTGTCGCAAAGGCGGTCCCGGCATTCAGCGGCAGGTTCGGGATCGTCAGCGCATCGGGAAGGGCGACCGCGGGCGTATTTGAGAGCTGCGCGTGGAGGTCAGACGTATCCAAAGCTGCGATAAGCTTGCGACTCTTACAAACAGGAATGCCGTCATCATAATCAAAGGCACGCAGGTGATGTGAACACCGATGTTCACCTAGGATGCGCCGTCAGCACCAACGCAGGCCTGAGCCACGAAAAAAGAGTCATACGGGGTTGTGGTGGTAGCT
This sequence comes from Diplodia seriata, assembly GCF_021436955.1. NCBI lineage: Eukaryota > Fungi > Ascomycota > Dothideomycetes > Botryosphaeriales > Botryosphaeriaceae > Diplodia > Diplodia seriata. The sequence goes on along the minus strand of NW_027117315.1, from coordinate 1,737,617 downwards.
CCCATACTGCAAGGGTCAGCACAAGTATGTTGCGTGGGGTGACAGGTACGCACGAAGGTGAGCTGCTTCTCGAGGTTCAGAGCCATGTTGGAGTTGTGGAGGTGGGCCGGATAATGCGGGGAGAGGGTGTGCACAAAGAGACAGACCTCGAAGGGTGGATAGACGGCTACATCAAGTAGAAGCAGAACTAGGCGCACCGAGGCAGGAGGATTTGCGAGCGACGGGAAGAGTAGAGATGTCGCGAGAGGCAGGCGGAGCGGAGGGGTCGAGCAAGCGAGCGAGCGAGCGGATACCACTACCGTTCGTTTCCGGCCCGCGGTCCAACATGTGCTGTGGTCCGCGTTTATGCAGCCCGCCAATACCGAACCACTACGAACCTGACCGCCGCATCACCACATCGCGGCGCGTCGCGACCGATCCCTGTCGCTCATTTTGGCGGATTTCGAGAGGTGGAAGTCCCGCCTTGCTCCTCGGCGCGCGCACCGGCGTTGGCGTAGTGGATAGGCGGACACCAGAGCACGGCCTTGCGCGCAGCTCGACACCACCGCGTTCTGTAGACAACCCTCTCAAACTCGCGCTTCCTTCCGCTCACTTCCCCGTCACGCTGCCGCGAGGTCGAACGCGAAGCCTTGCAATTGGAGACGCCGCCCAGCATTGCTCTTGCGTTGCCCAGCGTCAATCATAACACACGATTCCTTGCAGCCGTAACCTAGCCGCACGACTCATCAACACCGCCCGCGCAACACGCCACCATGTTCTTCCTCCACGAGCTCGAGCGCACTATCACACTGCATCCGTCGTTCCTGGGCCCCAACGTGCACGAGTACATCGAGGATCGCCTGAAGCAGGATGTCGAGGGAATTCAGATTGAGAACTACTACATCATCTGCGTGATGGACTCGCAGGACAAGTCGGAGGGTCGCGTGCTCCCGGGCACGGGATACATTGAATACAACGTCCACTTCAAGGCCATTGTGTGGCGGCCATTCAAGGGAGAGATTGTAAGTTGCAGGTCCGCCCAGGAGACCGTGCAGCAATTGACCCAGAACTCTAGCTGGACGGTGTAGTGTCGGCGGTCGTCGACTCGGGCTTCTTCGTGGAAGTGGGCCCTTTGAACGTCTTCGTTGCTGCTAGTGTACGTCGTCCGCCTCTGTTCACGGTCCAGGACGGATACTGACAGGACTCAGATGATCCCAAGCTCGATCAAATACGATGGCAATGCCACGCCGCCGCAATGGACGGACAACGCAGACCAAGTCATCGAGAAGGGCACTCACATCCGTGTGAAGGTCAAGGGTATCCGTACTGAGCTGGGCAACATGTACGCGATCGCAACGATCAAAGAGGATTATCTCGGGTACGTCCCCAAGCCTTCTGCCGGCGCAGCCACTCCGATACTGACTGTGCTAGACCTCTTGGCGGCTGAGGGCGTGGAACACACAATGAGAAATGGAAGGTCGCGCGTTTTGATGCAGTCTATACCCAGCAAGGATGGCACGGGGTGTTTGCGCGGGAGTGCAAGATTGCGGGCGCCATTCCCTTCGCAGAGGGTTCCGACACGGTGGGTGAAAGCGGTCATGTACAACATGCGGGCTCAGCAGCCCTGCGGAGCACTTGCCTTCTCCAGATTCGCACGAGCGGCCGCGATTTTCTTGATAAACGTGGCAATCTGTAGGATACGAGTTGAGCATGACTACCGCCCTGGGTCGCAGTGTGCCGCGGCCCACGGCGAAGTCCAAAAGGCATAGCGGGGTCTCTGATCCAAAATAAAAAATCGGAAAGCTTAGTTGGCCGGAAAGAGTGCTCAATAGCGGGCTGATAGCCCGACCCAATAAAGCATTTTCTTGGCGCCGCTCACGGCGGGACCTGACAGCAATCATGCTTCGAATCTGGCAAGCCCGTTTCAGCTCAGACTCGTTTTCATCGTTGTTAGCACGCAACTCGCACGAATCCGCCAGCCAGCCTTACTACCCGTCGTTAGGATCGTTAGGCGCGCAAAGGGGCATCCCCGGAATGCCGCACGTCGCCGCCGACCCCGTCTGAGCACCTCCACATACTCCACACCGTCCGCGCCGCCATGTCCAAGGAGCGCGCCATGAACGATGAGGAGACGCAGCCTCTGACCAAAGAGGCCGTCTCCCCCCGACAGTCGCAGGACGAGGGCCGCCAGTCCGCCGACACCGACTCCACCACCTCGCTCATCTTCGAAGGCATCAACGGCGCCTACGCAAAGGACCAGCTACCCGAGGCCTACTCCGACTTCAACAGCACGTCGCGCCGCCAGGAACAAGAGTTTGACGTCGAGGACGGCCCATACTACGGCGTGAGGCCTACAGACAAGAAGCTGCGGAAGTGGGTGTGGATTCTCGGCGTCGTCTGCATCGCCGGCTGGGTGCTGGCCCTGTTCGCCTTTCTCTCCAAGGGCGCCTACAAGCACGCATCGACCAAGCCGCACGACCCGCTCGCTACATCGTCGAGAGGCTCGGGGAAGAAGGTTACCTTGGACCAGGTGCTGAAGGGAGAATGGAGCCCGCAACGCCACGATCTGTCCTGGATCGCCGGCCCGAATGGTGAAGACGGCTTGCTGCTGGAGAAGGGCGCATCGGCGGATGGATACCTTGTCGTGGAGGATGTGCGGGACCGCGAGGCAAAGAAGCCTGCGCAAAATGCGACCGTCTTGATGAAGCATGGAGGGTTCTACGTCGGCGAACGCTGGGTCCAGCCGTATGACGTCTGGCCGAGCCCGGATTTCAAGAAGGTGCTGGTCATGTCGGAGAGGGAGCACAACTGGAGACACTCATTCTATGGCCGCTACTGGATCTTCGATGTCGACACTCAAACCGGCCAGGCGTTGGACCCAGGGGAACCGGAAGGCAGGATTCAGCTGGCCTCGTGGTCGCCGAAGTCAGATGCCGTTGTCTTCACACGTGAGAGTAACATGTTCCTGCGCAAGCTGGATACCGAGACTGTCACCCCCATCACCGAAGATGGAGGCGAAAATCTGTTTTACGGTGTGCCTGACTGGGTCTACGAGGAAGAAGTCTTTGGAGGCAACAGCGCTACGTGGTGGTCCAAGGATGGCAAGTACATTGCGTTCCTTCGGACAAACGAGTCAATGGTCCCTACGTACCCTGTCCAATATTTCATCTCCAGGCCCAGTGGTAAGGAGCCGCTGCCTGGCGAGGAGAACTACCCCGAAGTGCGCGAGATCAAATACCCTAAGGCAGGAGCACCAAACCCTATTGTCCACCTCCAATTCTTCGACATTGCCCAGAGCGAAGTCTTCTCTGTCAACATCACCGATGACTTTGCAGACGATGATCGCCTCATTACGGAAGTTATCTGGGCTGGTGGCAAGCAAGTCCTCATCCGTGAGACCAACCGCGAAAGCGATCTGCTCTCCATCAGCTTGATTGACGTTGCGACAAGATCGGGCGCAAAGGTGCGGACAGACAACGTGAACGAGCTTGATGGAGGATGGATGGAAGTTTCAACCACCACCACCTTCATTCCCGCGGATCCTGAAAACGGCCGCGAGTTCGACGGATACATCGATACGGTCGTCCACGATGGATACGACCATCTTGGATATTTCACGCCCCTGGACAACAAGGACCCGATCCTCCTCACCCAAGGAAACTGGGAAGTTGTTGATGCCCCGTCTGCGGTGGACCTTAAGAAAAACTATGTCTATTACGTCTCAACCAAGGAAAGCTCTATTCAGCGGCACGTGTACCGTGTTAAGCTTGATGGCAGTGGTACAGAGGCCCTCACAGATACTGGCAAGGAAGGCTACTACAACGCAAAGTTCTCTACTGGTGGAAGCTACATGTTGCTTTCGTACCAGGGCCCTGATATCCCATGGCAGAAAGTGGTCAGCACTCCCAGCGCTGCAGAGTCTTATGAAAGTTTGATCGAGGACAACCAACTCCTCTCGAAGAAGGCACGCGAGCATGAGCTGCCCATCATGGTCTACTCCACCATGACTGTCGACAATATGGAACTGAACATTGTCGAATATCGCCCTCCGCATTTCGACAAGCACAAGAAATACCCGGTTCTGTTCCACATGTACAACGGACCCGGCAGCCAGCAAGTCACGAAGAAGTTCGGCGTCGACTTTTCGTCGTACGTTGCCTCTTCGCTGGGCTACATTGTGGTCACGCTCGACGGTCGCGGCACCGGCTTCATCGGACGCGCCGCCCGCACCGTTGTCCGCGGCAACCTCGGCCACTACGAAGCCACGGACCAGATCAACGCGGCCAAGCTCTGGGCGTCGAAGCCGTACGTCGACGAGAAGAAGATGGCCATCTGGGGCTGGAGCTACGGCGGATTCATGACGCTCAAGGCGCTCGAGCAGGACGCGGGCGAGACGTTCCGGTACGGCATGGCGGTTGCGCCCGTCACTGACTGGCGCTACTACGATTCCATCTACACGGAGCGCTACATGCACACGCCGCAGCACAACCCTGATGGCTACGCGTCAAGCACCATCACCAACGCGACTGCGCTGTCGCAAAACGTCCGGTTCCTACTCATGCACGGCGTCGCAGACGACAATGTGCACATGCAGAACAGCCTGTGGCTTCTGGATCGCCTGGATCTGGCGGGCGTGGAGAATTATGATGTCCACGTCTTTCCCGATTCGGATCACAGCATCTATTTCCACAATGCGAACAGAATCGTTTACGACAGTAAGTCTTGACTCCTTTCAGCCTCCGCCCCTTTCCAACGGCGATCTCGTACTGATACAATCGCAGAGTTGAGCACCTGGCTCATCAACGCCTTCAATGGCGAGTGGCTGCGAACTGAAGACCCGGCTCCGATACCAGTGGGCGCGGTGGTTGAGAGAGAGGGTGTGGAGAGTGGGTTGAACTATAGAGCTTAGGCCTCTTCGTTGCAGCTGTATTATTTGCGAGTTATGAATATCGGCGCTGTGCTTGTTTTTGACGGTGTGCATATGTAATATTGTAGAACATACGCTGGAATCTACTGCGCTTGAAAGACGATATAAAATTCGGCAGAGAAGCAACAGGTGACAAACTCATTGGCTACTCAAGATTTTGGCACCGTACTTCTGGGTAGTAGAATCCTACACCTTGAAGAATCGCAAATGCGCCCGGATCTTGGAAAGGCAATGGTATAAGAATCATCACGCACAATAATCACCAAGAACATTGAAAAGCTCAGTCAGACACTTGAATTGAATATTACATGAGAGCTCGTCTTAGCTTCGCCATCTCCCGATCGACTGAGATCGCAACGGCTACTGGTCACCAGCACTGCGCAGAAGTGCGAGCTCGGCGGATCGCTGGTGTCCCTCCTCTTGCCGTACGTCACGAGCGTACGCTTTCATTTCCCTCTTGCAGCACGACACGAGCGTGCGCTTCTTTTTGCGTATTTCTCAGCACGGCACGAGCGTGCTCTTGGTGTTTTATTTTTCTTTGCACGTCACGAGCGTGCATTTCTTTTCTTTCTCTCGGCACGTCACGAGCGTGCTCTTTTGTTTCCCGCTGCACGTCACGAGCGTGCGCTTGTCGTAATTCGTTCATCCTACTCTTGCCACACGTCACGAGCGTGTGCTTTTCTGTCTTCTTTGACCCAACCAAGATTTTTTTTTTTCGCTTTGAACAACTGGAAAATCAAGAACGCCGGAGAGACCGATACGTACGATGCTTGAATCCAGAGACCCAGAAATGACAGCGGAACACCAGAAGGTAATTGGACGCCAGAAGATACTATCCAGAAAAGGCCAGCTATGACAGGAATCTCTTTGTCGTCCCGGAACTCGCTGAAATGCAAAGGCTTTTGTAGGTTTGTGAAAACGAGATACAAGTAATCCAAATGAAGTAGCTACTTGACTAAAGACTCGAATCCAAGAGAAGTCGTTGAAGTGTCCAGAAAGGAGCGAAGAAGTGCCTAAGTAAGTTCCCGAAGCTGTGCGTAAGCCGAACGAGGCGCTTGCGAAAGAGGAGTATATACGTCCAAGGGGGAATTCGCGGAGAACCAACGCGTCGCGTGGCGGGACAGAAGTGTCAGGGAGAGATAAGGGAGGGCTTGAGAGCCGAAGAACTCCAGTGGTGACAAGTGGGCCGGTGCGATGTTGCGTGGCGATTACAAGATGAGGTTCAGAACTAGGGCGCTGTGGCCAGCGGTGAAGATTGTTACAGGGAACGTCGCGGCTCGGAATGGAAGATCCTCCGGCAGGGTTCAAGTGGTCGATCGGACCTGCGCATGTGAGCAACGAAAGGGGGGCTTCGTGTCAGCAGCAGCAAGTCAGTGATCTCTAGGCATTAACGCGTTTTCAATGGATGGCGGTGCGCTTGAAGGCGAGGCCGTGTGGCGTGGCGAAGCGATGCGTGGTTGATGGAAGGCCGTAGAGTGAATCAAGGGCAGTGGAACAGAGGCGTAGTGTCCTAACGCGATGCGGGAGGTGGAGGATGAAGGGAAGGTGGAGAGCCGGCGACGGTGTGTGCGTGGCGTGGCGTTCAAGGCATTACAGTAAGCGTTTACTCCATGGTCAAGTCCCGAATCCAAGAGGAAGTATTAGCGAAACTGAAAAGGAAAGAGAGATGGGGTCTGGGAAGAGGGCGATGAGCGGGTCGAATATATACGCAACCGCGGCGGCCCGTGCGGTCGGGGTGGTGACTGGTCACAGGACTGTACCTATCGTGGCGCCACCTCCGCATGACGTAGCATGATCAAAACGCAGGTACACTCCACGCATCTAGAAAGGCCACCGGTCTGCTGCTGTGTTCGTCGTGTGCTCTGGAGAAGAGTCGCTGCTTCCCTTCGCCTCGCGTGACCGGCTTGCTCTGCAATGGCTGCGCCCTCGTGGCCTCTGGCATTGCAATTCTTTCACCAGCTCAAAGACTCGAAGAGAATGTACAGCGGAATGGATAGTGGCCACAAGCATTTGCTGAAACGAGGGGTCGAGTGACCAAATTGCCCCGTCGTTGTTAGGTAGCCCCGGGTGCCAGCTTCACCCATGAAAATGGCTCACTACGTGTTACAGGCTACGGTCCAGAGTGTTCTCTGTACGCTAACGTGATAATACTGTGTGTCTTGCTGCCGTGATGCATGTGTCCCTACAGTGGTTGTCATTGGAAGCTGGTTGCAGCTGTGCACTCTCGTGGTCCAAAGACCTGAAGTCACGATAGGAGTGCTATCCGCGCCTCCCTCTCCGTCCGCCAATAGAAGCTATCGGAATGCCAGTGAGGTGATGGTGGCGAGGTTGGCCTGTCAGTAAGGGATTTCCCCGCACGCCAATTTCTTGGGATCATCAGCCTTTCCTGCAGCCCGTGCCGTGTTCAGCTGCGCTCGCTGCGAGCCAGTGGGAGTTGCAGGATCCTTAGTGCTACTCAAGATTACGTTGCACCATCATTCATGCATGCCCGAGCCATACTCCCGAGCCATACTCCCGCTTACACCCCCATTTGGAGGCCTGCGTGCTAGTGCAGTGGAGGGTGCTTGCAGCAGTGAGTGCGTCGCCAGCATTTTTGTGGTGCATATAGTGCCTAAGAAAAACCACTTCCATCAACAACCGGTAAGATGGTCCTTCCACCTTGCAACAGCCGCCCGGCTAGCTCAATCGGTAGAGCGTGAGACTCTTAATCTCAAGGCTGCGGGTTCGATCCCCGCGTTGGGCTCAATTCCCACATCTTTTTGTTTTGGGGGTGTCGGGGGCCTGGGGGTGGTCGTCGGGGAGACAGTTGAGTTTTTTGCATGCGGTGCAGGGATCCGCGCGATCCGAGCGCGTTCCTCGGCACGAACCACGCCAGTACGTTGACGCGGGCCTGCCCAGAGCTCTAGAGCTCTTTTGGTTGGCCCGTCTGCTGCAAGTGACGATGCTGGGTTTCAGGGACGATTTGCGCAACCAAGCTGTGGCGAGTATTGACTGCTTGCTGTAGATGCTACTTGCTTCACTCCTGCGTCTTTTTGATTTATTGTAGTTACTCCAGCCATCTGCTCACTACAAAGCCCCGACACAGCAGGTAACAAAAGAATTGAGCCGTCTAAGCTCCATCGACGACGCCACTGCCCTTCCTACATAGGTAGTTGTATCCAAAATCCGGACGCATTTGCACGTATTTCATAGTCGCATGCACGTCCATATAAACTACCACAAGTAGGATACAATTTCTCTAAGAGGAAGGAAGATTGGTGACGAACATCAGCGTGGATTTTACTCATGGGTTGACTAACATAGACGGGTGACAAAGCTGTCCTCTTGTCAGCGGTCCAACAATTACTTTCAGTTGTCAGGTTTCTTCTGCCCTCTCATCACTTGCTAGTGTGCATTATGGCTATGGTTGAAGCACCCAGACCAAGCCCCGGTGAATGTCCCTCTATGAGAGGGAAAAGAAAAGAGGGTTGTCGATAGCGGCTCGGAACATTTATTTATTTCTGGATTAGTAGATGGATAATGCGGAGTTAAGGCGGGTGTAGCTCTCATCAAGATGTTAGCGCGGATCCATGACGATGTGCCGATCTCAACCAGCCTATGACGCGCTGTAGAGCCGCGCACGACATTGTGTGCATGTAGCGCCACGCTATTGACAAAGGTCATACTCAGCTCTGATGCCGCGACAAGACTTCCTACCTACAACGACATTCACGCAATGTCGCCCCATCACGATGAGCGTTCCCCGCTTCTTCAGAATGGCTATGGAGAAGACCCTGAGCACAGAGAGGTAAGCTTGGGACCATACACCCTCACAGAAGGTGACAGAAGATTCGAGCATTCGAGCCACCGAGGACGCGCCACTCTTCCTACGTGGGTAGTTGAACCCAGTGTCCGGACGTAGTCCAAATGTTGGATTCGACTGCCCGCGCAAGTTTGTGTGCAATGTCTCTGCGAGGTGGATGTTGGTCCCCTTCGTGCCTCTTACTTACATTGTTGTAGCAAATTCAGTTTTCTGAGGATGATCCAGGAAATCCTCGCTCATGGACGAGAAGGAGGAAGATGGCCAATGTCGCGGTCATCGCCTCGATGGCCAGTAAGCTTATCACCTGTTCGAGGATGAGAGATGGAAGAGTCCGCTCATGAATATTCCACAGTCTTGAGCCCGCTTGCGAGTTCCATGTTTACGCCAGGAATGAGCCAAATTGCTGAAGGACTCCACACCTCCACCGACACTGTCGTCGGCGCAACAACCGGCTTCGTCGTCATGCTGGGCATCGGTCCGTTAGCCCTGGCTCCGCTCTCCGAAACCTTTGGACGCAGGAAGTTATATCTTGCATGTTTCACCGTGTTCACTCTTCTTCAAATACCCACGGCTTTCAGCCCCAACATCGCGGTGATGATTACACTCCGCACTTTCGCTGGCTTCTTCGGTAGCGTTGGCATCGCCAATGGCGGAGGAACCATCAGCGACATGTTCTACCCAGAAGAACGGGCCGGTGTGTTTGGTTGGTATCTTCTGGGCCCGCTGCTTGGACCTACCCTTGGACCACTTATCGGAGGCGTCATTGTCCAGAGGCTAGGCTGGAGGTGGATTTTCATCGTTTTGGCCATCCTCTGCGGAATCAATACGACGTCTGGCTTCTTCTTTCTCAAAGAGACATATGCACCAGTGCTCTTGAAGAGGAGGAAAGAAGAGATGGAGCAGAAAGCCGGCTCAGAGGACACGAAGTACTGGTTCGAGGGGGAAGACTGCAGGCCAATGTCTACCAAGCTGGGCCACTCCTTCTTGCGCCCGTTGCGTATTCTACTCCATCCCGTGGTCCTAACCATGTCATTGTACCAAGCCTTGATATTCAGCACGACTTACAGCTTGTATACCAACTTCCAGGACATCTATGGCGGGGAATACGGCTTCAACACGGAGCAGGTTGGGCTCATGTATCTTGGCCCCGGAATTGGATTTGTATTTGCAGTTCGACTTTTGGTTCCTAGGATTGACGACGTCTACAAAAGGCTGAAGACGCGCAACGGCGATTCAGGGAAACCAGAATACAGGCTTCCGCTTGCAAACATTGGAGCGGTGTTCCTACCAATTTCTCTCTTCTGGTAAGTAAACATCTTCACTCCTAAGCTATATCTTCTGGAACCTGACGCGCCTTGCAGGTTTGCCTGGACCGTTCAACTTCGTACTCATTGGCTCGCCACCATTGCCAGCACCTTCTTCTACGGCATAGGGCAAGTCATGATCATCAATTGCACGCAAAACTACTACATCGATGCATTCGAGAAGTACGCCGCCTCCGCCATTGCAGCAGGCGCCGTCTTTCGCTCGGTCGTTGGCGGAGTGGTGCCCCTGTTCGCCCCATTGCTGTTCAAGAGCGTGGGCTACGGATGGGGGATTTCGGTCTTCGGAATGGTCAGTCTACTGCTTGCCCCCGCTCCGCTGTTCTTCTATCGATACGGAGAGCGCATCCGAAAGTCGTTCGCGGTCGAGCTGTGATCTAAGAAGCTTATCGACGGAGCGGGCCGCCCCACAATGACCCGGCCATTGGGGCCGCGAGAGATAAGCATATACTGTATTATAAGCACCGTGGTAGAGCTAGACAGGCAGATCAAGCCTTTGGAGGATTAAGTGATCAGCTGTCCCACATGGGCGACTACGTATGCCTGCGGAGGATCGTCACTGCTCCGATTGAGTCGATCAATGCACACCAGAGATTACGGGGAAGGAATATTACTATGTATGTACCCGGATGTTGAAGGACAGGCATCGAATATGTCGAGTTCGTACCGGGTCGAGCGGAGCATTTGCACTTGTCATGGCGGTGCAGGGACATACGCAGAGGCATGCGCAATCGGAGCGGCAAGTACCTAGCAAGACTGCCCTGCACGCTTCAATGGCGAGTTATGACCAGAACTTGGTCCAGCACGGCACGTGTGTCTTCGGAAACGTTGTTGCCTCATCTCCGAAGGTGCCAGACGAAGGTGCCCGACATCGCAATTGCGCGAGATGCAGAAGGGCTTTCATGTGCACGGCGCAGAGCGAAAGCTGATCGGTCTCAAAAGGGTATATAGCTTGCCAATCGCCGGACTTTACGTCCGAACAGAACCTCCATCGTCTGCACCCGAGCCTCGTTTACTACCTCCCCATGCTGGCTGCTGCGGACGGCCATCTTTCCGCGGTTGCCGTCGAGGACGGTGATTGGCCCTGCATGTATACGAACAATCTGCGCGGGAGAGAGTTCACAGGTCCGCCCTTCTGACTACATGCATCCCGCCCGTGCCGTGCGCAGGCACGCATTCCCGCCTTTGCCAGCAGAATTCTATCTTGAGTCGTTCGTTGCAGCTGATAGGCTCAGGAGTTGAGCTTCTTGTTGCGCTTCTCCCTCCGCTTAAGTCTCTCGACGCGTTTGGCGTGCATCTTCTGGGCCATCTGCTCGTATCTCTCACGCTCTGCCTTCTTCTCGCGCTTCTCCTTGATCGCGGCAACCCGTGTCTACACGGAAAGTGTCAGCTGCATGTAGTAGTGCTATAGCCGGCAAGGTCACCGACCTGTCTCTCGGCCTCCTTCTCGTCCTTCATTTCCTTTTCTTTGGCCTTGACGGCGGCAAGCGCTTTACGGTCCTCGGCGCGCTTCGCGTACGAGGTAAGACCGGATCCGGGGCGGAATGCCTTCTTAGGCTGGTGCCATTGCTTGCCTGTAGGCACCGTCAGCAACCAGCGGCGCTTTTCGCACAGCAACCAGGAGAGAACGCACCGTTTTTGCGCATGCCAGCACCGGCCGGCTTGGGCGCGCTGGCGGCTGCAGCAGGAGCAGCAGGAGTAGCCGCAGGAGCGGTGGCGGAGGTGTCGGCGTCGGAGGACATGTTCGGGGATTAGAGGGTGAGGAGTGCCAAAGGCGTGCAGTGGTTTGCTAAGAAAAATGTTGGCAGCCCTGCACTCGATCTGATAAAATTGATGGCGCTAGATAACTCTAAGCGGGCACTAGCCTCAGTCAGGCCAGCCGGCCGGCTTGGCCGCCCCGCAGACGCGCGCTGGATGGGCAGCTGGGACCGCTGGGCGTCCAAAATCTTTTCGCCAGCCCTGGTCTCGTTTGCTGCGACTCCGCCGCCCGCCCCGGCCGCGCAACTGCATGGCGATGGGTCTTGTCTTTCGCATGACTTCACCCACACAGCGCCGCATGCGCCCAACGTGCCAGTCAAATTCCGAGCAAGAAATTCCCTCAAGCCCCAGCGCGGTCACCGCGCTTAGTTCCGCCTCCCATCACGCGCTATAAATACTGCCGCTGCCCGAAAAGCCCGCAGCCGTGGCCGCCCTGCACGCCATCACCACTCAATTCCCGCCGATTCCGCCTGCCTGTTTCTCCTGATTCTTATTTATCCCCACCATGCTCCCGCGATAGCGATACCCCTCCCAGAAAGAAGAGAAAAAAAAAGCCCTCTACGCAATCCGCCCGCCCGCAGTGCACAATGGCAGCTACTTATTCCGACCGTCCGCTTGGCGGGTCCGACGCCGAGCTGGCCATCCCTACGCCCAACACCACCCCGGACTCCACCAAGGAAGCGCTCGCCGGCCAAGGCATGGAGGCCTTGAAGGACATCGCCTGCGGGTCCCTTGCCGGCATCATTGGCAAATACATTGAATATCCCTTCGACACGATCAAGGTGCGCCTGCAGTCGCAGCCGGAGCACCTTCCTCTCCGATACACCGGGCCACTGGATTGCTTTCAAAAGTCCTGGGCTAAGGATGGATTCGGGGGCCTGTACAGGGGCATCAGCGCGCCTCTTGTCGGCGCTGCCGTGGAGAACGCCAGCTTGTTCTTCAGTGTGAGCGCCACCTTCCCAGCTGTTTGGAGTCACCCCGCTAACTCGGCGCTGTAGTACCGCCTCTGCCAGGAAGCCCTCCAGTCCACAATCTACCCATCCACACAACCATTGCCCTTCGGCGCCCTTCTTCTCTGCGGCGCGGCGTCCGGCGCCTTCGCCTCCTCGCTACTCACACCTATCGAATTGGTCAAATGCAAGTTGCAGGTTCCCGTCGAGACCACCAGCGGGCACTTCGTGAAGATGGGCCCGCTCGGAGTCATGGCGTCGGTATACCGGCACCAGGGGATTGCGGGGTTCTGGCACGGGCAGCTGGGCACGCTCATCCGCGAGACGGGCGGGTCGGCGGCCTGGTTCGGCGGGTACGAGGGCATGGGGCTTGTCTTCCGGCGCGCGCGCGAGAAGCGCACAGGCAAGAAGAGCGACGCGCCGCTGCCCATCCACCAGCAGATGGCGTGCGGCGCCACTGCCGGTGTCAGCTACAATTTCCTCTTCTACCCGGCCGACACAGTCAAGAGCCGCATGCAGACCGAGGACGTCAGCCGCGTTGTCGGCGGGCGCAGCTCGTTCTGGTCCGTCGGCAAGCTGATCTGGCATCAGCATGGCTTGCGCGGCCTGTACAGAGGGTGCGGCATCACGGTCGCCCGGTCCGTACCTAGCTCCGCGTTCATTTTCACAGTGTATGAGAGTTTGAGAGCGTATGTTGGTTGAAACGCATCCTATCCTATTTTGGGTCGCATTCCTTGGTGTTATGGGTGTTGGGAGCAAAAAAGCAACGAAGCGCACTTTCATACAAAAAAGGGGGTACATTGCGCGCACACTGTAGACTGGAGGACTCTTTCGAGCGTGGATACCATTTTTTGCTACACATAGATGACCTGGGGATTTATTTTGTCCAATTTTCAGAGGGTTTGCTTTATTATGATGGCCTCCTTATTGTAGAGTACCAATAACTGCCATGAAGCAGCTCTCCTCGTGCTTGCTGTTCGAATTGTGAGCCTCTCATCATAGCTTAATTGAGGCGGGGTTCTCAGCTAGACAATGGCGACGCCTGATAGATGGCGCAAGCGCCGCTCCGACTGTTGTAATATCGCGCAGCTGGCCCAGGAGAAACAAACACGCGTCCGACGGCTCATCACAGATCCGCTTGAGACAAAATTGCCGCGCCCGCCAGCAGAGCTGCAAAGCTACTCTTCACCGGTCAACTTTGTCTCAAGGCCTAGGCCTGCCAGAGCGAACGCCAACGACTCATTGTTAGACTGATGCGGCGCTGTAGTTAGCATTCCTCTGGCGTTTTTGCCAAGTGATGATAAGGAAACGAGCACGGGACACAAGAAGCTGGCGCAATGCCTAAAGGCACGGAAGTGCATGGTGGCACGGTGGGAGCGGACCGTTCGCCTTTAGCTCCGCTCCTGCAGCTTAAGAGGGGTACGAGGGGTGACTGTTTTTTTTTTTTTTTTCTCTTTCCAAACGAAATCACAAGCCACAATCACATGTCATCAAGCCTCAGCTCTGGGTTTCTTCTGGAAAGGAATTGTGGCTGGGGGCGGAAGAAGACGAATCGGTAGGGCCAGGGCTGGCAGGCATGCATGAGCCGAGGATGCGGGCATGTGCGCGACCGACATCATAGCCGGGGGTAGGGCGGCCAGCGACGACCGCCCGCGCGCCGTGCCGGCTGTTTGCGAATAGCTGTAGTAGCGGTTGCCAGCAGTTTCGTCTGGAACATGCCCTGGACTTGATGACCGCAAGTCATCTGCTTCTTGGCCATCTCTCACAAAGCTATTGGAAGTCGGCTTCGTTGCCCTCTGACCGCAGAGCGCCCATATCATCCCCGATCTCGCGACGGAGCTTCCGAGCTCACGGCAACGACCACGACGACGACATCTGACGGATTTGCGACGCTTGGAATCCTTCACTTGACGACGCGCCTCCCGCTGTGATACACTGCGGCCGGAAAGGAGCGCTCGACACAATGGATAGAGCAATGGAGCTTGTAAAGAGCCTGGAGGTCAGTAATGGTGTGGTTGTGCTGGGTTCCTCTTGGGGGAGAAGTTGCTTCGCTGCGCCGCCGCTGTCGACGCGATGTTGTGGCCCAGCAAGGTGCGCGGAAGCAAGACAGCCGACGGCGCACGCCAGATGAGCTCCATAGAAACTACAACACGCATCGATGGCTGACTGGAACTCGGGCGCGTTGCAGGCCTCGGCGGAGCGCATCGCTCTCGACCCGAAATACCACGAGGCCCTCACGTTGGTCAAGGGCATCCGGAATGGTATCGTCTACGGGACGAAAGTGCGGTTTCCGCACGCCCTGGTGTAAGGCCCGCCTCCAATATGCGCATTTGAAGATGCTGACCGCAACTAGGATGATATTCCTCTTCCGCTCTGGCGAGTATGTATTCCCTACCTTTCAAGAGCGCCTCTATCTACAGACCTCTCTCGGAAGACATCGCCAAAGAAAAGAGCTAATGGGTATTTCTCTACAGCCTCCGCACGAAAGCCAAGCTCGTTTTCAAAGCCACGCGCCAGCACGCGCGCAACCTGGGCATGTTCGCGCTGGTCTATAAGACTGGGATGTTGCTGCTGCGGCACCTGTCGCCGAACGGGAAGGAGCGGCACTACGACGCCTTCGTGGCCGGGCTGGCGGGCGGCTACGCCGTCTTCGGCCGCACCATCCACAGCTCCGTCAGCCAGCAGATCGTCATCTACGTCTTTGCCCGCGTCGTGCTCGCCTACGCGAAGCTGCTCGTCCAGCCCAAAAGCGGTGACCACAAGGCAGGCCACCACCACGGCCACGGCCACGGACACGGCCATAGAGGGGGCGGTGGCGGCTGGGAAATCATCAGCGACCCTGTGCTGGCGGCCAAGGTGAAGGATAATGGGTGGACCGTCTTCGCCAGTGTCAGCTGGGCCCTGGTCATGTATCTGTTTAGGTGGCATCCCGACACGCTCCAGTCGAGTCTGCGGAGCAGCATGCATTACATGTGGGTGTTTTTCTTTCTCCTTCAATCTTGTCCTTTTACGCTCGTGCCGCGCAGTCTCCACGCAAGCCTCTTGATCTCCTGCTAATCATCTTTTGTTCTTGCTGCAGCTATGAACAGTCGGACCACTGGGACTCTTTGCGGACACTTATCTGGCACAACAAATGAGAACAGGAAAGAATGCGAGGAACCTGGTGGAATGTATCGGATGGCCGGTAGGCCTTTTTCTTTGGGGATTGCATAGGTAAACGGCGTCGTGGCGCAGCGATTGCACTGGACGGATCTAAGTCGTGCGTGGGAAAGGGAAACACGCGGAATTCAGGCTTCAAGGCCGGCTCTTTCGCCTTTCTGGTGGGGTTTTATATTTGCAAGGGGTTTGACTTGGTGTAGAGATGTTTGCGCACCGGTTGTAATGTGATTCCTTGAAGACCTCTCCTGGAACCAGGGTATATAGAAAATTGGTGACTGACTGCTATGAAAGTGTCCTTTTCTGGAAAGACGGCTGCCAAACGGTATCTGAGACGGCAATGCACAAGTACCGAATGCCAGTTACGTGCATCGGCAGATAAGCGAACCACAGGACCGATGACGTCGACACTCCACCATACAACGTCAAGCTTGCCGTCCCTTCTCCAACTACGCAAGCACGCTTTGACAAGCAGCCCGCGTTCCAGATAGCTCCAGCGGGGCAAGGATCGCAATCGCCTCTCGGTCAGTCCGATGCGGCAATTACAAGCATATCTTGCCAGCGCATCTGCTTCTGTATGTCCAGATAGGTATGACTCTGACGAAAGTACGGGCCGGCCACACGGTCAATTAATTGCGCATGCCAGGATCGGGCGTGTTTCAAGACCGAGACGCGTGGTGCCGCAATGCCAAGGTGTATACCACGCTTGGCAGCTGAGGTGGATATGGGTGCGGCAGTCCCTTGTGCATGGCTGCCTGAGACGACTCCACGTGTGGGCTGTGGGTAAAGAGAGGGAGGCTTGGATGAGCACAAGACCGCAACACAGAGCAGCAGAGCGTTTGTGTGTTCGTACAGCGGCAGGGTTCGCGATCCTTCTCGCTGCATATGTACCCCAAAGTCGTTCGTCCCCACGGCGAGGGTGGCGATGTTCCTCTGCAGCCCGTTCCCACCAGCGCGGCCAAGAAAGGCGTTGCGTGCATTCTGTGCCGAATTGGAAAGATCCGAGGGACTTGTCCAACGTCAAAGGCGCGCTGGGGCACAGGGCGACCAATTGCGCGTCGCGAGAAGAGCCGCAAGTGCGTGATTTTCAAGCGAACACGTACCTTGTACAACGGCCCCTGTTGGTCAGTACCACGAATATCGAGGACGGCAATGAGGGATATCGGACAAGGTGCCAAGTATGGGGTCGCGCTCTCCGGCACCAGCACTTGTGGTAAGCCCAAGCCGGCGGAACTCGCCATCGCCGGTGACACAAGAGGGAACGATCAAAGTCCGGATGGAGCTCACAGGAGAGCAGGGCCAGCAATGGAGAGGAAGAAGGTCTGAAGGCCGGTTAGTGGCGGCTCCATCATCGAGCTACTGCCCGACTTCGCCCTCTGTACGCGGGTTCGCAGCCATGGGCAAAGGGATAATGCGACGATCGCTCAGGTGGTCAGCTGCTCGGCCGAACCGTGATAGGTACAGCGAATCCGCAACGGTGGGATTGTTTCTTTTTCCAGACGATTCGCCTCGCGTGGAAGCGGGGACAGGGGGCGCTAATCGGCGCACTAGCCCACCAAGGCTGACCTGATGCTCTGACTCTGCGCGATGCGACACGGAAAGATAGAAGTCTGCCTTGGCGGCTTCTAGAAACAAGGATCCGCTCGCCGGCCACCTGTGGAACGCTGCTTTGGTGCTCGTCACACCCTGCCGTTGCTCTCATTGCCTCGCAGCCTGACGTCGGTAGTCCGCGCCGATATTGTGTCACGGTGCAGCTGACCTCTTACGGCACCGGCTGCCGTGTCACGACTGCACCCGGCTTCGCCTACCGACTCGACACCTTAAGAATTCGGCTGCTGCTGTTCTCTGTTGCCCGTTCTTCCTGCCTTTACCACAGCAAACCAGTCTGTTGCAATCAGTTGCTCCCATCCGAACCCTGACATACCTTTCATTCAAGACAACACCCACGAACCTACAGAACTTCCCCGTTCACTGTTGCGAGTTGGAATCCCCACGGCCTTCGAGTCCACTCTGCTGGCGGCCCATTGGATGCGATTGCGCAAGTTCCGTCTCTTGCCCCGGCAAATGCCCCTCCACCACGAGCTCCGGCCGCCCTAGACCTCGCCGTGACTGCTCCCAACATCTCGATCGTACGCTTCTCTTGACCTTTTTTGATGACCCAGACGTGCTCATCAGCATGTCCACAGAGATCATCCACCTCGCCGAGACAACAGATTCTTTGAGCGACTCTAAATTCAGAGAGGAGCGGCATACTGGAGAGGAAGGCTTCGACCAACAACGTCGAATGTTCGCAACGGAAACCGATTCCATGCCACCACGCGCAGAAAGGGGCTCGCGAAAGAGAGCAGACACCATGTCAGCATCCTCGCATACGTCATCAGAATGCCCAATGGGGGCTTGCGACTGCCAATGCAACGGTGCGGGCTGCTTCTACCACGGCAAGAGCGGCCACGACCACAGTGGAGTTGACGCCGAGTTTGATCTCCTTTTGCTTGGGACAGGACGCTTGGAGCGATCATTCTCACAAGGAGAAGAAGAGGAAGAGGAAGAGTACACACCAGCCTTCCCTTGGCGGGACCCCGGCTTCGGCAAGCACGTCGACAACCGCTTTGGCGGCTTCGACATGACCAAGGATGGGTTTCAGCATTCCGAGAGCGACGAGTGCGAGCCATTGCAGCGGTCAATGATTTTGAAAGACCTGGCTACCTTCAATCGGACCGCAGACTCAACTTCACTGGCCAATGAGGCCACAAGTGGAGTGGCTAGCGTGGCAAGCTCCGGTTTCCTTCCACGACGGGCAGAAGCTGCGCAGAATTTGCTGGACTTTGTCGGATCGTGGGATGAGACATCGGCCGGCTCAGGATACCATTTCTCCGGCCAGCCGCTGTGGCTCAGTCCGTCGGCGTGGTCTGCGAGACATGACTCAGGGCATGTGGGCTATCCGGCAGGCATTCGTGAGGAGGATATGGAATAGCCGTGTCACAGCGGGTGACCAAAGGATCGAGCCCATTCGAATCTGCCTCATGGAGATATCACAACATATTTCTATAGGTAGGTGGATCCAATGTACGGATCTTGGATTCATCTACCCATGTCAGAAGAGTGTAGCGACCTCGGTGGGCTTGGGGGGGGGGCTCAATTCTTCTGTCCCCTGCCGTGGTGTGGATGGACGGGGCTCAATCGTTGACGATAGCTGGAGGCGTTCTGGGAGGGGTGTGGGATTTCCACCATTGGACTTTTCGCGGGCTTTTGGCATATGGATGGCGCGTGGCGGCTTCGGCTGGTTATTGTATGTGCGCAGATTCCGGTCGCCTGGCCGAATTGGTTCTTAGCGATATCGGCCCTGTTTCGCCATTTTCTTAGTAGCTGATTGGAGGGTCGCGTCGATTGTCTTACTGGGTTTGGGACTCTATCAGACGTCAATTTCCACCACATGTCAAGCTGTACCTCAACCGATGCGTGCGCGTTCGCACGAATTTGCCTGTTTTCGTCCACGGGGGGCGCCGACTCCTCGCAGTGGCCGTGTTTCACGATGCAGGGCGCTTATGAAGGGAGCACGAAGCTCGACTGCATGCATCTGTTGAGTGCCGGAGATAAAGCGTTGACACGCGGGCTCGCACAGGCATGCGCGCCGCCTCCCGGCTCGGCGGGCAGGAGCATCTCCGCTACGCGGGGGCGCTGAGTCTTATCAGACGATCAGCGCGTATCCGTGGGGCGCTCTAGCGCAGTCCGGGGAGCTGCAGTCGAGACTCCCGTCCTGACCGGTGTGCGATTGGCCCCGCCGTGGCCACGGCCAGCACCTCCAGCGCGTGCCGAGTCATCGCTGTGGTGTGAGAGCTGCAGAGGCTGGCGGCACAGCGGGCGCAGTGCCGGTCTGCGGTGAGAACGGCGCCTCCAGCCACGAGCAGCGCGCCAATCGGCCACGGCACGCTATCCGCTCCATGCATCGCGAAGGGCTGTCTGGCGCATGCCCGAAAGTAGCCGGCAGCGACGCCTCGTTTGCACACCGCATCTCGTCCCAGCGACGTCGCGCCGCAACTGCAGCTGAACCATGATGGCGGTGCGATGCCGGGCTATCTGGTGCGTGGGGCCCGCGGGCGACTTAGCTTGTTCTCGACCATTCCAGGGCGCGTGCAGTCCCAACCGCGCTGGTTGCGAGCACGGCGAGGAAGTGCTTTTTAGGTGCTGGCCTGTCCCTGTCGTGCCGCGCTGCTACGCCGTGGGCTCCGTCCACGATTGCGCCGGGCGCTGCCTACTAGTACCGACGAGCCCGTGTCAGCCGCGACCCCTCCGCCCGCCCTCCTTCTCACCGGCCATTTTCCCTGGCACGCTTCGCCCCGGCCGCGACGTCGTACCAAGCACCAGCACTCCGCCCCGCCTGGACTTTGCTCCAGGACCCGTCTGGGGGAGCGGACGGACAATAGTGGAGCCCGGCCTCCTGACCGTATATTTTTGGGTGCTGCACGGCCGTCGCAATACGGAGGGCGCGAAGCCTCCTGCCTTCGACTCCCTCTGATCCATCCTCAAACCCCGTTGTGTCCAGCATCTTCTGCGTCGTTCGCCCTCGGGTGTAGAGCTTGCTTGGCGCGTCGCCCGTCCACCTACCTAGCCAGATCCTGCTTCTCCGCCATTGGCCACCGTCACTGGATCCTTGACCCGCGGCTCCACATTTCTCGACGTCACCGTCGCCGGCGCACCACTTCGACAATTTAGACAGCAGACCGACGTAAGCTCTCTGCAACAACTGGCTCATCCCAACTCCCTGTCGCCTCTGTGTTCTCCCGTCCGCGCAACTCTCCAGCGTCCCGGTTCCAAGGTGCGTTCAAAAAGGTCCGCCCTGCGTCTCTCCTGCCACTCCTGACCCCCTTACTGTGTCGCAATTTCTCAACTTGGACGTGCTGACCCGGCTCGCCAGACCAATCCAGTCGTCTCTGGACATATCTCGGTCCCACCACCTCGAGCACCTCGGCTGCTACAAGTCAATTAGAGCCCTGCGGTCTGCCCCGTCGCTCTCGAAACAATCGCTAGATCGTTGGCCAATTGGAACGCAAAGGAGCACAGTATTCCGATTCTTCGTGGCTGCAGCTGTTTGTGCACGCGACAGCTTGCGAGCGGCGTCCCGATTCTTTCCGATCACCTCCGCCCCGCAGTCGCTTGAGCGCCAATCGTCGCGCTCCTTCGCCAATATAGGTTGGGACATGCACTGGTGGATTGGAGACAAAGGCGTTGTATGACGAAGCTCCCATTCAAATAATCCACCTGCCGGCTGGGATATAGTCTTCCTCGGGTCCTCGTCCCCATAGAAGCGGCTACGAGCTGCACATCACCTTTTCCCTTTTCGTCAGGAGATCCTGTCAGCTTTTTCGTCATGTCTTCCTCTCCTCCCCCGAAGCGGCGTTTTGTGCCGGAACCTGTGGAAACAACAACGAAGTCTTCTCGAAGATTTGCACCCGAGCCCGTGGAAACAACGACCAAATCCTCAAGACGATTTGTGCCGGAACCCGTGGAAACCACCGTCAAGTCATCACGGAAATTTGCACCGGAGCCTGTGGAGACAACAACAAAATCCTCTCGCAAATTTGCTGCTGAACCGATTGAGACCACAACCAAAAGCTCTCGGAAGTTTGCCCCGGAACCAGTTGAAACGACCGCTAGAAGCAGCAAGGATAGGCCGCCACCTGCGGATGAAGCCGCACCACGGAGACGGTTCGCTCCGCAGCCCGTCGAAACCACAACGAGAACTAACCGGGCCGGGGCCGAAAATGGTGTAAACGGCGCTGAAGTGCGGAGCGCCGACACGAGCTTCTCCGATAGCCAGGGTTCTCCGCAGATCGACGGCCCCCCGCAATCAGCAACAAAGCCCCGACGCAAGTTTGCGCCGCAACTCATTGAGACGGCAAAGCGTACTAGGAAATCAGGGGATGTTGGCCCTGCAGTGAACGAAGGAGACAGAACCGAGGCAACCCCGGGTAACAGCACGCGCAGCCAAGGCAAGCGGCAACGCGTTGTGCACGCACCGATCCCGCCTTCCAACACACCTTTGCCTGCACAGAGTAACTCCCTGTCACAAATGCCCACCATTCGTGATGCTCGCCGTCTCGGAATCCCCACTCGCAGCGACTCCATAAGCAGCAACCGTTCACACTCCTTCAGAATTCCTGATTTGGATACCATAGAATCTTCGGAGTCTGAAGAAGAAGGCACACCATCCTTGTCTACTACTCCATCTGCCGAATCAGACTCAGAGCAGTCATACTTGTATTATCATGCCACGCGGCGCAGGGAAAGCGTAGACGAGCGCTTCTCTGGCTATCTGCTGGAAATCGCCGCAAAGGCAGCGGAGAAGCAGATGAGAGAGGCGGCGATGGCAGCCTTCCCTAACGATGAGCACCATGAGCCCGTTGCCCATTTCCTTGGTGAAGAGGAAGACGATTCGGCAGGTGAAACCATGGAGGAAGTGAACGAGGAGCGTCGGGAGTCGTTCACAAAAGTGAACTGGGAGCTTTTGGCCATGCAGAAGCACGTGGAGGAGAAGGAGGAGGAGGGACAAAATGGAGATAAGGGCGCGAAGGTGAAGAAAGCAGATGAGCCCACCAAGAAGAACATTTGGGGCGAGCCTCAATGGGGAGCGAAATCAACCAAGAGCGCAGTTGCAAACTCTTCAACGAAGGCTCCCTGGGGGAACCCGTTTGCAAACCAACGCGGTCGCCCGGACGAACAAGAAATGAAGGGGATGCAGCGGGGGGCAAGGCCGCCGATGCTTGGTGGCGATATTGTTTTCCCACGCTGCCCTTCGCCAGAGCCCGCAAGGTTTGATGTCACACAGGGTTCTGAGGCGCTGAAGAATTCAATGTGCTATCTAACGGAGCAGAGCCTGCCCAATGAGCCTCAGGGGTTGTGGTGGCACGAGAGGAAGAAGGAAGAGGACAAACACAAAGAAGAGCACAAACTCGAGGCTCCGAAGCCGACTGGATTGTCTGCCAAGGAAGGACGCCGATCAAAGCCGCCGACGATGCTGTGGTCAAACCAAGGGAGCCGCTCTTCCAGTCCAATTGGCCTGTGGAACGGGTGCTGCCTTGGGCCCGGTTCGAGGGAGGACACCAAGCAGGCGGGCATGCTTACACCAGCGATCGAAGTGGGTAATCCATTTGACAGCCCACCACCAACGCCAGCAAGAGCGCCGCCATCTCCGCCGCCGTCCAACCCTGACATGGCAAGCATCGACGACAAGCTCGCTGCACGCAAGGCACTTGAAGAGGAATTCGACGATGCTTTTGTGACGCAAGTGTACAACTACCTATCACTTGGATATCCTTCGTTGGCACGGAAGTTCGATGATGAGCTGAGCAAGATCAGCCGGATCCCGGTCGAAGAACTGCGGCAGGATGATGAGCTAGCGCAGGCTCGAGGGTACATTCGGCTCGGCGAGGATAACAACGCCCGAGATGCAGGTATCACCGAAGATACTTGCATGCGTTGGAGGGCGCTGAGAACCTACATTTTCGAATGGGCCAAGCAACAGCCACGCTTCTTTCACGCGGGCTATGCGCTCGGTGGGTTTGGTGTTGCTGCTCGGCGCGGCAGTTGGGCGTGGTAGGAAGCTAGGCCGTTGGGCCAGCCAAGTCTGTATACATTTTGGAAGGGGTATCCTCCCGCCGAGGGCCCCTGGCGCGTTTATCATCTTCCCTGGATTCCGGCATTTAGTTGGCGTTGTTTTATTGTACTGCTTCTGGGAGGTCGAGCACGGCGTTGGAAAACAAGTGCGAGTTTGCGTATGCGCAGAGCGGGTCCAAGAGCGGTATTGTTTCTAGCTAGTTTTGAGCGCGGTTTGAAGTACTATGCATCTGGGAACACAGGCGTTGCATCATCGGCCTGCCATGGAACTGCAACCCCGCCGTGTCGTGCCGCCGCGGACCCAGACTGCCGGGTCGGCCCAAATCTCGGCCGCGCACGGGCCCTATGTTTCGTTTGCTCAGCGCCATGAGCTCCTGCCCGCGGCCGACCGAACCTCCATCTGCCTCTCCTCGCCCACTCCCCCTTGCGACGCGTCCCGCTTGCGGCGCCCTCTCCGACACCATGCAGCTGTCTGCCGCCGACATGAAGCTCTTGAAGAGCACCAAATTCCCTCCCGAATTCGAGGAGAAGGTCGACACGACAAAGGTCCAGATGGACATCATGAAGAAGTGAGCTCCCCCCGCTACCCTGTCGAGACCCTGCTAAGCATGACAAGATGGATTGCCACCAAGGTCCAACAGATCCTCGAGACCGAAGACGACATGGTAGTCGACTTTATCTACAATCTGCTCGATGGAGAGCGCCACGTACGTTGCCTCGACACTTCTTGCTCCAGAGACCTGCCCCGCTGACGTCGTCCCGCAGCCCGACCCCAAGAAGCTTCAGGTTGCTCTCGGCGGCTTTCTACACGACGATGCCCCGCGCTTCGTAAGGGACTTCTGGAACCTTTGCCTCAGCGCCCAAAGCAACAAGGATACACTTGGTGTTCCCCGTGAACTCCTGGAGATGAAGAAGGATGAGATGAAGCAGGACAAGGTAAATCCTGCCTCGTTCAGCCCCACGAACACGGCTAACACGGTGGCTTGCAGAAAGCACAGGAGAAGGCTGCCGAGGAGGCTCGCAAGCGCCGCGACAACGAACGGGAACGCGACGAAGATATCGACCGAATCCGCGAGAGGGAACGTCGTGAACGCGACCACACTAGGGACCGCCCTCGCGGCAGGGGTCGTGGTGGTGGCCGCGGAGGCTCCGCATTCTCATACCGCCCGGGGCGCTCCCGCTCGCGCTCGCCGCCGCCCTTCCGCCGCGGTCATGATGAATTCCGCCGACCACCTCGTACGGATTCATACGTTCCCGCCGGCCGGGGTAGGCGTAGGGACTATTCGCCTCGTCCCTCGCCCTCACGTAGCCGCTCTCGCTCTCGCTCTGAAACGCCCCCGCGCCGCCGCCGCCGGCCCTCGTACAGCCGGTCGCCATCCCGCTCCGTCAGCCCACCGCCTCGCCGTAGCCACGGCAGCCGTCGCTACAGCAGAGACAAGTCCCGCTCACGCAGCCCTGTTGCAAGATCGAGGCGGGCCAGGAGCCCCGCCCGTGGTGATGATCGAGCCCGACCTTCCGCGTCGCCCGAGACATCTCGCTCACGCTCGCCTAGACGCCGCCGCGGCAGAGACCGTTCGCCTTCGGCTGCATCTGTCAGTCGCTCACCTCCTCCACGCTCGCGCAGGGACCGTTCCCGGCGCCGTCACACTCGTTCACCGTCTACATCCCGCTCGCGCAGCCCCCGTCGCTCTGATCGCAAACACAAGAGATCTCCCTCCTCCTCTGACGACGACAGAGACAAGCGCGCTGATGTTCGCAAGGATCGTGATCGTCGTGACCGTCGCCGCAGGCGTAGTTTTAGCAGAAGCCAGAGCCCTCGTCGGGACAACAAGCGCCGCCGCTCCCCTGACAGGTATGAGCCAGAGAAAAGGCGTAAGGATACGTCATCCGCCGAGCCATCTCCTCCGCGGGCAGACCGCATGCCTTCGACAGCTTCTGACGCATCGATGCACGATGTGACGGAGAATAAGGTTGGTGAATAATTTTACGGATGGAGAGACCATCCCTCGCCACCATCTACGAAGTGCTCTCTTTTCACATCACCATCGCCTTGTGTCAATTAGACGAATCAACAAAAGCCGATGCTCTTCTACATGTCCAGCGCACCTCTTTGGGTTCATGAATCATTCGACGGGAAACCCGTTTTAGTAGTCGTGCGGTTCACCAGAGGCTGCTCGATTTCAGTTAGCAACAATCCACGCGCAGGCGCCGTTACGACTGATCGGTCGTCACTTCCGACTATACAGAGTCTGCACCCTCGATGATGACGAAGACTCATTCTCAACTGCACTCCTTTTAATTGCCCTTTCTCCTTAGCGTCACTTGTACAAACAAATATGCAATTTAGCAACTAGCAATCCTCACTCAAAAGGGCGTGGTTGGCATGTCCTTCGTACTTGACTTGAATTTTCATGCTTTCGAGCACAGCGTTCTTGCAGTCCTTTCGGCGGATGTCCATTCCCGTGAAGGCGCCGTGAGTGCTTTCCCACTCATAGGGCGCGACAGCTTTCCACATGGCGTGAATCTCAGGTGGAGAGAGGGGAATCATGTTGGGAATGGACCACATGAAGGAATAAGACGTCGTACCCGGAGGCCGGTCATGGTGGTAAAGTCCGGACTAGGGGAAATTTAGCTTCGATCAATTCTCCTTGTCATCTGCTTGTCATGGGGGGGCAAACGAAGAGCGCGGCTTACCGGCACGGTGACGAAGGTGTCGGCGATCATCAGATGCTTCTTCCAGAGCAGGACCAGGCTGCCGGGGAAGTGCCCGCCGGTCTTGATGGCTGTCACGCCGGGTAGGATGGTCTCGGTCGTCTGGGAGATCAGGCGGCGGACGGGGAAGGAGGAGGTGGAAGGGGGGAAATCGGCGCGGTTGAACCAGGCGATGTCTTCAATCGACGTGTAGATGGGGATGTTGTTGAAGGCGCGAGCCCACTCGAGGTGGGTGGTGTAGTAGTGCGGATGGGAGATGACGATGGCGCGGAGGGGGCCGCGGGAGTTGATCTTTTGTCACGATTACTTTTGTGTGTTTTGTTTGTGTTTCCGCGGAAGGAGACGTACGAAGTCGATGGTTTTGGAGTCGAGGTAGGTGATGAGGTCCCACAGCACGTTTCCTTCGGGCGTCTCGATCAGGATTGCGCGTTGGCCGATGGCGAACTGTAATGCAGCAGTTCAGCGCAACGGGACAAATCGGGAGAGCAGCGGATCCCGTACTTTCGGCTCCGTCCATATCGACCACATTCCCTTCTCTTCGGCGTCTTGCTCCCATTTGTTCTCGTACTTTCCGCGCCGCAGCTCGGCCATGCTCGTCCACTTCTGCCCCGCGGGTGGGACGAATTGGCGCGGGTCCTAAAAAAAAAAAAAAAAGGCGTGTGAGCATCACAGAGAAGAGATCGGCATGAGTGGATGTCGCGAACGTACGTCACATATTCTGCAATTGGGGAGCGGTTTGGACGCGGGCACGTCGAATTGCGTGCCGCACGTGTGGCAGATCAGAAGGTCTTCTGCATCGACCATGGTAGGATGGGCCCCGTAGTATCTCTGTTTGTGTGCGTGTGTGCTAAAGCGCTTTGGCTGGATGGAGCTCAGGTGTCGGAGCTATTTATGGTGACTGCGGGGCGCGTCGCGGGTTGGCAAAGGTGGGGTCGGAGGGCAAGAATGAGATCACCCGCTTCCCACCTATGCGAGAGTGGGCTTGACGCATCCCGAGTTTTATGGACCCGAAAGAAGCCAGACTTGTCCCTGATTTGGATAAAGCCTGCTAAGCGGGTTGGGCTGACTAGATACATATTGGCGGAAGCACGGTCATCAAGCACATTGCGCATGCACGTTTTGATCTTATGCCTTTTCACTCAAACCGCCGTCACCCAGCGCCGACAGCTACTTTCTTGAGACCTCCGCCCTTCACAAACTGCACCGCCCGGTGCGTCCTCTCCTCATACCCAGCACTCTCGCCCCGGTGCCCTTCGTTCCAGCATTCTTGACAATACAGGTCGCCATCACAACCCAAGCAGCGCACCGTCGCATTTGCATAGCAGATGATACACCAGCTGTCGATCTCTTCGTCCGTGAACTTCGACGTCTTGACAGGCGGTTTCTTCGACGGCGCGAACGAGGGCGCAGAAGGTAAGCTGTTTGTGCCCCCCGGTCCGGGACTAGGGCTGCCGCGGGCCAGCGCCGCGAATCGGGCAGTCAGAGCATCATCTACAGCTGTGGCCTTGTCGAAGTCGTCCTGAGCGGGCGGAGGAGGTGTTGGAAGAGAAGTCGGGGCTGCGGGCAGAGAGAAGGATGGCTCATCATCTCCATTCTCTTGCTCATCCGCCTTCTCTGAAGGACTCTTATCGGCCTTAGCCGGTGAGCTCCCACCTGTCGCTTGTTCAACAGCAGCTCCGCCCGCACCTTCGCCCTCCTCATCCCCGGTCTCGCCGTACTTCGTCTCCAGATCTAGCTCCGCGAGTACCTGCGCGATGTACTCATCCGCCTCCTGCTCGTCCAGCGCGTCCCGATCCGTCTCGTCTTCCTCCTTATCACCATCTCCGTCCACGTTCCCACCCCCTCCTCCACCTGCAACATGTCCCTGGCTTTCTCCCCGCTCCGGCGTCGGTACAGCTGGCAGCACGCTCCGCACCTCCCTCACCAACGCACCGACATCTCTCTCGTCCTTCCGCGAGACCTGCCACCCCTCCTGCTCGCCACCCAACTCCTTCAGCAGCTCATCCAGCGACCTTCCCTCCTCCCCAGCCTCATCCGCCGCCGCACTGCTCCCCGTTGATGTTGTGCCGGCAGTCGCTGCCTTCCCGCCATTCAGCCGCTTGAACCGCGCCGCGAGGTCTAGTATTGGGTCGCCTCCGTCTGGTCCCTCGACGGATGCTAGCGGCTGCTTGTCGTCCAAACCCAAGTCGCGTAGTGCGTCGGGCGTGATTTCATCTGTGGAGGATGGGGGCGCTGTAGAGAGCGACGTGAGGGAGGATTGCTTTAGGGCGTTGAGGCGCGCGAGCAGGGCGTCGTCGGAATTTGGAAGCGGTGGCGGCATCGCTTATTTATTTTACTTCTCTCTCCTTCTCTTCCCCCTTAGCCCGTTTGTACGGTTGCTCCTGGCGTGCTGGGTGCCGCGCAACGTGGTATTTGGTATGGCGGATGCAATGAGATGGCGGCTGTTTCACGGTGGTCGGTGCAACGGATGTGGAGGCGGTCGAGCTGTCGGATAGGGATGATGCAAGACTGCTAAGGCCATGTGGTCATCATGGGCGGCGGTGGTGCTGCTGCATCGGCCGGGTCCGTGGCGCGGGGGCAGCTGTTGCGGAAGCTTGGGGCACAGCGCCGTGTCGTCACCGACAAGGGTCCTTCGCTAAATGGTCAACCAGTCTGTCGAGTATTCTCCACCCCAAACGGAAGATGGGGAAGTAATGAGTCGTACTAACGTCGCTTTCTTTCTGATGAGCGAACGCAGAAGCCTTTCGAAGGAGAGAAGCAAATTTTAGTAGTAACCCCGTAACTCGCAGGATCAGGAGACTGGCATCGCTCCATTGAGTCGGTGAATGGACGCGGTGCTTTCTCGAGACGAATCCAATCCCTGGTTTCTGGACACTTTCCGCAGTATCACACGCCCGTGATAAAAGGATGTGCTGAAAGAGCGTCATTGTTTCCTATCCTTGTTTGATATAATACATGAGAACGAGCTAGACGTTTTTGAAAACACCCTTTTCAAGCGCATTCCGATCATTTCGTTGTTATTCTCGTTACAATGGTTCTGTTGGGTTTTCCCGTATTCTGCGCTACGCTGTAGCCTTACTGTTTCTTGTTCTTAGAATAGATGAAGTTAGCAGCTGCGGCGGTCAGTTCAGTGGACCTAGACTAGCGCAGGTAAACTTACCCACGGGAGTGAGACCATTCTCCTTGGCCCACTGCTTGACACCATGCCGTTCCTTGCCGGTACCCCAGTTCTTGCGATCCTTCGGCTTGGTCAAGTCCAGTGGCTGGCTTGTGCTGTTGGCCGGCGCAAATACAAGGAACACATATCTGTGCTTCCAAGTTTTTGGTGGAGGGCCCGGCGGATAGTACTCCATGATTTCCTTCAGTCCGCTGGCCGTCGTTTGGGCAAGAGCTTCAGCGTCAGCAGAAACCTGCAGATTGATGCTTGAGCTGGCACAAGAAGCACCAGACCCAGTAAGGGGAATGCCGGCAACGATCCAATGGCAGACCTCAGCCCACTCCGGGTTGTCACGCGATGGAGCATCCGGGTCGGTCATTGCGAGCACATAAGTCATGTTCGATTTGCAAGGGCTCAGGGCAGAAGCAGAGGTTGGCTCATCGTTGAGGTGAACCGAAGGAGCTTTCTGCAGTCCTTTCGGTTTGATGTTGTTGCCCAGGTCAGCAGTCTCGTTGGACGGCCAGGTGATGTTGACCGTAAGGGAAGGGAGAAAGTCGTCAATAACTGAACCCGGCGCGTGTCAGCAGGCAGGGCACCCACGGTTCGTACGATTGAGCTGCTCACCGGTCGGGATGATTTCCGCTTTGATAAGCCTGTTCAGGTCCGTAAGCCTCTGCTCTAAGACTAGCCTACCGAGACAAGAGAGCCATACTCAGCACGAACCCCCAGGATACTCTCCGGAGCGGTAGCAGCACTGTCCAAGACGTGCTGTCCAGTCGGCGGCACCAAGGCATTGACATGGAGAACAAGCAGTTGGAGAAGGGCGAATCCGAGGAGAAAGCTGGTGCTTCGCTTCAGAGCAGGAATCGCTCCCACTGTGGGATTGGCGGAAAGTCTCATTGCGGTAAACGTCTTAGCTGCGCGGGCGATTCGACCTGAATGCAATTGAGAGAAGTCACTGTGTGAGTGTTCGGTATCGAAAGCGTTGCGGTGTGAAGCTCTCGCTCCCCGCAGAATTGCGTCATTGTGTCGCAGGCGTGTCGCGAAAGGCAGGAACCATGCATGCACTTCATTCAGGCACTACAGCGGGATTCCGCAGCCGACGGTTAGCGCGGAGTTGCTTTTTCATGGAAAACCTGAGTCTTAGCCTATCATACCACCAGAATCAGCATACATTACCAATTCCGACCAGTCACATCCCCGGAGCAATCTATGACTCCCCCTGTTATGATTCTCGCGCTAACACTCCGGCGCAGAACCCGTCTGTAGAATCATGAACACCCTTGCTCAACTGGGCTTTTCGCTTATTGGCGACGAACCCCGTCACAATCCTGTGTCGGCGGTGGAGCTGCAGCAGTTTTCTCGAGTCTTTGAATTGAATATCCTATCTAATGTGGTATCTTGATAATGTATGAAAGCCAGTCCCAGTATGATGCGTAAACCTGCAGCAGAAAGAAGCCCTTGCGCCGCACGTCCAACGTCGCATTGTAATTAATTGTAAGCCTGCTCATTGCAGGATGCCGGTAGCCTCACAGGGCCCACCCTGCGTCCCATGCATCACAGTCGTGTTTCAACGACGACAATCCTCATGGAACCGCAAAGTTCGTGGCTGATCCGGCGTCTGTACGGCTGACTGGCCATGGGAAAAAGTGGAGGGGAGCATGGGAGAATCCGCCAGCGCTCGCCGGGGTCGCCAGGGCCATTAGTGCTTCTCCGCAGCCAAGAACGACTTGCTATCAGTCACGAACCCCATGTTGGTGGCGATGTTGTAGTCGCTAACGATCTGGGCCTCTGGGCCGGTCATCGTTCCGGTGCAGTCGCTAAGCAGAATGCAGTCGAAGCCCCACGAGTAAGAGTCCGAGACGGTTCCAAAAACGCACTGGTCGGTATTGACTCCCGCGAAAAGTATCGTTTTCTTCCCGCTTTCGCGAAGGTACCGGTGGAGAGGCTCGTCCGGAGACCACATGCCGCTCATGCGGTTCTTGTCGAAGAAGAGGTCGTCGCCGGCGACCACGGCTTTCAGAGGCTCGTAGAGTTCGGCATTCCAGGTTCCCTTGAACAGGCAGCGGCCACGTCCGTCGCCCATGTCGACTCCAAGGCGCGTGTGCCATCCGTAGCCTCGCGTCTTTGCGATGTTGTGGCAGAAGCCTCTCTGAACGGCAGGGGGCATGACACGAAGGTCATGCTCGTCAAGGCCCCAGTTGAGCCAGGCCACCTGGATTCCTTCTCTTCTGCAACGCTCAATCACCTTAATGGTGGGTTCGACAGCCGCAAGCCCGGCCACATGCTTGTGAAAGAGCGGGTGGATGAAGAAGTTCTGCATATCAATGACCACGAGGACCGTGTTCTCGGGGTCAATGATGCATCCACGATGGTGGCGGATGCCATCGTCGGCGTCAAGAGTTAGCTTCCTCTGGGAGCCTCTGCTGAGGTCGAAGCGCCTCGTTTTGGGGTCGAACAGCCACTGGTCATCGCCGCCGAATGTGACTGGCTCTGACCAGCGCTGCTCGGGAGCCGGCTCCGGAAAGACAATGTCATCAACGGCCTGGAGAGCGCCGGGTGCCATGTGCTTGGTGGTGCGCGTGAAGGGAGAGGCAGTGAGGCTGGAGAGTTGTGGCTTTGGTCGCGTGAGTTGCGTGTAGCAACGTAGGAAAGAGGATGACTGGGGAGAGGAGCGAGACAAGAAGCAGAGATGAAGGAGGCTTCAACTTTTTCTTCCCTTTCTTTATATCGGGCCTGCTGCCACACGCTAGATAAGGCAAGTGGCCAGGGCGGAGGCCGCGCCTGGCCGACTCTGATAACGGGGTAACATGGCGGGCACGATAGGCGGCGCGGCCACAATTTTACGCGGTCAGCAGCGCGGTGTATAAGGACCCTGGAAGCCGGCGCTAGAGAGGCGCGCAAGAGGCCGGCGCAGGGATGCTAAGTGTTGAGAGGAGAGCACGGCGATAACAAAGGAGCTGGCAGCAGGCGGCGCGTGCACACGTCCAAGCGCAATGCGCTGTCCGGGCTGCCGTACCGGTTGCGGTAACCTGGGCGGTGGACGACGCGGACGAGCTGGCGCTTGCGTACCCGGCGCGCTACGGGCGGCGCGGTGGCCGCGTCGCGCAGCCTGCCAGTGCCGACACAGCAGCCTATGGCATCTTCTCGTACTAGCGGTCTGGGCCAGGCGCAACGGCTACCTAGACTGCAAAACCGGGCAAATCGTCACCCGGACGTTCCTCATCCGCTCTCGCTTCACTCGTGCCCGTCATCTGCCCCGGACGCCTGCACGCCGCCGCGCCGCCCAGTTGCTCCCCCGAGTCCGCCGTGTTGACCGCCCGCGCCCGAACAAAAACATCTGCATCTCCCAAGAGCGCCCCTCCCCGCGCGCCGCCCGTGTACTCCCCTCAGCGCCCGGCATCCTTCGACAGACGCCCGCCGCCAGGGCCCGCCTTCCCCAGCAACCATGTCTTTGGGAGAGGACTTGCTCAAGATCGTCAACAAGCTCCAGGACCTGGTCTTCAACACCATCGGCAATGATTCCCTGGACTTGCCGCAGATTGTGAGTCTCACCCGGCCGCGGCCCCTCAGCGTGCCCGCCGCCTGCTAACCCCCGCCCAGGTCGTAGTCGGCTCGCAGTCCTCGGGCAAGTCGTCGGTGCTCGAGAACATTGTCGGCAGAGATTTCCTTCCCCGTGGCAGCGGCATCGTCACTCGTCGCCCGCTCGTGCTCCAGCTCATCAACATCCCCAGCGACAGCGACAAGCCCGAGGGCGACGAGGTCCACATCCCGCACACCCCTGCAAGCGTTGCAAACCAGGACGAATGGGCTGAGTTCCTGCACATTCCGGGCAAAAAGTTCTTCGACTTCGGCGAAGTGAGGCGCGAGATCGAGAACGAGACGGCAAGAATAGCGGGCAACAACAAGGGCATCAACCGCCAACCCATCAACCTCAAGATCTACTCGCCCCATGTGCTAAGTTTGACGCTGGTCGATTTGCCCGGCCTGACCAAGGTCTGTAACACGCGACGAACGGCCAGGAAGCTAGCTGACCCGACAAACAGGTGCCCATCGGAGACCAGCCGACCGACATCGAGAAGCAGACCAGGAACCTCATCACCGAGTACACTGCCAAGCCGAACAGCATCATCCTCGCAGTGTCACCTGCCAATGTTGATTTGGTGAACTCGGAAGCGCTCAAGCTCGCCCGCCATGTGGATCCCATGGGTCGCAGGACAATCGGTGTGCTCACCAAACTGGACTTGATGGACCACGGAACCAATGCACTCGACATTCTCTCCGGCCGTGTGTACCCGCTGAAACTGGGCTTCATTGGTGTCGTCAACCGCTCGCAGTACGACATCCAGGAGAACAAGTCTCTCTCCGACGCCCTGCAGGCTGAGCGCGACTTTTTCAAGCAGCACCCAGCGTACCGGAACATGGCGAACCGCTGCGGAACCGAGTTCCTGGCCAGGACTTTGAACACCACGCTGATGGCGCACATCCGCGAGCGGTTGCCCGACATCAAGGCTCGTCTGAACACGCTGATGGGCCAGACGCAGCAGGAGCTTGCCAGCTACGGCGATGCTGCCTTCATTGGGAAGGAGCACCGCGGTTCCCTGGTCTTGCAGCTTATGACTCGATTTGCTTCGTCCTTTATCTCCTCCATCGACGGTACTTCTTCGGAGATCTCGACCCGGGAGCTTTGCGGTGGAGCCAGGATCTACTACATCTTTAACTCGGTTTTTGGCAACTCTCTCGACACCATTGATCCCACCCAGAACCTGTCGACGCTGGACATTAGGACTGCGATTCGTAACTCGACAGGTCCTCGGCCCAGTCTGTTCGTGCCAGAGATGGCTTTCGACCTGCTTGTAAGGCCTCAGATCAAACTTCTTGAACCTCCAAGCCAGCGTTGCGTTGAGCTCGTCTACGAGGAGCTGATCAAGATTTGCCACACTTGTGGTTCCAACGAGCTTAGCCGCTACCCGCGCCTTCAGGCCAAGTTGATCGAGGTAGTTTCCGATTTGCTGCGTGAAAGACTCGGCCCTTCCTCTACCTACGTAGAATCTCTCATCTCTATTCAGCGCGCGTACATCAACACCAACCACCCCAACTTCCTTGGCGCGGCTGCTGCTATGTCTTCCGTCATCCAAGACAAGCAGGAGAAGGAGAGGAAGATGGCGGCATTGGAGGAGAAGAAGAAGAGAGAAAAGAAGCGCTTGAAGGAGCTGAATGGCGTCAACGGAACGGAGACGCCAGAAGAGGAGCAGGATGAGACAGAGGCCCCCGGTGAAAAGGCGGCCAATCTGACAATTCGCGGCCACGCCAGCAAGAACAGCAGGAGCATGTCTCCGGCTGTTGGCCGTGGGACTCCCTCTGGAATTGCAAGCGCACTGAATGGTGCTCGCGGGGCCTCGCCACCTAGGTTCCAGCAACCCGGATCCACCAAAGATAGCTTCTTGAACTACTTCTTTGGTAAGGAGGGTGGTATGCCCATGCCGAACACTCCACCGAATGCTATGATGGATGCGCGTCCCGGGAGCAGGCACGTCACCCAGAACCAAGAACCCAGCTTTGCTGGCAGCTTCAGAAGAGGTGACAACCGCACACTCGAGCGCCCTGCCATCTTCGATGTCTCGCAAGACGAACCCGAATTTGCGATCCCCCGGAATGACTATGACAGCCCATTCGTAAGTTGGCACACGTCTGACCTTGGAGGTTTGTTACTGACGTTGAATAGCCTGGAGAGCCAGAGCCCCCTGCGCTCACCGAGCGCGAAGCGTTGGAGACGGAGCTCATTCAACGCCTTATCTCGTCTTACTTCAACATCGTTCGCGAGACGATCGCCGATCAGGTGCCAAAGGCTGTTATGCACCTTTTGGTCAACTTTTCCAAGGAATCGGTCCAGAACAGGCTGGTCAGCGAACTCTACAAGGAGTCCCTGTTTGAGGAGCTTCTGTACGAGGACGATGCCATCAAGTCGGAACGTGAGAAGTGCGAGAAGATGCTCAAGATGTACAAGGAGGCTGCTGCCATCATTGGCGAAATCCGGTAGGCGTCGTTACCGCCATGACCTCCAAAGTTCTCTGCGATTGACCTGGCGAGCGCAGTGTGTATTAGAAATGTACTTTAGAAAGAAGGCAAAGTAGCCCATGAACACGTGATGTTTTGAAGTGCTGGGCAGACATCTTTGTGTTCTTTGTTCCTCAGTCCCGTAGATACGACTGGGTTTGGGGGGGCTTTGCAAGAAGGAGCTGGGGAGGCGTTGAATATCGCTGTCTTCTTCTTGTCGCCAGGGTTGGCTTCATCGTTTCTTCGTCGTTATACTCGTATGCTGGCATTCTTGAGATTGCATTCTGGCCACTTTTCTCACTCTACGAAGACATGTACATTCAAGGCTCTCTACTGCCCACAGACACCCATGAACTTTTGCATTCCCACAACCCTTTTCCACCGGGCTTTTCTGCTTCCTAGGACTTGAAGATGGATATGCTAAAATGCGCTTGGATCGCCGCCTTCTGCCGCCGACGGGAACGAGCGGACCAAATCCCGCAGCCGATCAACCGGCGCAACGAGCAATCCCGCGAGCGTTTCGAGTGGCGGCTGGTTCGGTGCCGACGGATGGCTTCGCGTCGGCACGATCTTCTTGGTGCGCATGAACTCGGCAGCGAGCGCCTTGCTCTCGTCGGGCCGCAGCAGCCTCTCGAGACGCGGCATGTCCTCGTTCTTCTCGTGCTCGATGTGGGCGTGCAGGTCGTGCATCAGGCGCTCCAACAACGGTGCAAATTCCACGTTGGCGGGCGACATGTCTTGCAGCTTTGCGAGGTCTTGCTTGACCTGATTCCCTTCGTCAGCCTAAATTCTTGTTTTTATTTTCTCCCGCTATGTCGGTTGTTCGTGCCCTGGAGCCAAAGCCGAGGTAAACATACAGCTTGGTGTTGTTCCCGATCCTCATCTGCGAGCCTGTGCCCTTCGTCGCCGAGGTGCTTTTCCATGGTCGGGTAGTACGTCAGTTCCTCGCTGATGGCGTGCCGCGCGACGGACCATGTCAGCTGGTTGCGCCATTTGGTCTTTTCTTCGATATCCTCGGCAGTGACGATGTGTTCGTAGCAGGTGTCGAAGTAATCGTGGTCGGCGCCAATGGCGGCCGATATGCTGTCGTAGGTCTCGGGTCGTGCGGGCGGAGCGGTGGCGTGCTGTCTGCTGGCGTCGAGGGACATGGTTTCTTTGGTATGCCTTTTTCTTCTGCGGTCCTGCGTGGTTGTTATACTTCTGTGTCCTGTGGCCATGTGCCGTACATACATTCGCGGATGATGTGCGTATACAATGTCCATTTGCGGGCTTCAACAGCGTCATGATTTGTCCAGAAACGGTTAGAACGGATAGCGGCGTCAGTCTCTCGCGCTGCAGGTCTGGGGCCGACTGCAGGTGGATCCATCCCCGAGTTACGCAGCAATTCTTCTTACGGCCTGTTGAGTATTCCAAAAACGATAACATGTGCATACGGCTAGTTGAAACCTTCATGTGGATGTACGGAGTGGAATGCATCATGATTGTTGACACAAGCCCAACTTTAAGCGAATACACCCTGTATCCAAATTCCCGTCTGACATTTACGTTTGCTCCTACTGGATGCTCGTTGCGGGGAACAGCACGATTGACGAGATGACCCACAGGACGATGACACTCTGGCTGCGTAGATCAGCGCAGGGTCCTAAGCACTACTTTCTGCGGCCTTTATTCACTCCAAACCAGATGAGCCGTGTCTACCCTGGGTAGGGCTACTCTCAGCCATTCCTCACATGATGACCAGGACGCGGACCTCTCGCACTTCAAGCAGGAGCACCTAATATGTATTGCAGTCTCTTATGTATATATCAAACGCATAGCTAAGCGCTGTTTTGCTGTGCTTTCGGGAGCAAAGACATTGGCTCTCTCAACTGCCGACTTAGCAAGCCGACATAGGAGGACAGGACAGCCATCGCCTTGGCGTTCTCAACACCGATGCTGAAATTCATGCAAGAATTTGAAGATTTCCAGCATCCGTTCTCTCTTTCGCGCCTATCAACGTCAATCGCATACGAACGCTTGTCATTGTCGTGGCTCTCATCTTCCAGCACCCCAACTCTCTTCGGTAGAGATGGCCTATCTTCTCTTCGCCACCACCGCCTCTTAACCCCGCAACTAACTTTACCGTCATGCAGTGAGATATCTCTAAAAACGCCAAGCGCTATGGAAAGCATAGCCAGATCCCTTTAAGTACCCATCATTACCCACATTTTTGGGTCCATCAGACCATAATCCTCGTTTGATTTCAAAAAGGCATCTCCCCTGTTCTATCAGACCACCATTGTCTTTGCGTAGAATTCGGGGTGCTGGCTCTGAACCATGGTCGTCACGCGTTCGACCTCCTCGGCCAAGCCTCTGACATTGTCATCCCACTTGCGCAACTCGCCGCCGACGACGCGCTCGAGATGGCCGGTCTTGCGCTGGCCAGAGCCCTCGCCGCCCTCAAAGTAAATGTAGCGGGCGATCTGGTCGATGTAGCCGGCCAGGCGACCCTGCTCAATCATCTGCGCGGCGTACGCCTCGGCGCGCTCGGCGTCGACGTTGAGCAGCTCGGCCAGCTGGTCGATGCCGATGTTGCTGTACAGGCGTGACGCCGCGAGCAGGTTGTGCTCGAGCACGGCCTTGTCGAGCACGGTGCTGCCGTCCGACGTCTTGGCCAGCTGATGGGGTTGGAGTTTGGCTGCGAACGCCTCGACCTCGACCGGGATGAGGAGCCGGTCCAGGAAGATTTTCTCGAGGATGGCGTACTGGTCGACCTGCGAGGCGCGGTCGTCTTTGTAGAGGCGGGCGAGGGTGCGCGAGCGCTGGGGACCGGCAGGCGCGAGGACAGCACAGACGATTGCGGCAGAGAGACTGTGGAGACGCTCCTCCTCGTCGATGATGAGCTCGTTACTGATTTGGTGGTACGCGGCGCTGGCATCGAGGAAGTTCCGCTGCGAGTCGTGGATGCGGGCTTGGGACAGCTGGAACT
Organism: Diplodia seriata; assembly: GCF_021436955.1. NCBI lineage: Eukaryota > Fungi > Ascomycota > Dothideomycetes > Botryosphaeriales > Botryosphaeriaceae > Diplodia > Diplodia seriata. The sequence continues at coordinate 1,699,215 of NW_027117315.1, read as the reverse complement.
GGAGCTTGGTGGTCTTGTCTGTGACGCCGTGAAGAACATTTTTCACGCGGTTGAGATATGTCGTGGCGGACGTCGGGTCGTCTTCTTCCAGATAGCAGCGCACGATGCGGATCCACACGGCGGCTTTGTCGTCGGCGGAGATGGTGCGCTGCGACGAGTCGAGCGGAATTGCCTGGAGGATTTTCGCGGATGCAATGAAATCGTCGTTTTCCTGGTAGGCGTCCGCTAGGATTTCCTTGATGGCAGTATCCTGCTCCTCGTACGACACCACCTTGGGTGCCAGCAGAGCCAATGCGCGCGTGCCAACCTCGACCTTGACGTCGGCATTGTCGATTTCGCGAAAGCGTGACACGAAAGACGCAAGCAGGGGCCGTGACGCTACGATTCCGATAGTGTCTCCCAGAAGCGATTCGACGTATGCAACAAGGTTCGGGGCGAGAGTGTCGGGGGTCGAGGTATCGATGATTTTGGTGAGCAGCTCGTTGTAGCCGGTGGTTTTGGACGAGACGGGCGAGGACTCGAGCTCCTGCAGAGCTGCAGTGATGTCGGCAGAGGCAAGAGTGTCAGGATTCATGGCAGCAGCGTCGTGGAACGGAGGAGAGTCGGAAGGGGTTTGCTGGTGGAGCTCAGACTGGAGGCAGCAGCACCGAGCTCCAGGAAGGTGGTGGCAGTGGGAGGCGGCGGGAGCTTATCGGCGATAAGAGCCGCAGCACGCCCCAGTAGAGGGCCCGGGCGCAGAGCTCGCGTCGCGGCTGGGCATGACGGAGACGCTGGTTGCAGTTGCAGGCCGCGCTTGTCTTCCGCCTCCGCAACCACAACCTCTCCCATTGTCCGCACCGAGCGCCCACCACGCCCCACGCCCCACGCCACTGCGCCCGCCAACCCACGCCCTCGCCGCTTCCGCAACTACTGCCACGTTCCCAGCGACTCTTCCATTCGAACTGCGCCGCGCTTGCCGGCGCTCCATCAACAGCGCCCGCCATGAACGGAGTCAAGATGGAGACGGATCCTCAGATCAAGCCCGACCCGGATACCAAGTCGCCCAGCGGCCCTGGCTTTGCAGACGTCGACGACATGTACGAGGACACCGGCGAGCTCAATATCCCGACGGACTTTGGCGACCGCCAGGTGTGGCTGACGCGCGTGCCGAAATGGTTGTGGGAGGTCCTTTCTAAGGCCGAGGATGACGACGAGATTGAGATTGGTCGCATTCTGGAGTGGCAGGAGGGCAATGACACCAAGGTGCGCCGCGACACCTCTTGGGATTTCTGCTGCCATTCCGCTGACATGTGAGATATGCGCAGAGGAAGCTCCAACTGCGCCAGACGGTAAATGATTTCGCCGAATACCCCAAGGAGTACAAGCTTAACGTCACCAACCCGCACCCCATCAATGAGTTTGTCTTTTCAGAGAAGGATCTGGAAGGTTACAATCCTAATGCCTACAAGCGACCCCGCCAGAGCCAGGGCAGCTTTGGCGGCCAAGGAGGTGGCGTCAAAGACGGCAGGGTGGACAAGTGGTGGAACAGAGTCGGCCGAAACGGGCGGAAGCAGCCAATTCCTAAGCATACAACCCTCGTGGCCCGGTCTGCGCTCGACGTTAACTGCGTTCCCGTTGATAATGCCGAGCTGGCACGCTTCCGTCTGCGCGAGAACAAGAAGACGGAGCAGGCGTCCAATCGTTTGGTGCTCGAGAACAACCTGCACGAATTCACCCGCCTCATCGGTGGCACTACGCCAGCCGGCAACCCCACCATCGACATCCAGGCAGCCAGAGCGAAGCCGAAGACTCAAGACAACAAGTTTGCCCGTATCCCGCAGAACCAGCTGCTGGATATGCTGCTCAAACTTTTCCAGGAGTACAAGTACTGGCCCATTAAGGCGCTCAAGGAACGCACACAACAACCCGAGGCCTATCTCCGCGAGACACTTTCCAAGATCGCTACCCTTGTCCGCACTGGCCAGTTCGCCAACACGTGGATGCTCAACAGGGACGCCGAAGAGAGTAACTACCTTTCCAACTTGGACGAGACGGATGTCAAGGAAGAGATGGCGCCCGAACCCGAAATGGGCGAAGATGATGACGAGGGCGACGAGGAGATGGAGGATGCGCTGTGAGGTTCTACTCATCATGCAACGAAAGTCCCCAATCGTAGTTTTGGAGGCATTTTGTGTCTGGACCTTTTCTGAGCCTTTAAATTCTTGCATGGAACGGCGTTTGGCAATACAGATCGAGCGAAAAGGAAACTATCGGGACTTGTTTACTTCTTCTTTTGACATTTTGGCTTTCAGGGGACGGAGGAGACTTTCTATCATTGCCAGGTGCGGATGAAGAGCCGTTGCAGGGTGATGCGAAAGACATTGTGCCTGGGCAGAGACTAGGCCAGGTATATCATAAGAAAAACCATTGTAGTATATTTTTTTTACCTACAGTAATACATGTGAGCTTCACAAGAAGCAATCATGATTGCCAACGGTGTTGTGAAAAGTAGCAGCGGTTCCACAGATTGCGGAGGAAATCCTTGTCGACTCTGCAGCCATGATCCGACGCATTCACGCTGGAAGTCACTCACTCGTCTGCGCATTAGAATATCCCACTCTTGCCGAGAATGATATCAACAAGATTTAAAACTTGTTTGGCCAATGGAGCTGTACGAAGCCGGGTTTCTATTTTCTTTCTTGGAAGAGCAAATACTCAACAACGTCCTCGAGCAAAAGGCATCCCAGCCTTATGGTGCGCCCCTGCTCTCTTTCCTGAGATGCAGCATGATCGGTATCAAGGTTTCCTTACTTTTGCATGCCGAAAGATGAAAATTCCCAATCTTTGATCCGTAAACGCCATATGCCATAGTTCCTGTAGACGGGGGGCTACTGATAAGCCAATTATACGAGAAGAACCGCGTTAACGCAACCGTCATTCTCTATAGTACTCTGTGTCAGTAGCGTGGTTCCAAAAGCACCTACAGCCCTTCCAGATGCCAAACAAGGCCGTCCTGAGGCGAGGGTTGAAAATGGTCTTTCTCAGTGTTTTCAGATAGCAACGTACCAGGGTTGTTTGTAACCTGGGCCCAGCGCCCCCAGACTACCTTGCCGCTTGCCGTCGTCTTCGATAGTTAGCAGGGACTTCTCGAAAATAAAGCGTAAACGAAATGGATTCCACTTACAAGACCCATGTCCGACACGTTCACTTCAATGATGGTCCCGCGAGTCAACACACCAAGTTGCGTGTAAAGAGCTATTGTATGTATTAGTGAGTCTGCTTGAATATTTCAAGTTTCTGGCGGGAGGGTCTCACGGTTACTCGGATTCTTCTTCTGTGGGGTTGTTAGTAAATGCCGGTCGGTCCATGAAAAAGGAAGGAGATACGTACGACGCTGATGATCGGAAGTTGGACAGTAACTCCAAGCTCAGGGTGAGTGACGTTGCATCGCTTGTATCTTAGACCTTGGAGGTTGTCAGCTTGAAACTTGTAGCTGTGGTGGTGACGGTGGTTCGGGGCCTCCCGGGAGGGAGGGGGGGTATTCTAGGAATCCAGAAATCTCCAAGAGACGTACCCATGGGCCTGATAAAGCGTTCGAACTTGACCGGCCGACGTGTGAAGTCATTGCCAACGAAGGTTGGCTTCGTTATCATCCTCTTCCTGGGAAAGAATAAGTAGTGCCCTTTGCTATCCAAATACGGCAACATACCAGCCCTTCTTCTTGGTCTTGGCACCTGTGGAGATAACCTTGAACATCTCTTCCTCCGATACACCCTTCACCTTAGGAATTGGGACCGAGAACTTGGCGGCCTAAGGTCGAGCATAAGCGGGAAACATTCTTGAGTCTAGCGGCCTCGAGCTTCCTACCTTTTCGTTGCGTTTGTTCTTGATTTGTTGACTTTACGCGGTGTGATCAGCATTGGGTGCCATGTGTGCAGGTATGCGAGAGAGACGTACGACAAGGCCTTTGCGTTGTTGGTGTCGCTCCTATCGAGGAGATATTGCGGGACTGGCGTCTTGGATGGTTCGGCGGAGTCGGCGGACTTGACGTTCTTCTCTTCCTTTTGTCTGATCTGCTTCTTCATCTGGATCTTCTCCTTGCGGCGCTTCTCTGCGAACTGCTTGGCACGCAGGCCGCGAAGGTTCTGAGCCTTTGCGGCGGTCTCATGGCCCTCACGCGCGATTCTCTTGCGCTTGCGCTCCTCATGGTCGAATCGTCTTCCGTGCTCCTTTCGGAACTTCTCCATGCTAACTCCGGTCTCAGCACTCCAGAATCTACGTGTGGCGACGTCCCCATGCTCGAACACATGGTGGGGACAGGAGCAAGGGTTCGTCGCTTCCCTTTAGTGTGCCGGTGAAACTTACTACTCGTTCTGAGGCATGGCGTCGGCGGGGGCAGCGGCGGCTGCGGGACAATGTACGGGATGGGGCGAGTACCGGGCGGGGAGGTGGTTTGGACAGTGATGCGGCTGCTGAAGAAGTTCTGGAGTCGCGCGGCGAATAGCGATTATTTGCGCACGGACCCGACTGGAAAAACAGCGCGGCCGCCCACGCCCGCGCCCGCCGATCCAGCACAACCTACTCAACTTCAGCCTGCAATTGCTGTTCCCTCCACGCCCCGCGGGCCCCGCTCCTCACAATGCTGTCCCGCTCGGTAGTCCGGCGCTCCGTCCAGGGCGTCAATGCCCTTTTGCCCGCCGTCCGCACCCTGCCAGTGCTCGCCCGCCCTCTCTCCACAGTCTCAAACACCCTCGAGCCCGGCAACGTCCCCGACGAGCTCATCCGATCTGGCGTGCACAAGACCTCCGAGCCCGCGAGAAGACCAACCAAAGCCGCGTTGCCCTCGTCCGCCGAAACGCCCTCGTCCGCCTCTGCACCTCTGCCCTCCCCGTCCGCCGAAGCGCCTTCGCAGGGCACCACGCCTCTTTCGGACTCGGTCAAGGAGCTGCTGCCGCTGCTGCAGGCCCAGAAGCCGCACTACATCTCCGCCCATATCCACGCGAAGCCATATCTCCTGACGGCCGGCGACACCCTGCGCCTGCCGTTCCTCATGCACGGCGTCCAGGTCGGCGACGTGCTCCGCCTCAACCGCGCCACCCTCCTCGGCAGCAGGGACTTCACTCTGCGCGCACCCGCACCCGTCAAGGGCACGCGGGAACGCCCCGGCACCATTATGCAATACTTGGACGACAGGTTGTTCGTGTGCAGGGCCGTGGTCGTGGGCGTCGAGAGCGAGCCGATGAGGGTGAAGGAGAAGACGAAGAGGAGGAGAAGGCATGTCAGGCATGCGAAGAGCAAGCACAGGTACACCGAGTTGAGGATCGCAGAGTTGACGGTCAGGACACCGGAAGAGGTGGAGGCCGAGGGCTCAGTCATGCAGTAAACGGGCATGCAGCTCGGTGGGGACCGCGTGAAGGCAGCACTTCATACGAATTTGTGGGCGCAGGATGGATGAACGAAAGAGGAATAGTATCGAAAGAACTTCGCCCTGGTCATCAGGATATCAATGACACGGTCAGGACTACAGTCAGGAGGAAGAGGGATCATCGCAAACGATCAACTTTTGTATCATATGGGACTGGATATATCCAGACGCTCACAGCAGGTTCCGTTCGGACCAAAAATTTACTATCTGTAAAAAAAATCAGGTTACCTCGTTCGCTCCGACCAAAACTTGATTTCACTTATCCTGAGATTCTGTGCGCTTTAGCCGCTTGCAGAAGTTCCAGACCATGTTATGCCAACCCTTCAAAAAAGACGATGGCCCCTGGGTCGATGAACAGCATCGAGATACTGTGAATCACCTCATCCTCATTCTACAAGGCAACGGAAATGCGAGAAAAGGCCCACGCTGTACCACTTTCGGCTCGATGGCAGATGCTCAAACTTGATTAACTCTGGTCCTTTGCTATTAGCGTTCTACTTAGCGATAAGCATTCTGTTCATCGCGAGACTAGCTTCATCCAAATCTTCACACCGGGTAAAAGCTGAAACCGATCTTTATGCCTCGGACGATATGTTCTTCCTCCATGGGCATTTAAGGCAAATTTGCGGCCGTGGGTGTAGGTTGCAACCGTACAGACATACGATTCCACTATACGCGGAAGTGTGGTGCGATCTCTGCGAAATAGATGTAGGTCCAAATCATTTTGCAGCAGTCCTGATATTCAACGTATTCGCCGCAGCAGATACTTGTCATGTTCTGACATGGATGGCACTCCGTCACTGCTGGTTAGAAGATTCATGGATGCTTCTAGACCTTAATTCTCAACCCCTAATTCTGACTTGGATTAGTGCCCTACCATTCATTCTATGCGGCCCACTCAGCTGCTCTATCGTGGCCAAAACCGAAGCCGTGGCTACCGTATCTTCAGCACTTCATATTACAGCTTGTCTTTCATTACTGATTGTCCGCTCCTTTCAGCGCAGTCTTATACAAATAGTCGGTTTCCAATACTAAGGAATACTTCCAATCGACTCAAAGGTTCAGTGCAATACTGTCTAATGCCACACGGCACCCCGCACTTGTGACACTGTTCCCGCATACTCCTAGTTTGTTCAGGTTGGTTACTATATTGGCCATGTTCGATGGGACAGCAGCAACCAAGCCACTAAATACACACAGTACTGCGGAAATCATATTTCAAGCCCAAGCTGCATCTTCCCCGTCCGTCAATTGTAGACTGCGGGAGGCACTCATATAATCGGTTTTGCCGCTTATTTTCTCCAAGGTCATAGAGTAAGATATTATTGGGGTCTTTTAAAAGGTGTAGTTGCATGTAAATTTTCCGAAATCTCTTCTAGTCTCTTAAAAGTCCTTTTCATGGGCCTTTCCCGCAGAATCTGTCATTCCCGGCGAAATATTGCGAATTGGGTGCTATAATTAGTCTGCCGTATCAGCTGTAGAGACACAGTGGCTAACAAAATAATTAGCTTTGAGCTTACCCAGGACGATACACGCTTCATACAAAGGTAGCTGACTACAAGATCTAGACGTAACATGCACATTCATAACTTACTTTATGCTGCATCTTGTATTCAACTGCTAATGGAAATATAATAATGTAGGATCTGCGTAAGGCAGATGCGGGCGGGCAATTTCTTTTGTCACCCACCGTGAAGACGCAGTCATTCAGTTGCTGAAGTAACGAAACGTCAATGACAGTGCCAAACTTCTTCATCCATCTAAATAGTACACATGTAGTAGCGAAAGTAAAACTTTGCTCTTGGAAATTTGTATGCATTCTTCCATGAAGCAGCTTGAAATTCAATATCAGCACAACCCATGCGGGAAACTGGACATTCTTCTGCAAAAAGACGTGGAGATACTTGTTTTGATTGAAATGTTTGTAAGCCTAGTCGGTGGAGATGAAGCAAAGCCAAACCCACGAGCTTGTCCTTCCATCACTCAGCCTATTTGAAGGAGACAGCTTGCGGTAGCGTGGGGGTTCATATATAATTTATCTCCGCCACTTCCTTTACTATCCAGCTGATGACGGCTACGTGGTTCAATGGTTTACCGCCCACGATTCCTAGGCAACGCTTGAGGGATAAAGCGTACGGATATCCAAAAACGGAGATGGCCCCTCGTGTCTCCGTTCTGTAGCGCCTCTGCACATACGACCGGCTTAGGGAATCCTGCGGGGTCTCGCCCATGTAGCCGGCCGTGCGGTACTGTCTGGTCCTGGGTTCGATACCTTGCGGCAGCAGCTTCAGTTTTGCATTTTTTTTCTCTGGTCGGTAGGGAGGCCGAGTTCACATGCAGTTAACAACCACTCGGGTAGCGTTCTGCAATGCTTATTTCTAAATGTTCACGAACCGCCCGCCAGATATCCAACATGCCCTAACCCCAACCGTTCACTGTATCGTTGAAATCCCGTTCATGCACATCAGCGTACCCTGCATGGTACGCGCGTTCTCCCAAGCCCATGACCTGTAGTCTCCCCACGCCGTCCCATTGGCCTTCTTTAAGGCGTCTGCATCGACGCTCCGTGGAGGCCTTGCAGCGGGCGGGAATAACCACAGCCACTGCTGGCGCCTTACAACCTGCAAGCATCTTCCCTGGCTGAGCGAATCTGGAGCGGGAGGGGGCCGGAGCTGCGGAGCGATATGAGCATGTTTGTTGCAACTACCGCCGTGCGGACTAAGACCACTGGTCACTGCGTGATGATCAGCGGCGGTGGTTGGAGGGGAAAGAAACCGGCGTTCCTTTTTGCTCTACACCAAGTGTTACGCTGCTTGAACATCCCATATAGATTAGAAGAGGATGATGTACGTCAATTTGCCAAGCGCAAGAGATGGTCGCGACCAGAGCCCACTTTGCCTATTTCGTAGGCAAAAGGACGTGTCATCCCTTCAAGTCCCTAGGCGCCGAGTCATGAACAGGAACCTCACGAGAAATCGAGATCCGGGCCAGGGACGGTAGGGCTGCCGCAAGCCATAGCCTAAGACGCCGACGCCACACCACCCGACAGATCGAACACTTAGTTTTCCCTGGCGCTTGGATGGCGGATGGCGTTTTGCATCCTTCGCCGTTCCCTTACCTCGGTCGTCAGGCTTTCTTATCGGACGGGCGCAATGGACCGGGAATAGGAATGGTGGAAGGAAGTCTAGGGGCGGGCCTTAAAAGGAAGCATCGACCATCTAGTCCGTACCCGGTAATGGTTCGGACGCGAACCTAAGCCTTCTGTCACTCCCGATCTCGACCGGGCATCCCCGTCCAGCAGCCCTGCCCGCACCGTCGACTTGCAGCGATGACCCTCGACAAGCGTCAGCCGGAAGGAAGCGAAGGAGCAAAAAGAGGAAACCCATCAAGGGCCGTGCGAAGAGCAGAGAAGCCAAGAGACGAAGGGAAAAACACACGATCGCCCGTCGCACCCCGCGTAGGCGAAAAGGAAGCTTGAAACGTTCGTTTCCGCACCGTGCCCGCGCCTGCGGCTGCGCAATCGACACCAGCAGTAGTGTGCGATCGAGCCGCCATAGTCTTCAATGCTATTCTAGAACACTTCGCAGGATCAGCGGTTCCCGCCCACGTCCCCGCACCAGGCTGGGTTACGTAACCCGAAGCGGAAACTTTGCTTGTCGGCGATCGGCGAAGCTAAATGCGACAACCCGTTCCCCACCGGTTGGGCAGAAACGGGGTTCCTCGTTCGAGACGAGGACGATCAAGTGACCGTCCGTCAGCGGCGTTACGGCGGCCGTGGTTGTGCCTTTTACCTTTGCACTGTACTGTTCGGAGGGTTCCGTCCCTAGCACATCTGCCCTATTTTTTTTTCCTTCGTGTTGTTTGAGATGGCTCACCGGCGCGTTTTGCGTGGGTGATCAGAGAATCGTAGGATGTTTGGCAGTCAGAGGTCGGGGCGTTGACGGACCCAAAAAGATGTGGGTACACTGGCCATGGCCGTGCGTCGGTGGCAATCGCCATCCTCAATGATACGGGCAGTGAGCCCACGGGCAGAAAGATTGAGTCTTGGTGTTGATCATGCTTTTTTTACCCAGTTGGCGGGGCAGATCTCAGACTGGATGAGCCTTGATCTGCAAAGGCCTAGCCCTTAACATCGCCTTGCAAGGGCCCCGAGAAGCATTCGGCCGGCCGACTGGCTTTGCGGATCGCGGTATGGTGATTTTTGTTGATGAGGGCTCGAGGCTTCAATTGCCCAACGGTGGTCGGAGTATTGGCTATTTTGCAAAGGTATCGTGGAACATAAGATGGTCGAGCCGCACGCAACAAAGCAAAAACACAGGAGGTTGGTCGTTTGCATAATGTCATTGCTCAATGCAGCCACAAGGCGTGTTGGCGTGTACATGATCGGTACGCATGGAGTCGGGAAAAGGTTGCAGCTGTGCCAGGCCTTCAACATGCAAATTCACCTTGTTGGAGACACGGGCTACCCCAGCTGCTCTCGACTGTCAAGGCGTCATGTGCTTGTCGGAACCAGTGAGCAGAACACCATCGGCTTCGGTACCCCAGGGAATATACGTGACGTACATGCAAAGTGTCACACAGCACCCGAGTACACTTGGGCACTTATGACGTTGGAGTGAGGCGAACAACAGCGGATGCGGAGTGATGAGAAAGTTGAGTGGGAGTCCAGATGTGAGGCGTTGTTGGGCGGGCTTGTGAGAAGTGGGCTGACCTGAGAGGGAAGAGTGAGATGTTGGCCGTACCGGACCAGGTAGGCTGCTAGAGCAGGGGCGACGAAAAGCACGAAGGGGAAGCGCAGGCCGAATACCAAGGAACAGGGGGGGATCGAGCAAGAGTAGGGCGTGATAGGAACAAGGCGTCAGCGAATGCAGTGGCGGTGATCGGGGATGGCAGCAGCCCCCGAGACTGGTAGCAGTGGTGTGCTAGGGACCAGGTCTGCGGGAAAGGAACTGGCTGGTCGGACGTGGTTCGGTGAGGGCTCATGCAAGATGGGGACGTACTCGGACAGAATGCTCAGGAGGGGGGTTGTATACAGGACTGTCTGCCTTGGACGAGGTAAGCTGGAGGGTGACCTTATCGGAAGAGATTTGCCCGAAGCAGGCTAGCCATACGTCAGAGATTCCAAATGTCGGTGCTACGCGATCGCGCACGAACTGGAGCTGCTGCTGCTGCGATAGATTGCGGGAGCAGCGGAGGGCCTTGGTATCATGTCACCGTGTCGGGAGGCGGTCCAGGGGCCTCGCTGCCTGCCAGACGCACCATTCCCAGAGACATGGCGCTTCCGCTCTCTGGCATGCGCGCGCGGGGTTGCCGGTCCACCGGGGCTGAGGCCGGCGCAACGCTCACAAACCGGGCGTCGCAGCCTTTGGGGCACGAGCTGTAGGCTCGCTCGTGCCTGAAGCGCCCAATGCGGCGGCAGCGCCCAGGGCGGCCACTGGCGGAGAAAGAGCAGTCGGAGGTTTTGCGCTGGGTGAGACAGACCGCCATGGCAGTGGCAGTGGCAGTTCCGCTTTCGGCAGCTTCCCAGATGGGACATGGATTCATGCAGTGCGGCGGCGCACGGGAGCAGGTGCCGGCGGGAGCGGTGATGGTGACGGTGTTCGCGGTGCGACGCTTCGAGACGGATTGTTTGCCAATGCTCCCACAAGGCTGCAGCGCCTTCCTATCAGACGCACGCGACGCCAGGCCGACGGCGCCGTCGACATCACATGGACTCAGCCAGGAAAGCCCGTCCTGGCCTCGCACCGCGTCCACAGCTCTTGCTACAGTGACCAGGACGCGCTCCGGGATACGAAGGCAGTGACGCGGACGGCGGCAGCGGAGGTGCGCTGAAACGGCGGAGAGGCCCCGAGCGCAGAATCTGGTGCTACGGAATGCGCCGGGGCGATGACAAGCATGATCTTCCCGCTGCAAAGCTGCTCTCCTGCGGCGGCACGTGAGGGCGCCGCGACGGCTGGGCGTGGGCTGATGGGAAATGCAGAAGAATCGCATGAATGCAGCCTCGATCGTTGGGCCTCAATTGCTTAAGAGAGGCGGCTCAATGGCCAGCGCGCTCGCCCTGTGTTTGCGCCCTTGCGGCAACATGTCAGCTCACCCCCGGCCGTCACCTCCGCAGCACGCAGCAACCGGATGCACGCAGCCAGCCCGCCGGGCGAGGTTACAGGTACAGCCACAGCTCGCCGCTGCCACTCGCAACCCTCCCCCCGACCCCGGCCTCCCTCTCCAAGCGCAGTTACACCGCAGCCACTCCAGCTACTAGGAACTCGAGCCCGCCATCCGACGACGCATTCTGCAACTCTTGCCGCCGCACCCTGTCCGCGCCGCTCTGGACCCGTCCGATTTCTGCAGCGCGCCACAACCCGCCCTCCCCATCGCGAGACCAGGAAAAGAACCCGTCGAAGCTTCACCGCGCAAAGCTCCGTCGCGCGACGGTGCCAGTGCTCGCCGCCATGATGTCACAAGGCCTCCGTGCGGAGCTGCGACGTCCTGAGCGCGGCCACCAAGGCCTTCTAGAAGGCCGCTAGAAGTCCTGTTGAATCTCCGGGCAGCAAGGACCAGCCATGCACAATCTTCCCGACGACGGTGGCTCGCTGGGCTGACGGCTTAGCACCCGTCCGGCGGGCGTTGAAGGCTAAAGGGACGTTGGACCGGCACGCCCAGCCTTGAAACGGGCCTGTGTTTACTCCAAAGGTATACGCAAATCTCGGAGCCGCCCCGGCCGTCTGCGCTCACTCGTCGAATGGGCGTTTTTAGCGTGCGCACCAGGGTGTCAGGCTGGAAGAGCTGGATGCAAAGTTGGACGGATGACATGCCCGCCAATCTCCCGCGACGCGCTGCTGAAGGAACACCCCGGAACCCGCCTCGTCGGTCCCCGGCCGCGCCGTCGATACTTGCCGCCGCCGCCAGCCGGCGTTGTGGTGCTGAGTCCGCGATGGCGTCGTCGTGAGGGTGGCCCGGCGTGCGGTGAAGAATGCCTAAGGCACTAGTTGCAGACGGTCGCGCGGCGAGGCTGGATTAAGGCCAGGAAAGCGGACGGGCCGCCCGCTGCTGCAGCGCGAATGTGTGACGGGAAGGGAGAGTCTGCTGGTCACACTGCCGGCGTGTGAGTGGGCGCCGGATATGGCGCGGGCATCGGCAGGCTGGGGCGTGCAGTCAGCGCCAGCGGCAGGCAAGTCGGCCGCGACGCCGCACGCTGCTGGAGAAAGAGGACAGGGCCGGGCAGGGCAGCGCGCAGCGGGCGGCAGCCTCGGGGCGACGAAGATGGGTCGGAGAGCTCTGTCGACGTCCTGCTCGCTCGACCGCGCAGCGGACACTGCGCAACATCCACAGCGTCCAGCATCTGCTGGGGGGCCAGAGCCCTCTGGCGTCTCGGCGAGCCGGGGTGATCGGGCGCTTGGATTCTCTGGTCAGGATGGCCCGAGGGCGGCGCACGGGGGGCCACTCAGTGCTGGGAGCGCTTTGGCGGTCCTGCACTGCTACCTGAAGCGAATGATCACTCTAGCTTTGAGGCATCGAATGACAGCGCCCGCGGCTTGTTTCGCGTGCATCCCAGTCGCGGACAGGCCTCCCCACCCCTCACGCTCGTGAGTCGCCATCCCGGCTGAATGAAAGCTTGGGCGCCGCGATAACCAGAGCGCAGATACATTACGGCTCCGCCAGCCCACGCCGTCCCCTCCCGCTTTTGCACACAGACACAACCATCATCGCAGTTGCTCACCCTGCTGGCCCGAGATCTTGCCCCGAGCACAGCCAAACGCCGCGCGTTTCCCCTCCAAATCTCAGCGTGCACACGATCCGCATCCGAGCGTGCGCTGCCCAGCCAGCCCGCCCGTCCGTCTTGCACCTTTTCCCGATCGGGCGCGCTTCACCGCTTCTCAGATCTGCAGTCACACCGACTGTACAAGTACTGCCCGCCCGCGCTCCACCCATGGCGCACCACCAGTCTATGGACTTCACCACCACCAACAACACATCACGACCATCTCACGACTCCAAGCCAGCCTCTAATTTCTTCGACGACAACGACTTCGCTAACGACTCACTGCTGGACAACCAAACCACGGTCATGTCCCCTACCACCAGTGCCGCCGGCATCTTCTCGCCGGAGGCCAACTTCTTCGACAGTGACTTTGCACCCGCATACCTGGACCGGAGTGCCAATGTATCAACAAACCCCTTCTTCCAGGGCTCCACCAACAACCCCTACATGCGCCACACCCAAGCACAACAGATGCCCGGCATCTACGAACAGCAACAACCCGTGTGGCCGCCCATGGCCGAAGAGGACTCCCGGACTCCCGCATCCAACATGTTCGGCCAGGACTACGACTCGAATTACCTCGCCGTCGGCTCGACCGAGCCTGCCGCCTACTCCGGCCTGCCCATGAACGTTCGGCCCGCTTCCGTGTTCCAGCCGACGCCATCCGGCAACCCGCCTTCGCCACACTCCAACAAAGAGTGGATGGCCATGGCAGCCCAGGAGATGGAGTCGCGCCCCATCAACAAGCGCATGCGCCCCAACACCCCTCCGGCCCGCTCCTTCTCCCCCTTCCCTCGCCGTGATGGTATCCGCAAGAAGAACGCCCGCTTCGAAATCCCGCCCGAGCGCAGCCTACTCAACATCGACCAGCTCATTGCTCAGTCCACCAACGAGGAAGAGATCAAGGAGCTCAAGCAGCAGAAGCGTCTCCTCCGCAACAGACAGGCCGCGTACGACTCTCCCTCCCGCATTTGGTCTTTTGGTTCTTGCAGCCGCCGTGCTTTGGTTTATTGATCCCTCTTGCTAACTTTTACTGCAGTCTCGATTCGCGGCAACGCAAGAAAAAGCACACCGAAGAGCTGGAAGAGGAGAAGAAGCTCTGGACCGAGCGTGTTGTGCAACTCGAGGACGACCTGCAGAGCATGAGGTTGCAGGTCGAAGCCGCGATGCATGAGAAGGAGCAGTGGCAGAGGCAGCAGCTTGAGGCCCAGCATGTCATTGACACCCTGCAGTGGGAGAAGGAAGAGATGGTGCGCACTCACACTCTCGAGACTGGCGAGCTTCGCAAGAAGGTCTCCATCCTCACCGAGAAGCTTGAGAGCCAGAGCAGTCCCACCATGTCTGCTGTGCCCAGCTCCACCTTCACTGACTTTGCCAACGACATGGACAACCTCAACATGGGTGGCAACGAGTGGGACAGCTACATCTACAACGACTTCTGCATGGAAGAGGCCAATGGCCAGCAGCAACAGCAGCAGCCGATGGAGACGTCGCTTGTCGTCAACCGCAGCAAGAAGGATGCCAGCGAGCCCGAGAAGCCGGCGGCTTCGGGTCTTCTCCTCATGCTTCTGCTGTGCGGTGCCTTCGTCGCCAGCAACTCTGGGTCGGCTCCCGCCATTCCTCGCATGCCCGAGGATGTCCGCGCCGCCTCGGCCTCCGTCCTCGACAGCATCTTCAAGGATGCCGGTGTCGAGCCGTCAGCGCAGTCTGCGCACAGCCTCATCGTCAACCGCGTCGAGGCCCTGGAGCCTGCCCCGTCCGGCACTGCCTGGCCCAAGCCCACGCTCTCGGGCGCCGAGTTCGCATCGATCTCTCACAACACCGGCAACCCGCAGTTTGACCACCTGCATGCCCAGTTGACGCAGCCTACCAAGGAACAAGAGGCTGAACAGGTCTTCTCCATTACGCCAGCACAGTACAACAGCCTTACGTCTGCCGACTTTGGGCGTCGCGACGAGGGCACCCCGCCCGCCACGCCCACCTCGCAGCACCGTCGTAACCTTGCCGAGTCGCTCGCAGCCATGCGTCAAGAACGCAAGGGCGAGACTGCGGCCGACGTGTACACCCGCAGCCTGCTGTGGGACAACATCCCCACCGATGTGGTCCGCGAGTTCAAGCGCATGGTCGAGGAGAGCAACCACCTTGCTGGCGGCAGCAGCCCTGGCAGCGTGAAGAGCGAGGCGGCCAACGTCTGAGACAAGCGCGCCCGCTGGTCATCTGTCCCGACGATCATTTAAACCACCAACAAGACCACACAATCCTCAGCCCGGCGTGTATTCGCTTCCAAGATTGTCTACCACCCGAACGATTTCCATGGATTTAGCCTGCTTGTTTCTCGGCCATGTCATCACACCATAGGCTTCAAAGCATCGAGGGCATCCTCAGTGTCCAACGCGGACTGCAGTCACGCCCGCGACGAAACGCCTCGTCCCCTATTGCGGGAATGAGCGCATGGCCACGCCGGCCGCACGTTGCTTGATGCGGCGAGGCTAGCGATCACGCACACGACCTCGCCGCGGGCTCAGGGTTGTTGTGGCCCCCCTTCAACATTTTCTTGCGTCTAACAACATTTCTGGTCTATTTGCTTTGTCTGACTGATTGATTGATCCTTTTTGTTTTTAGCAGAGCGTGGCGAGCGATCGTTTTCCTGTTTCCTTTTGCTAGGCATTTCTGCGGTCGCGTGTGTTTGGATTTCCTTGTTTCCTTTGTACACTCACGAACACATGGGTTTGGGCTATCAGGCAGAGGGCATAGCGTGGGATGGGCGGAATGCACGGGACATGTGACACGAACGGAAGGACGATGACGAGTGATGTTGATACGGCGGGCAATTTGGAGGCACTTTTCCACATCTGGCAGCAAATTTTCCTTGCTTTTCGCTTTTTGGTTCGGAGGACTGGTCGGATTGGGAACTGGCTTTCCATGTCGACACTTGATACAATGGCAAGACGGCGAATAGGCATCCTCACTTGTCCGAGCATTCGATTCGATTCTCTTGGCGCTGGCTCAGCGCGTCTATTTTGGGCATGGCTTGAAGGAGCGGGTTTTCTGTATCTAGTGCTACGGCGTGGATATCGGTTGGGGGCGCCTTGGACTCTTGCAAATTGGATCTCACGCCGGCTTCTCCTTTGCTTTGCTGGCAAGCAACCCCGCCATCACGTCGTCCTTTGCTCACGCACACGCGCACGCACGCACGCACTTGTCTCGCACATGGGAATAGACGGCGAGAAAAGGATCTGCCGGCTGCTGCAGGCGCACGGTGACGGGCACTCTGGTGGCCGAGTCGAGGGACCCTGATGGGCGGGCGCCTCCGCAATCGTGCAGGACCTGAGACATTCACCGCCATTATGACCACGACGGCGCGCGCAGCCACTGAGCAGCGCTTCACCCACCGCGGGCTGGCACGCGGCGAGGGCGACGGGCAGGCTAGGGCGGGTGCGGGAGGGGGGGGATGGGGGGGGATGGGGCCGCACCTGCCGCCTGCATCGCAAGCGCCGGCTGACGAGGGAGTTGCGCTGCCCATGCCCGTCGACGCCTGCCCTCTCTACCCTCTCGCTGCTGCCACGGCTGCGCGCTGCAGCCGCAATCACAGACAACTTCCCCACAGAGATGTACGTCGATGGTGTCACACACGCACTTGCCACCGCTAACCCTCTGCCACTGCCACAGTGGCCGCCGCCAGCTGACTGCCAGCCGGATCAAGCCGCCCCCAGCAACGCGCGCAGCCAACCAGCCCCGGACTGCGGGCCGTCCAGATAGGCAGATAGGACGCGCCGCACCGCCGCCGTACCGCCGCAGCCACTCCGGCCTGGCCAACGACGCGCGGGGCGCGCGGCTTTCGCGCGCAAGACAGCCACGACGGCGACTGAGCACCGGGCGCCCTAAAGAGCACACAGACGCGCTCAAGACGTCCTCACTGACCACTGCGCCCGCACAGTCTCTCCAAGCATGCAGCGTCGTCTGTTCTCGCCACCTGCTCCGCGAGCTATGGCGCCGCACACTGGCCACCGTATATCAACAAGCGCAGCACGCGTCTCCCTGCTGCCCGCACGCTCCCGACTCGTCTGGCCGGATAGCTATCCGGATAGCTAACCGGCGGCCGGAGCAACGGCTCCGAGCAGCCCAGCGCGCGCACGCTCCCACACACGGACGACGGCCGCCGTCACGATGCAGACGTGCAGCAGCAGCAACAGCCCGCTGGGAAAAGCACAGAGCCACACGAGGGCCACCACGAGGAGGCGCAGCAGCGCTGGAGCGCGACTCACTGACCATCCGCTAAACTCAACACCAAAGGCTCCCACAGAGGGGCCGTATGCGCCTGCAGCAGGATAGGCACACCAGCAACCAACCCTCAGACCACCGCGGATTGCCTCGGTCCGTCTAACGTCTCTCACTTACTGCTTTCTCTACCTGCGTCCGCGGCCGGCGCCGGATTGGAGTCTAAGCTTTCCCGTATTCCCACCCGCAGTGGTGTAGGTACATCAGCTACGCCGCCCTATTCGCGAAGGCGTTAGATGAAGGAGCACCGCCGGCGGGTCTGCCTATTCTCTGACCGGCGCCTCGCATCCTCGTTGGTGGCGCCCGCGCCCGTCCAGTAGGGCAATGGCGCCAGACGCGCGAGCGGAGCGGATTGGAGGAATTGCGTTCGTTGGATGGGGCGCGGGTCCTATGGGGCCTGCGTGCTTAGAGCCGCAATAGCAGTTAGAAGCTCCGGAGCGGCAGCACGCATCGAGGCAAAAAGGCTGCGTGCGAGTAAGTGCGGAGCAGGCAGCCAGCGACAGACAGCGACGGCACATGAACTGCGGACGATCGAACCCCCACCTTGCGCAGCTTACTCGGCCTCATTCCTCAGGCTCGCATGAAAAGCTCAAGCCTCTCGGAACAAGACGAGCATGGCCGGCGTCAAGCACAAGCCTCAGTATGGCTGGAGGCAGAGGCGCCAGTGAGCACAGCCTGCTGAGCCAGGCTGCCGATACAGCGGGACCAGAGCGCACCAGACACAGCCAGAACCCACGAGACTGTGCGCAGCGTCTGGTGGTTGGCCCTTCCCGCGCGTCTGGCTGTGCGCGCGCAACAGCCGCAATAGCCCTCAACCATCGGCCCACCAAACTGACTCTGTCAACCCCACAGTTTTCGCCTGCCCGCCAGCCACCTGAATTTTTCAGAGCCTCTCGCTGCGTCCCCACCGGCCATGAGCTGCTGCGAACAGGCCACCAGTCGCCGTTCTGAAGATAGCACGCGCCTCATCGCAAACAACCAAGATCGGCCTGACTTGGCGGGCCTATGCACCTGCAGGAAACGTACGTGAAGAAAGATCTACGAACGCCGAGTGCGACAAACAAACAGCCCGCTTTTCCCGCTCCTGCAAGAGAGACTTGAGCCGCAAGTGGGAACCGGCCGTACAGGCCCCATCGTAGATTGTCGACAGCACGACTAAGATCCGGAGCGATAGGGCAGAAAGGATCAGACGCGGAGCTTGGAGACCCGCGAGGTGTTCGTTTGCGTGTCAGTCAACTGCCTCTGTTCCCACTTTCCTGCTCCCCCCTTTCGTGCTGCGAGCCACCAACACTCCACACTTTGCGCAATGTGGATGTTTGTGATGTGAGATGTCGTTATCTGACGATCTCGTTGCTGCTCTTGGCGAGCCGTGTCCGTCTCGCTTACTCGCAAAGCTCCCCACCGCCGGCACCGCCGTGATGGTGACACAAGCGGGGTCCGTGAAAACTTTGGAGATGAAAGGACAGAGTGCCGACATTCGTCATCATCACTCATCATCGACTGGTCGTCGTCATCGTCGCCCATCACCAAGGTAGGGACCAAACACGCCATCCCCTCACGTACATCCTCCTCATCATCTACCGTCCCCGTTTCCCCCTTCGGAATGCCGAACTCGTCCGAACACGATGCCCACATCGAACCCTGCACCCGGGCGGAAACGAAAGAAAAAGTGAATAAATAATCAGATAGTAAGATTTTGTGGACCCTCGACTTTGCCCTGCCTTTCCCCCCTCTCCCAACCGATCTCTTCTCTCTTCCCTCTCCGCTTCCCCCTCGGCTTTCCTCGTTCTGGGCGTTGCCTGTTCCGTTTCCTTCCCTTTTCGGTTTCCCGCCCCTTTCCGGCATGCCGAAGTATGTCAAGTAAGCCGGCTGCGTCTTCGGTTCATCGTCCTATCGTACGCTTTCATATGCGCGTAAGCATACATGGGCATCGCAGCGGAAACGGGGCAATGAAACATCCCAGCCACGGCCGTTTCACGGTTCGTTGCCGCTGTCCTAAGAAATCTCAACGGCATATGCGGCAAGGGACGACGCCGGGGACGAGGGAATCGGAAGTGACCCGAAGATTGCAATCGGCATGCTGCTGCTGTTTTCCCACGTGAAGGCAAAACCATATGCAGAAGTATTGCTCGGTAAGCACGGAAGGAAGATAGTGTCCATCATGCACGTGGGGACAAGGGAACAACCAATGATCAGACAGCAGTGCTGAAGTGACCTTTCTTTGTCACATGGCATCTAGTGTTTGAGTTTTGACTCGGAGAGCTGGGAAGCGGAGCGCAACTACTCAGTAAGCACTAACCAACCAACACTCGAATCAATTTTGGTACCGTCGCTTGTTCCCCTTCCTCGCTTTGTTTGACCTTAGTCCTGCTGAGCCACACGGGTGCCGCGCGTGTTCATCTTCTGCCTAGCCCCTCCCTTTGGCCGTCTGTCTCGCTGGATGAATCGTTAGCAAAGGATTGAATGGCTGATTGGTTGAATCGATGTGCATGACCATGACTACTGAACGACTCGGCATGTTGGAACAGTGGTAGCATGACCCGCACGCAGTCTGACTGGTCAACGCTTTATTTTAAGTTCAGCAGATTTTTCGACAACGCAGTTATCACAGGGTCTTGATTAATACCAACCTCATGATAGCTACATGGGATCATTCCCCTTGCCACTGCATTGGCCCTTCCCCCTTCTGGCGTGAAGCTGAGCGGATTGCGGGTCAAGTGTACGTACCGCAGAGCAAAGAACGGGAAGGGACGGAAGAGGCGGCGACCCAGCGCGTCGCCGATAGTCTTTCTCTCGGCCCAGTGCCAGGCCACCAAGCAGTGAAGATTCTCATTCGTCAGTAGCCAAAGTCAACGGTCCGGGAGACAGCAAGAACGAGGGAGAAGGACCAAGGTAAAGCTGATTCGTCGCAAGACATTCAACATGAAGGGAGCAAATCATAGAACTTCCGATGAGCCAGTTTTGCTTCAATTAAGCTAAGATAGAACCTTTCCCTGATTATGTTTTTCCATATCCCCCCTTGAGTCCTTTGCCCCTTTCCTATGCCCATCCCACCATTCCTTATTTCCTTCCTCGAAACAAAGGGAAAGTGACCCAGCCAGTAAGAGTATCCAAAAGGAGAACAGAACAGAGATGAACAACAAAGCAGGAGCGACTGAAAGAAAGACTGTGTGATGACAGCACATACTGCTGTCGAACAAGGCTAAAGGGGTAGTAAAAGAAGAGAAAGCAATGAAAACGGATATGTCCCAACGACAACATCCCGCCAGCCTACCTGCTTCCAGGCCCGGCATGTCTGCCGGCGGCCGGCCGGGCGCCCGTTGCCATCTTTCGGCCGCCTCGCTCATCATATCCCGCGGCGGGACGGATTGAAAGGAAAACCGGAATGAAGAGCGTTATGGGAAGAAGGCCGCGTAGACAGTAAGAAGTACCATGGGCAACCCATTGCCCGTCCGCCTTCTGTTCCCATTTACCCGTCCTGACAGTCCAGTCTTTCCATTTGGCCAACAGCAAAGGCTGGTAGATGGAAAAGGGAAGAGGCCCGAAAGGACCAAAGGAAAAAAAAAAGGAAAAAGCCAACGCCATCTCTTTCTCTCGCTTTCTCCGTGTGCCAACGGAGCTAATGACCAGCCACTGCCCACCTGCCGTCCCGTGTGTGTGCGTAAGAGCTGCGCCTCTTCTCACACTACCCAGCCACTACTTCTTCTAGGCTGCGGCGAAGCAAGCCATTGTCATCATCATTATCATGTCTTGGGGTTGTACTTGTCCTTCCAGATCCTGTGAGCCGGCAAAAGTCAAAATGTCAGCAGATCCGTAATCCCACAACACACTTGAAGCAATGAGATGGCGAAACAAGAAAAGAGACCAGCTGCCGCGATGCACCTCCTGTCTGCCCCGCCTCTTTCTCACTCATGCCGAATTATTAGCACGACCATCCACGTCCATAGTTCCATGTCGATTGCCAACACGTCGTTATGCAACGCGTGCACGAGACCAGATCGAGGAATGTAATGCGAACGGGATGGAGTGAGAAAACCCAGGTCCGCATAAGCAATACATTGCTCGCTCCCGGAAGGACGGGAGACGGCATGTACTGTCAGATCGGCCAGGGGGAGCGAAAGCAGCGAGCGGGTTGGATCGATAAGCAGAAAACAAGGGTAATGGAACGAGAGGAAGGAGAATCGGAAAAGGAAAGACACAACGACGAAGGACAAGGGAAAGAGAGGGGATGCCCGGGGCTGCCCTCATGCCGTTTCCTTGCGGTTCCGCGAAGTGCTCCGGTTGCTTGCTCCTGCCTCTGTGCCGTGCGCGGGCACCTGCCGTCTGGGACGCATTTTTCTCTCTCGGCCCCGGCGGTTCCCCGCTGCTGGCGCCCATCTGGGATCGGAATCGCGAGAGCGTACGCAAGATGGACCGCCAGACCAGCACCACCGGCGGCGCACCCGGTCGACAGGCTCAACGAACCTGCCCGTCATCGCGCGATCCAGGCTGGTGGTGGAAGGCAGGCCGGGGTGGTGTGGGTGGTATGGTGGGCGCAAGCGAACGGCCAGCCGGGCGCGCACCACTGCTGCACTGCCACGTGTATGCGCGGCAGAGGAGAGTCTTGGTTTTGGGTGCTGGAGCTGCAGGGTAGGGCGCATGCGGACGGCAGTTGGGGCATGGCTTGGGAGGGGTCGGCTGGGACAGGACTAGGGGGGTGGGGGCCGAGCCGTGCCTCTTCTCCGGCGGCGCTAAGCGAGAGCGTCGAAGAGGCTGATGACTTGTTGTCGGAGCTGTGTACGCGCCTCCAGCCCACAGCCAGTGCTTGCCAGCACCCCCCCGGGCCTTGACACGCGCTAGCCCGCTTTCCGCCGCGGCAGCCGTCCCGTTCGGCAGTGCCCGTGACGAAGCCACAGCTGGCTCCACGGCTGTGTGTTGTTGAGCGTCCTGCCGCAGCCGTCACCATCACCATCACCGCCGCCCTCGCCGCCGCCTCGCCAGCCGCGGGACGAACGCGGCCAGGGTCCGCCAGGTGGATGCCGATGACGCAGTGCGATCATTTGCGGGCTGGCGTGGAACCCGCTTCCCGCGAAGCCGTCATCTGCCGGTAACGTGACGAGCAATATCGCCTCTCTCGCCGCGCGTGCCAGCCTATCCTCTGCAAGGCCAAGGGCAGCCCTCGGCGCACACGCGCAGGGCCCGGACATGAAACCAGTGTTGTAGGGGAAACGGGAAAGCATGCTTACCAGGTGTTGCCAATCGTCTTGTTTCCCTTCTCTTCCGCCAATCGAAGGAACTGTGCGGCTTTGTACTGCAATGCGTGTGAACCAGATTAGCCCCTGCCTGTCGCTGCCCAACAAGTGAGGCTGTCGGCGAGATGTGCCGGCGCATGATGCGCAAGATGTGGCTTGCGCAGGACATATTTTCTTTTTCTTTCCTCTTTGCCCGCCTGATTGCCCGGAAAGGCTCGACGGGTGACTCACCTTGTCCTTCTTGCCCCCAAAGCCTTCGACATAGCACCATGCCGCCTCGTTCATTGCGTCAGTGTCGCCCAGGTTGGCCGCCGTCTCGTAGTATTGTCTGGCAGCCGACGCATCCTTCTTGACGCCCCAGCCGTGCCGGAAACTATTGGCAAGCTCAAACATGGCCAGCACGAGCTCGCCCTTGGCCGCACCGCCCTTCTTCATGCCCGCCTGCAACGCTAGAGCCTCGATCTCCGCGCTGTTCGATGCTGCATACGAGAGATACGTGACTGCCAGCTCAGGATTTGGCGGACATCCCCAGCCGTGCCTGCCTCGCATGAATCATTATCAGCACGCCGCCCGCAGATGTCACAGCTTCCGCATGATGGAGGGGGGAGGGGGGAAGCTGAGGTGTGACTGACCTCAGGGCGAGCCCGTATAGCACCTGGCTCAACGCATTGTTGGTTCCGTTTGGATCTGCCAGCCGCCCAAAAATCTCCGTCGACCGCTCCAGGTCTGACAGCGCAGCCCCCCAAAGTCAGCATCAGGCCCGTCCTCGTATGACCGCGTGAAACTCACCGCCAGCCTCGTGAAGCCGGATGGCTTCCTGTATGTTTGCCTGCACGCGCCAGCCTTAGCATACAATGGCCCAGCTGCTCTCCGTGAAGCAGGGGGAAGCGGGCAAAAGTGACAACATACGTCTTTCCCCGGGTCGATGCCGGCCGGGCTCGGGGCCCTGCGTGGCTGCGCGTCCAGCCCTCCATCTCCCAAGCTCCCCGACTTGCTGATAAGCGTACCCTTGGCCAGTATGGTCGCCCTCTTCTCCCACTGCGCCTCGGCGTCGGCGCTGCGCGCAACGCTCTCGTCGACCGCGGGCAGGTCCGAGGGCAGGCTGACGAGGCTCGAGGCCGAGCGCGAGCGGCCGCCGAGGTGCAGGCGTTCCGAGAGGCGCTTGTTCTCGCCGCGGGGCGAGGAGCCGGCGCTGGACAAGGTACGAAAGATGCTCCGCCGGGTCTCGGGCGTCGACTTGGCGCTGGGCGAGATGTCGTTGGGGGAGAGGAAGGCGCCGTGGTGGTTGGTGGGCGTCCTGGGCGGCGGCTGCTCGCCGGGGAAGCTCGGCGGGGCGATGACTTCTTGGGTGCTCGTGGTGGTGCGCATGAAGGTGAACTCAGGGGGCGGCGCGCGTGCTGCTGCATCGTCGGCGCTGGCACGCGGCGGCAGCGGCTGCGCGGCGGCAGCCTCGTCCCCAATCCTGTCCTTCTTCTTCAGCAGGTCCTTGAGGGTCATGGTGTTGCTGTTGGCGGGCGGGCCGCTCTCGGCGGATGCGCGGGGGTTTCTAAATTAGACCGGGCTGGCGAAAGGAGCGGGTTTGGAATAAAACGGCGTGCTCATCTGACGCGGCGATTGACCTTGTAGCGCTTGCGGGTCTGAGAAGGGAGCAGCGGATGCATGGAGCTGGGCATGAGGCTTAATGTACAGGCGCGCAGGAAGCTGTGGTCAGCGGGAGGGGCTGAGCTGCGTACGGGCGGTGGTGCCTACTGAATCGCCAGCCCCAGTCTGTCCGGCTTGGCTAATTAAATGCGCCAGGCACAAAGCGCTCGCTGATCGGCCCAACGCGGCCACGAGCACGCGAGCCTCGTCCGCCAGCATATACTGAGCTGCGAACAAGGGCGGGAGATCGACCTTCCCCGCATGCGAAGCACAGTAGTGATCGGCCAGCCGGCGTCGTGCGGAGATCAAGTTTCCCTTCTGGACGCGGATGGCACTCGCGTAGTGCGATTCAGTTAAGCTCAGGTGGCATAGACTCCATGGCGGAGGCGGCTTGACACCGCCCGTCCCGCAAATTTAGCGTGGAGAAGGTTAATTTTCTCGAGACCGTTTTCATTTCTTCTCTGCCCGAGCTACTATACACTCTTCGTCCGTAATCCATCGACGGGTATCACGCCTCTGCGGCCGCGAATCCAATGACTCCAAGCAATGCTGCGCAGCGGCCTACACTGAGCACGCCGCGGCCGGAATGAAGGTTCCACCGAATGGGAAGTCGGTGGCCCTGGAAATAGCACTACAACAAGTGGGAATCTCTCCTCTTTCTCCATGCGGGTGCAAAAGGGAGGCTGCAATCGCCATTCACCTGTTGTCGTGGGCACTTACTCTGGCTGATCAGAAGCCCACAAAGTCCTGCTGCCGCGACAGCTCCTGACCGTTGTCACCCGAGCCTTGCATGACAATGTCTTCCTCAATCCCGTCGTCCGAATCGACGTCGTCGCTGTCGATCTCGTCGTACTCATCGTCACTTGACAAATCCGGGGACCCCAGCTCGGCACTGGCCGTTTGCGCCGCGGCTGCCTTGCGGATCTGGCCAGCCCGGTCAACGTGAGGGAGCCGGCACTTCGGGTTGCGGCAAACTGCATGGTTAGCATAGTCAGGACACTCAAACACATGGCGCTCAGCGCAGTCAGATCCCTTCTCGCAGTAGCCAAGCGTCCCAAAAGCACGGCACACAGACGCAGTCGGGTTAACTCTGATGTGCGCGTAATGGCAATCGTCGTTCGTGCAGTTGCCGCGCATGAAATGCACGCATGCAGGGACACGATTGGGCGTGGGGTCGTGCGACAGGTCGCAACCGTCGCCAAGCGCGCAGTTGCCTCTCAGCAAATAGTCTTTGCAGATGGCAACCTTGTGCGGGTCATGCAGATAGCGACATAGCGGCCCCTTGGCGCACGTTCCTGCTCTTCGCGTTAGTGGGGTATACGAACCGGACGGCGAGGCGCAGGCCCTCGCGTTTATCCTTTGAGTGGGAGGGAAAGGGCCAACCGGTGGTAGTGAACCTTGGGCAAGGCTCATTGATCTTCTTGATAGGTTTGTTCCTGCGGCGACGTTAGTCCGCTGGTGGCTGCACTCCTTATCCAGACGTACTGCTTGTTCTTGATGAGTCCAGAACGGTAGAGGTTTCCGTTCTTGCTTCTCAAGAACGTCACACCACCAATCTTAGCCTGCTTCGGAGTTGCGCGTGCCGTGTTGGGATCGTCTATCGCATTTTTAGAACGTCCATTTACCATCTCAGCGGCCATGTCCGTCGACGTACTAGAGATCCTGACGAGCTTGCTGCCGCCGTCGGTGACGCGGAAGCGGATGTTGTCAACTTCGATTTCGTAGTTCTGTGTGGTCGTGGCAGCGTGGCTTCCAATCGGGGCATGTCCAGGCTCCTGCTTGATCTGAAAGTGTTTGCTGAGCCTGGCCTTTTCCTTCAGATTGCGTTGCTGGCGGCGCTGCTCAGCGCTCTGCTCTATATCTTTGGCCCGCTGCTGGGCCACCTGATCGTAGATAGCGGGGTTGATCAGCTGCATATGCCTATCACGCTTGACGACCCATCCAGATGGCTCATTGGTGAGCGGCGAAGGGGTGCCGGCCGCAGTGGTTCCGTTGGTTGGAGAAGTGACATCGGCCGACGAAGCGCTACTGGCTCGGTTGTTGTTCAAGACCAGAGTGCGGTTGAACACCTTGCCACCACGGCCACGCGGAGCGCCGTATGGGGTGCCACGGTAGGGCGCCCAACCGCCACGTCCGCGACCGCGACCTTGTCCGGTATCAGCGATGCTATCCTCATGGTGGCGAGCTGTTCGTTTCGCAGGGTTACCATAATGGGTGGGAGGCTGGTAGTCATCGTTCTGCTGTTGTTGCTGCTGCTTGTGGACGTTGATCCTTCCTGCGGCGGACACGTTTGTCAGGGCGGGCGGCGACAGTGTTTGGTAGTCTGCGGCTTACCGGCCAGAGCCGCGATCTTTGCTTGCAATTCGCTGTCTTCGGACATGTTGAGCGTTTCGACTGTGAGTGCGGAAGCACGGGTGAGTAGAAGCGAACAGCAAGGGCTCGATGAGCTGTGCGCGCAATGTTGCAGGTGGCTGTGCGACAAGATGGAAGATGAGGGAAGGCGGGAGTTTGAGGCGCGCACGAAGTGAGGTCGACGCTACACGTGATTGTCTCAGCCCTACGACATGACTCGCAGCGAATGCACCGAAGCTTTTCCACTTTAAGCTTCTGCTTCATTCATGCAGCGGGTACCGAACCGGTCTGAGCTTGTTCGTGATTTTGATCCCCGCTGACCCCTTTGTATACCGACTGAGATGCCAAAAATTGAGATCTTCATTGCATCTCAACGGTCGGGCTTCGTTCGACCATTATCAACTTGGCAGAAATTCAGGAGTGAACGGTGGCAAGCGACCGGTGGAAATCTTCATATTGCTTCGTCCATGAGGCGAATCTAACAAGTCTCCAGCACTTTGGACATAAGTCCACCAAGAGGCCCGAAGTCGGAGCCTTCCGCCGTGAAGATTCTCTTTGGTATCTCATACTCCACAACCGGAGCCTTCTTTATCTCCTTGCCAAATTCTGCTTCAATCAACTATGGATTTTTGTTAGTGTCTGCTGTACACTCAGGAGTGCTGTGTTGCGTGAGACTTACCCCATTGTATGAGTGATCCAGGAAATCCTCCAGATTGTAAGATCGTTTAGTAAACTGCTCAGAGATGATTTTGGCAAGAGTGGCGACGTTGGGATGGTAGTGGGACTGCAACGTCTCGAGTTCCCAGAGACTGCTCTCGATAGCGTCGGTCTCCATCGGATCGGGTTCCTCCATTCTGAATGGATCATCCATACCCTCCTCCTCAAGCTTCTGCCGCACTTCGGGATCCCTCGTCACTCTGTGGATCATGAAAGTACATGCAGGGTGCTTCATCAGCATATTGTACACCCAAGGAATGACAACAACGATGCCCGCCGGCGGTGCATGAAGTGCCAGCCGCGAGAGTCGCTTGATAAAGCTGGCTACTAGCGACGCCGGCAAGTGAGTGGACGACATGAACTCATCCAAGAGGCGGAAGAACCGTGATCTGTGCTTCGAGTGCAGGATTCCCTCATCCAGGAGGGAGTAGAGTTTGGTGAAGAACGAGGGGTAATCCAGGTTCTTTTCCCGCATCAGATAGAAGACACCGGAGAGCGCTAGCAGCGAGGTACCGCCGCCCACGTTATACGAGTCAGTGAGGAAGTCCATGAGCATCTCGACCTTGGAGAACCACGGTGTGACCTTATAAGTCATGATGTTCAAAACAGTCTTCCTCTGCTCCTTGTCCAGACCTGCTCGGAACAGAGCAAGCCAAGCATCCTGGCCTTGTCTCTTGTGCGCGGACAGCGAATAGAGCTGGTGCTTTTGGTGATCGGGCTCCGGGCCGTAGAAATCCTCAAGCTCATCCTTGGATTCCGGAACACCTTCCAGGCTAGAAAGAACCGACAAACTGCTGGCGACAGTCTGTTCCTGCTCGGTGGGGGAAGGCGAGTTCTTCAGGCATGACCTACCGAAGTCAGCAACATACTTCACAAGTCGATATGGAGGCAGCGTACGCAATCGCAATCAGGGCGTAAAACCTGACATCATCATGCTCCTCAATGAACTTCTCCACGAACTCCTCGCGTGCGTGCTCGGCAGTAGCCGAAGCGAGCAAGGTGTACACCAACTGGTAGAACACGCCATTTCTCCATGCATCGTCTCCGGATCCCTTCTGAGCTGAAGTTTCCTCCTTGACCAGGCGCATAGCAAGAGTGAGCGCAGTGCTCTGCGAGACAGGCTCCCCACTCTTCAGCAGCTGCAGGAGCACATCCACATATTCCTTGTACCTCTCTTTCAACCACTGGATGATCATAATCTCGGAATCTGGCAGGCCCTTGCTTTTCTTCATGCTCCCGGCGACCAGCAGCCGGCAGAAAACGCGACAAAGCGCAACCATGGCGAGGGTCGCGGACTCCTCCGTACTGTTGTCTTTTGCCAGCTTAATCAACTCAACAACATTGTTGTAGTGGCGGCGCGACTCGGTGATTTGGCTTTCCAGCAGCAGGATTCGAGCTTGTTCGTCGTCGCCATCGGTGGGTGCGGATTTGGAGGAAGCTTTGGGTTTCGAGCGTTTCTCGGCGGCGCCCTTTTCGGCGATCCGCTTTCTCTTGTGGCCAGCGACTACTCCGGGGGCCATCATGGGCGTTTCGAGGGGTGCAATGCGCGTGGGTGGGTAGGCTGTCGCGTTGCTTGCGCATCGAAAAAGTTACGAGGGACGGACGCCGATGGTCACGGTCCGTGCGCATCGGCGCCGATGCCAAGCCGTCCTCAGGTTCTTGCAACTCGACTTCCGAGCTCCTCACCAAACGTCAAGCCGTCGAATACCTCTCCGCTCCCATCCGCAACAATGGCTTCGCGTCTCGCAAGAAGCGCCGTCGGTATGCCACAACCCAGCCCGAGAGCGACCGGAGCGATTGGCGCCCCAACTGACCGCGTACAGGCGCCGCCCGCCTCCGCCCAACCGTCCCCGTTCGCGCCGTTCCCGCCGTCTTCGCCCAGGCCCGCGCTGCCTCCAATGTCCCGACCGAGGAGCCCAAGAAGAAGGCGCAGTCCATCATTGACTCGCTGCCCGGCAACAGCCTCGTGTCCAAGGCCGCCATCCTCTCCACCGGCGCTGGTCTGTCTGCCGCCGCCATCAGCAACGAGCTCTATGTCATCAACGAGGAGTCTATCGTCATGCTGTCCCTCCTGACCGTCTTCTTCGCCGTTGGCAAGTACGGCGGCCCCATGTACAGGGAGTGGGCCGAGGCCCAGAACAACAAGATCAAGGGCATCTTGAACTCGGCGCGCCAGGAGCACACCCAGGCCGTCCAGAATCGCATTGAGAGCGTCAAGGACCTGAGCGGCGTCATTGACACCACGAAGGCGCTCTTCGAGGTTTCGAAGGTATGATCCCGAATGCAGCCGTGCCGTTGGGCGCGCATTGCGCCTTATTTTTGGGATATCCGCTGGGCCGAGGAAGCCTGACAGTGGTTGCAGGAAACCGCCAAGCTCGAGGCCCAGGCCTATGAGCTCGAGCAGAAGACTGCCCTCGCTCACGAGGCCAAGACCGTCCTGGACTCCTGGGTCCGTTACGAGGGCCAGGTCAAGCAGAGGCAGCAGAAGGAGCTCGCCGAGAGCATCATTGCCAAGATCGAGAAGGAGCTTGAGAACCCCAAGACCCTCAAGCAGATCCTGGACCAGAGCGTCGCCGACGTTGAGAGTGAGTTTCCGCCAAACGAGGCAAACCCCCGCAATCGTGCTAATGACGTGCAGGGATCGTTGCCCAGAAGGCTTAGAAAAAGAAACCAGCACTCGACTGGCCATCTAACAATTCTCCGCCTGTTACATAGATCCTCGTGCAATACTAGTCATCGAGCTCCGAGATATCCATCGTGACTATTTCAAATTATCTAGCAATCCGATCGTCTACTGAAAGGTGACGCAAACTGATCAACGCCGTGCTGATGAGAAAACCCCAGGATTCGTGGCAGCGCGCCGCCTTTCTTCCCTAACTTTCAACGTCCAAGCGTTGTAGCGGAAGATACCAAACGCCGTGTGGAAATCCAAATGCCGATGATGCATCGCCTACTCTCGTGGGCACCGCCCGTTTCGATACTGCCAGAGACGACTGAAGTCCTTGACCTTTGGGTACTTCGGCAAACGTCGCGAACTACTTGCCAACGAATGGGTCGAAGCGACAGGAAGGACGGGACTGTTGAAGTCGTTAACAATAGCTTTGTCCGAGTCATCTGAGTCGGAGTCTGAATCGGAGCCACTCAGGAGATCGCACAAGCTATCTTCCAGCCCCTCCCTGTCAACGTCGAAATCGTCGTGGTCAAGATCAACCTCACTGTCCATGAAGTCGTTCTTGTCAAGCACTCGGTTATCCGAGCCCAGCGGGAACATGTAGTTCAGGTAGTGCTGGTTGAGCAGGTGGCCGGTGCCCTTGCGCTGGAAAAGACGCCCCATGAAGCGGTTCGGCTCGTGAATGAAATGCAGCACGCCCCACCTGGCAACCATGTCCTCGTCGTTGACATAGTGCTCGATGTAGCGGATAGCCTTCTTTCGTCTGCGACCCTCGCCATCCTCGTCGTCACGTGGGTGAGAGGAAGACTTGGCGGGGTTGTTGAAGTGATTGGCGGCGTTGCCAAAGGTGTAAACCTCTAGCTTTTGCAAGATGTCCTCGGACAGCTCGGCGAGCAGCCAGTCGATCATCAGGCTGCCCTGGAGGGCGCCCTGGCTGTGCAGGATGAGGACGACTTTCTTGCGGTTGGCGTCCATGAGGGCGTCCTTGACGAGCTTGTAGGCATCGCGGATGTCCTGGGTGGAGTAGTTGAGGTTGCGCTCGATCATGCACTGGACCAGGTCGAAGATCAGGCCGTTCGTCTTGTTGTGGATTCCGGTTATAGGCCGCCCGAAGATCCTGGCAAGCCTGTCCAGGTTCGCTTGCAGCCAGTACCTCCTGAAGGTGGGAAGAGATGCCTGTTAGCAACACGTGACGTATATGGGCAGATTCGCCGGGAAAGGGGCTATTTCACTCACCCGACGGCAACGCCGTTGATGAAGATCCAGAGCTCGTCTGGGTGCTCGTGCTCGGAGGCGATGTCGCGGCGGGAATGCACCTCGTGCTTCCTCCCGTTTACAATCATCCAGATTGGGACGCAGAGGGCGATGGCGGCGGCGGCGTAGATGAGGAACCAGGCCAGCGGCAGGATGAGGCAGAAGGGCAGAGACAAGATGAAAAGGACCTGGTAGACGATGAGGGTGATTTGCCAGCTGAGCTGGATGCCGTTGCCCAGGTCGGGGTAGATCTCGTCGCCGCGCCGCTTGCCCCAGGGGAAGAAGATGGCGGGCAGCAGGTAGGAGACACGGAAGAACAGCTTGAGGTCGCTCCAGATGAGCTGGGCGGGATTCGACGTGTACGGCAGCGGGCTGGGACCTGCAGCGCCGCGAGGGCTGCCGATTCGCGAGGGCAGGAGCTTGACTGTCTCGGCGCGCAGCATCTTCAGCCTCGACGGGGAGAAGCCGTTGGTTTTCTTCTTGCTGGGCGAAGGGCAATCGCCCTTGTCTCGGGTCCAGAGCATTTCTTTTTTGTTCTTTGGGAATCAGGGCCGAGGAAGAGAAGAGAGGAGTCGGGCCAGCGACGGGGCTAGAAATAGGAGGCTGGGTCGTGTTCTCAGTGTTGCGGTTTGATAGACGATAAGACGGTTATTAGGCCTGAGCTGCGTGTTTCGCCACTGCTGCGTGCAAGACGGGGAAAGAAGCACGCGCGCGTTTATACGGCGCTGCGCGTGCTCAACGAGAGTTGCACAAGATTCACAGCCTCAGGCGGACGCAACATCAGCCCTAAGCAGGCCGGGGAGACCGGCGCGTAGGCCGCCGCGTGTGATTATTGATGTCAGCGGACGGGCTTTGGAGCGGTGATCAGCGGCAGCCGTGTGTTTAGCGGGGCCCTAGCAGCCCACCTCCATCTGTCCTTTTTCGGCCGCCGGTGGTGGCTTCGGCGCATGATGCCTGCCCTCCACACTGTGTTCTGACGGGGGCCGCGGGCGATGTGCCCAAAAATGCACTGGTGCTTGGGCCCTTGCCTTGCAGGCGGGCCCTTGTCACGGCCGTCGCTTCCGCTCATCTCCCGCTCAGCTAGCCCCTCTCAGCTTCACTATTCCCCTCTTGATTGGCTGTTGATGCACATGTGAGCGGCGGAGCAACTCGAAGCTGCGGCGACGAGGCTGAGCGGAACGTTTGCATCTTTAGACATAGGCCTTGCGAGGAGGCTTACGCTGCGCTGACAGTGCGTGAAGCGCCGGCTGGTGCAACCATGGCGGATATAATCAGCCCATTGCATATTGCCACTGCGTCTGCCTTCAAGGCATCCGCGGCGCCGCTATGCCAGGGTGGTGTAAGCATTCCATATGTAGCTTCGGCATGCGTGAAGAATGCCCCAATTTGGACCCCAACAGCCAGCTGAAGATCCGTCGCCATCCAGCCACACGCGCCGCTGCCTTTCCAATTTACAGCTTGGACTTCGTGCTGGACTCGAACATCCCCTCCATCAGAGCCTTCCACACCAAAACACTTTCTTCGTCTATGGCGTTGCCATCATACGAGACGCTGAACTTCAGTCCCTCCTCTGAACCCCAGCATCCACACAAAAACTCGAAGTCTCGGGCACGCACACCAGTTCGGTCAAAGGTGTAGAGGTCCGCAGCAAGCCCGTTCTTCCGAACCGTGTCTTCGTCGAGGCTGTATTTTCCCCGGGCGAGGAAGTTCTTTATAGACCCGATCGAACTGACACCACACGTTGCCGGCCTCCACTTGAAGTTGGCTGGGTAGGCGCCTTGGGGATTGACTCCGGTCTTCAGATGCTCCGGCCTCATTGCGTCGGCCCTTTCGACAGCCAGAAGGTAGCTCGACGCAATAATGCGGGCTGGATCGGTAGGGTCAAAGCTCCCCTTCATCTTCTCGCCCCGAATCCGCTTCTGGTACAGACCCAGTTGCCTGTGCGCCTGACGGACCAGGAGTTTGAACCTTCCCTCGGCAGGCAAGTCTGACGGCAGGAATGGTAACCATATGCCGTCGCTGAAGGTGAGCATGACTGAATCCGCGGGGCCCGTGTAACCAAAGAACGGGCGAGGGTTGATTGGGAAAGAGCCGACGTACGGCAGGCGTTCTGACAGCAGTGTGTGCGGGTCTCTAGCTTCTTCGATTTCCATCATAGCCATGCCCACAAGAGCGAAGCAGGCGGCACCCACGCTAGCACCGACTGATTTCGAGAGTCGCTCGATACGAGCAGTAGCTTCCCTCGAGAGCTCGGCTTTGACGTTGAAGCTGTTCATGGGCGGCTTGCGGTCTTCCGAGTAGTCCAAAACCTCGGGGTACTTTGGGGCCAACGTCACAGCTTGCTCTCTCCGGTCTCTCCGCCTTAGAGGGTTGGCGAAACCTGGTGGTGGCGGCCTACGGACATGTCGGAGAATTCTCATGACGGCCCAGAACCACCTCTTACGTGCCGGGCTGCCCTGGACCAACGGATAGAGATCTTCTTGTGCTCTGGGGAGACGGCTCCAGAGACGATCCGGAGACCTTTCGGCCTCAAGTCCTCTGCGGAGGTCTTGTTCTGGCTTGTTCAAGAGTTCGAGCAAATGCGGCCCCCAGTTGTAGAGTACAACGACACCGTCGCATATCTCGTGTGCGCATACGAGCGTGAAGGTCAGCTGGAAGGTGTGCTGGGAGACGGAGGCAATTGGGTGGACGAAAAGCCGCGACAAGGTCTTATCTGAGTCCACGACTCGAGCTGTGTTGCTGATGTGTTTGTACCAATCGTTCATGTCTACTTGGCCGTAGTGATCTTCAAGAAATGTGATGGATTCCAAGGCGTTTTCGGTCACCTCGGCGTCCGTTGTGGGCAGACCAAGAACAAACTGCCTGTAGTCTGTCACCGGGTCCCGGCTGACAGTGGACATGAGGAGAACGTGATGAAGCCGAAGATTGGCCCAGGCGAGAACGATCCTTTGGCGCAATTGCTCAGGCGTCAGATTGCTCCGAATTTCGAAGGATATGGCCGTGTTTACGTCGGCCCTGCCGCCGAAAAAAGCTCCATCGTTGTCAAAAGACGTCTCGATAAGTCCGAGAGGCCTCTGGAAAACTTGTCTTCCGTGGTGTTGCGCTCGACGCCAGGCGTGATAGTCGTTGGCGTAGCGGCCAAGCCAATGGTCCTGACGGCTCTCTTGCTCCATGATCGGGAAAACGCCACCCAAATGCGGTAGTTGCAGCCCACACCACGAATACTAGCGCACCAAAGGGGCTCCGAATGGGACGGACGCGCGGGCCTGGGTAGGGGTGGTTTCAGCTGTGTGGATCAGTGCTGGGGCTGCTCGCCTACGGTCACTGACTGTTGCAATGCTCTTCTGGACGGTTGCTGCAGCGCTATGTGTCCAGCGGTGTGAACTATGGGTAAAATGCAGAGCAAAAATCTTTTGATTGGGACGAGATGCAGTGCGATGCCGGCAGAAAGGCGCCCGGTGGCTACGCTAGGAGTACGCCGGACGCGCACGGAACAAGTGGGGCTCCAAGGCGCGAGGCAGTCGACAGAAAAAGATGTATATGTAGAATGCGAGGCGGGACTGAAACGACGACGATGGAGTTGCCGGGGCCGGCGAACGCGCCCTACGACACGCGGAGTTGTGGGTGGCGGCCTCCGCCGAGCGCTGTCACTGGACCCCTACATATCGGCTCACCGACGCGTCGCTGGTGCCGTCGGACGGGCAAGCCAATGCAGGCGATAGGACCTACTGTGAGTTTCGACAAGCAGAGCCGGTGGTTGCCAGGACGGTCGAGGCGACGGGGCTGCAACCGGAGCTGTCGCACGCGTGGTCCGAGCTCTCTGGGAGCGATACGTAACCAGCCTGAGGCTGAACTCGAATACGCGCTAGGCAGCCGGTGGCAGCAAGCTCACAGCTCCAGGCGCATCCTCCTCCGGACAACACCTGTCGATCCGTCCTCCGTCCTCCGCCCGCCACTCCCTCGCATCCCCATGCCATCATGATACTGAAAAACGCCGTGTGGCTCAGCGCGCTGCTGGCTATCGGCGCCGCCGCCAAGGCCGACGAGCCAACCATCAAGAAGCACAAGTTCGAGACGCCGCCAACTGGCCTCTTCTTCTTCGACGACACCGAGACCGCCCTTACCATCGAGTATGGCAACAGCAAGGTGTGGCGCACCACCAACGCCGGCCTCGACTGGGAGTACCTCGACCGCCCGCTCGGCGAACGCCAGGTTGTCGGCATCCTCCACCACCCCTACAACAACAAGGTTGCCGTGGCATTAGGCAAGGAGAAGAAGCACTGGTACACTAAGGACCAGGGCGAGACATGGCGCGCCTTCGAGACCGATGCCGCTGCCGGCCAGTCCCCCATCAGCTGGCACACCGACGACCCTGAGAGAGTCCTCTTCCACGGCGCTGAGCGCTGCGATCTTTTCGGAGGCTGCGTCGGAAAGGTGCGCATCCGTCCTCGCCACCGCGCTCTCTTTGCTAACTGCTGCCCAGACCTGGTACACCACGAATGGCTTCGAGCATTTCAAGCCTCTCATTGATTCGCGCAAGATTTGCATGTGGGCACGCAACACCGACGTCTTCACCACCACCATCGACAAGTACGACCAGAACCGTATCCTGTGCGTCACCGAGGGCAAGTTCTCGAAGCAGCGCAAGGACTACCGCCTTATCATTACCGACGACTTTGGGGAGAATGTGATCGAGCCACCATTGTCTGAGGGCCGCACTGTGGCTGGCATTGCGCATCTGGCCTCTGCCAAGGGCTATATTGTCGCCGCCGCCAAGGCCGAGGGCACCGACGAGATGGCTCTCTACGTGACGGACGACACCCGTACTTGGCACAGAGCCGAGTTCGGCCAAGACCACAAGCTTCAAGAGGATGCCTACACCATTCTGGAGTCCACCAACTACAGCATTCAAGTAGACGTCATGTCGTCCTCGTACACGGACATGGGCAGCATGTTCACCAGCAACTCGAACGGAACCTATTTCACCCGGAACATCGCGCACACCAACCGTGATGCTCTGGGTTACGTCGACTTTGAGAAGCTCACGAACATCCAGGGCGTAATACTCGTCAACACCGTGAAGAACTGGGAGGCGATTGAGAAGAACCCCCTGTTTGAATCCAAGAAGCTACACTCCAAGATCAGCTTCGACGACGGACGGACATGGCAGGACCTGCACACGGAGAAGGACCACATTCTCCAAGTGCATTCCTACACGGAGCAACACAACAGTGGCAAAGTCTTCTCTAGTGCAGCGCCAGGTCTGGTTATGGCTATTGGAAATACTGGCGATGTCCTTAGGCCCTACAAAGAAGGCGACCTGTGGACTTCGGACGACGCAGGCGTGACCTGGCACCGGGCTCTTGAAGGGCCCTACAAATACGAGTTTGGAGACAAGGGCTCTTTACTCGTTGCCATAAAGGATGGAGAACCAACCGACAAGATTCAATATTCTCTGAACCACGGCAAGGACTGGAAATCGGCCAAGCTCCCGGACAAGGTCACTGCGTACGAGCTCACCACCATACCAGATTCTACCGGCATCAAGTTCGTCCTGATAGCGAGCAAAGGCGACGACGATTGGGCCATCTATACCCTGGATTTTGCTGGACTTCACGAACGCAAGTGCAAGGACGATGATTTCGAGCTTTGGCATGCCCGTAAGACTGAAGATGGCAAGCCCAGTTGCATCATGGGCCGCAAACAATCCTTCCGCAGACGCAAGCCGGATGCAGATTGCTTCATCTTGGACGAATTTGTCGATCCCGAGCCGAAGTGGGAGACATGCAAATGTACCAAGGAGGATTACGAATGCGACTTCAACTTCGTTCGCAAGGATGGCGAGTGCGTCCCGGCCGGCCCGATCCCTGTGCCCAAGGGACAGTGCAAAGAAGGAGACAAGCATTTCGAGGGCAGTTCCGGCTGGCGTCTTATTCCTGGCAACAAGTGTGACAAGGATGGAGGCGTTGTCCTTGACAAACCCAAAGAGCGCGACTGCAAGGACTCTGAGAAGCAACCGGCGAGCGGAAAGGTCGAGCACACGTTCAACCGCTTCAAGAATGCCCGTGATTTCCGGGAGTACTATTATCTGGAAAGAACGGAATCCACGAATCGTGAAGAGACGGATGAGACTATTGTCATGCTTGACGACGACCGCACGGCTTGGATAACCCACGACCATGGAAAGACTTGGAAACCGGCCGTTGATGATGAAGTCATCACCATCTACCCTCATCAATACTTCAACGACATTGTCTATTTCTTGACCGGAGGCAAAAAAGTCTACTACTCGAAGGACCGTGGTTTGCCCAATAGTATCCACGCCTTCGATGCCCCGGAGCCGCCGACCAGGGAGAGGATATCCACTCTCGGTTTCCATCCACACGAGAAGGACTGGATTCTTTGGACCGGCCGGCAAGACTGTGAAAGCTCTAGCAGCGATTGCCACTCTGTGGCTTACAAGTCAACCAAAGGAGGAATCGAAGGAAGCTGGGAGCCGCTGCTTCGCTTCGTCCAAAAGTGCCAATTCGTCTGGAGGGAAGAACGCGAAGACAGTGAGCAGCTTGTTTACTGTGAGCAGTTTGCCAGCGAAGATACCTCAAAGCCTCTTCAGCTTCTGTCTAGCACCGACTGGTTCGAAACTAAGACGGTGCACTACGAGGATGTTGCCAATTTTGCTACCATGGCTGAGTTCATCATCGTTGCAAAGAAGACGGATGATCACAAGTGGCTCAAGGTGGATGTCAGCATTGACGGCAAGACTTTCGCCGATGCCAAGTTCCCGCACAAGTTCAACTTGGAACATCGCCAGGCCTACACCGTTCTGGACAGTTCGACGCACGCCGTTTTCCTGCACGTCACGATGAACAACGAAAGGGACCAGGAGTATGGGTCCATTCTCAAGAGCAACAGCAACGGGACCGAATACGTCCTCAGTATCGCCAAAGTCAATCGCAACGAGGCTGGCTATGTCGATTTCGAGAAGATGCAAGGGCTGGAAGGTGCGGCTTTGATCAATGTCGTGGCCAATGCCGATGAAGTCGATCAAGGCGCCTCAAAGAAGCTGAAGTCTATGATCACGCACAACGACGGGGGAGAATGGGCTCTGATCCCCCCTCCCGAGAAAGATTCAGATGGCGCCAAGTATCCTTGTTCTGGTGCACTCGACAAGTGTTCTCTGCACATCCACGGGTACACTGAGCGCAAGGATCCCCGGGATACCTTCTCCTCCCCATCCGCTGTCGGGCTGATGATGGGCGTTGGCAACGTTGGAGAATACCTGGGTCGCTACAAGGACGGAAATACGTTCGTCACGAGAGATGGCGGAATCACCTGGCATGAGGTCATGAAGGGAACATTCATGTGGGAATATGGCGACCAGGGTTCCATCATCGTCATTGTTCAAGAGTCGGAACCCGTTGACACCGTCTACTACTCTCTCGACGAGGGCAACAAGTGGGAACCGTACAAGTTCAGCCCCGACAAGCCAATCATCGTTGACTCAATTTCGACTGTTCCCAGCGACACATCGAAGAACTTCCTCCTCTGGGGACGCTCGGACGGCCTCGTCACTGTCAACCTGGACTTTTCCGGGCTGTTCGACCGCACATGCGATCTCGATGAAAACGATCCTGAGGCTGGCGACTATGAGCTGTGGGAGCCCAAGCATCCGATGCAGGAAGAAAACTGCCTGTTTGGTCACATTGCCCAATATCACCGCAAGAAAATCGGCGCTGAGTGCTGGAACGGACACGATATCCAGCAGCTGCACAACATCAAGAAGAACTGCAGTTGCAGCAGATCCGACTTCGAATGGTAAGGCCGTTCGACTCCCCTGTCCTGACAGCAGAGCTAACGTAAATTCCGCAGTGACTACAACTTTGAGCGTGAGGAAAATGACGGCAGATGCGTACTTGTCGAGGGTCTTGAACCAGTCGAGAATGACGCTGTCTGCAAGAACCCCAACGTCATTGAGTACAACTACATTACAGGCTACCGCCGAATCCCCCTGACAACGTGTGAGGGCGGTAAGGAGCTCGACCTCACCGCCGGCACCCGGCCGTGCCCGCACAAGGAAGAAGAGTACAACAAGAAACACGGCACCTCGGGCATCGCCATCTTCTTTGCCGTCGTCCTTCCGTTTGCCGCGGCCGGCGCGATCGGCTGGTATGTGTGGCGCAACTGGGACGGCAAATTCGGCCAGATCCGGCTGGGCGACAGCCACCCCACGTTCGACAGCGACAGCCGCTTCGTCACGTACCCAGTCGCGGCCGTCTCCGCCGTCGTCGCCGTGCTCTCGGCCATCCCGCTCCTGGCGGGCTCGCTGTGGCGTAGCGCGTCGAACCGACTTGGCGGCGGTGGTGGTGGGTACTCGGGCCAGACGTACACGACTCGCGGCTCGTTCGCGCGGGGCAACTACGCGGTGGTGGATCCGGACGAGGGGGAGTTGCTCGGTGAAGACAGCGATGAGGAAGTGTGAGATCGGTTTCCTTGCCTATTTTTTCTTCCTCTCGTATCCGTCTGTGCTAGCGACAATAGATGATTCCGAGGGAGGGGGTTGGCCTTGTGGGGAGTGAGGCAATTTGCAAAGGATGGAGGAGGGAAAGTGCGAGTGCGTCAACCTACCCCTTTTTTCTTTTCTCTTGTACAATGTCTCAAATAGGGCTATGCGACAAAGTCTTTTCTTGGTTGCGACTGCGTGCACAGCGGGTCAGGTGGAGTTTTCCGTCAGTCTGAGACTGAAGCGTTCTCATCTTTCCACTCGGTGTTGGTGATTAGAATGCGTTGGTGTGGGGTGGGGCTATTTGAGTGGCTGTGTAGAGAGGAATCAGCCGGGGATGAGTGGATCGTATATGTACATGCATGAATTAGACTTGATGTTTGCGAGGTGCTTCACGATTCGTGCCTCCTTGTGAGTACTAATCCCGGCAATTACCGTCCACAACTTATATCGCGAAGAAATGAACAGGTATATCACGTTCGCTTTAGCATTTTTGTACTCCGTATCTCTGTCTGAAAGCAGGCGGAAGTGGCGGAGTCAATCCTAGCTGCCATTGGTTGTCCGGAAGCGGGCCTTGGAATCTCGTGTTGGCTGAGAATCTAGACAGCAAGGCCAAGGCTCCAAGGACAAGAGCGGTCCCAGACACATGTATGCAGGCTTGCTTAGATATGGTCAGACATATCTCTCTGTCTTTCACTAGGCCCCAACTGCACGGCCGAATTGCTAACCGGTTTGTACAGACCGAGCATGCGGATGCAGCGAGATATGTACGGCTTGCACAACTGTTGTTGCAATTTGCATGCTAGTGGGGAAGCTGCTTCATCCGCCACTATGAGGGAACTTATCATCTGGGGTTTTCCCGATGCCCTTTGCCATCTCACCTATTATCTGGTACGCCGAGTACTAAGGGTCGTTGACTTCGCATTGAGCAGCATCCAGTTCCCAGACAAGAAAAAATTGCGGTATCGGCATCGGGGTATGTGAGTGCCATGAGTACTTGTAGATACTCGTGTCATCCGCTAAGCGACCAGACCGTCACTGAGAGCTTTATTCAGAAAAACGCAGTGCCTTTTCAATAAAACATAAGTTAAGGGGTGTTTGTCAAGTAATAAAGCTGAAGAAGCGATGGGTTGGTTGTGGAGGCCAAAAATGTAAACTGTGGCTAGACCTTAGCACCCGACACAAAAGTAGGCAAATGAGTCACAAGGCTGGCCGACCTTAACTTGCAAAACCAATCAACGGTCACCGGCTTTCCAGACACGAGCGCAGCCTTGCGACCTCATCACACAGGAATCATTAGACAAACGCCTCATTCCTTTCCATTATCAGCCCAAGAGTAATTCCATATAAGCCATCCGACTACTATGACGCATGTATACTTTAAGCTGATTGACCGGGCACCACCATCCGCAATTCACACAAGGCTCAGCCGTCCTCAAAGCTAGACATTGACCAAAAAAGATCAAGAAAAGGGTCAAGAAAAAGGGGACAGAGCAACAAAGTCGAAGAAGGAGGGAGGAGAATTAAAGACAATATCATCCAGGGGTATCAATCACTGCCTACCAAGAGCAACCGAAAAAAAAAAGCGCTAAAAAAGACCACAGCCCCAAAACCCTTATCTCCCACTGTCCAACACTGTACCACAACCAGCACACCCACTCCGATTCCCCTTTCTTTCTGCACTCTCACTGTTTCTCCCACGTCTTCGGTCTGAACCCCACACCAGGCACCTTACTCCTCAGCATCAGACTGCTGCACACAACGCTCACACTGCTCATCGCCATGGCCAAACTTGCCCACACAGGGTCCAGCCTGACATGACTGCCACCTGCCGTCTTGACAGGATACAGCACACCGGCGGCGATGGGCATGGCGCAGATGTTGTACACGCCGGCCCACAGGAAGTTGAACCACACGCGCCTGAAGACCTTGCGCGACAGCTCGACCAGTGTCAGGACCGCCTCGAGCGAACTGGTCACCAGGATGAAGTCGGCCGACGAGATGGCGACGTCGGAGCCGGAGC
Organism: Diplodia seriata; assembly: GCF_021436955.1. NCBI lineage: Eukaryota > Fungi > Ascomycota > Dothideomycetes > Botryosphaeriales > Botryosphaeriaceae > Diplodia > Diplodia seriata. The sequence goes on along the minus strand of NW_027117315.1, from coordinate 1,657,385 downwards.
CGATGGCAATGCCGACGTCGGCCATGGTCAGCGCCGGGGAGTCGTTGATGCCGTCGCCGACCATGGCGACCGTCGCCCTGCCGTTGTTCTTCTTGCCCTTCTTCTTGCTGCCCAGCGTCTTCTGCAGATACAGGATCTTCTCCGCCTTCTGGTCCGGCAGCACACCCGCGATCACGTTTGAGCTCGAGATGCCGACCTGCGCGCCCACCGCCACCGCTGTGGTCGGGTTGTCGCCCGACAGCATCCACACGTCGATGCCGCGCGCCTGCAGTGCCTCGACTGTGCTGCGGGCCTCAGGCCGGAGCGCGTCGGCGATGGCAAAGTCAGCGGTGAGGGCCCAAGGCCCGTCTGGAGACGTGCATGTGGCCATCAGAGCTACCGACTTGCCCTGCCGCTTCCAGCCATCCAGGACGCCGTGGGTGGCGGCGGGGACGATGACGTTATGGTCGGTGAGGAGGACCTCGTTGCCAATGATGGCTTCCACGGTCCGGGGTTGCGGCTCGACCGTCTTGAAAGTGCCCTTGAGGCCCTTGCCGGGGAGCTCTTGGATGTCGATGACTTGATACTCGCGCATTTTTTTGGAGGCGGCGAAGGTTGAGATGGCAGTGGCGATGGGGTGGCTGCTGCTTTCTTCGAGACGCTTGGCCAGACCACAAACCTCATCCTCTTCCAGAGGCGACAGCAGCTCAGCGTCGGTGACTGCAGGCTCGCCTCCCTGAGTCAAAGTGCCGGTCTTGTCGAAGACGATGCAGTCAAGGGAGCTCGCTTCTTGGAAAGCTTCGCCACCGCCCTTCACCAGGATACCGTGGCGAGCGGCGAGACCGCCACCAACGAAAAGCGCCGTTGGAGAAGCAAGTCCGATGCCACAGGGGCAGGCGACGACGAACAGAGCGATGGCGAACCGCAATGACCAAAGCTCCCAGCTTCCAGAGTGGTTGCTACGGTAGTCTTCCGGAAGCGACCCAGAGAGCCCAAGGGAAAGCCAGATGATCCATGTCGTGATGGCAACAGCGACGACGACAGGAACGAAGTGGCTGGTGATCATATCCGCCACCCGCTCGACGGGCGCGCGGCGAGTCTGACCCTCACGGACAACCTTGATGATCTGGTCGAGCATCGAAGAGCCGGAGATTGAGGTCAGCTTCACCTGGATCGGGCTGCCCTTGTTCACTGTTCCGGAATAGACGGTGTCGCCAACCTCCTTGGAGACCAGTCGTGATTCTCCTGTAAGGCTTGACTCATCGAACTTGGCGGATGCGTCCATGACCGTGCCGTCAAACGGCGGCGTGCTTCCGTGCTGGACTCTGACTACATCACCAACCTCGAGCAGGTCGACGCTCACCTTCTGGTCCCTCATCTGGACAGTGTCCACAAGTACGGCCTCGTTAGGGCGAAGGCTTCCAAGAGCAGTTACAGCATCGCCGGTCTTGGTCTTGCTGTATGCTTCGAGAAATCTCCCGAAGAGAAGGAACATGGTAAGGAAAACGACTGAGTCGAAGTAGTAATTCTCCTCGTCCACGTGCTCAGTGCCGGTGGCACTCAGGCCAAGCTCAGCGATAGATGCGAAGTACGCGATGCTAGTGCCAAGAGACATCAACATGTTCATGCTGCCGAACCGGTAGAACCTCTGAAGAATAGGCGTCCTGCTCCCACGTCGCCACAGGGCACGAACCTCCTTGATGGCTCGTTTGTGGAACGTGTCGGCTGCAAGGAAATAGATCGGGGTCGCCAAGATGAAGAGCGCCCACTGAGTCCGACTGACACCGCCTGACCACATGGGCTCCATGAGGAACATGCGAGCAGTGTTCTTGCTCGAAACAAGACTCATGAAGACGATGCCGATGATAAAGGTAGGGATGGCGACAGCGACGGAAAGACCAAGCCGCAGAAGGATTCTTTTCCTTTCCCGGGCATGCAAATCGCGAGCCCGTTCTTCAAGGGTCGGAGGGTGGTGGATTGCAGGCTCGAGCGCGGGGTTGACATCCGAGATGGTCTTGAGGATATGCCTGATGGTGAAGTTCTGGGGAACGTTCGGGGTGTACTTGATCTGCAGGATCGGCTCCTTGAGAGTGGGGATGCCCTCAACCTGCACCGCACCCATATATTCCCGGCTCAAGATGTCAACTACGTTTGACGGGCAATGGTGGCAGAACATTCCGTCTATCCGGATCATAATGGTGCGACGAACATCCTGTTGGTTCTCCTGCACCAGCCTCGACACGTTGTCCAGCGCTGCGTCAAAACCACAGTCCTCAATTGCCTCCTTAATCGCGTCCGCGTGTTCCTTTCCGTCAAAGACGACAGTAGCACTATGCGACAAGAGGTTGACATTGACTGACTCGACCCAGGGGAGCTGCTGGACGCCGGCGGTAACGGCATTAGTGCAAGCACTACATGTCATACCACCGACGGAATAGACCGCCTTCCACTTGTCGCTAACCGGTTGACGGACAGATTTCCTGCGGTTGTCGACTTCTTCGATGTTGTCGAGGCTAGCATCGAACCCGGCGTCCTCGATTGCTCCAACAACGCTGCTGACGTTGTCCTTACCCTCAAGCTCAACCGACGCGCTGTGGGTCAAGAGGGAGACGGCAATGGATCGAACGTACGGGAGCTCCTCGACGACACGGGTAATGGAACCGACGCAAGCAGAACAGGTCATGCCTGTGATGGCGATTGAGGCATGGTAAAGCTGGGCCGGCCTGGGAGTAGTGGAAACAACGGAGTCGAGGCTGAATCTTCCGGAGAGGCCAGAGTCGATGCTGTGCTTCTCGGCATCGAAAGTCTTCTCGGAGTCGACGAGGCGGAGGGCATCAAGCTCGTGGACCGAACCAGCGGCGTGTTTCTTGGAAGGATCGCACTCAGCGGCGCACTGCGCGCACTGTTGGATGTGTCTCTGGCGCTTCGTCATGTCGGGGACCTTGCTGCTATTTCTCCACTGGCTCCAGCGGCGGACGGCTTGGTCTAGACTTTTTTCCCACTCGGCATCGTGGTCATCGAGGTCGGCGGGAGAAGGGTCCGAGGCGTGAACAGGGTGGGAGTCCCGGAAGATGCTGTGGACCTCGAAGCCAGCGAGTTCCAGAGCGTCGGAGATGCGATCGACAGCCAAGCTGGGGTCGTGACAGAGAGTGACCGAGTGCGACACGATGCTGTGAGATATGGAATCCGGGGCGGGGTCGAGGGTGTGGAGGGCCTCTTGGATGCTGGTCACGCACGAGGGGCAGTGCAGGTTTGATATGAATACGGTCGTGTTGACACGACACGGGTCGTGGTGGGCGTGCCCAGAGCTGGGCGCGGCCATTTTTGTAGGGGTTGGCAGAACGAAGGAGCTGGCGCGGAGGAATGCAAGTGAAACCGCGTACTACGGGTGGAGCAGGCGGGCGTCTGTGAAAGTCGCACAGCCAGTTGATCGGGACGGGCTGGGGTGATTTTAAGCCGGAAGGGGCTGTTCTTCAGGTGCAGTGAGCCTGCCATTCTTCGACGCTAGCGGCTTCCGCACAACAAGCGCATCGCTTCCGCACAAAAAGCGCATCGCCGCCCATTGGCGCATTCCTCGCGGCTAGGCGGCCCATCCGGCACTGTCGCCATTTTCGCGACTTGGCGGGCGGGACGCATAAAAAACGCGGGCCGCACAAAAAACGCACGCCGGCTTCCGGAGGATCGATGATGACTGAGCGACGTTGTGTGGCGTTGGGTCGCCATCTGAGACGGCAACGACGCAGCGGACACAATTGGCTTCGCTTCCGGACCCAAGCTTTTCGCTTCCGCCGCCGCACGCCTTGACGTCAGCTTCGTCGCCTCACAGCCAATCAGCTCCCCGGCCGCCTGCTTAAACTGACACCGTCCGCTGCCAACCCCTTCCCTCAGCCCTCAACCCACCTTGCATGCTGACGACTGCCGCCGGCAGTCTGCATCCTCGGGTCTCCCCATCTCACGCCCTGTGGCGCCAACGCCGGCTCACTTGCTGCTGCAACATGGTGAGGCTCTTTCCCAACTGCTCGTCGTACCATACAATCTTGCACATGTCCCAGTTCCCTCACCGCTTCAACCGCCCTTCTGCAGCTGCTGCACCGGCTGCTGGACCGCTAGATGAAACGGCGTCGTTAGCATGAAACAGGAGCTCTTATCACCAGCCGATCCAGCTTGTGTTACGCGGTCCTTCCCCACACCCACAACTCCCAAACGTCCGCCCAGCCAACCAGCCCTAGCGTGCCGCCCAAATGCCGCCATCAAACACGCACCGGCGCCAAACGTGCCCCTTTCCTTTCCCCACAGATTCACCGCCTTCCAAAAGCTTAGCAATGCTTGGCCCCCGCCCAGATGCAACGTGAGCCCTCAGTCCGAGCTCCGAGACTCCCTTGTCTTGTGGGATCTGTCCGCTTCATCAATCTGCGCCAGGCTGTAGAAGGTCGGTTGGAGACTTTCACACATCATTGTATGACTTCGACTGCCTCTCTCGTCTACCATTGCTCTGCTTTCCTGTCGTAGTAATATTAGGCGAACCTATTTCGTCGATCAGTCAACTGCATGCTTTAACGCCGGTAGTACGCCGGCTTGCCATGCGTCAACTCCTCTCCGCCTCGCACAGCAGCGAGGAAAGACTTAATTATTGGGTCATTCAACGGACATTGCTTATGGCGACACTGCAGTTTCTTTTAGATGCAGAGAGTGAGATAATTTCCAGATTCAGTACTGATCTACAACGCATGTATGCTTACCAAACCCGCTGCCGTTCATACATTCGCACCGCAGCTCTTGATCACTTTTAGTTGCCTGGTAACAATGACCGATTTAATATCCGGAGTGGCGATCGCCACTCACGTCCCAGGGGTGGTAAGAAGTTTGGAGACGAAATATCATCATTCGGCAGGAGGTAAGAGAAAAAACCTGCAAGGAGTGTGACATAGTCAACATGCCTGAATACTGCACGTGTTTCATCCTAGCCATCTCGTGCTCTATCGATAGGGACATCCCTCTGTTCGATCGAGGTGCAGAACTGACGTCGCCAGAAGACATTAAAAAAAAAAAAAGTTCAGCAGCAAGGATAGCGCGTGCGACTTTCGCACGAAGGACAAAAGGAGACAAAACGAGGCAAGCCCAGGTTTCAAAGATTATAAAGGAGAGGTAGTTCATGCAACAGACAGGCCAATCCTTCGAAGATTCATACCACGAGATTAGAAGAAATAACGGGTATCGTGCTAGCGCCTGACAAGAAGCCAATCCGGGAAAAAGAGAAAGCAAAAGGGAAACAGGCATGCGACACGCCCGATATCTCTGGACGGTGGCGCCGCAGTGATTACACTCGCATGCCTCGGCGATTGCGAGGTAACCTCTCCGGATCCGGTCCAGTATCGTACGGGCTTTGAATCCTAAAAACAAACGTGGAGTATAAGAAAGAAGTTGACCAAAGTCATCCGGACAAGAGAGACTTGGACTCATCCACCGTCTTAGCCAGTTTTCAGTCAAACTGGCCCGTTTCCTTCTGCCAGTTAAGGTTCGCTATCACAGCCTTCTGCGTCTCAAGCTCCGCCTCTAGAGCCGTCACGCGCGCCTGCAGCTCTCCAATTTTCGCATTCCTCTCGCGCACGGCCAGGCGCGAAATGTCCCTGCCCCTAGCCAGGCCTTGCGTGCGTAGCGTGTGCGACCTGAGCACTTTCTGCAGCGCTTCGCCGGTCTCCTTGTCCAGGTTGACGCCATTCTCATTCAGCACCTCCAGCACGTCCGGAACGAGGGTGTCGCTAGCATCATCGTCACCGCCGCCGCCCCCGGTGGGCGGCGTTGTAGCGCTGATCCTCACAGACTTAGGCGTTGCCTTAGCACCACCATTGCCCCGCTGCGAGACAGGCGTCATAACCATCGCGCTACAACCTCCTGGCGTCGCGCCCTCGTTTCTCTTCAACACCTTCCGCGACGGAGTGCTTACCGCATCCACCGCTTTCCCAATCGCATCCTCCACGCCCACATCCTTGCCCCACCCATACTCATCCTCGTCATCCTCATCCTCCGTTGTTGACGCCTCTCCATCGACCTCCTCCTGCCACTTCCTCTTCGCCGCCGCTCCACCGGTGGTCACCACTCCTCCGCCGCCTGCCGCCTTTCCTACCCCAAGGCCGCTACTACCCCCGACATCGCCATCACCACCCGCCAGCTGTTGCTGCGGCCCCCTCTGCGGCCGCCCCTCCTCCCCCTTCCCCGCCGCCAACACCGCCTCCTCCATCCTCGTCTTCGCATCCTCCTCCCACAAAAAGAACCCACACCGCCGCTCATCCGCGGGCTTCCTCTGACAAACGTAAAACCACCTCCCCTTGTTGGGCCCCTCCTTCTTCACCCTGAACCTCTCTGCCGGCAACAACAGGTCCTTCTCACCCTCTCGACAGTCGCAGTACCACGTGTTGTGCTCGAAGCGGCCGCGCGGCGTGCCGTTGTTTGCGGCACCACCACGACCGCCGCGACGACCGCCGGTGGCGGTGGAAAAGCGGCTGCCACGACCGCTGCCGCCGCCGCCGCCGCCGCGCGGCGTGTGGTGCGAGGAGCTCGCGTGGCGGGAGAAAGACGGCGTCGTGGTCGCGGACATGGTATATGCGCTCTCGGCGGGGGTGGTGCGCCGAGCGGTTGTAGGAGTAGTAGTAGTAGTACCTGTGGTAATGGCGGTCTTGGGTGTAGAATCGGTGGCGCTCTCGGCGATGCGGACGGTCCGAGGCGTTCGCGGCGACCTTGTGGTCGACGACGGCGTCTTCGCCCCGTGAAGCCAAGGTAGATGCCTTCGCGGCGGGAGAGTGGAGGAGTGGTGGGGCGTGCGGGGCGTGGCTGTCCCGTGTTTCTGTTGCTCTGTCGAGGACGCGTTTGCGGCGGATGCGGTTGTGGATGTTGTGTCGGCAGGCTTAACGCTCCGCATGGAAAGATATGCCCGAATGTCGTAGCCAGGCATAGATGGCGGCGCAGGTGGCTGCTGGCGCGGGGGCAAGTGTCGGTTAGGCAGCAGCACTAGCTCTGACGGGATGGGGAAGCGCACAAATGGAATGACAAGTGCATTGATCGAACACGGGACGACGGCGGTGACGGGTACGTAGCAGCTGAGGGAAGCTTGGATGATGGTGGTCAAAGCTCCAGCCACCCCGCTACCAGCCACACGCCCGCAGGAGCGGCCTATGGAAAAGTGTCTATCCCAGACTCTCGTACGCACATTCATTCCAAGCTGCTTTATTGATAACTGTGTACACGAACGAACATAGCTTCCATAGTACGCCCACAACTGCCCGGCAATCGGAGGCCATGAACGAGACAAATCCATGGCCGCAAGCCGAAACTTGATTGTGCATACTTTTCCTATCCCATCACCAACCGATCCCATCAACCACAACTCCTGCGAAATTTGTGCTACTAACAGACGCCCCACGGCTTTATTTGGCAAAGTGCAGGTCGTAGTTGAGCCACTTCCTGGCAAGGACCTGAGGCACGTCGAGACCAGGCTTGCCGTAGGTGAGCGGGGCGAAGAAGAAGAAGCCCCACACAAGAACTGCAACAATGACACCAGTCGCTGCCCAGGTGCCGTACATGTTCTGACCTGCCAGCCTCTCGCGGACGGGACGAGAGCTACGGGCGGTACCCTTCTTCTTCTTCGCCTCCATCTCTTCAGCGCTTGGGGGCTCGATGTTGAAGATGAACTCGACGAGAGCCCCCGTCACAAGCGCCGACGCCAGGTGTGCTGGCAGGTAGTGGTGAAGGAAGAGCTGACGTCCCATGATGAAAAAGGGCACGTAATGCGCAGCCCATGTCAAGAAGAAGAAGCCAGTGGAGTTGTAGAGGCGGGAGCGAGTGCCTACTCAAAGTTAGTTGAAGACCAATGCAACCTAGTGGTATAGAACATACGTAGATCGAGGGCATCGACACCTCGGCGGAGGGCTAGCTGGTCAGCTCCGATAATACCAGCGAAGACGGCAAGCAAGCTGCTAGCCAGCCACCAGCCAAGCGGGTTACCGAGGAAATAAATCTGCTGCCTCGTGTCGTTCTCCGTCCAGAAGCTGACACCGCGAAGCAAGAAGGGCCAGGAGATGGGGAAACTGGAGTACGGGTGGCTGCTGGTCAAGGCGTTGTTGTGGAAGAACATGGCCCGCTGCAACTCAAAGTACTTCCTCAAGAAAGGCAACTGTTTCACCTTCCGAGGCTCCTGAACGCGGCGTTCGCTATCGACGGGGAGGGATGGAATCTCGTCCACGTACCAGACATTGCTGGACTGCTGGATGTTCTTGTTACCGTTGATCTCAGCCTGCTTGTAGGCCCAGTCCGGCAGAGGGGTGGTGTGGGTCCACATGGCAACCTTGGTCGGCCAGTGAACGAGTTTGAAGTGCGACCCCATGCTCTTGAAATCCTGACCAGGCTTGCCGTTCTCGATCTTGATCTCGAAAATGGTGTCGTTGAAGCGATCGCCATTGGCAGCCTCCATGTCAACAGCGGTGAATTCCTGGTTAGTCGGATAGTAAGGCGAGGCAACATCGTGCGTTAGGAGCATAGTGTTGGTCACCAAGTGGCGGAACCTGACCAAGTCACCGTTCTTGACACGGCGCGGCTGATCGACGGGAGCGGTAGCAGGAAGAATCTGCCAGTGGTTGTTCGTGTCGTTGTGGGGGTAACCAGTAACCTGCTGACCCTGGCTGGAAATACGACCATCATCATACCGGAGAGGGTAGCGGTCCACGTGGCTGTGCAGGTACACCTTGGTCTCCTTGTGGCGCATAGTAATGGCGTCAAAGTAGTCAATGCTGAGGGACTGCATGGTCATGACATTGTCGCTGAGGGTCTCCTGGAAGTCAGGGCTCATGAAATCATCACCAGGGCCGGAGCGGTTGAGGATGGAGAAGTGGACCTGGAACCAGAAAAGGTACAAAAAGAAGGGGATGATAATGAGAGCAGTCAGGCGAGCGGCGAAGTGCTTGCCAAAGTCGGGGAGAGAGAGCTGGCCCTGCCTCCGGTTGACGTCCAGCAGATCCCAGAGGTCGAAGGCAACGGGAACTCCGATGGAAAAGAAAGTGAAAAGACCGACGTATTTGGTGGAGATGACGCAGCTCAGGCAGACGCCGGTCAGAATCAACCACTTCCACCACTTGCGGGAGAAAGCAGCGTGGCGGTTCTTGTAGAACTTGATGTAGCAGAGGACGCTGAGAGCCATGAAAAAGATCAGGGTAGCGTCGAGGAGAATGAGCCTGGTCTGACCAACGTGGGCGTTGTCGAAGAGGACAAGGGCGGTGGCAGTCAGACAAGCCGGAAGACTGTAGCCAGATTCCCACATGATCAGGAAGACGGTGGGAACAGTGAGCGCGCCCAGGGTGGCGGGCAGAGCTCTGTAGGCCACATAGGGAACCTTGTTCGTGATGTACGAGTCGCCAATGTTCTCGAAGAGGAACGAGCCGTCATAGCCGACGAGCCAGCCGGCGAAAGCGAAGAGCAGCTTTCCGAAGGGAGGGTGGACGTCGAAGAAGTAGGTGCGCTGGAGGTAGTACGAGGCAAACTGCGGACACGGGGGTCAGGATAGCTCGCAGGGCGGGATTGAGGGGGGCGGCTCACCTTGCCGAAGTGGACCTCGTCGAAAACGACCTGGTCGGGGTGGGTGATTCCCCAGAAGCGCGTCCAGAAGCCTAGCAGTGTGACGACGGCAAAGGCGATCTTGTAGTCCCATTCGGCGCCAATCTTGGCCTGGGCCTCGGAGGTTGCGCGCTGGAAAGCGCCATTGGCCTTCTCGGCAGGGCTGTCGGCGGTCGGCGTGGCCGGGCGCTTCTTGTCGCGGCCGCGGTGCTTCAGGGTGGAGGGTGGTGGCTGCGAGCTGCTCATGGTGGGCCACAGGCTGCGAGCCGCAGAGGACAGCTGGGCGAAGCGAACGTTAGCGGGCTGCGCGGACGGCATGGCGGGAGGCTGCACGGCGGCTTACCTGGTGCACAGGGCGAGGGCAATTCTTAAGCTGGGCGGCGAAGGAGTGTGGTGTCGAAAGAATTTGGATGCCGGTGGTCGGTTTGCAGCTAGGTGTTCAGAAGGTCGGTGGAGCCTGTGGCTGGTGGATGCAGGGGGGTGCGCGTCGTGTCCCCCCTCTTCCCTCCACCTCCGCCCATGCGCCCGCTCCGCTAAACCCAGAGGTACCTGCAATCGCCAGCTGCCATGCGTCGTGGCCCCAGTCCTTTTCCGCCGCGCTACTCCGTAGAAGCTTGCTTGTTACAGCGCTGCAGCTGTTTTCTGCTGGGCTCTTTACCGAGCACCTTTGCTCCCCGCAACCACACACTTCTGGGCGACGCGCGGTCTGCGGCAATCAAGTTTCATCTGCGCCGCATACCAGTCCGCATCCGCTCGCCACCTTCAATGTGCCGTTTCAATGCTTTTGTTTGAACACGCAGGCCTATTGTTTACCAGGAATGTCACCGTCCGTGCCTGCATATCGATGGCACGTAAGGGGCAAAACGCCACATTACAAGCAGCAACTTTAAATATCATTCGATAGTATCGCTGCTTGTATTGCGGAGGATTCCCCGAGCCATGGCTTGACCCATGTTATGTTAGTATGTACAGAAGAAACCCGTGCGACTAAACCATCGTCATACAACTTCGTAGCACACCTTGAATCTCGATCAACACCCAAAGTTCCTGTGGCGCCGTGTCTATTCCTTGATGCTCTCCAGCCGTCTCCCGCTACGTCTATGTCTTTTTGATCCCAATAGTTGGCATCGAATGGTTGGACTTCATTTGCCCTTCAGCTCCTTCAGCCTTTCTGCCTCCTTCCTCCTCTTGATACCAACCGTGGTCTCCCAGCCATACAGACCGCCCGCCCCGAAGACGACAAAAGCACCGAACATCATCTGACCACCCATCTTATTGCCGAACAGCCAAATGCTGATCAGGAAGCTGACCAGCTTGCGGATGTTGAGCACAATGGTGACCGTAACTGCCGAGGACTTCGCGCTAAGCAGGTTCACTCCGGTGATGCAGAGAAGCTGAGTCGTCGAGTTGAGCAGCAGCATGAAGACCGCCTCGGGAACCGAGGCCAGCATCTTTGCCGCTGGGAGCGGCAGCGAGGACGAGACGGACAAAGGGAGGTAGAGCGGGGGCGACGAGGCAAGACGGGTGTATTGCGACATCAGAGTACTCTGCAGCGGAAGAAACATGGGAATACTGATCAGGTGAGAGTAGAAAAGGTTCTCGTCCCAATGCTTGCCGTGCTCCTCGTATATCTCCTGCACGTAGACGCCCATGTACGCCGACAGCAGCTGCGCGATGAGAAGAATGAGAAGACCCGCCTCGAAAGATGCGTCCGTGAAGTTGATCCCGGCCGTGCTCATGGATTTCCCCTTGAACGGCTAGTCAGCAAAAGGTCCCCCAGAAGGTTTGTGATGCTGAATTCGCACCTTGCTGGCAGCATCGGCCCACGCGGAGATGATCACACCAACTGTGAGCATCGCCACGGAAAAAACTTGCAGGGTAGAATAACGCTTGCCACGAAGCCACCCGGCACCCATGGTAGTGACGCTGCCAAAGCTGCGCAGGATGATGTGCACTGGGACGGAGATGCGGAAAGCGAATGCCCAATTGTTCAACATATTGACAGCAAAGAACATGGATGCGCTCATGACCCATTTCCGGAACGGCACCGGACTTTGTTTGAGAAAAAAGGGCCGGCTGGCATCGAATTGCGACGGAAACGCTGCGAGGCATACAAGAACGAATTGGCCGAGCGTGATCAAGAGGCCACTGTCCGGCTCCCGTCTCCCTGGTGTGAGCTTTGATTGGATCAACAGGGTGATATACACTCACTTGACAATAGCCTCAAGCGCATAAACCTAGCGCAAAGTCAGTCATAGTTGCTGGGTGGGGACAAGCGGAGCCCTACATTGGAGCAGCAGCCGCCGAAAATAAGGGCCGTGATGCCCACTGGTGCGAGAGGTATCATGATCGCCGTAGAAAAGACAGCTGAGGTCTAGGACGAAGCCTCTGAAGATGAGGGATGAAAAGGTAGGAGAAGGGCCTGCAGAGAGCGATGTCAGAAGTGATGCCGGCTGTTCAAGAACCGGGCTAGTGCGATAGGCTGGCTAGTGGCTCTCGAGCGATTGATTGGGGTCCGGCGTACGAGGGTGTGGCCGCACGGGGATCTATTGCGTCAGTGGACGGCACCGCCAGTGGGTTGGATGCTGCGAGGGGACTGCAAATGTGGACCACGCCGCGTTGAGGACACCGTTCTGCAGGCGCAAGTACTTCGGGGAAACTGGCGTTCACTTAGACTACTGTCATCAAGGCTTTCTCCTGGCGGCGGCGAAAGCTTGTCGCAGGTCGATCTGGCAACCGTGTCATGGACTTGCCAACGACTCACGCACACACCCCTGTGCCGCTTGGCTTCTCGGCTGGCCGTAGGGCTGAGGATCGCCGTCGCAGCTGGATTGCTGGGCGATCGCGTGCGCCAGGAACCACTCCATAGGAAAGGCGGCACACGTGCGACGCACTCGTGCAATGTCTGCTTGTCAAATTCACGCTCTGGAGCACTGCAAGGCACTAGCAAACACACAGGTCTCGTGGACTAGTCCTTTTACATTTCATTTCCGACGTCTGTGTCGATGCGCCCACCATTCCGACTCTACAGTCTTGGCTCATCGACATCATGAGAATGCTATCTAGCTGCATCGTTGAGTACGACGAAATTAGGCGCTGGATTAGTGAGAAAGAGCAGAGTGCGGTCGGGCGAACGCCTCCCAGATGGTCCTCCATGAGCCCATTGCTCTTCTTACAATGCCGAAAAGACGAAAAGCTGCGAGTCACGTTAGCCGTTGCTACCTCGCCTTTACCCCTTGGACCAAACTTACGTTGTTGGTTGCCGCGATGGCAATGCTGTCCTCGTTCGGGTGCCAGCTCATGTGCAGGATCTTCTTGTTGAAGTCGATCTGGTCCGCATCCGTCTCCTTCCTCATCCTCTGGCCAGGGCCGATGGCGCCAGCCGCCGGGCTTCCCGCCCTCGAGCTACCCTTCTTACTCGAACCAGTCGGGCTCGTCGCCGCGTTGCCGCCCATCGGCGTCGGAATACCCACCTTCTTCGCCTTGAACGCCGACTTGTCCGCCTGCAGAACGACCTCTGTTTCCTTGTCAGGGTCAGAGGGGTAGATCATGAAGTTGTTGTTGTAGCTGCCCGTCATCACGTTCTTCGCATCGCCCGAGAAGACAACCTCGAATTTGTCAAAGATGCTGTCGTTCTCATACGTATCGCATAACCTCGGCCTGAGGTGCTCGTGGATCGGGATGGTCTTGATCGGCTTGTTCTCCATCTTCACGTCCCAGATCTTCACAGTGAGGTAGTCACGAGAAAGAATGTAGCGGCCATCCCGCGAGAACCGCACGTCGGAGATAGAGGAGATGATCTCGGAAAAGAAGGAGCGCGACTGAGGATCCTCCTCCTGCTCGAATTCTGGAATAAAGTTTAGCCATTGCGCACTGAGGAGCTCCTGCAATACTCACGCTTCGAGTGTTGGTCGCAAAGCGCACTCTCTCGCATGTCTGCCAGCTTGATCGTGCCCTTGGAGCTGGCATACATGAACAGGTTACATGACTCTGGGTGGAACTCCGCAGCCGTGATGACCTCCGTGAGCTCTTCCATGTTCGCCGGCTTGATATCGACAATGTTGAAGCTCTGGTCCTGGATGTTGAGGTTCCATAGGTTGATACGCAAGTCATCACTGCTGATGAAGGTTTCGCCATCGCTGTTAACGGATATGCTGTTGATGTGGTATGCGTGGGCATTAGCATAGGTCTTGCGAGGTACGGCGGCGACGACCGTGTCGTGGAGCGTCAGGCGCGGCAACTTCAGATCGGCGGCAGAACGGAACGCGGGGCGCTGGACTGGGCCACCAGCGCTAGGCACGCCTGCCGGGGTCAACTCCTGAGAGAGGTTGTTCTCCGCCACCACCTTGAGGGACTTCTCAAAGACCTTCCATAGCTTTATCGTCTTATCGTTCGTGGAGAGCAGGTAGTGGGAGGGGTTCTGGCGCTTGCACCACTTGATCTTGTTGATCTTCTCTTCGATCTCTAAGGACTTGAGGTAGTCGAACTCGGGCTCGTGCGATTGGAACTCGGTGTGGAACTTGTACTCGCAGGTTTTTTTCTGCGCCGGTCAGCAGATGCGGTGTGCGCGGGGCGAAAGCTATCAACGCACTGTCCTATTCCGCTCGAAGAGGACGACTCTGCCGCCCTTGTCACCGGTTGCGAGATAATCACCCGTCTCATCGAATTCGACGGTGGATATGATATCGGCTGCAGCCAACATGTGGTTAGCTCGAGTTCTGGGTGGTGTACGTCGCGCAATGGAGGGCGCGGGGGTGGGGCGCTTGGACGCAGAACAGCCGAACACACCTTCCGTGATATCCTCTACATCTCCCTTGTCACCGAAGCACCTAGAGGCGTCGCAGTCAGCCGTTGTTCAGAACGCCGTTTTCGGGCATGCGGATGGTAGGAGGCTGAGGAGCTTCGTGGAAGGGCCATGCCATGGGGCCGGGTCGAGACGACAGCGAGAAGCGTCGGGCAAGACCAGGCGGGTGTGCGGGCGGCAATGGGGCTGAGCTGGGGTGGCGCTTACTGAGTGAACTTCCAAGTGGTCGGGTTGCCCTCTGCTTCTACCATCTTTTCCAAAGCTGCACCAACAAGGCCTCAGGCTAGAGCAAGCGAAAGCAGGGCAAAGGATGGCGTGTTGAGGATCCGCAACGGTCGGTCGAGCGGGCGGGTGTGATCAGCGGCGTCTTCGGAGGGTATCAGCGGTGGTGTTGCAGGCGTTGAGACGATGTCACCGCGGAGCACGGCTGGACGAAACCGGCTAGGACTGGGCGCGTCACCGTTGAATGGGGAGTGGGCGGGCGGCGAAGAGGCACGGCCGGTGGGGAAGCGAGTCTCCAGCTGTGGCGGGGTGAGCAGGCGGCGACGGCGGGCGGTGGGCAATTACATACGGGAGATAGTCGGGGTGGGTGGTGATTGTTTGGTTGTTAGCGGGGGCTCTGTTCTCGCACATTGGAACAGCGGGCGGCAGAGGTGACGAGCCCCGGAGCCTGGGAAAGTCCGGACGCCAAGCAACTCGAGCGGGTAGGTTGACACAGGCCCGCTTGCCAGCGCATGAATCCTCACAGCGCTCGCCGCTTATTCGACTGAGGATTGATTCGGACAGCACAGCAGCACAGGGCGATGCAGACCGCTGTGTCGCCCGCCCGATCATGCGTTGCGCGGCAGCGCTGCACGGCGCATGACGTAGGTGTCGCCCGCATGACTCCCGCCAGCGCTGGTACCTTAAATCCTCCATCGCCTTCCCTTCTGCTGCTGGGCTGACGCGCTCAAAGCCTTGCCGCGCAAGCAGCCAGGCGAGGGCCGGGCGCCTGCATGAAAGCAGCGCTGCCCAGCCGGGCTGTCAAAGAAACGCCCACAATCGCAGACAGCCACGATTGCCGCCGGGGCCTTGACACCAACCAACCTCGATGGGCTGTTCCCGCCCGGATGCTGCAGAACATAAGCCACGGTGCCTGGGCTGTTTCTGGGGTCACGTCATGCAGGAGAGCTTCCCTTGTGGAGCTACCCTGGTGGCCGGCACCGTGGACCAATTAATAGTTGCCGCTTGTTTTAGCCAAAGGCTTGACCAGACCTATACACGCTCACGAAAACTCGCATGCTGCAGCTGGCTGCTTCTGCCCCTTTCATCAAAGTAGTGCCGTTCAATTGGTAGTAAAGGGCACGGCCGACTTGGCGTCCGAATGTGTACACGCGCAGCGAGGTCAATGGAGAGGTTAGACGTGTCTTGCAGAGGTCTTACACCCGATCGCATGCTGGATGCCGTTCCAATTGCGGATACTCCTGTGTTGCCTATGCAGCGCTTATTTGCACAGCTGGTAACAAAGAAATCGGGCCCATCCACATCTGCCTCACAGAAATTTTTGTAACGTACTTACGCATGTAGTAGAATCCAATTCCCGGATGTGAATTCAAGTGTGAATGCGCGCAAATCCGTCCAGATGATGGATCCAACTACCCATGCAGGAAGAATGTATCATTCTTGATTAGGCGAGAGCGCCCAATCTTCTGTTTACCTGCTATGTTGGCTCGATTGTTTTCTCCTTGCACCGTGTAAATGTGTAAATATGAGCGTGGGAGAGCGGGTGGGGGCGAAGACCTGCTGGGATGCACAGGCACAGGGCCACTTATGGATACAATGCAAAGACTCCAAGTACAAAGGGCAGTCACTATTCCCGAAGAACCCCGCCATCGCGCGTGGCTGCTGGCGGCCCTGATGGCCTTGGCTAAGATGTTGGAGGGTGTGTGCCGCGCCGGCACATCCTCGGTTCTCACTAGCGCCTTTCGCCTAACTCCCACCAGCTCGAAAAAGCCCACGGCTTCTCTTCTTGCTCAGCGAGACGACACAAGGACGACGACAACCCTCCCTCGACACCGTCGCAAAGATGTCCCACCGTAAGTACGAGGCGCCTCGCCACGGTTCGCTGGCCTTCCTGCCCCGCAAGAGGGCCTCCCGCCACAGAGGAAAGGTCAAGAGGTACGTTCACCCCAGGCGTCATTTCTGCGAATTCGACAACCAGCACTACAAGAGGAGGATGGAAGATGACGAGGCTGCACCCAACGCGAGCGAGCAACCTGAAGACGGAGTATTTTCAGCTATTACTCCCGATGTCAATTGCATGGCTTTGGGATTTGGAGCACGATTTTCGCAGCTTTTTCCACACCACCGCAATCGCGCGACCACAATCACTGACGTGCAAATTATTCCAGCTTCCCCAAGGATGACGCCAAGAAGCCCGTCCACCTCACCGCCACCATGGGCTTCAAGGCCGGTATGACCACCATCGTCCGTGACCTTGACCGTCCTGGCGCCAAGCTTCACAAGAAGGAGATCGTCGAGGCCTGCACCGTTGTCGAGACCCCTCCGGTATGGATCCAATGCAAAATTCTCAATCAACCCACATTTACTAACGAATTGCAGTTGATCGCCATCGGTGTCGTTGGTTACATCGAGACTCCCCGTGGTCTCCGTTCCCTCACCACCGTCTGGGCCGAGCACCTGTCGGATGAGATCAAGAGGAGGTTCTACAAGAACTGGTACAAGAGCAAGAAGAAGGCGTTCACCAAGTACGCGAAGCAGTACTCCGAGAACAGCGGCAAGTCCATCACCCGCGAGCTCGAGCGCATCAAGAAGTACTGCACCGTCGTCCGTGTCCTCGCCCACACCCAAGTCTCCAAGACTCCTCTCAAGCAGAAGAAGGCCCACCTCATGGAGGTCCAGGTCAACGGTGGCAGCATCGCTGAGAAGGTTGACTTCGCTCACGGCCTCTTCGAGAAGCCTATCGAGGTTGGCTCCATCTTCGAGCAGGACGAGGTGATCGATGTCATCGCCGTCACCAGGGGTCACGGTTTCAACGGTGTCACCTCCAGGTGGGGCACCAAGAAGCTTCCTCGCAAGACCCACAAGGGTCTGCGCAAGGTCGCCTGTATCGGTGCCTGGCACCCGTCCCACGTCCAGTGGACTGTTGCCCGTGCCGGTCAGATGGGTTACCACCACCGTACCTCGGTCAACCACAAGATCTACCGCATCGGCAAGGGTGAGGATGCTGGCAACGCCTCGACTGAGTTCGACGTCTCCAAGAAGACCATCACTCCGTAAGTTGCACCCTCCCTCATGCAAACAGTGGATTCTAACAATTGGCAGTCTTGGTGGTTTCGTCCGCTACGGTGAGGTCAAGAACGACTTCGTTCTCCTCAAGGGCTCCGTTCCCGGCACCAAGAAGAGGGTCGTGACTCTCCGCAAGTCCATGTTCACCCACACCAGCCGCCGGGCCCTCGAGAAGGTCGAGCTCAAGTGGATCGACACCTCGTCCAAGTTCGGTCACGGTGCTTACCAGACCCCCGCGGAGAAGAGGCAATACCTTGGCACGCTCAAGAAGGACCTTGCGCCCGCTGCTTAGGTTATTTTCTCTCTTTAGTCTGGTTTAGCATCTCAATTCATGATGGGCTGGTGGTAGCTTACATGGCGTTTTCATGTTCCCCCATTTTCAGTGTGAAGTAGCCAAAAGAAGCACGCACACTTACCAAAAAGATACTCAATGAGAAGGTCATGGACACAATGGAATGCCAAATGACGTCCGCTGCAAGTAGTTGATGTGCGTTTTCGCAATTGCTGGTTCTGGCATGCACGGATCATAAACATCTACCCTTTCCGAGGTGTGTTCCAAACATCTGGGTAGGAGGAACCATGTTCCTACATGCTCACTTAGCTTTACTTCCACCTACGGACTAAACGTACATGTTTGCGACGCTTCGCGGAGTTTGTCGAAGAGGGTTAGGTAGTCGCTTTTGCCGCCTGATATGATGGGGTAAATGTATAACCGCGGGGGCGGGTACGGCCAGACGCGGGAGATGATTCGGGGGAGTTCTGGCAAGCTCCGGCCATCTTCCGGTGGAGCGACGTTGTGAACAGGACACCAGCTGCGAAGCCGGGCCTTGCGTTATGTGAGGGTTCCGTTACAATTTAGCGATGCTGTTCGTAGTCGAACCAGCATTACATGTTGGCAGAGGGACTGTGTGAAGAAGACGGTGCATATGTTCGCGGAGCCGAAGGCGCGCGGTCATCTGATCTACCTTGGCCAAGCAATTCGGCATTCACATGCCGACGACCTGGGATGGCAGTGCATGCAATGTCTACCGGTAGGCACAGGGCAGCGTTGGAGCGCCGGCAATGTTAGAGGCGAATGCGGCGGCGAAGATTTGTCGGGTCCACGGGGTCGGATGGTCCATCTCACGACTGTGCACGCGGATCGCGGGCTCGAGGCTTTGGCCACAGTCCCGAGGTTGGCCGACAGCCAATGAGCGTGCTACCTTTTTTCCTGACGAAAGCGAGGACAGTCGGATAGCGCATCGGTACCAAGACCGCTCGCATACGCTCTTGCAACACCATCACCACTCCACTCTCCTCCATCCCCAAAATGTCCGCCCTTAGGTTGCGGCAGCTGGCCGCCAAGGCACAGGTACGCCGCCCTCTTCCCCGCCTGCCCCCCTCATCGCCCGCCCGAGCTCCGAACGCAACGCCGCAGCCCCGCGAGCTCGCTCACTCCCCGTGATGTGCCGATGTGCCCAGGGCGCGTGCCGCCGTCCGCCTCAATTGCATCGACGTGGATCGATACCGCATCATTCCGGCATGCCATTGCCGCTGTGGCTGACGCGCACCGGTACAGTTCTCCCGGGCCCTTCGTCCCCAGACGCGCGCCTTCTCCTCCACCAGGCCCGTCTCTAAGATCTTCACGAACGAGCCGCTCCGCGCCAAGGAGGCATCGCCTTTCCTCAGCAACAAGTACCCTGTGATTGACCACGAGTACGATGCCCTCGTTGTCGGTGCTGGTGGCGCCGGTCTTCGCGCCGCCTTCGGTCTCGCCGAGGCTGGCTTCAACACTGCTTGTATCTCCAAGCTGTTCCCCACACGTTCTCACACCGTCGCCGCGCAGGGCGGAATTAACGCTGCGCTCGGAAACATGCACGAGGACGACTGGAGATGGCACATGTACGACACTGTCAAGGGCTCGGATTGGCTCGGCGACCAAGACGCTATCCACTACATGACCCGCGAGGCGCCTCAGAGTGTCATTGAGCTTGAGAACTACGGATGCCCTTTCTCCAGAACTGACGATGGCAAGATGTAAGCTTGGGTCCATTCGCGTTGAAAAGGGTGCTAGCTGACTTTGCCACAGCTACCAGCGTGCTTTCGGTGGTCAGTCGCAGAAGTACGGCAAGGGTGGCCAAGCATACCGCTGCTGTGCCGCCGCCGACAGAACTGGTCACGCTCTTCTCCACACTCTTTATGGGCAGTCGCTGAGGCACAACACCAAGTACTTCATCGAGTTCTTTGCCATTGACCTGCTTATGGAGGATGGCGTCTGCAAGGGTGTCATTGCCTACAACCAGGAGGATGGCACGCTTCACAGGTTCCGCGCTCAGAACACCGTCCTGGCTACTGGTGGCTATGGCCGTGCTTACTTCTCTTGCACCTCCGCCCACACCTGCACTGGTGACGGCATGGCCATGGTTGCCCGTGCCGGTCTCCCCAACCAGGATCTCGAGTTCGTTCAGTTCCACCCCACTGGTATTTACGGCGCTGGTTGCTTGATTACTGAGGGTTCGAGAGGCGAGGGTGGTTACCTACTGAACTCGGAAGGTGAGCGTTTCATGGAGAGATACGCTCCTACCGCGAAGGATCTGGCTTCCCGTGACGTTGTCTCGCGTTCGATGACCATGGAAATTCGTGAGGGTCGTGGTGTCGGTCCTGAGAAGGACCACATCTACCTCCAGCTCAGCCATCTTCCTCCGGAGATTCTCCACGAGCGTCTCCCTGGTATCTCTGAGACCGCCTCTATTTTCTCCGGCGTCGATGTTACCAAGCAGCCCATCCCCGTCCTACCTACCGTCCACTACAACATGGGTGGTATTCCGACCAAGTACACCGGTGAAGTTCTTACCGTTGACGAGCAGGGCAAGGACAAGGTCGTTCCCGGCCTTTTCGCTTGCGGTGAGGCGGCCTGTGTCTCCGTTCACGGCGCCAACCGTCTCGGTGCCAACTCTCTTCTGGATCTTATCGTCTTCGGTCGCGCTGTTTCCCACACTATCCGTGACAACTTCACCCCTGGCCAGAAGCCCCAGCCCACGTCCGCCGACCTTGGCGCCGATTCCATCTCTGTCGTCGACCACGTCCGCACCGCGGATGGCCCCAAGTCCACGCACGAAGTCCGCCTTGCTATGCAAAAGACTATGCAGACGGACGTCTCCGTTTTCCGTACTCAGGAGTCGCTCGATGAGGGTGTCCGCAAGATCCACGACGTCGACGCCATGTACTCCCAGGTTGGCACCAAGGACCGCAGCATGATCTGGAACTCGGACCTCGTCGAGACGCTGGAGCTCCGCAACCTGCTCACCTGCGCCGTTCAGACCGCCGAGGCTGCCGCCAACCGCAAGGAGTCGCGCGGTGCCCACGCTCGCGAGGACTTCCCCGATCGTGACGACGAGAACTGGATGAAGCACACGCTCACCTGGCAGAAGAAGCCCCACGGCAAGGTTGACCTCAGCTACCGCTCCGTGACGGGCACTACGCTCGACGAAAACGAGTGCAAGAACGTGCCGCCGTTCAAGAGAACATACTAGAGAACCGAAGGGTGTTTTCAGCTTTGGGCGTGATCGGAATGTGATTGATGGAGTGGTCAGCAAAAGACAGGACTGATTGAGTCAGCATATTCAAGGTGCTGTCATGTAAATTTTTTCCCAATTGTTACAATTAAATGGCGTCATTTATCAACGTACCTACGACGCTTTGTAATAGTCATGAGTGACTTGCGATGTGTGAGATGCGATGGTCACAAGTCCGGCCATTTTCCACGATGCTGAAGACGATGAGACTTCCGTCCTTGCAATTCAAGAAACGGGTTCAAGATCCAAGGGACCAGGGGTCAACACGCGGACTATGCCAGTATATACTCATTCGTCTTCTCGCATCCCAAGCAAGGGAGAGAAAATGGCTTTTTGATTATACAGTTGTTCTCTAGCAGATTTTATCATCACCTTCATATGCCAAAATCGCCACGCATCCATCTCGAAGCATCCATTCGTCCCTGTCAAGCTTGTTCGTAAAACTCTCCTTCATTCCCATTACATCCTTCACCCTCTTAACGGCTCAGGGCGATGTCATCAATTCTGAGGAGCAGCTTCACGGTCTCGGCGGCCAGTTCTATGGCGGAGGTGGAGACGAGCAAAGGCTGAAGGACGTTCTCATCGGCGATGTTGTTCTTAACCCCGCCGCTCTTGATGGAGATGCCAGCCTGCTTCTCGCCGAGAGCGTGGCGGTGCCGCAACTCGGTGACGACCTTGATGGAGTTGAGGCCGGCGTTCTCGGCGAGGGTGACGGGGATGATCTCCATGGCGTCGGCGAAGGCCTTCCAGCAGATGGCCTCGGTGCCGGAGAGCGAGCGCGCCTGCGTGGCGAGCGACTGTGCAATCTCAATCTCGGGCGCGCCGCCACCGGCGAGCAGGGCCTTCTTCTTCACAAGGCAGCGCATGACGCACTGGGCATCGTGGATGGAGCGCTCGACCTCGTCGAGGATGAGCGAGTTGGCGCCCCGGCACACCAGCGAGACGGTCTGGCCTTGCGACTTGACGCCGGTGACCTTGACTATCCTTGCGCCGGAGCTCTGAACCTCCTCGATCAGGTCGGCGGAGCCGAGCTTGTCCTCGGTGAAAGAGTCGATGTCGGCAATGGGCTTGCAGCCAGTGCTCTTGGTGATGAACTCGATCTCATCGCGCTCGATTTCCTTGACGCAGAGGATGTTGAGCTTGGCGAGGAAGTGCAGGGAGAGGTCGTTGACCGCGTCCCTGAGGATAGACTTCTGGATGAAGAGAACGTTGCACTTGGCCTTCTTGATCTTCTTCACCATGTTCAGCAGGTATGTTCTCTCCTCCTTGAGAATCTTGTCCATCTGCCTGTAGTCATTGACGACGATCTGGTTCTCCATCTATCAAACAGTTAGCAAGTGGCCAGCTCTACGTTGTCCCAGGCTCCGTTCTTACATCGGGCTTCGGCGGGCTCAGCTGGAACTGGATCAACCCAATTCTAGCTTTCTCCATTCTCACGGGGCCGCCGCCGCTCTTGACAACCTGCTGTTGCAGCACTAGTCCGTCAACCATCTCGCTCTCGTCCACGGTACCACCGGGCTTCTTCAGAATTCTAATGTTCTTCAAGTCAACATTGTCCGCCGTCTTCGCATCGATGATCTTAAGGACGGAATCCACGGCCATCGGGGCGAGCTTAGGCTCCTGGGCAACGATCTTCGAAGACAGGGAGGTGGATGCGGCCTTAAGGAGCGCGGCGCGGTCGGTAAGGGCGAGAGGGATGGACATGTCATGGAGGACCTGGACTGCTGCCGCCGCAGCACGCTGGAAGGACTCCGAAATGGTGGTGGGGTGGATACCTGCGCACTTCTGTCTCAGCATACGTTCAGATCATGTTTCTGGCCTCAGAGGTATACCCTTTGACAATAACCGCTCCGCCGCTCCGAGCAAGCTACCGCAAATCACAACCACCGACGTCGTGCCGTCACCAGCCTCAATGTCCTGGGCGTTTGCGAGGTCGACGAGCATCTTTGCCGCAGGGTGGAGAACACTCATGTCACGGAGCATAGTGTTGCCATCGTTGGTCTGGATCGGTCAGGACCTCAGTACGTCTTGAGGGGCGCGGGGCTTACAATGAGGGTCTCGCCTTTGCCGGTTTGGATCTGAAGAGATGTCAGGAAGCTGTAGATCGGTTTGTAGACGGGACACCTTACCATCTTATCCATACCCCTCGGACCCAGCGACTAGTATTGCAACGTTAGCCTGCTGTCCAGCTCCTGCTGGTGCTCCCCTTTTGGCTTACAGTTCTGATGGCATCCGCAACAGCTGCCCCGAGAGTTAGCAAACGTAGCTTCAATCCACGCTGCAAAGTGCATACCTCTTGCGGCAACGATGTTGGCCGTGCGCACCGCCTGGGGCTTCTCCTTGTCCTGCGATACAGTTAGCTGCCATCTGCAGCTGCTTGGGAATTGTTTTGTTGACCTTGAAAGCGGCATTTCCGGAGCCACCGCTGGAAACTGCAGCACTGGCCATTTTGACGCGTGGTGGGAGGGCGGATGGAGGTGGTGGCAGGGAGTAACGCGGAGGGGTGCAGCAGTGACACTCTCCGAAAACTGCGGGACGCGATGCGGGCGGTCGAATTTCGCGGAAAGCTGCCTCAGGCACGCCGGAACAAGCCGCCGCCTTGCCCGGCGTACGGCGGCCATTACATACCTACGCACCGACCTACCTACCCTTGGACGTTCCGCCAGCGGCGCGAGCTCCAGTTGCATCAACACCTCACCCATCCACCGCGCTCCATCCTCACCCACCACCACGCCCGCCCCGCTGCCAACGCGCACTCCGCACCCGCTGCATCCCCGCCCGATCCTTGCGGGTATTCGTTTCGACGTGCGACACGTCGCCTCGCCTCCAACATGCCCAGTGCCACCGGCCAGAACTGGGAGAAGTTCCAGAAGAGCTACGCCGATGATGAGGTAGAAGAGAAGAAGATCACGCCTCTTTCCGATGAGTATGGCAGCGCTCGCAGCTCCGGAAACGCTGCACAGCCGCTGACTCCGATGCAGGGACATCCAAGTGCTCAAGACCTACGGCGCCGCGCCCTACGCTACGGAGCTGAAGAAGCTCGAAAAGGAGATCAAGGACAAGCAGCAAAGCGTGAACGAGAAGATCGGTGTGAAGGTAGCATGCTCCACCCGCGTTAGCCATTGTCGCCATCTCACATTATCGCTAGGAATCTGACACCGGTCTTGCGCCGCCGCATC
Organism: Diplodia seriata; assembly: GCF_021436955.1. NCBI lineage: Eukaryota > Fungi > Ascomycota > Dothideomycetes > Botryosphaeriales > Botryosphaeriaceae > Diplodia > Diplodia seriata. The sequence goes on along the minus strand of NW_027117315.1, from coordinate 1,632,981 downwards.
TCTGGGATATCGCCGCCGACAGACAACGCATGAACGAAGAGCAACCGCTGCAAGTCGCAAGATGTACGAAGATCATCCAGGATGAGAAGGACTCAGAGAAGAGCAAATACGTGATCAACGTGAAGCAGATCGCCAAGTTCGTCGTCAACTTGGGCGAGCGTGTCAGTCCTACGGATATTGAGGAGGGCATGCGTGTTGGGTAAGTCAATCCTCTTGCTGTGAAGCATAGCAATGATCCCCTAACAGAGTCGCGTTCGCCGACAGCGTCGACCGCAACAAGTACCAGATTCTCCTGCCGCTGCCTCCCAAGATCGATCCGTCCGTTACCATGATGACCGTCGAGGACAAGCCCGACGTGACATATGGCGATGTCGGCGGTTGCAAGGAACAGATTGAGAAGCTGCGTGAGGTCGTTGAGATGCCGCTCTTGTCGCCGGAGCGTTTCGTCAACCTTGGAATCGATCCCCCGAAGGGTGCTCTGCTCTATGGCCCCCCCGGTACCGGCAAAACGCTCTGCGCTCGTGCTGTCGCCAACAGGACAGACGCCACCTTCATCCGTGTCATTGGTTCGGAGCTGGTGCAGAAGTACGTTGGTGAGGGTGCTCGTATGGTGCGCGAGCTGTTCGAGATGGCGCGGACGAAGAAGGCCTGCATTATCTTCTTTGACGAAGTTGACGCTATCGGAGGAGCACGTTTCGATGACGGTGCGGGCGGTGACAACGAAGTGCAGCGAACCATGCTGGAGCTGATCACTCAGCTGGACGGTTTCGATTCGCGTGGTAACATCAAGGTCATGTTCGCTACGAACAGGCCATCAACGCTCGACCCTGCTCTCATGCGTCCTGGACGTATCGACCGCAAGATCGAGTTCTCGCTGCCTGACATGGAGGGACGCGCCAACATCCTCCGCATTCACGCCAAGAGCATGTCGGTTGAGCGTGACATCAGATGGGAGCTCATCTCGCGCCTGTGTCCCAATTCCACCGGTGCTGAGCTGCGCAGCGTTGCTACGGAAGCTGGCATGTTTGCTATTCGTGCCAGGAGAAAGGTTGCTACCGAGAAGGACTTCCTGGCTGCCGTCGACAAGGTCATCAAGGGCAACCTCAAGTTTAACTCGACGGCTACCTACATGCAGTACAACTAATCGGAGAGGCTACAAGTTGGTCTTGTGGTGCCTTCTCTGTGTTACGAATCTTACTTCTGGATTTGCGCGTTCAGGAACGGTGGGCGTGGACTCTGCATGGCGATCGAAGGGCGTGTGTATGTACAATACTAGAGGATCCTCGAAAGTAGAAGATCAAGCATCACACACGATCAGTAATGACGTACTTAGGGTTCCGATGTAAGATGTGAGATGATTTGCACCGAGGCGTGCTATGCGGAGAACAGGCTTCTCTGGTGTACTAGGCCAGGCGAAGCCCCGATCGGAGACCAAACCTGACAGACCTTTTCTCGTCCTCTTTACATTCCTGGGAGTATTGCAGCTAGCCATGGATCTCCAGAATCAGGTGGTGACTGCCGGAGTAGGGAGGCCTTCCCGACCGGACCCGAAGGCGGCCAGAGATTGGGCCCGGGCGCTTTGCCGAAGGCTCCCGGCAGGCTGCGCGAGTGCGCCGAACTCCGCCATGCCTTTGAACTCTCTTCCTTTCGTCCTGAGAGAACTTGTCTCTGCGCTCATTGGCCCCGCCCTTGCAATCCGCACGTACGGATCTAATCTTATCAGGCAAGGTTCGAAGCTCGGTTGCATGTGGGACGAAGGCTCGCAAGCGGCAAAATAGTCCGGCGACGGCCTTTTGTCTCTCCTCAAACCCTCGCTACCAGTGCTGTGCTCATAACACTCAAGAAGTGTGCCTTTCGGTCTTGTGTGAGAACGTATCCACGACAAGCCTGTTGCTCACATCGGAACCCTTGTTCGCCATCCTGCATCACCCGACTCAGACACCCCCGTCATTCCCCGCATGAGGCTTGACCTTCCGGCTCATCTCAAAATCCTATAGGAACGTCACTTCTCCCTTCTCTCTGTACAACATGGACCGCCAGCGGAAGCCCGAGGAGCACAAGGGCGCTGCGCCTCCTCGTAACACCGGCAAAGAGCCATCTATGTCATCCAGAATCGCCGCCTCGGCGTCAGGCCTCGCCAAGGATATGCTCGGTAGTGGCAGCGCCGATGAGGCCCAGTCCGCCTTTGCCTCAGGATCCGGACTCTCAAGGAAACTCCAGAACGGCACAGGGACCGCAGGTGCTTCGACCTGGGCGCAATCGCTACCTTCCAGGCAGAACGGGTCGTCATCACGTGTCAGCAACGGAAGCGGTGAGCCTTTCAGGTCTCAGGAAGGCTTCCGGACCACTTCGACCGAGTCCAATGCATTTGAGGACTGGACTATCGACGAGTTCCTTGCGACAGGTCCTCCGGCCACGCTTTCGGAAAGCAACGGTGGATTTTTAAAAGATGGACTGAACCTTACTCCTGGTCAAAGTGCCTCCAGTGGACCCACTGGATTCGACGACGGTGCTGAAGTTAGACTACTGCTTTCCGATCCCGCCTTCTCCGCCGAAGAAAGCGCAGACATGCAGATGGCGGATCCCACGCCAGAGACGGTCAATGACCTTTTCGGCCAGAACTTTTCTCCGGAGGAAAGGGAAATAGCTGAGAAAATGAAGTCATCCCTTCCGCCGCCACCGCAACACAATGGTGTTTCGCCGCACAACCCTCTGAATCTCCGCCCTGAGTTTGCCAATCCGCAGTTGGAGGAAGAGATCAGAGATCTGTCGCGGACCCTAGGGCCGGGAGAAGAGGGCGTTATGACGTTCAGCAATGCGCAGCGGCACCACTGGTTGGCTGAATGGGACGACGTGCTCAACGGCTACACGGATGAAGTGTGGGGTGAGATGCTGCCAGTGGTCAAGGAGGCCCGGAGTCAGCTTGAAGAGGTCAAGACAGGGACGGAGCGTCTTGATAGCAAGGCCGTGGCGAGGCTGAGGATGATCCTGGGCCACGTGGTCGACACGGAACAAACAGCCTTGCAAGATGGGATGCAAGATCTACGGCAGCTGCACCGTCCGACGCAGCAATTCGATGGGCGCAGTTACGCGGTGCAGCAGCCGTCATACGGGAAGGAGGAGCAGAACGACAGCGATTGGGCGGTTCCAGCGTTCCACTGCCCCTACGTAAGCTGTCATAAGGTAAGCCACCCGCTCTTTGTCCCGAGCTAAGCAGGCTAACGGGCACCCAGCAATTCCGCAACGCGTCACAGCTGCGGACGCACTCGCAGCAGCACAACGGCTATGCGTGCCCGCACTTTGGCTGCGGCGACCGGTTCGAAGACTCCGAGGAATGGGCAGGCCACATCAAGCGCTCGCACCACGGGCTCCTGGAGGCACGGCCGGGAGACGAAGACTTGGGCGTGTAGAATAATCGAGTGTCTATTAGCGGCAACAGGAGGCAACGAGGGGTCCGGGGCCGGCATGGATTGGCCTTCTCCTGAGGTCTCCCCACGCACTTGGTGGGTCTTTTTGTCACCATCCCCACAATACGTAGAGCTGCGGTCCAGGCACCTGATCACTATAGACTTCAGGAACTGGCAAAAGCAAGCAGCGCACGAGTCATAGGCCGGTCCACAAGCCACAGTGCAGCATATAACACAGACTGGGCCGCCACTGCCCGTTGTTCTCCCACGGCTGTGCGACCCCTCTCGCCCTCGACGCTCTCTACACGTCACGCTCGGAGCCGCCAAGACGCGGCGGAGGGTCTAAGCTCGGGGCGATCAGCGCGATAACTCTATCGGAGGGGGCCGCCTCCCACCTTCACAGGAAAAATGTCGAAAGGTATGCTGCTGCCCGCCACCATGCCCCAACCCGCTCTAACCCGCCATGGTGTCCCTCGCAGCCGCCCAGACGCTGTTGCCCGACGACTCGCCCGACCTCCCGCCCGACGACATTTCCTCCGAGGATGACCAGCTCGCGCTCGAGCACTCGTCCGACGACCGCGACACGCCGGAGAACGGCAGCGATGCAGCACAAGACGCCCAAAAAAGCAAGATAACGGGTGCTGGTGACGGGGATGCGGGCGCCAGCATGGATGCCGGCGGCAGTGCTGCTAATGCATCCGACGGCGCACAAACCGGTCTGCTGCCCAGGGATAAACAGCGCAGGACGGCCTTCTACGACCGCGCCTCCGAGAAGCAGATGAGCCATTCCGAGGCCAAGCAGTTTTTCCAGCGCCACCAGCTCGAGACCCAGGTCGGCAGCAATTGGTCGCAGGACGGCGACAACGACATGGTTCCGCGATCCCAGCGCTCGCCCCGCGCCACCGTCCATGCCCAGGGACACACCAGCTACAGGTCCACTTTGCCTGTCGAGGTCGAGTCCCCAAACCCGGACAAGCTGCCCAGCCTCGCCGGAGCATTCGGTGCCCCTAGCTACTACGCTCAAGCCAAGCCAGACGACCCTTTCCTCGAGGCCGACCGCATAGCCCGCTCCCACAATCACCATCCTACTCTTCCGCATGAATCCAAGCCGCTGTTGGAGCAGCACGGTATACACGGTGCCGGGGCTGGAGTCGGCGTCGGTTATGGCAATGGCGGCTTTGCCGCCAACGATTCCAGTGTGGCCGAAGAGTTGCGGAATATCTACACGCAGATCCAGAAAGTCCTCGACATCCGCCACAAGTACATGCGTCTCTCCCTGCAGGGCGACTTCGACAACCCCAAAGATGACCCGAGCTGGGAAATCTATCCGCCGCTGCCGGATCCTGCCTGGGACCACAACCGCTATGCAGGCGCTGCTACCAATGGCCTCAACAGCATGAGTAACAGCCAAATGCTTGATCCTGACGCGAAGCCGCGAGCACCCCCGAAACCGCCAAGGAAGCCGGGCCACGACATCGGCGAGGACTTCGACATTGATGATTTGCTGCCTCTCCCTGGCCCGTCGGAGATGAACTTCAAGCTCGACGACAGCAGTGTGTTCCAGGTCTATGAAACCGAGGCTTCGGCTGAGCTCAACAAGCCCATGGTGAACATTCCAGATATCAGGGAGTTCTACATGGATCTGGACGAGATTATCAGCGTATCTACCGACGGACCCATCAAAAGTTTTGCCTTTAGGCGTCTGCAATATCTCGAGGGAAAGTTCAACCTCTATTACCTGTTGAACGAGTACCAGGAAATAGCAGACAGCAAGAAGGTGCCCCACAGAGATTTCTACAACGTCCGTAAGGTCGACACTCACGTTCATCACTCTGCCTGCATGAACCAGAAACATTTGCTTCGGTTCATCAAGAGTAAGATGAAGAAGTCTCCAGATGAGGTCGTACTGTACAGGGACGGCAAGCATCTGACCTTGAGAGAGGTCTTTGAGAGTATCAACTTGACTGCGTATGACCTCAGTATTGACACTCTTGACATGCACGTAGGTTTGACGGCAAGCTAGATGTGGGGCGTTCTTTGCTGATATTTGCAGGCCCACACGGACAGCTTCCACCGATTCGACAAGTTCAATCTGAAGTATAACCCTATCGGGGAATCCAGGCTGAGGACCATCTTTTTGAAGACTGACAACTACATCCACGGACGCTATCTGGCGGAGATCACGAAGGAGGTTATGGCGGATCTAGAGTCCAGCAAGTACCAGATGGTGGAGTGGAGGATCTCCATCTACGGCCGCGATCTCGAGGAATGGGACAAGCTCGCCGCATGGGTCGTCGACAACAAGCTCTTCTCTCTCAACGTTCGATGGCTCATCCAGGTCCCTCGCCTTTACGACGTCTACAAGAGTTCCAACTTGATGAACAACTTCGAGCAGATTGTTCGCAACATTTTCCAGCCCCTGTTCGAGGTCACCAAAGACCCCAACAGTCACCCCAAGCTGCACGTCTTCCTCCAGAGGGTGATTGGCTTTGACAGTGTTGACGACGAGAGCAAGCCTGAACGTCGGCTTTACAGGAAGTTCCCCAAGCCAAAGTGGTGGGACACTAAGCAGAATCCTCCCTACAGCTACTGGATCTACTATCTCTTCGCCAATATTGCTTCGCTCAACGTCTGGCGCAAGCAGCGGGGCTTCAATACATTCCTGCTCAGGCCGCACTGTGGAGAAGCGGGCGATACCGATCACTTGGCGGCAACGGTGCTCTGCTGCCATAGCATCAGCCATGGCTTGATGCTCAGGAAGGTCCCCCTTCTACAATATATTTTTTATCTGGACCAGATCGGCATTGCCATGTCTCCGCTCAGCAACAACGCACTTTTCCTAGCGTACGAGCGGAACCCGTTCCTCTCCTACTTCAAGCGCGGCCTGAACGTGTCTCTGTCGACGGATGATCCGCTTCAATTCGCTTTCACCAAAGAGCCCTTGATCGAGGAATACTCGGTGGCCGCCCAGATCTACAAGCTCAGTGCGGTGGATATGTGCGAATTAGCCAAGCATTCGGTCGAGCAGAGTGGTTTTGAGCACGCTGTCAAGCAGAGATGGCTGGGTGCGAACTACCATCTGCCTGGTGTTGCAGGAAACGACATGAGCAAGGTCAACGTTCCGAACATCAGAGAGGCATTCCGCCACGAAACGCTGCAGGCTGAGCTCGCCATGTAAGTGGATCGACAAGTCTATTGCGAACAGCTGTTGACATGATGACAGGATTTCTCGATACACTAGCACTGCCACCACTGAGCCGCTCTCGGTGCATAACGTAGCAGCGAAGACGCCGGCCGAGCAAGCAGCAAATGGAGCAGCACGGCAACCAGCTTCGCCCGCGACAAGAAAGACACTGCAGGTTAACGTGCCTCTCGCTCAAGCGCCCACATCAGCACCCCAGGACCGGCTGAAGAGCGTGAAGAATGCCCACCTTAAAATGTCGGCTTCTTCCAGCGACCTCGTGGGCCACAATGACGGGTCCACGCCCGACAACCACATCAACGTCACGCGCAAAACTAACCGCTCGTCCTCGATGGTGGCGACAACTCCGTCGGTGATTCCGATGCCGCAGCCTTTCTTCGGGCCGCCTCTTTCTCCCCAGCAGAGCGTCACGTCGGCGTCGGCCTCACACCTCGACCCTCACGAGCCTAGGCTTTTCCCGGGAGTTGTGAGCAGGCATCGCAAGAGCAGCAACACACAGAGACCGGTACTGGAGACTGGCGAGCTGGACAGTACCTGGGTGGGGGTGAAGAAGAGCGGGTCACACCCACTGACGGATGCAAGCGATGCGGCGGTCTTTGACGAGCCGTTGGAGGAGGAGTCGGAGGGCGAGGACGAAGGGAAGGAATGAAGAGGATAGAAGATGGCTGACAGCGGCTCACTAGAGAAATGGCGTATGTTTCAAGGCAGAAAGGACGTTAGGGAGGCGTTGGCAGTTTGCGAAGAAGGGACGGAAAAGGGGATTTCGGAACCACGTCTTTCTTGCTGGCTCTTCTGCTTGGATACGATATGCATTCTAATGGAGTTCAATCTCTGCTCGCAACAAGATGGTCTCGTGCTTGTCTGCTGCAAGGGCCGACGACGCTCGGTCTGAATGTATGCACTTCGCAGCATGCACCGGTATACTGCAGACATGCCGGCAATGCAGATGGTATGTCCCTTTGTTTCATCTACAGTTTTCTTTCGGCGCAAGATAAGGCTCACATCTCCACTGCGCCTTTTTCTCCCCTCCAGTCATGTCTCGTATTCCTTCGATCCTTCGCCGGGTATTGCGGGAATATGCGGACTTAAGGCAGCTGACGCGCGACAAGGAAGCGGCGGCCAAGCATCACCTCCGCACCTCCCCAACCACAGCAGCTGACTCACAAACATCATCGGTCGCAGCTATCCGTTGCGCTCCCATCAATTGACCCCGCCCTGTTGTTTGCCCTCTGCTCAGAGCCGTGAGTACTACCACCCAACCACAGACGTTCCTCAACCCCGCATCCCTCCGAGCCGAGCTATCCCAGAGCTGATCCAAGCTAATCCAACAAACAGCTCCAACAACCATGCCGCTCACATCGCAACTGTTCCCCTCCCCAGCCACCCTGTGCAGCGCCTTCCCCTCCGTTCCGTCCTCCGATGGAATCGCCAATCGCACGTCATCGTCCTCCAAGTACCCGCCCGCGCACCAGGAGCTGTACGGCGCCTGGAGCGCCGTCGACGACGCCAAGGACAGGGCAGGCAAGCTGAGCGACGCGGCGGTGCAGGAATTTGAGAAGGCGAGAGGTGTGGCGCAGGCCAAGGCGGCGCAGGCGAGCAGCAGCAAGATCGAGCTTTACTCGGCCAAGTATTACGCCGCGTGCACCTTTGGTGGGCTGCTAGCGTGCGGCCTCACGCACACGGCCGTCACGCCGCTCGACCTGGTCAAGTGCCGTCGCCAGGTCGATGCGAATCTTTACAAGGGCAATTTCGAGGCCTGGGGCAAGATCGCGCGTGCCGAGGGCTTCCGTGGCATCTTTACCGGTTGGGGGCCGACATTCTTTGGGTACTCGGTCAGTATTTACCCTGGTTCGGGGAGCATTGAGGGCTGATGGTGATGGTGTTGTGAATAGGCCCAAGGTGCCTTCAAGTACGGCGGATACGAGTACTTCAAGAAATTCTACTCCGACCTGGCTGGTCCTGAGGCAGCCCAGAAGTATAAGACGGTGCTTTACCTGACAGCCAGCGCCTCCGCAGAGTTCATCGCCGACGTTGCGCTCTGCCCCTTCGAGGCCGTCAAGGTCCGCATTCAGACCACCATCCCGCCGTTCGCCAAGGGAACTTTCGATGGCATGTCAAAGGTGACGGCGAAGGAAGGAACCGCAGGGTCTGATTACCACCGCATTTCAGCTCCGTAACTTTCTACTGACATTTCCTTACCCTCAGTCTATTCAAGGGTCTTTATCCCCTCTGGGGCCGCCAGATCCCGTACACAATGATGAAGTTCGCGTCCTTCGAGACCATCGTCGAGGCCATCTACAACTACCTGCCCGGCACCAAGAACGACTACGGCAAGGGCGCGCAGACTGCCGTCTCCTTCTCCGGTGGCTACCTGGCGGGAATTCTGTGTGCGATAGTGTCGCATCCGGCCGACGTGATGGTGTCGAAGCTGAACGCCGAGCGCGCTCCCGGCGAAGCCTTCGGCGCCGCGATGAAGCGCATCTACAGCAAGATCGGCTTTGGCGGGTTGTGGAATGGGCTGCCGGTCAGGATCGTTATGATTGGCACGCTCACCGGTCTGCAATGGATGATTTATGGTAAGTTTAATGCCTTCCTGCACGCACACGGGCAATAATCGCTGCACGGGATGCTCTGCTAATACATGTGTCCCTTTGCAGATTACTTCAAGATCTACATGGGCTTCCCGACCACGGGCGGCCCGTCGCCGCAACAGGAGAAGCAAAAGGCGTAAATTTCGTATGGCGGTGGTCGTTGTTCCTTGCTGGCAAGAGATGCTGAGTCAAGCTCCTTTGTTTCCTTGGTTTCTGAGAGTAGGGGAGGTAGGTGGTCGCAGGGGATGATCGCCACCCTTTCCTTTGTATTATAGTACCTTTGATCGACGAATATGACAGCCAATTCCACTCCTGACCTTGTTGTGTGGTTTTGAGCAGTTCTTGATGAATCTCGAGCCTTCGAGTGCTGCCACACAAGCAAGTGGTTCAGCACATAATGTCGACGCTACTTCAGAATTCATTTGCTCACCAGCAGCAGTGCAAGAAGGTCTGCCTTTCGGTCCCTCTCGGTTTAGGTCGTAGGACATGGCGGTGGCAAACGCGGCTCTACGTCGCCCTGCCTCCCCCATCTGCCCTGCATTTCGCTGGGTTTTCCTACTTATGCCGAAGACGCGGGGCTAATGTGCGAAGTGAATTTCATCTGAGATGTGTTCTGCTGACGCGGGCAGTTGAAGGCTATGTTTGGATATTTCTGTATTGGTTTCAAAGGTGAAGCGCATTCTTTCTCGCAATCTTCGGTGCTAGGGCGGATATATTACTACAAGCGGTAATTATCAAACGCGCTTACATTTCCACAACAAGCAAGGGCCCGTGCGCTCAGCCGTTGGGAACGAACAGCGAGCTCTATCCTCCTTGCTTGATAATAGTTGTATCTCATGTTCGTATGCTGCGAAGTAGGGCAAGAGCGACCCTATGCTGCAAGCGGTGCGCCAAAACCTTAGTCTGATGCTTATTCCTGCGCACAACGGCAAGGTAATACCCCACTTGCTGACAAAATGCATCGCTGCTCCCTGATCAGTATCTCCGACACTTAACCTCAGTGGTTTGTGAATCAATGCAAGCATACGCGTCTGACCTGATGTCGTTATGACCCCGCCGCTTAGCAATCCATCTGCTTAACAAATCAGCCAAGCGGTATTAAAGCTACGTTGGTTTCCTCCCCAGCACAACCAGTCAGTTCATCACACCGACCATTCATCAAGTCATGGAGAACAACTCGATCGCCTTTTTCCCCGCCTCGGGAGGCATCGGCGGGGGAACGTATCGCCACCTTGCCAACCTCATCGACGCGAAGAGGCTCATTCTGGTCGCTCGAAGCCCGGAGAAGGTGCCTGAAAAATACAAGGCCGCCGGAGCGGTAGTTAGGCACGGCGACTACGACCACCTCGAGACTCTCGAGCATGCATTCGACGGCGCCCGCTACCTCAACCTGGTTTCCTACGCCAGTGTCTCGCACAAGCATCGCTTCAATGTAAGTGGCGAACAAGACCACCACCAACACACCTTGAAGCCGGACAAAACACAGTCATGCTAATCGCTCCCACAAAAAAAGGTCCAAAAAGCCGCCATCGACGCGGCCATCAAGTCCGGCGTCACCCACGTCTTCTACTCCTCCCTCGGCTTCGCCGGCGGCGCCGACCCTAACAACACCGTCGCCCACGTCATGAAGGCCCACCTCGACACCGAGCGCTACCTCGCCTCCCTTTCCGCCAGCAACCCCGACTTCACCTACACCGTCGTCCGCCAGGGCCTCTACACCGAGTCCTTCCCCATGTACCTCGCCTTCCTCGACCTCGCGAACCCGCCCGCCGAGGTCAAGATCCCGCACGACGGCACCGGCCCGGGCATCTCGTGGGTGAAGCGCGACGAGCTGGGCGAGGCCACCGCGCGCCTGATCGCGAGCTACGTGCGCGACCCGGCGTCGTTCCCGCACGTCGACGGCACGCTCTTGCTCTCCGGCCCGCGCGACGTGTCCCTCGGCGAGAGCGTCGCCATCATCGGCCGCATCCTCGGAAAGGACATCAAGGTCCGGCAGGTGTCCGTCGACGAATGGGAAAATCAGGATTCGGTCAGGGGCGCGTCGGCCTACCTGGAGGGGGGCATGGCGAAGCCGTGGGCGACGTCGTGGGATGCGTTGAGGGAAGGGGAGGGCGCTGCGGTCACGCCGCATCTGCGAAACTTGCTCGGCAGGGAGCCGGAGGCGTTTGAGAAGACGGTTGCGGATTTGGCGAAGCAGTGAGTGGGGTGATTGCGGGGCGATTGTGGACACATGATTTGGTAGGTAGCTAGCCATGTGATTCATTTCACTTTGCTCAAGCCGACATGATCGATCGGGAAAGGGGCCACTGTACCTGAACTCGAACAGTTTGGCAGATTCCACGCGTGACGCATGACATGGACCGATCCGGCGTGTGGGATGTGCCATCCCCATGAGTCGGTTCGAGGTTGCCAAAGCCTTCCGAAGCCTGAGTAGATAGTCCGCTATAGCGATGTCACCGGGGTGCATTTCTCATCCGAGTCGGCACTAGTAACGACTGCAGAGAAGCCAAGGACCGGATTCTGAAATGCAAGAGGTCAATGAAGCAACGACGATGGCTCGAGGGGGCAACCTCTCCGCCTTTATAAATGGTGGTCTACAACTGAGGCGTGATTATACACCCCGAGTCTCCGGTGTAGATGGATATGACACGTTCACTACAGCCTCGAAATGTAGCAGCTGGGATCCTTAAAACTGACAAGCGTCATGTCGATGCACGGCCACAGACCGTTACTTTGACAGCCATTCATTTTTGTCTTCTCTATTTGCAGCAACGGTGGATTTCCTCGAAGTAGAACTTCAAGTCATCAGGGTTAACGAAAGGCGTGATGCCTATGCCAATGGTTAGTTAAAGCCAGTTTTCATCAAGAGATTGTAGAATTCGTACCGTGACCCAGGTTAGCAATCCAGCCCTGCTTGCCGCCCCCGAAGCCGCGCACCATTTCCTCCACGGTAGCAGTGATAGCTTTTCTGCTGCCATACAGGACGCCAGGATCGGCGTTGCCCTGTACAACCTTACCCTTTGCTTGGGAAATCTTGTATGTCTCAGCGGGGTCATGCAGCCAGTCAAGGCCAATCACGTTGTAGTTGGTGTCGCAGAGGTCCTCCAAAGCATACCAAGCACCCTTAGCGAAGACAGTCATGGGCACAGCCTCCTGGCCAAGCTCCTTCAGGCGCTTGGGCAGGTTATCGGCGATGTGGTTCAAGTATGGCAGGGAAAAGACCTTGAAGGTGGCAGGCGACAGCTCGCCGGCCCACGAGTCGAACACCTGGACCATCTGGGCGCCAGCGAGAACCTGCTCGGCGAGATAGTCAACGCACAGCTCGGCAATTCTCTGCAGCAGAGCCTTGCTCGCATCGGGATATTTGTAGATCCACGTCTTGACCTCCTTGAACATCTTGCTGCCGCCGCCCTCGACCATGTAGCTCATCAGCGTCCACGGGGCGCCGCAGAAACCAAGCAGCGGCACGCGTCCGGCGAGCTTCTTGCGCGTCAGAGTGATGGCGTCGTAGACGTACTGCAGCTCCTTCTTGACGTCAACGTCGCGGGCCATGATGTCCTTGTACTGCTGGTCGTCCGGCGAGCGGAGGGGGTCGGGGAAGTGCGGGCCCTTCTTGTCGACCATGACGACGTCCATGCCCATGGCCTGAGGGATGACCAGGATGTCGGAGAAGATGATGGCGGCATCGATCAGGCCGGCGAAGCGCTCAATGGGCTGGAGGGTCAGGGTCGAGGCGATCTCGGGCGAGCGGCAGCACTCGAAGAAGTCGCGATTGCCCTTGGCTTCGTGGTACTCGGGGAGGTAGCGGCCGGCTGGAGGCAGAAAGCGTCAGTGGTGGTGGCGCCGGCAGGAGGGCGAGAGAGGGTTACCTTGGCGCATCACCCACATGGGGGCACGCTCGACCTTTTCGCCTGCACGCGGGATCTTAGCATGTGGGAGGGCCAATTGGGGCGGCTCGAGGAGGCGGCTCACCCCTGGCGGTGCGCAGGATCAGGTCATTCTGCAGAGGAGCGAGCTGCGTCATGGTTTGGTTGGAGGGGAGTGGATGGTGGTGGCAGCGATGGAAGCTCCCCGCGGTGGTGGGGTTGATGTGACTTTTTGGGCGGGTGATCGACATCGTGCGCCAACGGTCGGCCGCCGCTGCCTGCCAGGGCCCCGGGACCGACTTTACTTGACCAATTCAGTCCTCTCTTTTGCCTCGCGCTCCTTTGCACCATGGGCCTGCGCCCGCTGCCTCTCAATGGCCCGTTCTCTCGTCGGCTGCCCCTCCGGCCATGCCCTGCCTTCCCACGCACGGTGCAAACGCGCTGCGTCGCGTCGAGCCTGCGCCCGCGAGTCGCGCCGACTGCTGCGTCCCTCCGCGTGACTGTTCCCATGCTCTTTGCCCGCGGAAAGAAGACGACCACATTGGAGGCCAATGATCTGCCGCAGGGTCTCATCGGTGGCGCGCCCCTCGAACCCGACCCGGACGACGATGCCGGCCCTGCATATCCAACTGTCTTGCAGCAAGTCCGCAACAACATGCGCAAATTCGACCACTGTGTTCTTCTGACCCGCGTTGGCAACTTCTACGAGGTTTGCCGCCAGCCTCTTTTGTATCGAGCTGCCATGTTCTGACTGGAGATCAGCTCTACTTTGAGCACGCCGAAGAATATGGGCCTCTCCTAAATCTCAAGGTCTCGCTACGGAGAAGCAGGCCTGGGCTTGGCCCCATTCCCATGGTTGGTCTGCGAAAGATACTGCTGTGACTTCTGTTTGACACCGCTTGCGCAGGCCGGCTTCCCCTACTTCCAGCTTGACCGTTTTCTCAAGATGCTGGTCCAGGACCTCAACAAGTACGTGGCCATCAGCGAGGAGTTCCGCAATGACGCCTCTGGCAAGGTCAAGTCCGGTGGCCTTTTGTTTGACCGCAAAGTTTCTCGCATCATCACCCCTGGAACCCTGATAGATGAGAAGTTCATCGATCCTTGGGAAAGTAATTACTGTCTCAGCGTACACATCGAGGAGCCTGAGGCGTCGGGGGATGAGCCTCCCGAGGCCCAGAACAAGCCTCCCCACGTCGGTCTTGCCTGGCTCGACCTCTCGAGCGGAGAGTTCTTTACGCAGAGTACGACCATGGCCGAGCTATCCTCAGCTCTGGCTCTCATCGGGCCCCGCGAGGTTGTTGTGGACAGCGCACTAGGAGACCCGGGTCATACGAGACTCGTCGACATGCTGGAGGAAGACCGCCACGTCATCACCTTTCATGGGCAGGAGCTAGGCAGCCAGGTTCCAGACGATTATGCTCGCTTGGTCACCGAGGCTGTGCCTGGGTGTAACCTCTCAGCCTTTCCGCCCCTTGAGCTGGGTGCTGCAGCCTTCCTCCTCGACTACGTGCACACTCAGCTCCAGGGCTCGAGTGTTGCCTTGCAGCCGCCAGTACGCCGCGATGCAGATGAGTTCATGAGCATCGACAAGAACACTCTGAGGGCGCTAGAGCTGCGGACCACGTTGAGAGAGGGAAAGCTCGAGGGCAGCCTACTGCACTCCGTCCGGAAGACCGTCACGAAAAGTGGCACACGATTACTGACACAGAGACTCAGTATGGACTCCACCGCCACCCATCTGCTCGCAAACTGACAGTCTAACAGCATCCCCCTCCATGTCACTTGACATCATTAACCAACGACTGGATCTCGTGGCCGCACTGATCGAAGGACCGGCATTGCGTGAAAACCTGGCCGCGCTTCTCCGCCGGTCTTTCGACACGTGGCGCCTTGTCCAGAAGTTTTCGATAGGTCGAGGGGACGCGGACGATCTTTTGGAGCTGTCGAAGACAGTTCAAATTACCAAGGACGTTGCACAGCTTCTCGAAAATGAGACAAACGGTGGAGAGTCCCTCGACGGGCTGGTCCGTCGCCTTTCATTGGACGGCCCGGCCCGGCTTGCCAAACGCATCCTAGACGCCATCGACGAGGAGGGTCTTTCGGAGCAGCATCGGATGGAAGATGATGAGGCAGCAGCAATGGCGGGCCTCGCGGTCGAGGTGCTCGCGTCGGAAGGCGAAGAAGTCAAATCCGGAAGCATTGCGAAGCGGGCCAAGGCTAAAGAAAGCAGCAAACCGGGGCCAAGCAAGGCCGTTGACACGAGTATGCCTGACGTTTGGATCATGCGTCGCAGGTAAGGGATGATTCCAAGAGCCTCGTGGTGCGTCATGCGTCGGCTGACTATCCAAGTGCGAGTACAACATTGACGAGACTGCATGAAGAACTGGAAAAACTAGCTCGGCAGAAGGATGATCTTAGTGTCCGCCTGCGAGAGGCAACGGGTTGGCTAACCTGCTTTTCCCTTGTCGAGCTACGGGCGCTAATCCATGCTCGCAGGAGCTCCGGGGCTGACGTTGCGGTGGACACCCGGCCTGGGACACATTGTTCACATCAAAGGCAAGACCGGGACTATAGCCGACCTGGACTCAGCACGGCCCGTCAGCTCGAGCAGGACCACTCGTTCGTATCACGTTTCCGATTGGACTCATCTGGGAAACCAGGTGGACGATGCGAAACTGCGTATCCGCTCCGAGGAGCAGCGCGTGTTTAGCCTGCTTCGAGCGGAGGTTGTCCGAAACCTGGTTTACCTGCGGCGCAACGCGGCCGTTCTCGACGAGCTGGATGTGGCGTGCTCCTTCGCTACGCTGGCCGTGGAAAGAGGGCTGGTTCGCCCCAAGCTGAATCACGGGTACGTTGACCCCGGCAATCTCGATCGGCTTGGGATGACTGACTGTGATAGGACCGCCCATGAGATCGTCGGCGGAAGGCATCCGGTCGTCGAATCCGGCCTGATGGAGCAGGGCAGAAACTTCACCTCTAACAGCTGTAACGTTGGTGATGATGAGCGCATCTTGCTAATCACTGGGCAAGTTTCTCCCCACACCACCTCGTATATGCTTTTTTCCCTAACGTTCGGGCAGGCCCAATATGGCGGGCAAAAGCACATTTCTGAGACAGAACGCATTGATTTCCATTCTAGCTCAGACAGGGTCCTTTGTGCCTGCAGTATACGCGGAGATCGGGCTTGTCGACAAGATTTTCAGCAGAGTAAGATCCGGCAGCTCGGATCCATTGCGACGGCTAACATATCTGGCAGGTCGGATCTGCCGATAATCTTTACCAAGACCAGTCGACCTTCATGGTGGAGATGCTCGAGACCGCCGAGATTTTGAAGCAGGCGACGCCCCGCTCCTTTGTATGCACACCCCTCTGCTGTGGACAAATATGAAGATGGCTGGCTGACATGGGGTTTGCAAAGGTCATCATGGACGAAGTTGGACGGGGCACGACGCCCGAGGACGGCATCGCGGTCGGCTATGCATGCCTGCACCATCTCTACCATGTAAACAGGTGCAGGACGCTTTTTGCGACGCACTTCCATAGCCTCGCCGACATGACGGCGGGATTCGAGAAGCTGGGCTGCTACTGCACAGATGTAGAGGAAGGAGCCGACGGCACGTTCGCGTACGTGCACCGGCTTCGAAAGGGGATTAACCGGAAATCCCATGCGCTCAAGGTGGCGCGGGTCGCTGGTAAGTTGCGATCGGGGGAGCTGCACGGTGTGGGTGCCAGTGCAGCTGGCTAACGAGTGCGTTGTAGGACTGCCGGACGAGGCCATCAAGGAGGCCGAACGGGTATTGGAAGAGTTGGCCAGGTCGGCCTCCAGGTAGTGAAAGGTGAGCAGTCCGAGACGGTCGCACAGTGAGCTGTAGCCCGCGCAGGGTCCACAGTAGCTGTACGTACAGTTGTGACTCCAGGGCCGTGGCAGAGGCGTGCCACAGGGCGGCTCAGGGCCGCCGACTGGGTGCCTCTTTCACCCCTCCCCGGCTCTCAGCTGCTGTGCAATGGTTACGTGACTCAATAAAAACAGCAGAGCCGGTGACAGACAGCTGATCGGCGGGAGGCGCTGGAGTATAGTGGGTGCGTAAACTCCATGTCATTCACCTGCCGTCTTAAATATCATGTCGACCCTGGGCCTGCCCACGCGTCAAGTACCTTGAACTCCTCGACCACCTCGACCGTTACATGTTCCCGCTCTCAACAACTCACCCTCGCAACCGTGCCGGAAGCCCTGCCGGCCTAGACAACCGCAACCGCCGCCGCCGACCCACTCTCCTGCAACTTCACCAAGTCGCCAATCACTAGCCCTGGGCTCCGACAAAACGAAACATCGCCGGGTCCCGCCACCCGCAAAAGAAGCATTTCCGCCTATTGCCTCGGCCCAAGCACGCCGCCGCTACCGATTATGGCGAGTACGAAGCTCAATAACATTCGCTTCCCGGCCGGAGACGATGACTACCGCGCTGCTCGGCTGCGGTGTGCAATGGCCTGTCAGGCATACAACGCGATGCCGGAGAACGCGACCGTGGAGCATCGATCAAGGCTCTGGAGAAAGTAAGTGAGGCCATGTGCGGTCGTGCCGGACAGAAAGCTTACAGGCGGTGTCAGTATCGTTACCGACGGCTCCATCACGCCTCCGTGTGAGGATGAACTCGAAGACATGGCGGCGGGTCGCAGGAGCAACAACCCCTTCTCCAAAGGTGCGCCGTACGTGAAGCCACCGGTGCACATCGACTACGGCACCAACCTCCAGATCGGGGCGTCGACTTTCATCAACCGCAACTTCACCGTCTGCGACACGCCGGTCCTCCCCGTCACCATTGGCGAACGGTGCCTCATTGGGCCTAATACGTCAATCTATGCCGTTGGCCATCCGCTCGACTACCGCGAGCGTGCCGGGCCCCTGGGAGCGCCGAGCCTTGCCAGTTCGGTAACCATCGAAGATGACTGCTGGATTGGCGGCAGTGTCATCATCATGTGAGTATCACGTCGCTCGAGCGGTCGTCTTTCCTGCTGTGATTAAGCTGACGTGGTTGTCTTGTAGGCCTGGTGTGCGCATTGGAAGAGGCTGTGTGATCGGCGCCGGCAGCGTAGTGACGAAGGTAAGCAAAGCAAACCCAAGTGCATGCAGCGCACGCCCAACCTGCAAGCACACAGCCCACCAGGGCGATCAGGTCCTCCACCAAATTAAGGAAGACGGCGGCCACCAATCCCGGGCCGCCGCCATCCTCCGCCCTACCTTGTGCTTCCCCGGCCCTGTTGCCTGGCCACGGCCAACACAACGGACCCTCCAGCCTGGTCACGGAATTCCGATCCGCGCGCCCCGTCCGCTAACATCTCACAGGACGTGCCGCCCGAACATCTCGCCTACGGCAATCCCGCGCGCGTCATTCGCAAGGTTGCCGACGCTCCCGCCGAATCAGAGCTCGCCCCGGCCAGGCAGATCTCATCCGCCCATCTGCCTCGCGATTCCGATGCAGCAGAAGCCGCCAAGAGCGATCCGACAATGCCAACATCCCTGACGGCGCCCCCACGGTCCGCGTGCTCCCACAGCTCCTGCTCCTGCTCCTGCTCCTGCTCCTCGGCTTCGTCTTCGCCTGCACCCTTGCACGAACGGCTGTTGCTGACAGTGCGCCGCAACGTCCCGACCGGCCAGGTGCTGCTCCTATTCGTCGTCCTTTTCCTGCTGCTGCGCGCCCACACGTAATCCGCCTTGTCGGACCTGGCCACTCTTGCTCTGCCCTGCACTTGGACCAGTTCCGGCCGTGTGGTTACGATGCGTGCGCACTCGCGGTGCCGCCGCAGCTACCAGCACAAGCAGCCGCCACCGCTGGCTGCGGGTGCTCCATTCTGCTGCGTAACCACCAAAGACATGTCACCTCGCGGCCGAGGTACCACAGTCCGGCACGGACACGCTGATGATCCCGGCATGCTTGCAGATACTCAAGCGCGCACCTTTGTCTGCTTCTGTTTTACTTTTTCTTCCCACGAAAGCGACTTTGAGACGACATGGCATAGCCTCTGGGATATCCGGCGCTCTCTCCTATATTCTCTTGCAAATTCTTCTCGACTGCTCAGTGGTTAGGGTTACAATGCATACTGCACGGTGAATGGACGGGTATTCCAGCTCGTCGGCTTCTTTCCCCTCTTGCCCTTGCGTTCATTTCAACTGTTTTCTTTTGCCTTCGATGCTACACATGCATGCT
This sequence comes from Diplodia seriata, assembly GCF_021436955.1. Classification (NCBI taxonomy): domain Eukaryota; kingdom Fungi; phylum Ascomycota; class Dothideomycetes; order Botryosphaeriales; family Botryosphaeriaceae; genus Diplodia; species Diplodia seriata. Next base: position 1,613,709 of record NW_027117315.1, on the reverse strand, counting down.
ACCAGGCGCGGAGGGTGACAAATAGGGCGATTGAATTTTGATTGTGAAGATTTCTCTCGATACCAGAGCAATGGATTCCCTTTGCTGCACTGTTGTATCGATTTCATGACTGGGACATGGTCACGGATTTTCACACGCTACGCTTGGGCAAGCTTTTGCTCCGCTCTCCTCTCCAGCCGGGTATATGCGTGCATTCTACATGCGCTTGCGTTGCAGGATAAGGACCGGTCAGAGTAGGTGGTGAGGCAAGGGAATATAGGGATACGACACGCGCGCTAGAGCGGCAGCACCATGGCCAGGGAGCCAACAAGATGGGAGCCGCCAGCAAGCAGCGGCAGCAAAACCGCCGGCCTGGACCAGTGACGGGAGGCTACCAAGCATGCGTACACAGGGATCAGAAGCTTTCAGCAGGGTGGAGGCACCGAGGCAGGCAACGGACCGCCCTGCAGCAGCGGAACGGGTAGTTTGTGCTTCCGCGCCTGCGTCTCGGGGCCATCATCGGCGCGATCATCCGCATGAGAAGGTACGGGCGTGAGGGACGGAAGATCGGGTCTAGCAATGCGCATGTTCGGTATTGGCCGCCTTCCCCTGTCTCCAGTTGTCCTCCCTTGGGCCGGGCTGGCCTCCGTCTCCGTACGTGCATCCGCTGCAGTATGAGCCTCCTCCCAGGTCAACGCTAAGCTTACATGTGCACGCATGCTTGGATTGGCTGCTTCCCTATTTCGGGACGCAGGTGGAACACGAATCACGCTTGATATTGCCGCTGCTAGCGGCAAAGGTCGACATAGTCTAGGCGTTGTATGCAAGAGCTCCGCTGTATCCTTTGTACCCACAGTCACGTCTCTTCCCACCTGCTGCCCACGCATCGCCTACATACATTGGCTAGCCGTCGCATGTACGTACATGCTCATGTCGTGCCCGGCCGGGTTGCCGCTGTCTTCACGGGACATGCATCATACGACGACGCCGCTGTCGTGGCAAAAGTGCCCAAGCGCTGGGATGCTCCCAAAAGAAAGACGCTCGAGGAGTGTCGTTGAGACGCTCACTTCACACTCGCTTTCCCCAGCAATTGATGGCGTCAGAAGAAAGCAAGGCCTCCCGGCGCAACGGTCAACACCGCCCCCCCGCCTTGCTTTTTCCTCCCCCGCCCCCCCGCGCGTTCCTTTTCCTCCTCGCTATACTAGACGCCACTCTCGATAACAGCATCCTCTTTCAGACACATCGGCGTGTCGCACGAGCCTCGTCTTTCCAGAAAATTCCCCCACTTTAGCCCCCAACATTCAGCGACGACGAAAAAGCAAACACATCTACCCGTGAACAAGGAAACGAGGTTTCGCATTGCTCGCGTGAAGCTCGCGCATCTCGATCTGTCCTGCCGCTTGCGTCCTCTGGGGCGTGCGATTTGCCGGGCCGCGCGGCTGATAGGCTGGCCCCTCTTCCTTTTCCTTTACTCTTCCCTGTCACTGGCTTGCCCTATGCGAACTCCTTCTCGGGGAAATCGCTGGAAGCCTCCTATAGCCACTTTCAAACGGCCCTGCATTGCCATACGTCAGCAGGCGTCTGTTTTGCCCGGCAGGCTGGCAGAACAATTGATGCCCCGAGCTGGACTGCCTTCTCAGCCAGCCCTGTCCCTTTCCATCACCATCTTCTTTCCATACCCATGCCAAAAATCCCACCAGGCCGTTTCGCCTCTCGCTTACCGCCCTTTCCGACGCGGTAATCGACCCAAAGACATGGGTCCTATCTTCGGGATTACCCTTTCCGCACAACCGTGCAGGGCTAGCCAGTTCAAGGCTTCGGAACTAGTCTGGGGGAGCCTACCTTACAATAGAACATACCGAAACAAGGCAAGCAATAAAGGCAAGTGTGAATGCTCTCCCAATGGCATAGCACGCTCTCTTTTCCTGTTCTCACCTTTTCTTTTTCTTCTCCCTGTCCTCTGCCCTGCTTCCGGAGGATCTGAACCATGTTCAGCCAGCTCACGATCGGGATCTTGCCTGCCGCATACCGTTCTTCAAGAAGGAGATCTGTCACACCTCATGTGCGAGCGAGGCAAATTCCTTTTCAGCCGCCGCCCCCGGGCTATAGTAAATTTCCCCCCTTGCACTTTCCCCTCTATTCTACCCTGTCTCTTCTCGGCCTCACCGCGCGGCCGATTCCCTCCCCTTTAGGCACCGGGAGTGATATGTGTGTGTGAGTCCCGCCATCTGTCCGATATAGAACAGTTCAGGGTCAGCGACGGGAAGCTGGCAGATGAGGAAGACTTTGGTGGTGAGTGGAGAGACAACGTTAAAACTCACAAAAAAGAAAGTTGGGCTTCAGTGGTCAATAACGTGGCTGCGGCCCTTCCCTGTTTTGTGTTCCCGGGATACCCACATCCTCCTTTAACCCCCCGTTTGGCGCCATATTTGGTGGAGCTATAATTTCCAGGTAGCGGCACGCCCTTTTCGCGACTTGGCTGAGAAAGGGGAAGAAAGGAAAAAACAGCAACCGAAACAGTAATTGGTGGGAAGGCTGGGTGTAGTGGGGAATAAGAGTAAGACCGGGATAACTTCTTTGGTGATCAGTTGGTAGGCAACTCAGCTTTTGCTCCAGCTCAGCCCATTTTATCTCAGCTCAGCTCTCCAGGGATGCTGGCCCTCGGACGCTTACATATCCTTCGCCATCATCCGTTGTCGGCAATTGGATATCCAGCCAAAGGTTTTCAGCCACCATGTTTGATCATGCGGGTGTGAGAAGCGGTTGTCGAATTCCATACACTGTCATTTTCCGTTTCCAGATGACGTGTAGTAGCCTCACTCGGCTTTTTCTGCTTCCGCCTCTTCCTGCTATCTCTCGCGACTTCAAGTGCAAGAAACTCGCCTTGCCGACTTCACTGATAATGCAGAGCAGCTTCTATTCACTGATCGTCCATTGGCCATCATATGGTTGACATGGTAGATAGGTCCAGCGAGATGTTCATAGGCCACAGCTGTGATTCGCAACTCGAGAAAACATTTTAGGAGCGGAGAGCAAGGTACATAATGGTTTTCTTTCCCCCTGACCCGTTCGAATAATCCAGCCAAAATCAAAACTTCAAATCAGAACCTCGCACGATACATGCGTCGAAAGGAACCGTCATCTTTGACTCCATATCATACAGTTCCCATCACCGTGCCACCACATGATCGTCAGAAGCGCACCCCAGTCTAACTAGGCACAAGAAAAGTGAATCTTTTTCGCTGCGGGTAATCATTATCACCGCAGCCCGTAGCCATCCGCTCCAACCAAAGGCTCGATTCACCTCAGGCATGGTTGTATAGCAACACTTTCTTTCATACAGAGCGTTCCCCGGAGACCTCAACTGCCGCTCACCTTCTATGCCATACGGTAGAATGGTGGTGGCTGATCACGTACCAGTTCACTATCACCAGCTTACTGGCTCCGGTTGGCGCTCTGGCTGGTGTAGTCAATGCGCAGGCGCCTGCCATAGATCTCCTTCTCCTGGAGCACTTCCATGGCCTTGGCCGCGCTGGTCTCGTCCATGAAGTCAGCGTGAGCGAAGCCACGGGGCTGGCCGGTGCGGCGGTCGATGGCGACACGAACGTCGAGCACGTTGCGGATGTCGCGGAATAGCTCGTTGAGATCGCGGTCGCTCATCTCGTACGACATGTTGCCGATGAAGAGCGTCTTGCTGGGCGGATTCGGAGTGTCGCGGCGAGACCGCGAGCGATCATTGCGGGGAGAGTTACCCTCCCGCTTCTTGTGGTACTGCACCGTCATGCGGCGGCCGTCGAGCACGCGCTGGTTCATATCCACGATCGCGTTCGAGGCAGCCTCATCCGTGGCGAACTCGACGTAGCCAAATCTGGAAATTGAACACGGCATCCGTTAGCATTCAAATTTTCCAACCACATGAACTCTGCACCCAATTCAGAAATGGTATGGGTACTCAAGGAAACATACCCTCTGCTCATACCGGCGGGATCCTTGATGATGGTGGTCTTGACGATGTCTCCAAACGGCGAGAACTCCTGCCTCAGCTGGTCCTCGTTGGTCTGGTAGAACAGGTTGCCAATGTAGAGCGTCCTCTGGCCCCCGTCCGTTTCGAAGAATTGTTGGTTGCGGTTGTCGGGCGTGGAGCCAAAGGCAGCCGACACGGCGTCGGCGGCCCGGGAAGCAGTGGCACTGGCGACCTCGGACGCCTGCTCGAGGGGCGAGGTGGAGGAGGACTCAACCTCAGCGTTAGTGGACTCGACCTCAGCGTTGCCAGCGGCGGTCTCCTTCTCGGACGCCGACGGCTCTTCGGTCGTCGTCTCCTCGCTAGGGCGAGCGGCGTTCGCGTCCTCGCTGTTGTAGCGACGCTGACTGACGGCCAGCCATTGCTGCTGGTGCGCGCGGAAAGCGGGGGTGGAGGTGAGGCTGGTGAAGGTGCGCGGCCTGGCGGCGACGGCGAACGATGCGCTCGTGGACGAGGCAGCGCGGAGGGCAGCGCGGCGGAGAAGATACCTGTGGGGGAATGATTGTCAGCATCTGTTTGAAATAGACGTGATTCGCTGCAATGGGGTAGAGCGGCTTACATGGCTGAGGGATTGGTGAAGTTGTTGAGTATCCGAGGATGGAGGCGAAGAACGACGAGCGCGAAAGTTCGGCGTTGGCACTTAACTTTCTCTGCAACTTTTTGCCGCTAGCATGCACGGGGCAGGCGAAGTCACCAGCCACAGCTTGGCTGCCACTGCCACAACTCGTTCCACCCGCCGCACGGCTTACTCATCGTAAACTTGTGCGCTCCCGTAGATTATTATAGCAGAAGATTGGGCGGATTTAGTTCGCTCGAAAAATACATTGTCTCTGCGAACGAATGTCTTTTCCGATGAGGATCTATGCGACTCGTCTATCAGCGAGAGCAACGGATCGTCTTAGATCAGTAGCACAAAACATTCAGCCCTTCCTGCTCGAAAGGAGCGGCAGGCTGCTGTTTCGAATTGGATGCTTCATGCGGTACTGGAACAACAGATTGGACTTTCCTGAAGCCGGCACGTACGCTCGTCAAATCAAAATGTCTTATTCCGTACGTCTAGTCTGCTCACGGAGTCTATTGACAAAGCCATCGGCGTCATTATAGCGGAATGTATCACGCCGCCTAAAACCCACCCACCGGTCTCCATGACAGTCCAACCAAGCACTATGCAAATGCCCTCCCTTTCTATCCATGAGTCATGGGCACAGGCTTGCATGAGTCTCTTTTTTAATAAACCAAAAAAACAAGATGATCGCGGAGGTGGTATCTGCCGCTCTATCGCCAAGATGACTCTAAAGGTAATGCGGAAAGGAAACCCTGGCGCTGAGCTGTGTATCATGCCTCGGGGAAGACGAGTCTCTGTACAAGACGGATATAAGAGGAAATTAGAGAGTTGGGTTCGAGCGGTACTCGGGAACGACGCCGTTTGCCTGAGACTTCTTGGTCTCCGACTCGGCCTCGAGAGGGTTCTCCGGCCCGTCCTCGTGCTCTACGATGAACTTCTCCGCCTCAAGCGCCGCAATGCAGCCGGCGCCGGCGCTAGTGATGGCCTGCCTGTAGCGCTTGTCCTGGACATCACCAGCAGCGAAGACACCGGGCACGTTGGTGAGGCCACGACCAGGCTCGGTGATCAGGTAGCCGTCCTCGTCCATGTCCAGCTGACCCTTGAACAGGGCAGTGGCAGGGTCGTGGCCGACAGCGTAGAAGAGACCGTTGGCTTCCAGAGTCTCCGTTTCGTTGGTCTTGTTGTTCTTGACGACAAGGTGCGTCATGAGACCACCAGCCTTCTCCTCGCCCTTGATTTCGACACCGCCCGTGTTGTACTTGATCTCGACTTTGGGGTTGGTCTCAAGTCTCTTCGCGTTGGACTTCGACGCACGCAAGACATCGCGGCGAACGAGAACGTAGACCTTCGAGGCCTTCTTCGTAAGGTAGATGGCCTCCTCAACGGCCGAGTCGCCGCCGCCGATAACGACAAGGGGCTTGTTGCGGAAAATCGGGGCAGAGCCATCGCAGACAGCGCAGGCACTGACGCCGTTGCCCCAGAACTTCTCCTCTCCAGGCAGGTCCAACCTCCTTGCCTTGGCACCAGTAGCAATGATGATGGTATCCGCAGTGTGGGTCTCCTCCTCAAGAGTATCGTCGTCGCCCATGGGGTGGAGCCAGTACTTGAAGGGACGCTCGCTCAGATCGACCTTGCCGACGGTCTGCGAAACGATTTCGGTGCCGCAGGCTTCAGACTGAGCGCGCATTTGGTCCTATACGGCGTGGAACGCACAATCAGCTGGCTGTTCCCACGGCGAGGACAGAAGACGCGGACTTACCATAAGAGTAGCGCCCTGGATGTGCTTGAAGCCGGGATAGTTCTCGACCTCGTCGGTAGTGGTCAATTGGCCACCGGCCGCAATGCCGAGCGCAAGGAAACCCTCATACATGACGGCTGCACAACTGTTAGCTGGAGAGTCCACGGCCGAGCGGCTGACGGAGTGGCTTACGCTTCAGATCAGCGCGCGCGGCATAGATGGCTGCGGTGTGGCCAGCAGGGCCGGAGCTGCAAAGACATCAGTCAGTATCCAAATCCTCTGGAGTCGAGCGGCCCGAATAGCAGCCCCTCGCGTGCAGGAAGGAAAGATTCGTACCCGATGACTGCGGCAGATGGTTAGTTCCCGCTCGAACGCGACTCTTGGGACACGGAGATACGTACTAACAAGCTTGGAGTGCATGGTTCTTGCGCCTCTGACTGCGTTGGAGATGGAGGAAGCGGCTGGGAAGCCTGTTTGTCTCTGTTGCAAGGATGCGGCTGCGGCGAGCGGGACAGAGAGGGAGGCGCGAAGCGGGGCGGCGGTCGCTCTACGAAAGGCTGCGGCGAACAGTTTGGCGGTTGCGAGAAGAGAGTCTCTGGGAGCGCAATGGGGTGAGGGGGCGGTGGTGTTCGGGTCCACCGAGGTGCGTAGAAATTCCTAAGGGCGGCGGCGGGCCGGCCAAATGACGGAATGCGGGCGGTGGGGCGGGGCGGAGGACGGGCAAAAGAAGCACAGCGATAAGGTGCAGCGGCGGAGGGCAGAGCGAGGCCAGGCGTATTTATCGGCGGCGACAGTGGAGCCTCTGCTCGACGGCTTTGATTTCTAAGTAGTGGTACTCGAAGCTCCATGGCGCAATCGGCCGGCAAAGGGCCCTGGGGCTGACTCGGCGTGCGAAAGCCGGCGCCGGTGCTTCTCCAAACCTCGACTGCTTACTAGATGCCCCCGATCCAGAACTCAACGTCACTGCCCGTGCCCCTGTTCAGCCTTAGCTACCCCGTTCCAGCCTCTCTTATCGCGGTAATCACTCGTCACCTCCCCCTCCACGCTTGCGCAGATTCGCGATCCCATACAACAGCTCGCCCAGACCGTCGCTGTTACTTGTCTCCGCCGTGTCCAGCCGATTCGCCCGGTCCAGCTGTTCCTTCCCCGACATCGCAACCTCGACGATCGCGCTGTCCGCCCACAACAGCCGTGCCGCCTGCTCTGCTTCCTGTGCCCCCTCGTTGTTAGCTGCCTCCTCACCGCCGGCTATGCGACCTGTGGTCTTACCTGCTCAGCGCGCTTGTCGGTCATCGACCCTGGCACGTGAAAGTTGTCCACGGAAATGATCAGCCCGTCCGAACCGGCGGCCACATCCAAGACATTGCCCGAAGTGGGCATGGCCGTCGCCTGGATCGGCTCTTCGCTGTGCAATGCCTCTGCGCTTATAGAGATCAATGCAGGCACACCCTCTAGTGCCACCAGGATTGCCCTCTGTTTTGATTAGTAACGGTGCACATGCCTTGGAGGATTGCGCTCCTACCTTCTCCTTCGCCGTCTGCGGGACGGCCCAGATGCCGGACACTGCAATGCTGAGATCACGTCTTTTCTCGCCCGCAAATTCCCCTGCGTCGGGAATGGACGACAAAATGTCTCGAAGTGAAATCTTTCTCAGCAGACGGCCTTTCAACCAATCCCAGACGAACAAGTGATCGTCGCCGCCGCCAGACACAAGAGCATGTGGCGTTGCTAAACACATCTTGCTAATGAACTCTTTATGGCCAAGGCAGAATCCTTCGATGACGTGACTCTGGGGTTGGCCTCGAGAGATTCGAATGTGTTCATCGCGGTCCGCAGTCAAGATGTAGTTGCGAGGCTTTGCAGCGGGTACGTCCGACTCCGCCCTTAGGTCCTCGGCATCCAGGGTAACAAACAGCAGATCCGTCAGCATCGATACGTGGCCAAGTAGTAGTTCGTGTTTGAATCGCAGAGGCTCCTTCGATTTTGCCTGAGTCTCCTGTTGCTTGAGCTGAGCTTCTAAGGCCTTGCGGTTTCTGGCCGTGTGCACGGTCAAATTAGTGGCTGACGGGACAAAGGTCTTCGGCGCCTGCTCCGCCTTGGTGGCGAACGCTTGCTCGTCCTCTGAAGTGTGCTGGAGCGGCAGGGCGTAGACGTCTCCGAATTTATCCGCACAGAGAATCGTCTGGTCATCCTGAGTCACGGCAATCGCGCATGGGCGCTTTGGCATGGACCTGAAGTCTGAGTTCAATAAAGGGAAACACGGACAGGGAGAAGTAGTGTTCTACCTTTCACTTAAATGCTTCAGCGTCCCGCTGGGGTCCAGGGAAAAGACGCGCACGCGCTTGTCCTCGCCGGTCACAGCGACAATGTGCTGGCCATCATGCGAAGTCACAAGCTTGATAATCCTCGGATGCTGAGCCGAGTCTTCCGAGACTTTTCTTTTCTTTTCTGGCGGCCCCTCTGGCGTTTCTGGCTGCTGGCCGTCTGGCTGTCGCAAATTTAGCCAAATGGTTACAGGGAGAGTACAGAGAAGAGGGGGAGCAGCGGCACTTGGAACCTTGGAAACTCGGCTCCAAAGATGATCGAAATCACACTTACGGGAGCATTACTGGGGGAGACAGCAGACCATATGCTTCGAATTTCTCCGGCGGTGAGGTCGATGCAGAGCAAATTATGTGCGCTCGCGGCGAGCAACAGCTTCACCTCCTGAGAGCCCACGCGCTCGAGAGCGACAACGCATTGGTAGGGGTGTTTCATGGCGGCAGCGTGATTGAGGTCGGTGGTGAGTCTGGGTCTTGGCGCGGCCAAAAAATGGGCAGGCACTGGGCGATCGGCGCTAGCGCGCGCAAGCGAGGCCACACGCCGGCGCGACATCATTTCAACTTTCTTGCGCTGGTGCTGTGCTGTGACTTCAACAACATCGTTCCGCCGCCGAACGCCGCCCACTACCGAACAGACGCTTTTTGACTTCGCCTGAAATATCCTATACCTCACCGAAGCTATGGGGGGCAAGTCTCAGAACAAGGCCGCTTACTTCGATAAGCTCAAGGCCCTCCTGGACGAGTACAAGTCCATCTTCGTTGTCGGCGTCGACAAGTGCGTCTCCCACCCGCGCCTTGCCCCGCCGGTCATGCGTCTAATGCGCCTCCAGTGTCTCCTCCCAGCAGATGCACGAGATCCGTGCCTCGCTCCGTGACGTTGCCGTCGTCCTGATGGGCAAGAACACCATGGTTCGCCGTGCTCTTAGGGGCTTCATTGGCGAGAACCCCGAGTACGAGCGTCTCCTGCCCCACGTCAAGGGCAACGTTGGTTTCGTATGTGGCTCGATCGTGTGGAAATGGGCAATTGAAGCAGTGGCTGACAGAAGGACTAGATCTTCACCAACGGCGACCTGAAGGAGATCCGTGACAAGATTCTCAGCAACCGCGTCGCTGCCCCTGCCCGTGCCGGTGCCGTCGCCCCCGCCGACGTTTTCGTTCCGGCCGGTAACACTGGCATGGAGCCCGGCAAGACCTCTTTCTTCCAGGCTCTCGGTGTCCCCACCAAGATTGCCCGTGGTACCATTGAAATTACCTCGGACCTGAAGCTTGTTGAGGCTGGTAGCAAGGTCGGTGCCTCCGAGGCCACCCTGCTGAACATGCTCAACATCTCCCCCTTCACCTACGGTATGAACGTTGCCCAGATCTACGACAACGGCCAGACCTTCGACTCCTCCGTCCTCGACATCGAGGAGTCGCAGCTCCTTGCCACCTTCTCCTCGGCCATCAACACCATTGCCTCGATTTCCCTGGCTCTCAACTACCCCACCCTTCCCTCGGTCATGCACTCCGTTGTCAACAGCTACAAGAAGGTCCTGTCCGTCGCCATCGAGACCGACTACTCCTGGGAGGCCATCGACGAACTCAAGGACCGCATTGCCAACCCCGACAAGTACGCTTCGGCTGCTCCCGCTGCCGCCGCCGGTGGCGCTGCCGCCCCTGCTGCCGCTGCCGAGGAGAAGAAGGAGGAGCCCGAGGAGTCCGAGGACGAGGACATGGGCTTCGGTCTGTTCGACTAAGTTCTCCAAGCGCAACGAACAAACGCTTCTGGTTACTAGGCGAAACGTCGGATGTTCCAAAGAATGCTCGCTTCGGCGAGGTGAACATTCAAATAGCATACTGAAATGGAGACATTGGACAATGACACTCTAGGCGACGTGATGCTGAAAATGCTCATAAGCCTTTTGTGCTCACAATCTAAGGTAAGCATGTTTGTCTTTGATTTTTGTCACCTGCGGATGATTATACATTTTTAACCCTGATCCCCATGAAGATCAAAAACGCAACAACAAACACTCTAATTTTTTAATGACGCAACCACACATATGTTATTCAAACATCATCTTTCTTGGAGCTTTGGCTAACAGAAAGTTCAGCAGGTTCAATACACATCAATTGTACAAACGCTCAGTGACTTTCAACATTCTCTTATGTTCTCGAAACTTCCGACATGCATCAATTTCCGTGACATGTTCCGCCCCATACCAAGCCATACAAGCCCATCCGTTGATCCTGCCAAGTCAGACTGTCAGAACAAGGTCGTAGCTGTTACATACCAATGGAATTATCAAACTCACACCTGGTCTTGCCTTTGCTTCTCGTGACAGGATTCATGTGCAGAAGATGAACAGAAAGGAATTGCCGTTCTATCAAGGCGACGCTGAGACGATTTCTCGCACTCTATCCAGATCTATCCTTACCCAGTACACATGCCAGTCCTGATCGGTGCCACCCAGACTCTTGCAAACGCCGTTGCTCTCCGCGTTCTCCAACGCCACATCCGCATGCGCCAGCCCGTTCAAGTCGTCCCCAAAGGCATCCCACCCCTCCTGAAAAATCTTCCGACCCATCGCCTTCGCCAATCCCTTCCCTCTATACTCCGGCTCGACATGCAGCGATGACAAGCTCCCATCGACAGCCAAAACGGCCCACGCCACGGGCATTTCCTTCTGCTTCCCTCCTTCCTCCCGCCCTGCACCCGAGGGCACGGCAGCAAAGACCGCCACAGAAGGCAACGTCCTCAGCGTGCGGTTCGTCCTCGGAATCGCCGTCCTGCTCCTCGCGACAGCCAGGTCCTCCTCCCTCAGCGTCCCCCAACGCAGCCCTTCCCACTCCCCTTCCCCCATAACCTTTCCCCTCGTCTTCTCCGCCACCTCCTCCTCCCCACCATCGCGCCTCGTGTCGTGGAAAACATACTTCCGATACGCAAACCCCGTCCCCACGCCGTCCCGGTGCAACAGGCCCAGCCCCCGCGCCCACTCGACGCCCGTCGCGTGCATCGTGCCGACCTTCAGCATCGCCGGCGCGTCCAGGTCGTCGAGGTACCGCGCCGCCGACGCGCTCGTGTGCGTGTGGTACTTGGCGGCCGTCTCGCGCGCGTCGGCGGCGGTGACGGCGGCCCAGATGTCGGCTTCCTCGGCCGGGGTGAGGGCGGGGTAGGGCACGACGGGGTCTTCTTTGCCGGTGGCGATGTGAGAGAGCAGGGAGAGGAGGTGGCGGCCGCAGGTGCAGGCGGAAGTGGATTGCGAGTGGGAGGGATGGTCCCAGGAGACGTAGAGCCAGCTCTCGGTTTCGGGACGCCGGGAGCGGTCGGTGTAGGTTGCTGCGAAGCATTGGTGGAGTCGCTCCTGCGTTTCCTTCGGTTTTGGTTCGCCGTTGGTGGGAGTGGTGGTGGAGGGGGACGAAGAGTCCTGTGCGGGCACGGTGGCGAGGACGCGGGTATGCTGGCTGCGGTGTCCGAACTGGATGCGCCGGTAGAGCGGCAGCGTGTAGGGTAGGGCATAGTGCAGATGTGGAAGCAGCGTGACCTCGGGGCTCTCGGTATGGTCGTGGATCTGTGGACGTAGGGAGTGGCCGGGGTTGGCGTTGACTCCTTCGGCAATTGGGCCGACCATTTTTACTCCTTGCTCTTACTTGGAGAAGAGCTCGTCGCCCTGTGCTCTCTCTTGCTGGATTGTTCTGTGTTCAAGTGGTTGGTAGTGGCGAGGTCAAATCGGCAGGTGAAAGGAAAGGCAAGAAGAGAAAAATCAACGTCAGAGATTTCACACGTAATGCCGTATGTCATGTGCACCACCCGCTTGCTGCAGGCGTGTCGTTCGACTGGCGCGGAATTGGGCTGTAAGCCTGCGAAGTCGATTGCATCGACCTTCCTGTTTGAGAGGTGCTCGGTGCGGAAGATGTTTAAAACACGCCAATTACATTGACTCTTGGTGGTGACTCAAAGGGAAACGAGTGCGCAATCTTGCGGATTTTGTTCACAAGGGTGGGGGTCCTGAGCCTGGATGGTATCGCTCTCAGAGGAAGTTAACTCTCCAAGAGGAATCTCGGGTCAAGACAAGAACTTCGCCGTGGGCATACGCAGTGCACATGAACGCCGATGCTTTGCCATTTGAACTACCGTAGAACGCCACGAGAAACCGGGTTGAAGCGAGGCGCCACTACCCAAATCTCTGCAGACTGAAACACCCAGAAAAGCCCCCATCCTGTCTACCTGGTTGAGTCTGCCAAGAGAATAAAACAGAAAGAAGACGCGGAAAGAGGAATGCATAAACGGAAATGGGTCGCTCGATCTACTGCAACAACCACAACACCAGGCAGACTCCGTTTCCCTAAAGGGAAGAGAAAATAAGAAAAAGCCATCATGAATTAAGGAAATGCAGATTGCTCCCTGCGACATCGAACCAGACGGCTGTGCCCGGCTCCAGGCATGTCTTGACGGAGCCCCGCACTTCTCAACTAATCAGCTTTTACGCTCTGCGACCGTCCCCATGCTTTCTTTGAAACCTTCCCTCATCACCATGTGCAACTGATATCATTGTGGTTCGTTGATCGTTCGTAGCCTTATAAACCCGTGTGAGTCGTGTCGTCGATTACTGGGATGCGCACTGCACACGCTCGGCGCCAGGGTGCATGTCGTCGTCGTCGTCGTCCATCGAGGCAGCGCCGCGTGCTCTGGCGTTTTCTCTGGTCGGGTCAATGTTCTCGAGAGGGAAGTCCTCGACCATCGCGTCGGCTGGAGGCTGGGCCATTTCGACCTTGCGAGGACCCAAGATGCGCTCGAGCGCAGCTTTGTCTTCCTCAGAGAGCACACTCTCCTCCGGCCCGATCTTCTCCGGGAACTTGACATCGAATTGAATGTAGAGGTTGCCGAAGTCGTGATGTCTGTACGAGGGCATTCCCTGGCCGCGGATAACCTTGACGGCACCTATTCCGTTATCAGCATTTCTAATGTGCATGGTACTGGGTTTTGCGAAGGATCTTACCGGGTGAAATGACCTCGCCGGGTGTAATCTCGACAGACAACCACCTGTCGTCGAGGTGCTCGATGTGAAGGACGCCGCCAGCAAGGGCGGTGACGAGGTCAATATCGGCCTGGTAGAAGAGGTCGTCCTCCTTCCTCTGGAAGCGAGGATGCGGCTTCTGCTCGATCTCGAAGACAACATCGCCGGGCTCGCAGTCGGGAAGCTGGTCACCCTCGCCACGGAATTCGATCCTGGTGCCGCTCTTGACACCCTTGTCGACGTGAACGTGCAGAACCTTACGCTCGATGACGGTCTTCTTGCCGTTGCACTGCTTGCAGCGGTCCTTCTCGCGGATGATTTCTCCCTCGCCCTGGCAGTCAGGGCAGACGGTCTGGAAACGCTGGATCATGGGACCCATCTGGCGCATCATCATCTTCATACCACGGCCATCACAGCCCGTGCACTTCTTGACAGCACCCTCCTTGCCTCCGCGGCCATCGCACTTGGGGCAGATGACGGACTTTTGCAGCGCAAGCTTCGAGACCTTGCTGCGGTAGATGTCCTCGAGCGAGACCTTGTGGACATGGGAGATGGTACGAGCCTTCTTGGGACCAGACTCCCTCATGCCACCACCGAACATGCCGCCGAAGCCGCCGCCGCCACCACCGAAGAATTGTGCGAAGAGGTCTTCCGCGGCCATGCCGCCGCCACCGCCGCCGCCATTCTCCAAGCCCTCCTCACCAAATTGGTCGTAGACTGAACGCTGCTGCGAATCCGAGAGAATTTCGTATGCGTGCGACAGCTCCTTGAACTTCTCGGCGGCGTCGGGGTTGGTTGCGTTCTTATCTGATACGGAGTCAGGACGCGGGAGTCGCAAGCGGGGAAACGGGTGTGCGCAAAAACCTACCAGGGTGGTACTTCAGGGCGCCCTTCTTGTAGGCCGACTTGAGCTGGGCCTCGGAGGCGTCTGGCGACACGCCGAGGATGTCGTAGAACTTCGTGTCTCTCACCATGGTGGCTTATGTGTCGAATCGCGCGAGGGCGGTTGTTGGGGGATTCAGCCGGGTCGCTCGTGCTAGTTTGACAAAAGGTGTCTGTTCGCGGGGATCGTCAAAAGAAGCGCGCAAATTTCTGTCGGCGGGCCGGTGAGCTTTCGGTCTTATGTAGGCAGCAGTGGAGGGAAGTGAGGCTGGTGCCGGGAGGTGGACGCGGTCCAAAGTGGCACGGCGCGCAAGATTTAAAGTCGTAGCACAGAAGCCGCAGGCGCAAGGCTGGGGGGCGTGGGTAGGTAAGCAGGCGGTGGAGGACAGTCCGGACGTACCTCAGCAACAAGCGTGACGGAGATTGGAGCGGGCTCCGAGTGTGAGAGCGAAACAGCAGGGACGGCGGGGGGAGAGACGGAGGTGCAGTCGCGGCGATTTCTAAAATTCGCGGCCAAGGGTCGTTGGGTACGCAGGCAAAGGCTAGATAATTCCACGCCTTCCACCTAGTTCGCTGGAGTTCCATCGAACACCGCCCGCATGCGGCAGGCGGTCAGCACCCCGTCTGCCGAGCCGCATCTGCCCAGATCCGCCCTCCCCAATGCCCAAATAATGCAGGGCACACAAGCAGCGCCAAACGACAAATGTCAGCCTGCCGCCTGCCCCGCCTGCGCGCGTCAGGCCGACATTCTTCAGCCCTGCCGCCTCAAGCTCCCGGCCCAGCCTGCCTTCGGGGCGAGCGCCGTTGCACTGCGCGGCCGAAGGCCCGACGTTATCACGATTGGCCGTTGTCATACGTACTATGTAACGCCTCTGTGGATACAGCTACAAATTCATTCGCTGCCTCTGTCTTTGCGCCTGTCGTCCTTTCTCAGCCTCGTCTTCCATCTCGCTCTCGCGACTCGTTGCATCTCCGTCTAGCTTTGCTCTCACCTGCGTCATGTCTGACAGTGATCCCGGCTTTGTGGCCGCCCTTGAAGAGGCTAAGAAGGGCTACGAGGAAGGCGGCATTCCGAGTATGAGCCGCGCACGCCTGCCTGTAAAGTCCCGTTATTAATCCGTGCTTAGTTGGCGCCTGCATCGTGTCCAAGGACGGCAAGATCTTGGGCCGGGGCCACAACCTGAGGATTCAAAAGGGTAGTGCCACGCTTCACGTAAGTCATGGGGTGGCGGGAGCGGACTGATGCTAGTAAGTAACAATGATGCAGGGCGAGATCTCCGCCCTCGAGAATGCAGGCAGACTTCCCGCCTCGGCCTACGAAGGCTCGACCATGTACACGACTCTTTCGCCCTGCGACATGTGCACTGGTGCATGCATCCTGTACAAAGTAAAGCGCGTTGTCTTGGGCGAAAACAACACTTTCCTCGGCGGCGAAGAGTACCTCAGGTCGAAAGGTGTCGAGGTCATTAACGTCAAGAGTGCTGAATGCGAGGCTTTGATGCAAAAGTTTATTGCTGAAAGGCCGGGCGATTGGTAAGAGCCTGTTATAAGCTGGTCTTTGGGCATGTTCAGTTACTAACGCATACTGAACAGGAACGAAGATATTGGCGAGCAGTAAGAATTGTGACGACTCCGCACAAATGTGTTCGACCCTGGCTGCCACATAAGCAAAATTCGTGTTGGAAGTGGTGCAAACAGAAAGCAATCGCAACTGCCTTAAACCAACACTTCTTCCCAGCTTGCCAGTGATTGGTCCAGTAACCTCCCGTCTGTTTGCCTGTTCCTATGGCCGTGCTTTGTCGGGTATTCCCAGCCGTGAACACTTGCTAGTCAGAGACACGTTGAAGTACCAAATGAGGATGCAGACGTAGCGACACTACAGAATCATGCAGCGAGATGGATGATGGCTTCGATGAGACCCTAAGGATGCTGTCGATGTAGCAGTGGTCTGGGCGCAGCGTGCGGCTGACGCAATCACGTAGAAGCGGCGGAGCCAGTCATGATTGCTGGCTTCGTCAGGAAGCGCATGTTCTTCTGTTGAGTCGATGGCAGCTGCACATGTGCCAAATGGCCAATGTCAACCGTGATCATCCATATTTCTCATACCTCAAGCAGGCGGAGCGCACTTTCGAATGCTTTGACAACTTTCATATCTGACGCGCTGTTAGTGGCACCATAGGAGCGTGTCAAGGACACTCACAGTGCTCCCTCTTCTTCTCAAGTTCGCTTTCTGATTTCTGGACATGAGCCATACGTGTCCGCAGTCTGCGCCATGTTAGCAAGTAAGAGTAGCCTCAAAAGCATGCGATGGGACACTGACCGATAGAAGCTCCGGTCTCCTTCATGATGTGGAGTGGTCTTAGCCCAGAGATGAAAGAACTTTTGGAAGTCAGCCACGGGCGGTGTCGCAGCAAGGAGGACCAATTACGGCTATGAGTCGCTGGAACTCTTCGGACAGTCGGTCGTCTTCTTCGGTCTTCTCTTCCATTGCTTTGTGAAATTTCTCCTCTAGATCTCGCCAGTCGAAGTCTCCTAGTGGTTGCTCGGGATCCAGCTCATCTTCATCCACTCGGAACTGCGTTTCAGGTTGTTCTTCGGCCTTGCCATTTTTGTGCGGGGGCGTTGATGTTGGCTTGACAGAGTTGTCATCCCCGCCATCAGAATCAGAGCGGGCAGAAGAGATTTCAACGGGCGGAGAGGCGCGTTGAGTACCCTGTTGTCCTGTGGCCATCTCGGAATGGTTGCGTTTCCGGGTCGGACTTGGCTCGCTTTCCGTCCCACTGCCGGGCTGGTCTTCGGGGGAAGGCGGAGTGCTCATAGCGGCGAATTTACTGCTGAGTGAATTCGTCGCGGGTACTCTGTAGGCTCGTGACCGTGGCTTACAGGTGTGGTCATTCGTCACGCAGAACGTGCGCACAAGGTGTGGCTGGTGAGTGTGGACGGAACGTGCGCTGTGTCCGTGTGTGCGGGCGTTTTCGCGCCAAGGCGGAGGTTGCATGGGTCTGACCGATGCCTGCGTCACAAGGAAGCCACCACACCGAAGCGCGCCTTCTACTTCTACCAGCGACCGCTCTTGCACTGCACCTGCCCTCTGCCTCCTTCGCACTTTCAGATCTCCCCGCTGTGCACGCAAAACTCAGGGGCCACCGAGCGCAACGAACGCCAGCGCGGACAGCAGCAACCCGTCTATGGATAAGTAGCCGCTTGGTCGCCGTTTCCAGCAGAGCTCACCATGTACCACGGTCCACGCCCGCCAACCTTCGAAACTCCTGAGACGTGCTCTGTACCCTGAATAGCTCCCGCTTGAAACCATCTTCCACCATCCGAAACACTCTCGCCCGAACAATATGGACTGCGACCTCTGCGGCAACGAGTTAACCGCGAGGGCCCGCGTACACTGCCCGACCTGCGCTCGTGCCGCTCTCTACCCGTACCGTATCGAACAAGCCACGACACTCTTGGACCGAGAGAAGTTTGCGCAGCATGTGGAGGCTGTAGTCAACGGCACCGAAGACCGGGCCGGACAGGCCGTATCACTTGGCGAGACTCTGGTCGATACTCACGAATGCTCCAAGAGGGTGGCTGTCGAGCGGGACCTTGCCACGAAGGAGGAGTTACAAGAGCGTATGCGTCTGATCACCGAGCAGACCGACCTCCTTAAGCGCCAGATTGAAGAAACGCGGCGTGAAATCGCCGCTCGCAAGGCTGCCATCGCCCAGCGCCATTCAGACCTCGAATCCGCCTCGTATAACGTCGACAAGCGTCGCGCCAAGGACTTGAGCGTGGTCAAAGAGGTCATCGGAACGGTCAAGCATGCCGACGATATAGGACATCGCGAGGACATCCGTAGCAAAGTGTGGCACTGCAAACATGCCGCCGACATCGCCGGTCTGAAGCAGCGGAGACGCCGCTCGAAGGATGGTCAGACGAAGATGGAATACTACATCGGGGGTGTGCGGATATACGATCTGCGCGACTTGAACCGTACGAGCCTGTTATACCCCAGACTAAGAGTTAAATTAACCCTGTTAAAGCTGCTTCCCCAACTCAGGTCACCACATCGCTTACTCTCCTGGCCGGCCTCGTCGTTCGGGTCGCCAACTACCTTGCTGTCCGGTTGCCGGCTGAGATTACTCTACCGCACAAGGATTACCCTCTCCCGACGATCTTCTCCCCTTCCTCCTCGTACACGCATAAGGACGTGCCATTTCCGGGGACCACCCCGATCTCCTCTTCCAGCAATAGTCCCACAGCATCTCGTACTTTTGAGAACCAAAAGCCTCGCCCGCGTCCGAGACCGCTCTACATTGACCGCAAATTACCTGCGCTAGCAAACGAAGACCCGACGACGTACGCCCTGTTCGTCGAAGGCGTTACGTTTCTAGCCTGGGATATTGCGTGGCTCTGCCGTTCGCAGGGTCAAGTCAACGCATTTACCGAATGGGAGGAAATTTGCCCGATGGGGAAGAACATGTTCAAGCTCCTAGTCGACGACGCTCAGGCCACGCTGAGTGCACTAGAGCAAGAGGCCGCGCGCAAAGCCGAAGCCAAGAGTGGCGCGCCGGCTCGCTCAGCGGGAGTGCCGGATGTGGTCATGGGCTATTTCTCGCACGGCATGTCGAAGGGCTTCCTGGGCAGCGCGGAGGGCACGAATTACATGAAGGGCTGGAGGTTCCAAACGGCTATGAAGGCGGTCGATCGGGTCAAGGGCCACCTGCAAGCGGAGATGCAGGGAGCGGAATGGGAGGTGCTGGACGAGAAAGAATGGGAAATGGACGAGGAAACGCCTCAGGGAGTGGACTGGGCGGGGGAGATGAAGAAGGTGTCTAGCGGCACGAAGCTTGCGAGTGCAGCTATGGGCAATGGGGGCACCGACGAGGGGCAGGGCAAGGCGCGGGGATGGACAAAGTTGAAGAGCAGGAGCGATGAGCTGCGATAGGATAAGGCGGATCACGATCAGCAATCAGCCATGGCAATCGTGCGGAGTCTGTCCTAGACAGAGAAGATCTCTCAAGGCGGCCAACGGTCGAAACAGTGGCCTGTCGATTACACGCAATGCCGGGCCTTACAGTAGGGCAGGCTGATAAGGGCGATAGGTGGTAGCAGCGGGCGGCGCAATTCACAGTAGAGGCTGAGGCACAATCTGGACAAGCAAGCAACGACATTGCGGTGGCTGCATGAAGTGCGTGGTGGCTTGATTGGACCCCCTCTCGCGCAGGCAATGCAGCCCCTCGATGCTCGGCTCAAGCCCGTATTGCTAGCGACGGACAAAGCGCGCATTTCACGAACACGACGGAGCTCGACGGCAGCTCGGGCGGCGGTGGCGGTGATATTCTGGAAGACGGCTGCCGGGTTCTGGCGCGTGGTTTGGCCGAGCAGAGGGGCCTTCGCAGCACGGAGCCGCAGGCGGTGACGTCGGGCGGAGCCCTACGTCGAAACACGGGCGTGACCCTACGCATGCAGCAGTCAGCCCTATCGAGACACGGCGCCGACATGAACACCCGCCGCAGCGAACAAGCATCGCGAATCCGGACGCGCGCCGCCGCCGCCGCACCAGGAGGGGGTCGCTCCTCATCTCTGCCCCCCCCCCAGCAACATCCCCTCAATGCGCTGGCGAAGCGGCGTCGATCGTCATAGGGCCAGTCCGCACGGGGACTGGCCACGGCGCCGGTGTGGAGCAGCAAGAAGTGGAACAATACTGGAGCGCTTGGCCCATGGTCGTGCTTGGCAGCCAAGGATACGACCACCTCATTTCGCAGTGCTGATCGAAAGCGCGCAGGCGACGGGCGTTGGGGACGGCAGGCGGTGCTCGCAGGGCGGCCGGCGGCGTTGAGGGGCTCCGGGCTGGCAGGACGGCCAGGAACAACACCCACGCGGCCGCTAGCTCCCCCGCGCACGAGGGCGTCGAGACAAGACTTGGGCGGCGCCTTCTGGCTGGGGGAGCCCTGCGGTGGGCGCCGCCCGCACTGGGGCCCATGTTAGCGGCGGCCAGTGCTCCAGGGGAGATTGCAGCATTCGGCACCACCACGCCCGAAAATAGCCTGGCTCCGGATCCCCAGAGCGCGCTTGGGCTGTCCATGGCCTCTCAATTGCCTCATGCGGCCGGCTGCGCCTTTGAGCGATCGCCCAGGCACAATCTCAACGCCGCCCCTGGCCGCTGGCTGCGTCCATCAAAAGGCGGGCTGCCCACCGTCCATCCCAACCCTCACCACGGCATCTAGCTCTCACGAACAGTGCAAGGCATTTGCCCCAGTCGCTCTTTTCCTCTGCTCGTTACTTCCGCTTCACTCTTTCAGCGGTCCGCTCTCTAATCTTTAATCTTTCTTGTTGCTACACTAGTAATCAACATGAAGTCTGCTCTCATCGCCGTGGCCGCCACGGCCCTGCTCGGCAACGCCGCCGCTGCTGGTGGTGTCCACGACCGCCACCAGGGCTTCCACAACCGCCGCAACGCCCTCGAGGTCCGCAACGATGACGGCGAGGTCTGCGGTTGCACCACCTACGTGACCACCGTCACCGGCCCGGCCACCATTGCTCCCACCCCCGAGTACTCCGCTCCCGTTGCCTCTCCCTCGAGCCCGGCCGGTGTCCCCTCGGCCGGTGTCCCCGCTGGCTCTCCCTCGGCCCCCGCTGGCACCCCCTCGGTCCCCGCTGGCTCACCTTCGAGCCCGGCTGGCGTCCCTTCGGCCCCGGCTGGTACCCCTTCGGCCCCGGCTGGCTCTCCTTCGAGCCCTGCCGGCGCTCCCTCCAGCTCCAACGTCGAGGGCGTTCCCGGCACCACCCCCGCTGCGGCCACCACCCCCGCCGCTGGCGTGCCCTCGAGCGCTGCCCCGAGCCAGCCTGCTACGCCCGAGTCCCCGGCTCCCACGCCTGTTGTCTCTACGTACGCTACCCCTGGCACGTACACCATCCCGGCCACCACCATCACCGTCCAGGACACCACTACCGTCTGCGGTGCCACCACCACCAGCCTGACCCCTGGTGTCAACACCTACGGTGGTGTGACCACCTCGGTCGTCACTGCGACCACCATCACCTGCCCGTACGCCACCATCGAGACGGCCGACTCCACGACCACCAGCGTCATCAAGACCACCACCTACACCTGCCCGGCTGGCGGCGAGTACACGGTTGTTCCTCCCTACACCACCAGCGTTCCGGAGGGCACCGTCACCCACTACCCCACTCCCGCCACCTACACGCCTGGCACCTACACGGCCACTGAGCAGACCGTCACCATCACCAAGACCAACGATGTCTACGTCTGCCCCGCTGCCACTCCTCTCGGCGGCACCCCCAGCGGCAGCTCCCCTGCTACCGCTACCCCCACCAGCAGCGTTGACGGCGTTGTCGGCAGCCCCTCCAGCACCCCCGCCCCGGTCTCCAGCACTCCCGCTGGCGCCGTCGGCACCCCCTCGGCTTCCACCCCCGCTGCTGCGGCCTCCTCCACCCCCTCCCAGGGCGCTGGTGGCTTCACTCACAACGGCAACCAGTGGGCCATGACCTACACCCCCTACAGCTCCGACGGCCAGTGCCGTGAGGCTTCGGGCGTCATGGAGGACCTGAAGGACATCAAGAGCAAGGGTTTCACCACCGTCCGTCTCTACGCCACCGACTGCGACGGCCTCAAGACCGTTGGTGACGCCTGCAAGGAGCTTGGTCTGCGCATGATCATCGGTATCTACGTCAAGGAGACTGGCCTCAGCGGCTCCGACATCTCCGAGCAGGTCACCGACATCATCCAGTGGGGCCAGGGTGGTATGTGGGAGCTTGTCGACCTTGTCGTCGTTGGTAACGAGGCTGTCTTCAACGGCTACTGCACTGCCTCGGAGCTCGCCAGCTTCATCACCAGCTTCAAGTCCAAGATCACCAGCGCCGGCCTGTCCCTCACCAAGATCACCACCACCGAGACCCTCAACATCCTCCAGGGTACCGAGTTTTCCGCTCTCTGCGATGCCATTGATGTCATCGGTGTCAACGTCCAGCCTTACTTCAACTCCGAGTGCACTGCCGACAAGGCCGGTGACTTCGTCGTCTCCCAGCTCGAGCTCGCCAAGAAGGCGTGCCCCAACGTCTCTGATGTCCTGAACCTCGAGTCCGGCTGGCCCCACCAGGGTGGCGCCAACGGTGCCGCCTCGGCCTCTGGCGACGAGCAGGCCACCGCCATCAAGTCCATCATCGAGAAGGCCGGTACCAACTCGGTCATCTTCTCGTACGGCGACGACAGCTGGAAGAGCAGCGGCGAGTTCGGTGTCGAGCAGTACTTCGGCTGCGCTGACCAGTTCGAGCTCGTCTCCGGCACCCTCAAGATCGGCGGTCTGTCCCTGTCCCTCGACATCGGCTCGGACGGCATTGACCTCGACCTCGACCTCAACCTCTAAGCGGCTTGTTGATCTTTGTCTAGTCTGAAGGAAATTTCCTTAGTCTTTTGTAATTTCGTTGATATCAAATTCTCCTGTATCATGATGGAGCGTCTTCGTGTGTCTTACTAGTGTTGTGTAGCATGGAGAAGGTTGGAGATAGAGCGGTTTGAAATAGTAGTTGTATTGTTGTCGAAATATAGGTGGTTGAGTATAGTCCTATCGTGGCGCACCGAGTGAAAAGAGCATGCCTTGTAGTTTACCTGCCTTTCTAGTGTATAATATCTCTTCATGTTGCCTTTAGGACTGGAGAAAATAAAAGTATACCCAAGTTTGTGTTTCTCCGTCCTGCCCTGGTTGCTGTCCATGACTTGCATATTTCCTGGAAGAGGAAGCCCGCATGCATATCCCCTTGGCTTCGCGTACACGTTTGTTTCATCCCCGCCTACCTGAGAACACGGCGTCCCCCAATCCCTCCCCACTCTTCTCCTCCGCATGAAAAACAGAGAAAGCAAGCATAAACGCACCGACGCCGCCAAGAACCACGAGCCCACGGCTTTCGCAACCCCTCCACCCCTGGCCTCTGACACCTGAGCGCACAAGCGAGCTAGGATTGGGGAAGACTATTTCATCTCGGTCCCTTTCCCCCTTGACGACTCCCCCTCTGCCATGTGGGGGCTTGGTTTGGGCTATCGCATGCAGGAATCGATAGACAGTGCTTTTGACTCGAGGCGGCCTCGGTAGGCGGGATTGGTATTTCTCCCATCCCTTCCTTTCTGCCGATTGCCTTGATTGTCATTTTCCCTCCTCCTTCGGCTGCCCTGGTGGAAAATGGGGAGGATAGCGGTGAGTGCAAAAAGATGCATTTCGGTCCCCCTCTTGATGTGAAAACTCCCAAGGCGCGGCCGCCGCCAGCACTCGGGGCCCTTTAGCGAAGTCCTGTGCACGAAGGAGAAGTGGGAAAAGGCTGCGGACCAGCCCCTGACCGTCGACTCCTGGCGTTTCCAGGAAAGACACGGCAGTGACACGGCGCTGCATCTCATCAGGTTCAAAGCGTAGGTCATGCGGACTATACAAAGGGAGTTCAACGGCGATTGGAACCATTACATCAGAATGATCATGTCCAACGCGTTTGTTGTAGGGCTCAATGGGCTATCAGAGTACCTGTCGGTTACACTTCTATGAAGTGGTCAGCATTGTTGCCCAAAGACAGCTGCGGCAAGACGATTCGGGAATGACTTGTTTGTCAGAATGTTGCGAAGCATCGCGCGCTGCATCAGTGCGATAGAGTTGCCCTGCGGTATGCTCAAGAACACTTGCGATATACGTCGTCTGGTTCGACGGTTGACTAAATGCTTTGTTGTCCAAAGGTATGACATGTCACGAGTAAGAGAATAGAGGACGGGGAAGTCTGGATCTTTCCCTATTGCGAATTTGCCATGCTCCAAGGAATTGTAAGGGACGGGTCTCGCTAAAAAGGCTTGATCAAGCAGGGTCTGGAGGCGTCTCACGTGAGCTGTCCAAGATGTAGCCAACATTCCGGAAACGATAACGAAGCAGCTTAAATGACATTTCCGACAGGGTTCTTGTAAACGAAGCGAGCAGAACATTTCGTGATTTATGTCGGCAGTTGGGAACCCAAGAGAAAAAGTTCTCCAGATTGTACTAGAAAATCCTATCGAAGATTTGCAAGTACAGTAGTAGGCATGTCATATTCATGGTTGCTATATATCAGACTGGAATCCTGAAAAGCCTTCCACTTTACTGCCTTTTGCTTGCCTTATTCGTACACTCCAATTTCTGCGGACTACAGGTACAGTGATGGAACTACCATAATAGGTAAGAATTTGCTTTGAACATAGCCGCTCACACTTACAAACTTCAGGTGAGCCCATGTCTGCAAGAGAGTTTCCGGGTTGGTAACATGACCTTAAATGGTGTACATACACATCGAAGCATGGATTGACAGTGTGGACAATGTACCCCACGAGAGGCCGTTGTAAATGGAAGACGTGGTTTTCAAGAAAATGGGGGAAATGGAATAACTGAAAGCCATTAAAGAGTTCATGCTCAGCCTTAAGTCTCATGATCCGACCTTCGGCCGAGATTTTCCATCATCCTAAGTAGTCACAGCGCGAGCCGACGAGCAATTCCTTTACTACAAGGAAACGAGCCGCTTAGCTTCTCAAGTCAACAAGACGGGTTCGGTCGAAGTTATAAGTAGGCTCAGCCGCTTTATCCTTCTCCTGCCCTCACGGATGGGCAACAACAATTTACAGGTTGTAAAGGTAGTTTTCCACGAGCGAAGATTATAGTATTCGATGTTCGAGGATCAAGCTCGCCTAAGTCTTTTCGCCCCCAATTGCTCAGCCACCACCGCTGGCCGTGTTTGCTCCTTAACCAATTTGGTGGCGTAGGATTCGGTGACGCGTCTGTTGCGCAACATGGTCCATTGAGCAGATGCATACAGACATGGTGGCCCCGGCGCGCGACCAAGAGCTCCACTACCCCACGTGGATATACTATTTTTGGTGTAGCGCCTCGCTTTCGGACCTCTCTACGTGCTAGTGAAGCTTAGACGGTAGGGCTGCGAAGGTGCCGGCTACTTTGTTCCTAGATGCCGTCACGCCATGGCCCGAGCCTGGAACTTGGCGGGAAGGATTCCGCAGGATGCCAGCAGATAGTCCCGAAACGTCGTCAAAGCATATAAATCGGACGGCATCCACGATTGATTTGCTCCAGGCATTCTTATTCGAGTTCCTGAGAGAAGTTGCCGAAGATGCAGCTCCTCCTGCCTGTCGCTATCGCGTTTCTTTCGCCTCTCCTTGCGTCCGCCCAAAACTCCTCGAGCTCGCTGCCGGTTGTGGACCTGGGCTATGAACTCTACCGTGCTAACAGCTTCAACGTAGGGATGCCGTAACACCCTCGTGCGCCCATTCCTCATGCTTATACGTGCTCTGCAGGAAACCCGCAGCTACTATAACTTCTCCAACATCCGATATGCCGCTCCACCCGTTGGCGACCTGCGCTTCAAGGCCCCCGTGCTCCCCGTCACCAATCGCTCTGTGATCAACGACGGCAGCGTCGACCGCATCTGTCCTCAAGTCTCGTCGACCAACTCAAGCTACAGAGACCCCCGCGAGACCGAGGATTGCCTCTTTCTGGATGTCATCGTACCGCAGAAAGTATTCCATGGGAAAGGGGCTCCTGTCCTCGTTTGGATCTATGGTATGGACACGACCAAAACTGCTTGGCTGGCTGCTAACGGGTGCGTCAGGCGGAGGTTACACGGCCGGCTCAAAGGCGGCGGAAAGAACGCCCAGTGGATTGATCCAGCGCAGCATCACGAACAGCTCTGATGGAGTCATCTACGTAGCCATGAACTACCGCGTCGGCGCCTTCGGATGGCTCTCAGGACCGACTTTCCAGGACAGTGGCACTGCCAACGCCGGTCTGCACGATCAGCGCTTTGCCCTCCAGTGGGTTCAAGACAACATCCACCTCTTCGGCGGTGACAAAGACCGCGTTACCGTGTTCGGAGAGTCCGCGGGCGGCGGCTCCATCATCCACCAGCTCACGGCATACGGAGGCCGCGCCAAAGCCCCTTTTCAGCAAGCCGTGGTCCAGTCCCCTGCCTGGCTCCCGTTCCCTTCGCTGTACGGCCAAGAGACGCTTTTCCAGAACTTCCTCAAGGCAGCCAACGTCAGCAGTCTGGAAGAGGCCAGGAAGCTCCCGTCGGAGCAGCTCATCCTGGCAAACGTGCAGCTGGTAGCAGCATCCTCCTTCACCCCAAGCATCGACGGAGACTTCGTCACCCAAGACCCCAAATCCCTGCTCAGGCACGGCCTCTACGACAAGTCGGTGAAGTGGATGGTCGGCCACAACACCAACGAGAGCTACACCTTGACGGCGCCGGTGACGAGCGACGCGCAGGTGGACGCCTACATCCAAGCCGTCCTGCCCAACACCCCCACGGCCGTCCTCGAGTACCTCACAACGACCCTCTACCCGCCCGTCTCCAACGGCACCGCCGCCGCGCTGTACAGCACGCCCTTCGAGCGCCTCGCCCTCATGGTCGGCGACGCCAGCATCCTCTGCAACGCCTTCGCCCTGTCCAGCACGGCCGCCTCGGCCCAAAACGAGACGTACGCCTACCTCTTCGCCGTCTCCCCCGGCTACCACGGCCAGGATGTGCCGCACACGTACTACGACCCGGGCTCGGCGCCCAGCAGCGGCGACGGCGGATTTGCCGCGACGCTGCCGTTCAACACGACGGTTGCGACGGTGCTGCAGGATTACATCACTAGCTTCGCTATGACGGGCGTGCCGGCCAGTGCGCTGGACGGGCTCTCGAGCTTTGTCGAGTATGGCCAAGACGCGAACCTAGTTAGTCTGAGCGGCGGGGGTATCAGCGTGCAGGCCGATCCGACGGCGAATGAGCGGTGCAAGTGGTGGGGGCTGGCCATGCTTTCGTAATTTCGCCGCCGCCGGTTGGTGCTTTGATAGATTCAGCCAGCAAGTGTAATATAATAGTATGTCAGGTATTGATGCACATCTGAAGACGCGGTCCTCAACAGGCAGTCAACAGGCAGTCAACTTGCATTGATAAAACACACAGTCAACCTTGTCTGCCACGTACGACCATAGGTCGCAGAATATAGGGCTTCCCGTCCGCTCAGCCGTACTCAAGCTGCGAACCGGCCGATTAGTACTCAAGTGGGTGACCATTGGGGAATCCCGGCTGTTGTACGTTTTGTAGTTTTTTTTTAACTCCCTTAGTGGTGGCTCCATGGTCTGTGCACCCGGCTCATGCTCGGCAGACTCCATCCTCTCCTCTCTTGTGCCCGTCTGATGGCATATGCGTCCGCTGATTTGGGAGCGCTGTTATTATTCCATGAGCTGCAATCATTTAAATATGGAGGAGTGTCGGGGGGTCTTTTTTTTTTTTTTTTTGGGAGTACCTTATTCAAACACTCATCTACCCATTCCTTGACTTGAAAACATTCGTGATCCATGTATACTCCAATATAACAGTGTCCACCCAAGGAATCTCATCTGCGCCAGGAGCAAGTCAGATGCAGCCACGAACATGATGGGACAACAGATCATTGGCTCAATTCACACTAGTCTGGGGAATATAAGACCGCAGATGCTCCACCCCACTTTGGCAACCTGCATTTTACGCCAACAGCATCAAGTCCAGAAACATCGCCACTTGTCGGGGAGAAGGAAGGAGCATGGAATAGAATCATATTCTACAGAATCAAGATAATACAATTCAAACTGTGGCTTTCTGTTGCTTTGTGCTTTCACTTTTTCGTTCGGCGATTTACCCTTGACCCAAGCAAGCATGCCCAACAAACACGCCTTGTTTCCCTGTCTCGATTGAACCACGTCGTGTCTTGCAACACATGTGCTCATCATCCTCACAATGGCGCCTCCACGCTCACATACTCCTTTAGCTCCGCCGAATGCAGCCCCATCCACACCAACAGCCGGCCCATCTATACCAACAGCCATGAGAATGCTTCCATCCAAAGAGCAAAAAAAGCAGAGCAGAAGAAAAAGAAAGAAAGAAAGAAAAAGGGATCGGGGGCCGACTTCGTTATCTCGCCGAGGGATGCCCGTTGTCAATTCGATCCGCAAATGGTGGCCAAGGAAGTGAAAGAGAAAATCCAACTGGAAAGGAGAAGGTGGCCGTTGCCTGAAGACGAAGAGCTAAGCGTCCTTGCTGCGTATTCGTCTTGAGCTCGTGAAGTTCGTGAATATTAAAATAAGAACCATTACCATCATCCAACCTGCGCAGCCATCCTTTGCTTGGCAGTTTAGAAATCCCAGAAGGAACCTCCCGAAGTCTTGTTGGGGTCCCTCATCGAAGTGATCTTCCTGCCGGTGATGGTGCTCCTCCCCGTCTCCTCTGCAGCGTCGTCATCCCCATAGAGCCAGTCGCGGTTACTGCCCTTCTTGCCGCCCATTCCGTCACCACCAATGTTGATGCCACGCTCCTTGGTGGCGGGCTTGTCGGTGGATTCCCAGTTGGCGTCCAGATCCTTGTACAGCTTCTTCATCTCGGGCACCGCGCCGCCGTTGGTGTTCTCATTGGCAACGTGCGACGGCTCGGGGCTGTCGTCACCAATTTCAAAAGAGCTGCCGATATGCTTGTTGGACGGCTTTTCATTGGCCTTCTTGCTGACATCGTTGAGCGCGCGGTTCCGGGCCGACTCTTCCTCTTCCTCCTCGTCAAGGATGGGATCCTGGTAGAGACCCATGCCCTTGCTATGCTTGGTGCCCTTGCCGCCAACGTCCTTGGTCCTCTTTGCCACGGGAGTAGCTTCGTCGTCAAAGTCGAAATGAGTCCTAGCATCCTTGCGCGGCTGGTGAACGACAGGACGCTTGATTGGAGATTCTGCGGCCTCCTGTAATGCGTACACATGTCAGCTCTACCCGTCATGCCTGGCTAATCTGGGCGGATGTACGTACCTCGTCGTCACTCCAACCAATTGACTTGGTGTGCTGCGGCAGGATCTTGGTGCGCGTTACCTCGGGGGTAGCGAAGTCCTCGAATCCCCACTGCGGCGTGCTCTTCTTGGACTTGGAAGCCGGCCTCTGGTCGGCCTGGGGAGCATCCTCGCCCTGGCCAAACTCAAAGTGGTCATACTTCTTCGAGTTAGGCTTGATACCGCGCTGCGCCGGCTCCCTCTCGTGCGTCTCGCCATCATTCTCGAAGACTCTGATGGGGTGGTAGTGCTTAGCAGCGCCGGCCTTGGCGGGAGAAGCGCTGCGCTCAGGCGCCTGGTGCTCGGGGGAGATGATCTCGTGCAAACCGCGCGACACAGGCTTGGTCGCCCTCGCGCGCTCCACCTTGGGCCCACCGGGCATCTGCGGTCCGTCTTCCTCCTCACGAGGCACAAACAGCGATAAACTCGCATGCGGGTCGGTGGTGGCGCTGGTGTTGCTCCTGCTGGTCTGGGGCCTGCTCCCGGCCTCACTGTCACCTGCGGAAGTATTGCGGCGGGAGGAAGCGGCGGAGGCGGCGGGATCACTGGCGGCGCAAGCGTTGATGAGGCGGATCTGGTCCTTGGCGTCGCGAATGGGCCAGTTGCGCGCGCGGGAGCCGATGACATCGACCTGCCTGAGAAGCGAGGCCTGGTCCCAGTGCATGCGGACGGAGACGATCTTCTGCTGGGCGTCGAAGTGGACAATGTGGATCTACGCGCGGAGAGCTGTTAGCCACGGTCTCGCAAAATTCGGCGCATCCGGCGCGCTTACCACAGGGAACGTCACGGTGCGGTCGGCAATGAAATTGTCATCCAGGCCCGGGAGGTAGGCGCCGCCGCCGTTGACGAGCTCCAGGGTGGTCTCGACATCGAGGCAGAGGCCATTGCCGCTCTCAATGGAGCTGAGGATCTTCTCGCCCTTCTTCTTCAAGAGCTTGCCCTGGGCGGACAGGTGCTTCAGGATAGCGGTGGGCTCGGTAACCGTAGTGGTAGTGGGGACGTAGTTGAGGGAGGCGCTCGGGGCCAGCTGCGAGGTCGCAGGCGCGCCGAGGAAGGACTGGTATGCGGCGCTGAGAGCCATGGTGCAGCGCGGGGAAGGCTTGGACCGGGTGCTGTGCAGCGCAGGGGGCTCTGGGGGCGGCGATCGATGCGTGGTGGTGATCGGTGCAGAGGCGAAGTGGGGGCGCTGGAGACAATTGGCGGGGGAGAGGTCGAGGGAGCGTGGTGCCAAAAAGTAAACAGAGGGAAGGCGACGCTGGAGGTCGCTCTGGCCGGCCGGCGGCGGCAAGATATTGGGCACACAGCCTGAGTCAGCGCGCTATGGCAGGGGCACCGCAGGACGCGCGCTGAAACACAGGAGAGCCCTGCAATTGCTACGCAGCGCGCTGCCAGTGGCTTTCTGCTCTGTTGTGGCCTTCTGCTTCGAGCCCGTTGGTCCGCTCCCGCGGAGCGCCTCCCCCGCCGCGGCTGGTGGGCGCCACGGCCAGCCCTGTGCAAGGTGCAAGGGCACCTGCAGCATCGTCTTCCGTTCCGCACGCTGCGCACAACGTCAGAATCACTGCCCGCTGCCTTCTCCCACCCTTTCCAGCGTGAGTCTAGATGCCTGCTGACGCGCAGATACGCGTCGGAGGTGCGCCCAGTTCGCGCCCTGCACGGATCGTCTTCCAGGACGTGGTGTGCACATCAAACGCACCATTGCCGCCTTCGGCTCCATCCGCGAGCGACCGGCGCCGTCATTTGAGCGCGTATCACCAGCCCTACAATGCCTCGGTCACACACAGCACTGGACTTGGCTGAAGGAGTGGCAGCTCTACAATTCGCGCGCAATTAAGGAGAGTAGATATAACAAACGGGCTAACGGAAACAATGCGACGCCGGTAAACACCAACTGCAAAGGAATGACTGGAAAGCAATGAAAAGTCGCCCATCATCGCGCGTCGTAGCAAATGCCTCGCTGGAGAATGCATGCCTCCCAGGGCCAGAGCAGCAGGAATGCCTCCCTCCATTTTCCATCCCATCCTCTATTAATACCCCGCTACACCTGCTGCTCTCCCTCTGCATCGAAGCACGTTTCCCAGCAAAGCACATCCGCCGGGAAGTCTCTCTCCACACTCGGCCGCTCGCGCACAAACCACGCCAGCCCAGCACCTGCCGCTCCGAACACGGCGAGGCTGGTCCAGAGCGCATAGTTCGTTGCTGCCACGCTGTAGTCGGTGCTGAGGTAGAAGCTCGCACCGCTGACCGCGACTGCGAGCGCCTTGAACAGAGAGGCTGCCTGCATGAGTCCAATGACTGTGCCGGCGGAAAACGCGTCGGGGGCGACGTTGAGCATGAGCAGGATGACCAGCACCTGCGCTCCTCCGGCAAGAAGATGCTTGATCATGATGGCCGCACTAGAAATGATGGCCGTGACCGGGGTCGAGCACATGGTGAGGAACGCCAGCAGTGG
Organism: Diplodia seriata; assembly: GCF_021436955.1. NCBI lineage: Eukaryota > Fungi > Ascomycota > Dothideomycetes > Botryosphaeriales > Botryosphaeriaceae > Diplodia > Diplodia seriata. Next base: position 1,581,900 of record NW_027117315.1, on the reverse strand, counting down.
CGTGATGATGTAAAGGGCCGGGAAGAAGAGCGCGCAGGAGCGGAACGGTCGCAGAAGACCAAATCTTTCAATGATCTTCGGCACAGCATGGAGGATGATGGCCCCTGCGATGGCACGAACTGCCAGCAGAATCAAACCAAGCCAGTCGCAGGGGATACCCATCCCTCCATGCATGGAGCTACTGTGACCCAGATGGGGAAGGACGACGTCAAAGGAAGATGCATGGAGTGAGAGCAAGCAGAAAGAGCACATGAGGACAATAAGGGAAGGTGCTTGGAGAAATTGGCCGATTGAGATGGGCTCGGGGCGGGTGAAGTCGACAATGCGGATCGAAGGGACGTCGGAGTCGTCTGAAAGGGTTTGGCCTAGGAAAGCAGCCTTTTCGCAGTCCATGTCGGACTCGTCAGCAGAGTTGGAAGTCTGGGGAAGCGTCTGAGAAACGGTTAGTGACTGTATCAGATTGAGAGCGGGCGGGAGTTATGACGTATCCCACAGGTCTTGCGCACCCACCCACGACAGCCACATGGTCGATCCCTAACTATTGCAACGGAGCAAATCCTCTTGGGTACACGTAGGAGCCGCATCAGCGTCTGGCCGCCGTCGCACCTGCGCTTTCGCGAGGGCAGCTCCTCGGTTTTCCCATGTGAAGATTCCCAGGCTATGCAATAGGGTCGGGACCATCCAAGTAATACGGTGTGAAGTCGTGGGTGTGGGTGAAAGCTGCAAGCCCGTGCGATATGTCGTTCCCTTCTCCTCGGCTCAGCAGGGTTGGTTGTGGCAACAAACCTCCTTGAGAATGAAAGTGGCAGCAATGGTAATAACAAAAACCAAGCTGCCACAAGCAATCTGGCTGCTAAGGATTGGGAATTTCTCCCAGATAGCGCCATGAGCGTTGATACTTCCGGCGACCATACCCTGGATCAACGGGCCGATGGATCCGCACACGCCAACAATCGGTAGCCTGGATACATTCTTCGTCCTCTCCTCCGGGCTCTGGCTGACATCTCCAAGCATGGCAAGGGTGCTGACGACGATTGCGGAACTGACAAGGCCAGCCACGAAGCGGAGAATGGTGCACGCAATCAGATCAGTAGCAAAACCCATGGACAGGCAGCAGGCCGACATGCCGTACAAGCCCGCCAGCGCAACGGTCCTTCGTCCGACGCGATCGGCGAGGTATCCCCAGAGAATGCCGGCGGCAGCGCCGAAAGCGTAGGCGCAGTCGAGGATGCTGCGGAGATACGAGCCGGAGAGCGTGCTGCAATACTGTTCGTTGCTGGAGACGAGCATCTTGAGTTGAGGCTGAAGGCTGGACGCCATGATGCTACACAGACAGTCAGCGGGCGTGCTAGACGGGAAGGCGGCGGGGTCCATACGCTTCGGCGAGGAAGACGACGTAGATCCAGGTCAGTTGGGTGTGGTTGGTGCCGGTGGGTTCCGTCATTTCCGAGTCGTACTCTTCCTCCTCCGTCAGGAACTCCTGCTCCTCCGTACCAGCTACCTTCTCATATTTGGCCAAGTCCTTGACCGGAATCAAGGACCGGGTGCGACGGTGGAACCCGAACATGGTGATTAGTTAAGTACTGCGGCGCGAAGCCGACGAAAGGCGTATGGTAAGGCTGAGAGAGCGTCTTGGGGTCGCGGCCAGCGCGGGATGAAAGTGGAAAGGACTAGAGACTGTGGGAGGTCGGATGGACCAAGTGTGGTGTTGATGGTGGTTAGAATGAGCGGCGGGCAGGCGCTGCAGACATAGCTGTAGTCGCGATGCTGGGCGTGTGAGTTGTTCTTGGAGAGAGGATCGCGCGAGAGGGGAGGGTCTGTGATGGAGCAGCAGCAGGGAGAGCAGCGTGCCCGGCTGCCGTCGTGGTCCTTGCGGTGGCACATTCGGCATGGCGCGCCCCAAAATAGGCCAGGGGTCTGCCGGCTCCAGTGCTTTCTTAGCCGTGTTTGACCATCCATACGCGAGCAGCCCTCCGAATTGAAGCACTCGGCGGCGCGCATCGCTGCGGCCCACAGCAAGAAAACCTTTTCGTGTGGCCGCGGGCGCTTCGAGTGCATCGTGTGATGCGGCAGGCCCGCTTATCGCCGCTGCACAAGACGCTCTCGCGCATGCGGCGGCGCTAGCCCGCCAGCGGTTCCTGGTGATGATGATACGCGCTCGCACTGCCGGTCCCGGCGGCTGCCGCCCGTGATTGGCCACGCGCTACGCGCCCGCCTAGCGCGATAACCTGCGTCGACAGCCACGGGCGCTTTTTCCCAATCGGCCTTTTGCAGGGCCTCAACTGCCCGACGTCAGCGCCGTGCCTTCGACTCGGAAACCCACGTTGCGACGATCGCCTTTTGCAAGCCCCCACACGGCAGCTGATCAGATTCGGCAAGGCTAGCAAGTAACGAGCAGCTTGGCCGCTCCTAGAGTGTATCGATATTGGGAAGAAATCTACATCGCCCATCACGCGCTCCCAATGCATGGAAGTCCCCGGCCTCCAAGCCCTTAGCAAAACACCCATCGCTGAACGAACAGAAGAATGAAGAAAAGCTCCGCCGGCTGAGTCAAAATAAAACAACAAGCGCCTCAAATGCAAGATGGAAATCAATCGGAGATGACTTTGTCCATGCGGCAGAAAGCTCAAGCCACCTGCTGCAGAAAACGCCCGCTAAAAGTACAACAAATCTACAAAGCTAGAGATCATACAGTCGTCAAACGAACGTTAGAGTGAAGCGTAATCGTAGAGGAATAGGCTGCAGTCTACTGCTTGCCCTTTTTGACTTTCTGGAAGAACTTCCTGACCAGGTTGCCTTGTCTGCTGCTCAGGTTGATGGCGAAGGGTCCGTTCATGCCCGTGGTATCCTCGCTCACCGGCGGGAGTTCTTCGAGCGCCAAGGGATCTGCCTCCCTAGAAGCTTGGTGCTGCTGCCAACCGTACAGCATGTCCTCGTCGGCGCGCAAATCTGGCCGTGTGAGTGTCATGCGGAGTGTCATTTCTCGGTTGCTCGGGAATGTTTGTGGATATACGTCCGGTGATCTCTTGCCCTTATTTTGCAGAGTGGGCAGACCATTCGAATCTAGTGACGAGTAGTTGGATTTAGGGATCTGCGCCGCCGTGTGGAAACTCTCATCAGGATCGGCCGGCGTGTCCGGAGTGTCGAGATCGGCCAGGCTGCTCTCCTCGTCCGACTCATCGCCGATATCGCTATAGTCCAAGAACGAAACTGCGTCGTCCCGGAGGAAGTTGTGCAGATCGCGGTTGGCTTGGCGCTCGAAGAAGGTGGTGCGGGAGGACGGCTCTGGCGAGCCTTCGGGGGTGGACTGCTGAGTGGAATGCTGCTTGTCCAACGGAAATCCGTACTCCACCACCTCGTCGAACTTATGGGGCGAGGCAAGATAGAGACGGAGCTTCATGCGGGCTTCCGGGTCCTGGTAATATTTTGTCTCCGACTCTGCTTCCCCCCCGTAACGAAATGACCCGACGTGAGTGGTGGTGGCTCTTGGCCGTTGGTTGGTTTGTGGGGTAGGACCGAACAGAGGAGAAGGGAGAGGGGGCGCAGAAGACGTGGACAGTCGTCCAACAATAGTATTAGAGATAGAGACCGTCCTGCGGAAAGAGGCTCTCCTATGGCCGGTATTGGGACGGGACTGTGTCGAGGGGTGCGGCATGTCTTCTGGTTGTTCCTCGGTTTCCTGGGAATAGTAGGCGTCGATTACAGAGTCTCCTTGCGAGGACCTTGATCTCCTCCTCTTTTCAACAGAAAGCGGGGAGGTCTCGTGATACTTGGGGAGGTCCGATGTACTGTCTGAGTCCAACAGGAAGGTCTCGCAACGTCCGGCCAGCAGAATTGCTTCCTCACGACTCAAACAGGACTTGATGACCTTGTCCGGGAGGGAAAGGAACCATTGGGCCTCCGCTTCGGTGATGTCGCCCGCAGTTTGCGCCTTCCTCAGCCGGCGGCGGCCACGGCTTTCCGACCTGGGTTGGCTGTCGCTGCGCCTGGAGGAGCGGCTTGTCTGAGGACGCCGGGGCATGCGGTTGACGTCCGGAACAGGCTGTGCGGCGTGCTCCATTCTTAAACGCTCCAGGGACGAGAAGTATTTGCGCCTAAACATGGTAGTGTCAGCGATGCGACGGGAGAAGAGGAGCGACCAGGCTGCATGCGGGACGGCACATGGCGCCAGTGCTGCGGGCGACAACGGCGCCCTTAAGCCATGGCAACCGCGAGCGCGTGCAAGCACAGGATAGCTTGACCGCCTGTTCAACGGCAAAGTGCGCTGAGACAGCGTTCCAGGTGGCAGCAAGGCGGCGCAGGAAGGACTAACCGGACGGCATCAGGCATAGACTCGTACTCAGCGGCGGAGAGCAGCGGCGCGGGCATCCTGGAAGGGGGGAATGGCTTGGAGCTGGAACCCTCGGTGGTGACGGGCCGTGAACGGCTTCGAGAGGAACGGGTGCGGGCGTGCTGAGGTAGCGGGCAGACTGATGCGCGGGGGAGAGCGCCTGCAGGGCTTATATTCCCGCTTCGTCCAGGCCTTGGGGGCGGAGGGGACATGATTGGAGCTGACATCGATGCAGATTGCTGAACCGCGGCGGCGGGAGCCATAGTAGCTTCGCGCCTTGCAGGTGGATGGCGTTGTGCCTCGCATTCGCAGCAGCTAGTCGCAGCGCCGCGCCGTAATAATAGACGCCCTGATGCTCCCGAATCGCAGGGATATACACGGTATGGCCCTGGGCCCACCGCACGCGCCTTAGTGCGTGTGTCACAGCGCCAAGCACGGTCGTCCAAGCTGCTCGTTGGCTGCGCACAGATGCCGGCCGGGGTGTCGCGCCCCTGTGAGCTGTTCGGCGTGCGTGGGCACCCGCCCGGCGTGGAGCGCCGTCGCTGCCGTTTGCTCGCAACCTAGGTAGGTAGGCCAACGCGGAAGCGACCAACTGAGCTCGTCTCCGCCGCGTGTTCGCAGCCCCGACGACTCGCGCCCGCACTGCAAGGGCGCGCGGCCTGGGGCCGGGCGGTGACAAGGGGGATGGAGATGAGAATGGACAGCCCGAGCATCGCTGGGGGACGCGTGACGCTCCTTGCTGACGGCGGCGATGGGCGTCCTGGGGCCAGACAGGCCGTCGACGATATTGAGCAGCCGGACGAGTCCTGCCCTCACCTCCGCGCTGCTTTGCGGGTGAGGGGAAGCTGCGCGCTGCACTGCAGCGCTGGACCCAGGCGACATGCAGAGCCAGAGGCGGCGCTGTGGCCTCGACCTCCACCGCGCACGGCGTCTCTCTTCTGCAGGCATGCAGGGAAGCACGTCGACGTTTCATGAGGCCTTCCCTCGCCCGGGATGCCTCTGCTGATCCTGCCTCCTTCAACGGCTCCTCTCCGTCAGCTGGCCCGCGGCTGGTGACGCTGCCCGGCGGCAGATGCCATCCACTGATGAAGCCTTGTTGGGCTCCGCATCCCGGCGCCGACGTCAACGGGAACCGGCGTCGTTGCAAATAAGGGCGTTCCCGCCGCGCGATCTCGCCCCAGCGCTAGCAGCAAGCCCTCCACCTCGATCAACGTCAGTTGGAAAAGCGGTCTGGCACAGGCTACGAGCAAGTACCTACGTCCCGGGAGGTCGGAGGCCGGTGAAAGCGCCAGGCGCCACCCGTGATCGACCGGCGACCAACACGCCCCACGAAGCCGGCCGCGTCGCAGACAGGCCGCAGCCTACACAACCACCTCACCATGGTGAGACGCTCGCAGACTGCATTGCCGTCCCGCCCCACCTGCAACTCCAACACCGCGGGCGTCGCCGGGCTCTGCAGCGCGGCTCGGGCGCGGCTCGTCGACGCTCTCGCGCAGCGCTCAGCTCCAGCCACGGCGCCCAGTAGCAATGCAGACACGCAGCCTTGCGAAAAGCAACGGAGGCATTGTCAGATCGGCAACCTCGGAGCTCCACCATTTCCTTCTTCCGGCAGAACGGCCCCAAAGGCGGCCGCGACACGGACCCCCGTTTGCCGACGACCTCAATGCATCCCATGTCCCTGTTCTTCCAAACTTTCCGACCGTCTTGGCCCAATAACCTTTTTTGAACCTTGCGACGTGAGCAAACCAAACGCCAGCCGCCGCTCCCTTCCCAGACGAGCCTGTCCGCACGGCAAGGTTTGCGCCTGGCCGGCGTGTGTGAAACGATGGCGCGCCGCCGCCCAGTGACGAGGCTTGATTTTCAATCAGATTGTGCATTCCAGAAGATCGGAAGGAATTCTTCCTTTTTGACTTTGCCTCATCCATTCAGCCCCAGCTCCCGAGAGCCCAATTGGTGCCCCCAGACGTCGGGTGCCATTGCCAGTTATAGTGGCTGTGTTTATAGCCTCTGCTAGAACATCAGCTGCTCGGCATTGATGCGTCCACAGCCGAGGTACTCCAATACGGCCCCGGCCCCCAGCCGATAAACGTACATGGTTATATGTGCAAGGCTGACTGTTAAAACTTGCGTCAGATCCGTGCCCAGGGCTCCATCGCACAAGTCATTGCCTGCTCGTTAAGAGAGCGGTGGCGGGGATTGAGCCTGCAATGACTCACGCTATACCGAGCTACAGGCACAACGACATGCCGTGCCCAGACTAAACTTCCGTGGGCCACCACGGGGAAAGAGCGTCATTCGGATCATCGTCCATTTCTGAGACGTTTGCCAGCTGGACGACAAGGATAGTGGTCAACTGACACAGCGTCTGGTCGCTCGACCCGCCGTCATGGTATCAAGGCAGCTTCAGACATTGACCCTATAGGCCAGCGCAGACACACACTCACTTCCTATCACACTGTCACTCAGACGCCAAACTCTGGGGTTGGCTACATGCATGTGCACATATACAACACCCCAGAGACCACACCAGCATGGGCGACCACATTTTCACGGCAAACCGCGATCACTTGACAACCTACTACAATCCAAGGCACACCCGTGAAGATTGCAAAACGCATGGGCGCGTCATCTTGTTGGTCTTCCATTCCATCCCTTCATTAGCTGGCGAACGTCATAACCACCGAGCAAACTGCGGACACCAGAATATGCAAGGCGAACAATGAACTAGCTTCTTCGTGGCTGTCGCAAGGTGAGCACACATCTAGAATTTTTTTTTTCTTGTTTACATTGTCTTTCCCCCACTTCTAGCTGCGGGAAAGCCGTCGTCCGTCGCACAAGGAGCAGCGCGACACACTACACACGCACAACGTAGGTAATGTCTTGGATGGGATCGTGGGACACTGCGGCGGGGGCGGGGGCCGCGCGCGCCGATGTCTGGTGGTACGCGCGCGCCCGCACGCCTCCTTACAATTTTCCACGTGCCCGGGAAATGATTTGTGTTTTTGGAAGGCAAGGTAGGCCGGTATGGCAGGGGAGGCGGTGTCCTTCCCCAGGATCACTTTCCCTCCTGTCATCCTTCCCCAGAATGTAGATCAGCCGGCGCAAGACATCCCATTTTTTTTTTCCTCCTGGAGAGCAAGCGACTAGCAACAGCAATCTCTTCAACTCCACTTCAATCTCTTGTGCGAAGGAAGGAACAGGCCCGATTGAGGCTCGCAATTAGCAGCTGTGGGTTCCTTCCTTCCGGTCATGGGATCTGCCGAAATAGAGTAGAACGTGTAGAAGAACGGCTCTGCAGCCACTCTCGGGGGTCCTAGGAGCCAGGTTTGCAGGATTAGACCGAGCGCAGGAAAATAGTAGGGGAGCATGAGTAGTGTAGAAAGATCGGTGAGGTGGTAGCGCGATCTAGAAGATTGCTTCACCAGGGTGCTCGGCGCGCCACAGCTAGCTATCATAGCAGCATTCCTGCGCCGCACACCGGTGAAGGCTTTCTCCGAGCAATCAGCCGCGAGGCAACGTCAGCCATTGAATTCGGATCGTCGCTCGTAACATGACACTGCCTTCCGGCTGCTGATCCGATCCGTGACATCACATCTCAGACATTCCAACGCGAGAATCCAGAAGCTTGAGGCTCGGCTGCGCAAAGAGCGGGGAGAGCGAGGCAGAACAAAAAACCCGTTTGACAAACCAGAGTCACCCTGAAATATCCAATTCGTGTAGCAGCCACCCGTGGTGCTACGCATTCCGTCCGCATCCCATCTTCCGACTCCCGACTCCCGACTCCCTCGGTTCCCAGAAAACGCCGGCCGTCCGTTTCGCTTGACATTACTACAGCACCAAAGCCCAGCGCGGCCGTTTCACGACTTTGGACCAGCATCGCTTTTATGCGCATTCGCTGCCGGCAATCATAATGATCACCTGCGTCAACCGCCCGCCGCCGACCTTTCCTACTAATGTGCTCAGAACTCAAAGTCCTTCCTGAATCTCTCAATGTCCATGCCAGGGCCAACCATGTCGCCCAGGTCTCGCCGGTTCATTTGGCTGAACACCCGTCTGAGCGTGTCATACAGGTTCGTGCTCTGGTTCTGGCTGATCATCCGGTCGAGTTCCGCCTCGTCGACGCTGTCGCCCACGACCTGGCGCGCCTTCTCGCGCCCCTCTTGCTCGACCACCTTGTGCATCGCAAGCGCACCGAGCAGGTGCTCCGCTGCCTCCTCGTAGCAGCCGATGTTGATGCAGCTAACGCCGAGATTGTAGCGTGCACGCACGAAGTTGGGCCGCAGTGCCAATGCGCGCTCGTACGCGTCGATGGCCTCCTCGCTGCGCCCCGAGTTCGCCAATGTCGCGCCCAGCCGGTTCCACAGCAGGTGCACCTGGTCCTGCTGGTTGCTGGTGCCCGTCTCCGTGCTGGCCAGCGCCGCGCCGAAGCAGTCGACCGCCTTGTCGTACTCCTCGGCGCCGTAGAAAAGAACACCCAGCCCGACCTGAACGTCCGGGTCCATCTGCTCTCCCGCCGGCGAAAGTTGCGCGGCTTTGATGAACAGATCCGTCACCTTCTCGTGCAGGAGATGGCGGTCCGTGAAGCCTACATCAGCAGCCGTGGAGACATCCTCAGGCTTGATGAGCTGCGGATATTTGGTGGCAAGCCACCTTTCCAGCGTCCTGTAGGCGGTGCTGTCGTAGCCCTCATTCGTGTAAGAGACGGCGAGACCCATAAGAGCCTCGAGGTTATTGGGATCAAGTTTCATGGCTTGCTCCAAGGCTCGGATTGCTGGAGACTCTTTCTCGTTCTGTGCCTGGGCTGCGCCCAGTTTCGTCCACGCCTCGACATGTTGGGGATCCTTTTGCACGGCCGCCTCGAAAGCGAGCGCAGCCAAGGATAGGTTTCCGCCATTGTGCAAGATGGCGAGCCCTTCTGCGAATGGATCGGTGACTTCCTTGAAGGGATTCGTCTGCTCAAACATGTAGTCACCCATATTCGGGTCGCGCAGGGAGGAATGTGTGTTCAGACCATCGAAGCCCTCCCACTGTTCCAGATCGCCCATGTGCAGGTTGTTGGAGAATTCGTCGTCCACGAGAGCTCTGGCATTTGCGATCTCAGCTTCGTGAATCCCCAGCCAGATGCGTTCAAAATCGCCAAACTCATTAGTCTCGGAGAGGACTGACCTGTCTATGTCATTCAGCTCCGCCTCCATTGCTGCATTCGCCTCCTTGTCCAGAGCGTCCATGTCTTGCTGGCCTGTCGACTCGAGTTGTGCGAACTCGGCCTCCCAATCCTTGTCGTCAAGCTCCACCATCCGCTCCTTGCCTTTGGACTCCTGCGGAGCTTGCTGAAATTGTTGATTGTGCATCATGGGAGATCCCATCATGCCCATTCCCATCCCTCCCATGCCCATGCCCATGCCCATGCCGTACATGGGACGTTGATAGCCCATCATACCGGTGGGCCCGCTTGTGACCGGGCTTGCTGTTCTACCAGGTGCGTTTGTCCCCATCTGTTCGAACTTGGCAAATTCAGCCGCGCTGAATCCGGGGCGTGCGTTCTGGAAGGCGGGACCGACGGGACTTGCTTCCCTGCCGGCATCGAATTCGGTGGCCCAAGCAGGCGAGGCATTGTGTTGGGCGCGCGACGCTTGCTCCAGCTCTCGGCGCATCTGCTCCATGGCGAAGGGCGACGCCGGACCAGCCGCTTGGGGAAGGTGGGATTGCTCGCGCATGAACTCGTCCATCATCTGTAGTAACAACCGTCAGCGCCTCCGCTTCCCCGCCCAGTGGCAGAGCTGCCACGTACATGCTCTTGGCCGCCCGGCATAGCTTGACTTCGCATCCCCTCCTGCATGCCCGGTCCCCGGCCGACCAGGCGATCTCGTTGCAGCGACTTGTCATCCTGGACGTGCTTTGTGAATTGACTGAGCGGGTTGCCGGCGGTCGAGCACTCGGCGCCTCCAAGGAAGGACATGGCGGATCCAAGAATCTGTGGCGCAAAAGAAGTGGGAACCGGAAGGACAGCGCGGGAGGTCGATGATGGCCAGGACAGACGAGAGGTCGGGGTACAAGCAGGCAGAAGGTTGGATGTGGGGTTGAAGGCCCTCGGGCAAGAGAATGGTAATCAAGGTGCCGCGGCTACGGTCGGTCGGTCGCCGCTGCCGCCGCCGTCGCCTCCGCCTGCCAGGGTTGGAATGCGGAGACCACATCCCGGCTCCTTGCACGTGTAAGAGCCTCAGGCACACACTCCATTTAAGGCAGCTTCTTCAACCTGATGACCACTGCTACTACCACTGCCACGCGAGCGCCGGGACGCGTCGTCGCCATCAGATCGCCGCGGCCCTCGGATCACTCACACCCTCGTCCCGCGACACGTCAGGCCCCGCGGCGCCTTGCAGCTCGTGCAGCTCTTCTCTCACCGCATGTCATGATCGTCACAGCAAAGCGTTCGTCCTGACTCGAATACGATTCCTTGACTCGACTGACAAGCACCACCCTCTGCCTGACTCACGGATGTATCTGCCCTCGTTTCAGCCGTTTGATCTCCTCCGCCTTTACCAACAACGGAGAGTCTGGCATTCTGCTCGTATCCGCGTTGTTCTGGATGCACCCACACCCGCCTTTCAGCCGTACAACAATTCGTACTTCCACTCCGACTCTGGCACATCCCTGTACTTGACGCTGGTCGGGTGCCTGTGTCGCGCAGGCAGCACTCTGCGGATGTACAAGTCGCCTACATTGAACGGTTCGTACTGCGGCTTCTCCCCAGCCGCGATGAAGCTATCCAGCGCGTGGATGTTGGCGTCAGGATCCGGCGTGAGAAAGAACGGCAGCGAGTAGCGCCTCTCTCCCGTCTGATTGCGGACCCGGTGGACCGTCGCCACAAACCTGCCATTGGTCTGCCGCTCCAGATACTGGCCGACATTGCAAACGAATGAGTTCGGCTTTGGCGCCGCCTGGACCCATTGGCCGTGCTTGTTCAGGATCTCGAGAGCCGGGACCGAGTCCTGCAGGACCATTGTAAGCCCTGAGGAGCGGTGTTAGCCTTTAGCCGGTTACACAACAGTCGGGATACTCGACACCATCGGAACCACACAATGGCCAAAGTGGACTACGCCCTGAACGGATGAACTTACAGGAGAAATCGGTGTGAGCTCCGAGGCCGATGGTTCCGCACTCTTCCTTTGGCATTGGAGGGTAGTGCAAGGCCCGCATCCCGGTAATCGGAAACTTGAATATGCCGTCGAGCGCTGCTTCCTCCAAACCGAACGCAAGCGCGAAAATGCGTACCAGCTTCATCGCCAGCGGAAACACATGGCTGTAGTAGTTGTACAGCCCCTCTCTCAAGAATGGTGCGTCCTTCGGCCAGATGTTTTGGGGCATCTTGATGTACGGCGGAGGGTCGTCGCCTACTCTTCCCTTGTAGTCTTGCTCGGGTTCGATCACACAGTCGCCCATGGTGAAAGCTTCTTTGGAGTCTATGGCCTCGCATTAGGATCTATCCATATCGAGGCGTCGCTCAACCCTACCTCCTTTCGTTCTTGGATCATTCCGCGTTTCCAAAGGTGGCTCATAGCCTCTGATGGCCGGGTTCTTCTGCACGTGCGCATCCATCTTCGTGTCGTGGTCAAGCGCGAAGAACTCTTTCATCGTCTCGAACGTCCGATTCAGCACTTCTCCGGGGATGCCATGGTTGGTCAGGTAGAAGAAGCCGGAGACGCTGCAAGCATCGTATATTTCTTTGGCTATTCTTTTTTTCTCCTCCAGTGATGGACTGTCGATGTTCGAAATGTCTATCTCTGGGATTGAAGTGAACTCGCCTTTGGCTGCTTTGCTGACTTTGCGATAGGTTGCTTGAGAACCCGAATGGAAGTACACATACTACGGTAGTCAGCTCTGAACACCTCCCACGCCATGCGTACGGATATGGGGACATTACCTCCCCATCTTCGGCGGGCTCAGCATGAGTTGCTGTCACAGTAGCCATCCTTCGTAAAGGTCTTTGTCGCCCGGATGTCTCTGTGGACAGCCCAGCACGAGTCGTTGTAGTTTCGAGTCACACGAAAGGCGCCCTCCTGAGGCTATCGTGATTGAAATGCCACACCTTTAGGCTGGCTCAGTATCTGGCAAGTGAGGAATCCCGGACAGCTCTTATCGCATGCCCGATTACCTGCCCCGCAAGGTCAGCCGAAATACACGTGACTTTCACCCACTCTTGGCGAGGTGAGGTGATAGAATGAACCTATCACAGCATCAGTTAGGCAAAAATGAACCTCGACCTCACTTCATCTGCTGCGGTGTCGGCACACCGCGGTATTGTGCTGCGGTCCAGGGTGAAATGATAGTGGGGGGATCGATGGTGCCAATCCGCCGTCAGAACATGTCCGCTGCAGTTACCTTGAGCCGGTGTGAAGACAATGGGAATTTCGGACTTGTCTCAAACACCCTCTTCGCGCTTAGGAGTGATGTAGTATACTGTTCTTAATTGATGACCTCGCTATAACTGACAGCTTACTCACCGGCTCGATCTCGTCTCGCGACAAGGGCAGGTCAAGGTCCCACTTTTGGTATCCATCCGGTACAACGGGTGCTGAGATGAGCCCCCGTCCTTGTAATCCTCCTCCCATGTCTCCATTATGCGGAAAATCAGTCTGACTATGGACGGACACTCGGCGGGATGTGTTGATCAATGGTGAAGTCACGATGGAATGTCTTCTCGAAGCAAAGTCAAGTACATACAACTCGGAGAATTCTCTATTGAATTTGTATCTGTATCTCAAAGCCGTCTATGGGTCTCCTGTTGAAGCAAACAAGAGAACAAAAAAGCAGATGAAGCCCCCGATGAGGTTGACGGCCAGAGAAGAGATGGAGTTGTAGCGTAGGGGGTCTCAGCCGCAGATGGTGAACTGGACGACACCATCCAAACCAGCACGGCACTCGAGTGGGTGCGAACACTGGGGGTCGTCGTTCATTGGTGGGCATGTCTTTTCAGAAGTATACCAGGCCTCCGGATCGTCGTACGAGCGAGCGTGGCCCGGCTGCCATTCGTAAAGGCAGGGATCGGGGCTGGGTTCGCAGGACAGTGTGGAGCCTGCTCCATCGTTCAAGGAGTTGCAGTCGGATGGGTCAAGAAGCTCTCCATTGACGAGGATTTCTGCGCGGCGGGCTACGTCTCTAAAGGGACTTCCATCCACGACGGAGAGATCTGCGGACAGCCAGTGGACGTCCGGGTCCTGGTAGAAGTAGGGTGTGTACTCCAGCTGGTAGACGTGGCCGGTAGAGAAACTCGGGTCCTCTTCCCTTTGCAGTTTGATGGTGACTCCGTGAGCGTGGTCTGCGGCATCCGGAGCACCTTCACCGTTGCCATAGATGGGCATGAAGGCAGCGTCGTAGGTACCACCACCGGCGGGCACCTTCACCATGGGAGAGTCAAGACCGGCACCATCAAAGTCGGCCTGTCGAGTGGTCTTGGCCCAGACATCAAAGTCGCATTGATTGACAATGTGTCCCGACCAATCGGCAGACACGAGGCCCACGAGAGCGACCAGAAGGATGAAGACTGTTCAGCCGACAGATCAGTAGCATCTGTTACTTGCAACATGGGTAAAGATCTGAGGAGCAGTACAAGTGAGATCGATCTTCATCGTGAGGGAAGAAGAAGCGTGAGAGAAGAAAAGGCGTGAGAATGGATGAACCGAGAATGAAAATGGATCTTGGTGAGAGCGCGGGTTGCCGGATGAGATCTTGAGTGGTGGATGTAGAGGGAAAGGAAGAGGAGCAGGATGGACGGAAGATCTGAGGGTTTATATAGGTGGGCCAGCAGCCGGAAGGGTGTCGGCCCGGTGAGGGAAGTGACCGGGCAGCAGGACAGGTTTATGCAGGGCACGTGTGTGGGCAGTAAATATTGGCACCTTGATGTCTTATGCAAGGTCCCATGGCTCAGGTGTCGATTCGTCCGGTTCGGTGTTTAGGTCCATGCTCTTCCACTGCCGGATGTAGTCACGGCACGCCATCACTTGAAGAATACCTTGGGATGTTGGATTGGATCGCCAATAGTGGATGTAATCAGCTATTTAGAATCCTTTTGTAGCCATGGACGTTGTTTGCTTGTTGCCCGATTCAAGTTTGCCTGTTTGTGCACGGTTTAGGTTTCAACACTGGATAGCAATTCAAATTCGCAGTTTGTAAGGTCACCTCTCCGCTCAACGGTGCCGTTTGTTACGCGTAAATGATATCCAATCGTTTGTGTGAAGAACAGGTAGACACAGTCGTGAGATAGAAGCAGTCACCTCCATCCAAACCAGTGATTAATCCTACTAGATGGCACATCCACCGCATTCTGCTCATCCCAGAAGAGCCCTTCTCGTATTAATTTGATGTGGCAGACGGGAGCGAGCAACCATCATCATTCACAGGAAGCACCACCTCATATATAGAGGCGTTATGGCTTTGATAAAAGCGTCACAAAAACTACAGCCCCGAGAATCCTTGGACAGTACTGAGGATTACGTCTGGATGGTTTCTCCCATGCTGCAGAAGATCTATAGTGACTACGGGGGCCGATGCCATCGTAGTGATCAATACTGGAGTCTCGGTCCCCAGCCCGATGATCAGCAAGCCGTAGTGACACTTGGCATGACGTGTCCGCGCTGACGTCCCAGATCAGGGGGTAGGCGGATCAACTCGTGGCAGTGCTGGGCCTTGGATTGCCGCCCTGTCGCATGTGGCTACTGCTGGACAGGAGTATGTATGTACAGTTGGTGGATATTCGTGCTCGTTTGCGGCGACAACGTTAGCGAGAGTGTAGCGCAAGAATGACCGGGGAGGCCCCAGGAGCCGGCCCGTCGGGAGGAGTAGGATGGGGGTGGGAATGAGCCGCAAGGCCGTGGAGCTTGAATGACGAAGCGCATCCATGGGTGAGACGGCCACATGCATGCGGTCGCACAGGCTCGAGCAAGCGGAGCACGCGGGGATGAATGGCGCAGGCACGAGCAGCGACCGACAGCCGGCGACAGGATATGCGTGCGTGCAGGAGCTGGGGCGATGGTGAAGCATTGCGGGGAGCAGGGCAGGGCCGGGCAGGGTAGAGTGAGGAGTGGGAGTGGAGCTGGCTGCCGGATGACGAACGTCGGGCAGCGCGGAAGTGCAAGCAGGCAGCGATTGGGCCCGGCCTGAGGCCAGGTGCAACATCAACCCCATCCTCCTCCGGCGAGAAGCTGCTCCCTCCCGTGTCGCGAGTCTGCATCCAGCTCCGGCTCCAGCTCCAGCCCCCAGCCGCACTGCCCCGTCCGCGCCGTCCAAGCCTCCCGCGCCGCCGGCCACCGCGCGCCCGCCGCCCGAAGCTCGCACATCCCGCGGCCTCCCTACGCCTGCATTCCGCACCACCGCGAGCCCGAACCCGCTCCCTGAGCACCGCCAATCCCCTCCCGCTGCCGCCGGCCGCGCCGCCTCCGCTGTTCTCAAATGGCCTTCGTCGGAGTCTACCGCGCCGTCTACGACTACGCGCCGCAGGGTGAGGGCGAGCTGGAAATCAAGGATGGCGACCTGCTGTTCGTCCTGGAAAAGGACTCGGACGACGACTGGTGGAAGGCCAAGAAGAAGGCTGCCACCGACGATGAGGAGGAGCCCGAGGGCTTGATACCGAACAACTACGTTGAAGAGGTGAGTGGAAGAGGGGGCTCGAATTGGCTCCGTCACGACCTCAGGACGCGCTGCCAGCCATTGTCAAGCCTGCCATCGGCTGACGTACAGGGAACCACAGGCCCAGCCCCTCGCTCGCGCAAAAGCCCTCTACGACTACACCCGTCAGACCGACGAGGAGCTGTCCTTCACCGAAGATGCCGTCCTCGACGTCTACGACACCACCGACCCCGACTGGTCCTTGGTTGGCCTGAAGGGCGAGTTTGGCTTCGCCCCCGCAAATTACATTGAGATCACAGAGGCCCTCGAGGCTGAGGAGCAGGCCCCGCCGCCGCCTGCGCGCCCTCGCATCCCCGACCCAGAGCCCGAGGACGAGGAGCCTGCTGCCCCGACTCCTCCGTCTCCCGCTGCTGCCACCGAGAGCCCCGCGGCTGCCCTCGCCGGCCTCATCCAACAAAAGACCGGCCAAGCGCAGGCCGCAGCCCCTCAGCGCACGGTTGTCTCCCCTCCCCCGGCCATTAGCCTGCCGCCGCGCCAGCCCCAGTACACCCCCGAGGAGTCCGACGAGGAGCCTCCTGCTCCCAGATTACCCACGAGACCCATCTCCCAGGTCTCCTCGCAGCCATCGCCCATCCCAACCCCGACCTTCCCCAACCGCGAATCGTCAAGCCGCTCCCCGCCCGGCGGCGTCATGCCCTCGCCACCCTTTAACCGAGCATCCCAGCCCCGCGTCGAGTGGGACGACGATGTGATCAAGAAGGATGTCAAGGTGCCGCAAGGCTACCACCTGTACAACATCCACGAAATGGTTTCGCACATGGGCAAGAGCAAGAAGATGCCAATGACTCTGGGCATCAACATTCCCAAGGGCCTGATTATGATAGCGCCGGAGAAGTCCAAGGATGGTCCTCAACGGGAGTGGACTGCCGAAAAGCTGACGCACTATTCGATCGAGGGAAAGCACGTTTTCATGGATCTTGTCAGGCCGAGCAAGAGCGTGGATTTCCATGCTGGCGCGAAAGACACTGCCACGGAGATCGTCGCCATGCTGGGAGAGCTGGCTGGCGCGGCCAGGGGCGAGGGTCTACGTGAAGTCCTCGCTGCGGCCTCCGGTGGAAGCGGTCAAAAGAAGGGCAACATTCTTTACGAGTTCATGGCTCAGGGAGACGACGAGGTCACGGTCGCCGAGGGTGACGAGGTCATCGTCCTTGACGACCAAAAGAGCGAAGAGTGGTGGATGGTACGACGATTGAAGAACGGCAAGGAGGGTGTTGTGCCCGCCAGTTACGTCGAGATCACCGGCTACCTCGCATCTAGGGAAGACCCCGGCGTTCTCCAAGCCAGATCGATCGTGGAGCAGAACCGGCTGGACGAGGAGCGCATGGCAAAGGAGATGATGAAGAAGAAGAGAGAAAGCGAAATGCGCGCGGCAGAGGTAGGCCCTGGATTGTCTTTGCCACGGCGTTCTAGCAGTTTGTTGCATGGAGATAATAACGTGAAACGCTCAACACAGAAAAGCAAGCGCGACAGCTCGGCCTCCAGATCATCAACGGCTAAACCGAGTGAGTATACCCCTAGTCATCAGCGGTCTCTTTCACAGGCCAGATACCAACGTTATAAACGTGCAGAGCCCGATCCCGGGAAGACTCGCACCTGGACCGACCGCACTGGGTCGTTCAAGGTCGAAGCCGAGTTTATTGGCTTGAAGGATGGCAAGATCCATCTCCACAAGCTCAATGGTGTCAAGATTGCGGTGCCAGTTCCCAAGATGTCTGTCGAAGACCTCGAGTACGTCGAAAGGGCGACCGGTGTGTCCTTGGACGAGGACAAGCCGCTGTCGGACATTAAGCGGCGGAACACGACAAAGGACGCTCGACAGAACCGGTCCTCGTCTGCCCCACGGGCGGGTATCACGATTGGTGTCCCGGAGTCGACTTACGATTGGTTCCAGTTCTTTCTCGACTGCGGTGTTAACCCACAGATTTGCGAGCGGTATGCACAGTCATTCGCGAAGGACCAGATGGGCGAGGAAAACCTGCCTGATATCTCGGAGAAGCTGCTCAGGACTCTGGGGTTGAAGGAGGGCGATATTTTGCGTGTCATGAGGTTTTTGGATACCAAATACGGCCGTACAGGTGAGAATCAGAAGCGGAGCGTCAGTTTCGGTGATGCCTCCGAGGATGCCAATGGTGGTCTTTTTGCAGGTCCGGGCGGAGCGCTCAAGAACAACACCCGGAAGGGTCGTCCGGCACCGGCCGTGCAGACGAACGACGTTATCGACCCCGAGGCGCTCAAGGCGAAGACGGCGGACGGCGTGAAGAACGACGCTACAGGAGCTTCACCCGGTTCGGCTACGGAGAAGACGCCGGGTGGCTTCGACGACAACGCGTGGGAAGTCAAGCCATCCAAGCAGCCAGCGACAACGGCTTCGAGCGATGCCGCTGCCACTGCCGCGGCCCCTGCCCCCGCTCCTCCCACAGGCGCCATGGCCGAACTTTCAATCCTTTCTCCTCCGTTAGAACCGACGCCTGCACCGCCGCCGGCAACCACCGCTCCTGCCCCGGCCCCGGCTCCCGCGCCTGCTCAGGCACCCCAGCCCACTGGCCCTCAAGGTGCAACTCCTGGTCTGTTCGAGCAGGTTGCAAACCTGCCTCAAGCACCGCCCAGGGCACGTCCGCAAGCACCACAGCAGACGGGCGCGAACGCGCTCATTGCCCCTCCGCCGCAACGGTCGTCGTCGGCGCCCCAAAACTACAACCAGTTTGGCCCTCCCCAACCCATCCAGCCGCAGATGACCGGCATGCCTGCTCCGCCGGGTCAAAGCCTGCAGGATCTCCAGAACCAGCAGCGTATGCAGCAGTTTCAACAGCAGCAGATGGCCATGCAACCCCAGCCTACCGGTTTCATGCAGCCTCAACAGACCGGGTTCCCTGGCCAGTTTGGTCAGCAGGGTCCTATGATGCCGCAGCAGACAGGCTTCATGCAGCCTCAGCCCACCGGCTTCCCGGGCCAGTTCGGCCAGGGCGCGCAGATGGGCAACCAGTTTGGCTCGCCATTCGCGGATCCCACCCCTCGCCCGAACTCTTTCGCGCCTGGCATGCCGATGCAGCCTCAACCCACCGGCTTTGGCCAGCCTGGAGGCTTCCAACCGCAACCTCTCCAGCCGCAAGCTACCGGTATCAACGCCTTCCTCCCGCCCGCCCTTGCTCCCCAGCGCACCGGCGCCCTCAACGGCTTTGGAAACAACAACAGCTTCCAGGCCCCGCCCGTTCCGCCCATCCCGCAACAGCAGACCGCTGCACCTCTCACCCCGCAGAAGACGGGTCCGCCGCCACCGGTCAGATTCGGCGTCAACCCGTCGGCGAAGAAATTGGCAGCTCAGCCCACCGGCAGGAGGGCGAACTTGAGTCAAGCTAGTAAGTTACATTTCCCCTCTTCAATGTGTACGGCTTTTACGCGGTGTCTAAGTGTATATTTGCAGCTCCCGACAACCCATTCGGATTTTAAGTGTCTTGAGGCTGTGGTTTGTTACTATGGGACTTCGTCACGATGGCGTCATGACACGGTTTGCGTGCGTTCTTCGTGGTTCGTAGCGAGCGCCAAGGTGAGCTGGAGGCTTTTTTGTTGGAGAGGGAAAGGCTGTGCTGGAGCTTGGGGGACCTTTCAGTGTGGTTGTGGTTGTTGTTGTACATAAAGTAGCTTTTCCCTCACTGTTTCTTATTCTTTCGTTTTATACAGTGTTGGTTACTCTCTCCTGGCAGATGGGGACAAGGGAAGAAGGGCATAGGAGGTGAAGACAGGGGAAAGGGATCTATATGGAAACTCGGCGCTAATGTATAGCCTTCTGTGTTACTCGTCGTTAATGTTTTCGTTAGCTGTGGCTTGTTTGGGAGCCTGTCGTCTTAAGCTGTTGGTGATGCGTTGCTGCGTGCTCTCTATTTTTGCGCGATGGGAGAGGTTGTATCCCTTGCCTAGGCCGTTCGGTGGTCCTGGTCATTGATTGGACTTGAGCAGTGATGAGTGCGAAGGATATCGATTAGGTGGTGCCGCAGGTGGTGGTATATATCACCGCCTGCTAGCAAACTACGCTAAGCCTAATCGAGTGAACACACACACAAACAACCCGCCTGTGGCCTCATATATGAGGCAGGCCTGCTGGGCTGCCGGTCAAGCAGCAACATCTCCCTTTTGGCTTATTATCGCTATTCCGACGTGGATACTGTGATGCTCGATAGCATTGAATGGTGCTCTTAGAGGTTGGACTTCTCTTGTCAGCACTGAGAGCGCCATTGTCAGATACCCTCAGCAGCCTCGGGCTTCGACTTCGTATTATCCGCTCTCACCGAGACCTTTACTACTAAGGAACGGCATTGTAACGTTTAGCGTCATTGATACAACACGCAAACCGCTAGGAGCTCTGGCTTCAATCAATGTGAACAACATCCCAAGGCTTCTAATAAGTAGTTGGCTCTAGAAAATAGATGCGTAGTTGAATATGTGTCTTCTGCTGGGCAGTGCATCAGACTGGACGCGGGGTTGGATCTGCTGGCATCCCTGTCAGTAATCCACCAGCTCGTGCTCGGACTGTCCAATCAGCTATAGTCAGGAGGTTGCCTTTACATTCGATGCCTGCCATCAGCTTCTTAGCCTCAAGATTCACGTCATTTGGCGAATATCAAGTCAAATTATGTGCAATTCGTTCAAATATATCTACAAGAATGACAAATCCGCAATGGGTATCACAATCCGCTACACAGCCCCCCTCTTTACATATCAACATCTGAGTGGCCCCCTCCACCGTCACTTTTTACATCATGCTCTTTCCAATCTCGCTCTGCCAGTCCTTGGCCCTCTCGAATCCGTTGGTGTGAGTGCTGTAGTCCATCATGGCCTGGTAGACCTCCTCCTGGCTGTTGACGACGAAGGGACCGTACTGCACGACCTTCTGGTCCAAGGGCAGACCGGCGACGATGATGAAGCGAGCCTCCTCGGTGGCATCGGCGGCGACGGAGGCGACGACACCGTCGCCCTGCTGCTCGAAGACGACGTTGTGGTAGGGGCCGACGGGGGCGGACTCCTTCTCGAGAATGGCGTCAGACAAGCCCTCGGCCGAGTCGACGCCGCCGTTGAGGAAGCGGGCGGTGCCGGACAGGGTGTAGGCAAAGGCGTTGAAGCCCCTGGGCAGGGCCTGGACGAGGCGGCCGCCGGGCTGGACGGTGACGTCGAGCAGCCAGACGGGGGTGTAGGCGAGCTCTTGGACGCTGTCGACGCCGTGGCTCTGGCCGGAGATGACCTTGACGTGGACCTTGGCGTCGTCGATGTCGACGAAGGGGATCTCGGAGGCGCGCAGGTCGCGGTAGCGCGGCTCGCAGGCCTTGAGCTTCGCGGGGAGGTCGACCCACAGCTGCAGGCCGACATTTGGCGAGCCGTCGGGGTTCTGGCGGGGCATCTCGGCGTGCATGATGCCGCGGCCGGCCGTCATGAATTGCAGGTCGCCCGCGTGGATGGTGCCGCGGTTGCCGGCAAAGTCCTCGTGGTCGACGCCGCCCTGCAGCAGGTAGGTGATGGTCTCCTGGCCGCGGTGGGGGTGGTCGGGGAAGCCGGCGCCGGGCGAGATGGTGAAGTGGTCGAGCATCAGGAAGGGCGAGAAGTTGCGTAGCTTGGGGGTGCCGATGCTGCGGCGCACGCGGGCCCCGGCGCCCTCGGCCTGCTCGCGGGCCAGGAAGAAGTTGGCGATCTTGCGGGGCTGCATGCTGGTCGCGTCCTTGCTGAGGGCGGGGTTCTCGGGCGGGACGACGGGCAGGCCGGGGAAGGCTTGGGAGGTGGACATGATGTTTGGTGCGCGCGGCTTGGCGAAGAGCTTGATGCGCTGGAAAAGGACGGCCGTTGTGGACTTGATGGTGGCGGTGTTGGTATCGAGCTGGTGGTAGCAGAGGGCGATTGCTGCGAGGCAGACGATGAGGCTTGAGAGTAGCAAGCGCATGGATGTGGGAGAGAGCAGTAGGATTTATAGGAGCAGCAGAAGAAGACGATGGAAAGGTCGCAATAGCGGCGGGGTATTTGTGAGGAGCGCCATGGGCCCTGCGTAATGCTTTGTGATTGATTAGCAGAGCTGTGGCGTGGCCGAGGAGAAAGCCACAGATGACAAAGCCATTGCAAATCAGCGCCCGCCAATCAGCGCCGCCCGGAAACAAAGCCCCCGTCGGATCGGATTAAACCCTCAACACCACGCCTCCCCTTTCTTAGGAGAGTGTCGAGCCTCTTCGCAATTCACAGCAAACTCAGATGGATCAAAGTCAAAATGATTAAAACTCCCGTCTCATTCCTTTTTCTCCACTACGTAGAAAAGAAAAGGCCGTCAAGCCACCATCAAATGTTCCCCAAACCACCACCCCTGACAAAACATCGTCCCCGAAAAGAGAAACAAAAGTAGAACGTCTAGTAATCCGTTAAAGCCATCATCTCTTCCCCTCTGTTTTCGAAATTATTCTTTCATACATGATGAATCCTCTCCCCTTTGAAGTGCTTAGACGGCAACCTGAAGACCGCCACCAACGGTGAAAGCCATAGGCGAGCAGTACGAAGCAACACCACCGACAAGCACCCACCTCATCTCCTCCTTCTCGAGAGTAGCAGGTCCCTCATCCGGGTCGCTGACAAGGAAGAACTTGGTGCTGTCGTCATCGACATTGCAGACGACCATGTAGAAGGCGTTGCCCTGCGAGTCGACGGCGACGACGATGCCACCGTTGGTCGTGGTGCTCGAGTCATCGACGGGCATCAGCGTGATGATGTCGGCGCTCTTGGGGATCTCGGTCGAGCCGGCGAGGCGGAAGCGGGACGCGCCCAGCTTGTCCATCTCGTCGGGGTGGTAGATGAAGACACGGTCCGAATCGTCCGAGACGACGACGTTGGAGTAGGCCGCGAAGTTGAGGCCCGCGTCGGCGTCGCCGACCGCCTGGAGGCCGAGCACGCCAGTGTCTTCGTCAGCCGACAGGTGCCACGCGCCCGTCGTGTCGGTCAGGGTGGTGTAGGTGAAGCCGTCAGTGTCGGTGTCAGCCTCGGCACCGGCAATGTTGAGGAGAGAGTCATTAGACAGCGCGCTGCCCTCATCATCGTCGGTGGACGTGGTCGAGGCCGAGGCATCCGAGGCGGTGCTCGTGGTGCTGGCAGTGTCATCAGTCGCCTGGCGCTTGGTCACGGTGCTGTCCGAGTTGGTGTCTGCGGAAGCATCGCTGCCCTCAGTCTGAGAGGCCGAAGACTCGGTCGACTCGTTGCTGTTAGCAGCAGTAGAGCTGTCAGTGTTGTCCGAGGACTGCTGGCTCGAAGAGTCCGTGGTGCTGCTGCTCGTGGAATCATTGGTGGCATCAGAAGTGCCCGTAGAGCCAGTGCTGGTCGAGTCTTCAGTCGAGCCAGAAGTAGCAGACTCATCAGTGGTAGTCGAGCCAGAGCTGGTGGAACCCTCAGTGGTAGAACCCTCAGTCGTCGAACCCTCAGTCGTCGAACCCTCGGTCGTCGAGCTCTCGGTGGTAGTCGAGCCGGAGTTGCTGGATCCCTCGGAAGTGGTAGAGCCAGAGCTGGTCGAGCCCTCCGTGGTTGTGGAGCCAGAGCTGGTCGAGCCCTCAGTAGTAGTCGAACCGGAGCTAGTCGAGCCCTCAGTCGAACCGGAGCTGGTCGAGCCACCGGTAGTGGAGCCCGAGGTAGCAGAGCCATCGGTAGTGGTCGAGCCGGAAGTGGAAGATCCGTCAGTGGTGGTCGAACCGGAAGTAGCAGAGCCGTCAGTGGTGGTCGAACCGGAAGTAACAGAACCGTCAGTGGTAGTCGAACCAGTGGTGGTCGAGCCAGTAGAGGTCGAGCCAGTAGAGGTAGAGCCAGTAGAGGTAGAGCCAGTAGAGCTGCCAGACAGCAGAACGCAGTCCGAGGCCAAAGCCTGAGTGTCGGCCTTCCAGATGGTCGACTGCGACAGGCCGAAGAAGTCCATGCTCAGCTCGTCACCGAGAGTCAGCGCATACGAAATACCATTGTTGCACTTGCCGGGGTTGACGTTGTCGTACTCGTACTTGGCGTTGGCGGCGACGTAAGGCTCGTTGGTGATGGAGATAAGCTTGCGGTACTTGAGCGGCGTGATCTCGAGGCCGACACCGACGGTCAGGGGCAGGCCGACGCGCGCGTCAGCCGTGATCTGGCCCGCGGCGGTGAACTTGGTCTTGAATTCGGGCTTGAAGTTCTTGATCGTGGTCTGGTCCTTGTTCACAATGTCCAGCTTAGCGTAGAAGTTGTTGATGGCAGCCTCGGCACCGACAAGGATCTGGCCCTGCGCCTTGATGTCGAGGGTGAGCGAGGCGTCCATGGCAATGACAGGGCCGACGGAGATGACGTTGGGGATGGAGAAGCCCGGAGCACCGTACGAGGCGATGTTCTTCTTGAACTTGTTGTTGTACGTGCCGTCGGCCGCGAGACCCAGGTAGAGACCGGCCTTGACGCTGCCATCGATGGTCACGCTACCCTTGTTGAAGCCGCCGCCAAGAAGAGAGAAACCCAGCTCGCCCGCAACATGTGCGTTGCCGGTGATGCCGCAGTCAACACAGTACACGTCAACGGTGCCGGTCAGCGCACCGCTCGCGGCGCCGTGGTAGATCTGGTACTGGTTGCCCCAGTACTTGGAGTCGACGGTGCTGCTGGGGGTGAGGTTGATTTTGAAGTTACCCTCGGGCTTGGCCGTGGTCAGGCTGTCGATCTTGTCGTTGATGAACTTGATTCCCGCCGAGACAGCGCCGTTGGTGTACTTGTCGGCAACCTTGATGGCCATGTTCTTGAGGTCGTCGATCTTCTTGTCAACCTTGTCAATGGCCTGCGAGATCGCCTTGGGAGCAATCTTCTTGATGAGAGACTTCAAGCTCCAGCGCTTGCGGACGATGGCGCTGGCGCGGGCAGCGGGGCTGCCGTAGGAGCGGCGGCGGAGAGCGGTCTCGGCAGAATCCTCGTAGTCGTAGTCATCCTCGGAGTAGTCGCCAAGGCCGGGGGCAAAGTCTTGCAGGCTGGAGCTGAAATCGCTGTCGAAGTCGTAGTAACCGAGCTTATCGTCGAGAATCTTGTCGAAGTCATCACCGCAGGGCGCAGTCGGGAAGCCCGAGATGGTGGCCTCAGGAGCAGCACCACAGGAAGACGACGAGCCAGACGAAGACGTGCTGCTACCGCCAGTCGAGTTGGTGTAGACAGAGCCACCGGTGGAGAGAGTAGAGTTGCCACCGAACGAAGTAGTGCCGTTGGCGGAGCTGTCAGCCGCAATAACGGTTCCCCACTTGACCTCAACATCACCGATTGCCTGCTCGATGGGGATTTCGGCGCAGTTCAACTTTGCGCTGTGGTTGCTCTCATCGAACGTTTCGCTGGTAACCAACCAGTAAGTGTGCTGGCCAACCGTTGCGTTCACACCAGCAACGCTGGAAGTGACACAGACCCATTGCTCGGTGCTTGCCCAAGCACGCTGAGCATACTGGAAGGACTCGGCGGTGGTGAAGTCAACCTCAAGGCCGCCGGAGACCACAACAAGTCTCGAGATGTACGCAGAGTTGTCAAGGATAACCGAGGGGTAGGTGAAGTTAGCCTTCATAAGAGCGAAGATCTGACCGTCGGTGCTGGAAGATCCAGTGCTTGAGTAGGTGCCATTGCTGTAAGAGCTACCAGTGCTGGAAGAGCTGCCACTGCTGGAAGAGCTGCTCCCACTGCTAGAAGAGCTACCATTGCTGGAAGAGCTGCCACTGCTGGAAGAGCTGCCACCGTTGGAAGCGCTGCTGCCACTGTTGGAAGAGCTGCTGCCACTGTTGGAAGAGCTGCTTCCACTGCTGGAAGAGCTGCCACTGTTGGAAGAGCTGCTGTCGGTGTTGGAAGAGCTGCTGCCACTGCTAGAGCTGCTAGCAGAGTTGGAAGAGCTACCACTGTTGGACGAGCTACCTTCGTTGAAGTAAAGAGAGCCTGTGTCCTTAGGGGCCAAGTGGGAAAGAACGGAGGCATCGTGGCCCGGCGGGGTGGCGGGCTGAAGGGTGGCGATAGGACCCGCAGTAGTTGTCCAGGAAGATTCGCCAAGAACGACATCGCCGGATCCAGACTGAACGTTGGACTTTGAAGAGCCACTGCTAGATGATCCAGACTGAACGTCGGACTTCGAGGAGCCGCCGATAGACGATCCAGAACCAGAGCCCGACGAAGAAGAGCCGGAGCCCGAGTTGGACTTGGATCCGGAGTTGTAGCTGGAGGAATCAGAGCCCGAGTTGAAGCCAGATCCTGAGCTGGAGGAGCCCGAGCCCGAGTTGTAGCTAGATCCCGAACCGGAAGAGCCCGAGCCCGAGTTGTAGCTAGATCCCGAGCCTGAAGAGCCCGAACCCGAGTTGTAGCTCGAGCCAGATCCCGACCCAGCAACCCCAGAGGAAGAGCCCTGGCTACCGCTACTACCGGCCAGGCAAGGCAGACCGGTGGTAATGACATAGGCTGTCTGGGTCTGAGTCGCAAGCGTAGTCTCGACCTTGGTCGTCAACGCCGTCCGGTAGATGGTGTCGATGACGGTGGTGTGGTAGACACCCGCGTCGGACTCCTGCTTGTTGTTGACCTGCTGGGCCTGGACGACAGCGGTGGAAGTCGAGTTTTGGTAGCGGGACAAGCTTGTAGCCGTGACGGCGCCGGCACCCGCGAGGGCGGCGAAGAGGAGGTTTCCGCGCATGATGAAAGTGAAAGTGAGCGTGGTATGCCCAAAGGGCAGATTATGGTATTAGGTTGTTGAGTAAAGACCGTAGTATGGTAAAGAATGACCAAACAATGGAAAAGAGAGGATCCCCGAAGGGAGAGAGAGAAGAGGACACTGAAGGAGTGAGTGTGCAGAGAAAAGGCCTGGCTAAAACGGATGCATCACGATATATAGTCGGTGGGCAAAGCCGTGAAGTGCTTCGGCGGCTGTCAGGAGAACAGGGCGTTGCGGATACGCCGATAGAGTAAAGCCACAGATAGTTTTGCCGATACATTGAGGCTGGGCCTGGTGGTCTATGGCGGAGGGGGTGGGCTGGATGGGGAGAGCTGAAAGGGCTGTGGCTGAGCTAACTAAACTGCGGCTGCCTCGTGGCTTTCTGCGGCGGTTCCTCCAAACAGCATGTCAGATGCAGTCGAACACATGTTGGAGATACCGCCCAAAGATGTAACGGGGATGACTGCTCTGGGGGCGTTGCTGGAACAGGCCTACATCCATCCATGTCACACATCTGCGAGGTGAAGGACATAGGGCTGTCTGAGAGCGTAGCCTCGTACTGCCTCGAAATTGGGTTTGTGTTAAGCTCCACCACGTGCTTAACCTTGTGTCAGATAGTCACTGGGAGGCGTTCGCAGCTGTCCTATCGTGAGCATCGCAGTTGCCGCAACGGGTAACTGTCTCTGTCCACGGGCCCCCTTCTGCGCCGTGCACTCATCTTTTCTCCACAAAGGGGACGGAAAGGTCCGGTGGCTCAACTTCGCTGCCAGAAGGCTGTCCAACAGAGGAGCGGAAAGCATGCGCCAAGAGGGTCTGGAATAGGCACCGGCCGATGGCGCCCGTACGCGAGACTGTGCGGCGCGGTTTGCGCTCCGCGCACGCCTTTGGCGCTGGCTTTGGTCTGGCCTGGCACAGAACATCGACCACGGCTCGTTGAAATTCTCTCGGGGTCGCCGTCAAATGGGATGAGAGCGGAGCGTTTCGGTGTCGAGGCGTCGGCAGGTGCGGAGAGGAAGGAGCCTCTGAACGGCGCTTGTTGTTGTTGTTGCCGTTGACCCCTGATCAGGCAGCCGCGCCACGCACGTGACTTTGTTCCTCAATGACTTCCATTGCACTACTGTTGGGATCTCCCGCACCGCAGCTCGCTTCTCATGAACTGCCGGTGGCAAGCCCCCTTGGTGCTGATTTGTCGTCTCGAAAGACACAAAGCCGTACCGCGGCTGGGTTGTCGTCGCGCGATGCTTAGTGTACCAGGGACCGGGTGCTTAGCCTCACCCCTCGCAATAATAATAAGACCTTTCCGGCTCTCGCCAGAACTGCCGCTGCCGAAACCGGCCATCCTGCCGAGATAGAACACCATGGAGAAGTGCCAGCCAATAGGAGAACTGCCGTTCGTAGTCAGAAGCATCAATGCAGGGGAAGGAATCCCCGCGTCCAATCGGCCATGGAAGATCTGCTCCGCCTAGCCCATGTGGATCACGACCGGACGGAAGGATACTGTGGAGGACCGTTGAAGCCGCCCAATCACCGCGGCGGCGCGTCCACATCTCTTATAGAATCAAAAAAACCAATTGTACTAAAGAGGCTATCGAAAAGCGTAGTTACACCATGCTTCCTGCATAATCTTCCCTTATTTTCAAGCCCAGGGGAACTCCCAACGAGCGAAGGGTCCAACAAAGTAGGATTACCCAACCTTTACGTGCGCCAAAATCCACCTCTGAGTACGTCTAGTACTCGGCCTCCTCGAGATCACCCTCGTCCAGCGCATCGCTGGCAACCTCTTCGTAGTCCTTCTCGAGAGCCGCGAGATCCTCGCGAGCCTCGGAGAACTCACCTTCCTCCATACCCTCACCGACGTACCAGTGGACGAAAGCACGCTTGGAGTACATGAGATCGAACTTGTGGTCGAGACGGCTCCAAGCCTCGGCAATGGCTGTGGTGTTGGAGAGCATGGACACGCAGCGGTCGACGGCAGCGAGCTCGCCGCCGGGGACGCGCTGGGGCTTCTGGTAGTTGATACCAATCTTGAAACCAGTAGGGCACCATTCGACGAGGTTGAACGAAGCCTTGGCCTTGAGCGCGGCAACGGCCTGGTTGCACTCGCGGGGGACGACGTCGCCACGGTACAGGAGCGCGACGGCCATGTACTTGCCGTTGCGGGGGTCGCAGACGACCATCTGGTTGTTGGGCTCGAAGCCTTCACAAATCAGCATCACACCCGGACCCAGGAACACTGTCGCCACTTACACTGGAAGGTAAGGTCGTTGACCTTGAAGCTCTCGTGGGAGCTCTTCGAGGCCGAGATGACCGGGGCGTAGCTGATAAGCGGGTAGTGGATACGGGGGTAGGGGACCAGGTTGGTCTGGAACTCGTTCAAGTCGACGTTGAGAGCTCCGTCGAAGCGCAGGGACGAGGTGATGGAGCTGACGACCTGGGCGATGAGGCGGTTGAGGTGCTCATAGCTGGGACGGGGGATGTCCAGGTTGCGACGGCAGATGTCGTAGACGGCCTCGTTGTCGACAAGGAAGGTGCAGTCCGAGTTCTCGATGGTGCTGTGGGTGGACAGAACAGCGTTGTAGGGCTCGACGACGGCGGTGGAGACGCGCGGCGCCGGGTAGACGGCGAACTCGAGCTTGGACTTCTTGCCGTAGTCGGTGGAGAGGCGCTCCAGGAGAAGGGCACCGAAACCAGAGCCGGTGCCACCACCGAAGGAGTGGAAGATCAAGAAGCCCTGGAGGGAGGAGCAGTTGTCTGGGATATCGTCAGTGGCATTCGGCAGGATGTCGTGGAGATGACGCACCTGCGACACGGCGGACACGGTCGATGACGTTGTCGACGAGCTCCTTGCCAATGGTGTAGTGACCACGGGCATCTGCATCGCATTAGCTTCAGCTGCGGCAGCTGCCAGACGCCGTCAACCCACAGTTGTTGGCGGCATCCTCCTTGCCGCTGATCAAGAGCTCGGGGTGGAAGAGCTGCCTGTAGTCGCCGGTGCGGATCTCGTCGACGGGCTGGCAACGCATCAGCACATTATCCCTTTGTCACCCATCGGCAGCGCTGTTCTTACAGAGGGGTCGAGATCGACGAAGATGGAGCGCGGGACGTATTTGCCGCCGCTGGTCTCGGTGAAGAAGGTCTCGAAGGACCCGCCCTCGGTGTCGGCCTGGCTCTCAGGGTCGGCGCGACCATCGGCCTTCAGGCCGTGCTCCAGGAGGTAGCTGGCGCGACAGTGTCAGCGGCAAAGAGCCTCGTATAGATGGAATTGGAGGTCGTACAGCTCCCAGGCGCTGTTGCCGAGCTGGATGCCAGCCTGGCCGATGTGGATGTGGCAGACCTGCGCGTCGAGACACGTTAGCTGGACCGCGCAGATCAGGGGGAGGCAGCTTGGCGGCGGCGGCGTAGGTCGACGAGGCGGATTTGGGCATTGGCGAGGTCGCGTCGGACGGGCGAACGTACTTCTCCCCTCATGATTGCTGGTGTCCGGGTATCTCAGGTGGTGGTGGGCAGGAGTAATTCAGATGCTGGGGAAAGGCAGCGGTGAGCGAAGCGGTTTTGGTGTTGACAGCGAAATAGCGGGGCAGGCCAAAATAAAGGCGTGCATGGATGTGCGCCGCGCACCAATCATGCGCCGTTCTCCGCCTGCCGCTATCCCCGTCGCGTTACCTCCCCCCAGGAACCGCCAACGACGCGCTTGCCTGTACGCCCGCACCCGCTGCCGCACTCACGTTCGCACGTGCACAAGATGACCACACAAAGTACCATGGAATCCATTATTAGCCTCTGCTCTCTGAATCCTCTATCTACCCCATATACCTTTGGAAGATGCTTGGTAACCGTGCTCTCGCCCGCTGATCCCTATCTCATAGCATCATTTGCAAACGCGTCTGCCCCTTCATCTGTTGGTCTGGCCTCTTGTGCACCAAGTCTAGGCACCATCAGCGGCGCGGCTCGCCTGGACATCCGTGTCGGCTGGAACACAAGGCTCCGCATCGCCGGCGACCTTGGTCTTCTCGCCAGGCTTGTCCGCCTTCGCCTCGTCAGGCTTAGCACCCTTCTCGTGCTTTGCAGCCTCCTTCTGGACCTGCGCAGTGAGGCTGCCCTTCTCCGTGGCACCATGGGCGCGCGTATCGACACTACGCATCTGGACGAGAATCAGTGGCTATATCCTAGGCGTCTGAACAGGGCGATGGCTTACCGTGTTCGCATCTTGTTTGGTGATATCCTCTGGGTGCTTCTCGAGCTTGTCCTTCATCTCCTCAGCGACAGCATTGAAGGTGTGCTCACGGGCGGCAGGAGACTGGTCAGCCGCGACGATGCTCTGACGGCGGCCACGACCACCAGGAACCAGCTTCTCGAATGAGACCCCCTCTTGAGCGGGGTTGTCGTTGGCAGCAGCAGCGCGCTGCATGGTAGCCGAGATACTATCTTTGGGCGGGAGGTGGCCAAGAACCTTGTGTTCCGCGCTCAAGACCTTTTTGGCGTCATCGGCGGTAATGCTGGCCGGATCCTCGTCGAGCTTCTTCTGAGCGGCATCGACGGTCTTGTGCAAGATCTGCTTCAGTGTCAGCGAAATTTGCACGAGGGCAGGCTCGGAGATTGCAGACTTACCTCAACCTTGTCACTCATTGACTGAACCTGGGCAGCAGCACTACCCGGAGGAGGGCGGAAGCCCAGGGCCTTGTGCTCAGCACTCTGGACGCGAGCAGCGTCGTCGGGGGTAACATGCTCAGGCTCTTCCTTCAGCTTGGCAACTCCTTCGGCGACGGTCTTCTCGAAGCTTTCGCCAAAGGCCTTAGCTTCAGTCGAAAGCGCGGGAGCGTTCTCCTTGGTTGCCGTGGTGGCCTCGTGCGAGACCGGGACGCCGTTGTCGGGCTGAGCGCTCATGATTGCGGTGGTTCAAAGACGCGTGATGTTCCGTGAGGGTTGATGGAAGGAGCTTTGGAGTTGTAGAAGTGGAAATGGAAGTGGAGAGGAGGGAGTTTGGGTTTCGTTTGCGGCCGGAGCAGTATTTGAGGGCTTGACGCGCCAGTGGCGGAACGGCGCTGCGGGTGGAAGGCGCGAAACCGCGGGAAAGTGCACCCCGGCGCTCTGCACCTTCCCTCCGCATTCACTTCACCAACACTACTGCTGCCAGGCGTGTAGAGTTGAAGCAAACATCCAGACCCATATGCACCGGACGCGGACGAGATCAAGAGCCCGCCGGCTCCTTCAACTCTTCACGTCTGCTGAGCAGTAATAGTGACCCAGAGTATTTCCTTACAAGTCGCCCATTCGCCATGGTCCGCAACAGCGGCGGCTGTATTGACTGCACAACGGGTTGCAAAAGGATGATGACCAGCTACACCTGTCTCGCAGAGATATGTGCGAACCGTGTAATCCTACGCCTGGGAATTTTTGCAAGTTTAAGATTTACATCTACGTCCAGATAGATGCTTCAATTGCCCACGTATAACGAACATAGCGTCCTCGACAAGACCATGAGGCTCAAGTCTTGTCTATCTGCTGCGACAACTTTCAGCATCTGCAAGAATATCAAAACTTATAACAAGATGCCTTCTGCGCACTATTTCAAACAAAGAACGAACGGGAATTTGGTGCGCCGCGCGCGAGAAGAGTGCTCTATCGAGCGCGCTTCGGGGCAGATTAGAATTAACCATCTTGCTAAAGAACGCTACACGCTTTGAGACAGCGTAGAACACTTCTCCAAGTACCCAAGCTTACTTCAGTACTATAACAGGTTAAAGGAGATTGAAGTTTGAGAGTTCTAAGCTCCGCGCCGAGGACGCCACACTCTTCCTACTTGGGTATCTAATTCTAATTTCTGGACGGACTTTTGCGCGTTTAAGACTTACCTTCGTCCGGACCTTTGATTCTGCTCCTCAATGTAAATTACCGGCGGGAGGACTTGCTTGGTGCTTAGAGGGGGACTCGATACTTGAGGAGCGAACGTGTGCTGTAAGGCGGCCCAGTGATTGGAGGAGGGACTGAATTACTACAGGATGTCTCACCTTCAAGCTAATTAGCAGCGAGTTGCCAAAATGGGTAATGTTGAAGCACGTCAGCAGCTCGCTCAGCATGAAAATACAACCTTCCCCTCTACATTCCATTCGCCTTCATCCCCACCACAGCTCCTACCATTATCGCTCTATCAACTCCTCGCGTATGTCATACGCCAGCTCATCACATCTGGACCACTCCACACGCGCCGAATTAGTTGGGTGTGGAGGGCTAGCAGATACCCCTACGCGAGTAAAAGCAGCGATAGCTTGACATTCGAAGTGAAGAAGAAATGGGAAAGAGCTTGATTGCTTCACGCGCTAACGCCAGTCCAATAATTACTTGCCTGCCTGCAGTCAGCCGCATTGCCACGTCTGCATTGCATGCAGGTCACAGACCATATTGATCTACATTTACAAGGGCAGCACGTCCCTACGTCATCATCACATGGCGGATTAGTCCCGCAGTTCCATACATGCTCCTCTCGTCAGCGGTAGACGGAACTATAATTTGTTCGTGGGAGGCAGCGATGGACATAGTCCGGACCACAAAGAGAAGAAAACGAAGGAGGTGAAGGGAAGGACAATACGGTATCAAAGGCCAAGGTGGGTTGGCAACATAGAACCTATCGACTTCCGCGGAAGAGCCTTACTCAAACAGCTGTCAGAGTGGTATGACGATGTCATTGTTTGATACCTGGCAGCCGAGACAGGCTGAGCTGGATAGCGGGGAGCCTCTGTCCACAGACCCTCACGTAAATTTCGAGAAGGGCAAGCACTACCGTTGCGACCAAACCTCCAGGCATGGGACGAGCAGATTAGAGAAGGGGCGAGACGAGGCAAGATGGCAACCAAGTGGCAGTATGCAAATGCCAGACAAACAGCGCCGTCCCGAACAACGACAACCACTCAGAGATCAGCAGCATACCTGTGTCTTTCACCATCAGCCGCAGCTTTCCACCACCAACATCACATGCACCGTAATCATCTGGTTGGGCGAGTACAGGCACCGCTCCTAGCTGGCGTTGGATGGAAACGTGCTGCACCTCGCTGAGGAGCGTGAGCAGTGCTAACTCGGTACGTGGCCACGGAAATCGGATTTATGCAACTCGTACAGAGGGTTCCTCAGCCGAAGGCTAGCGCAACGTTACAGGTCCTGCGAACAAGGGGCTTTGGTAGTAGTCCAGTGATGTGATAGGTCAGACCCGCGTCGATTCATTCAAAAAGACAAAAGAAAAAAAAAATCCGCGCCCTTCTGTACACCCCGAGAGCGTGTTGTGGACCTCGCAACTCGCACCGCAACGTACTGCCTGTGCGCCTTCAGCTGGGACAGTTTTCCCGCTCTGGAGGCTGCATGACTCGGATCTCGGATGATCAATGCCAGACCCAAGGCGCGGGTGAAAGGAACCAGTTCTGTCGTGCAGCCGTCGATGTTGTAAACAGAACCTGCTGTCTCCTACGTGAAGCAGATGCGTGGCATCATCAGCAAAGAAAGAAAAGTCAACCAAATAGGTGGACGATCCGCGACTTTGTGATGCACGTGAGGTGTGCTCCGACGATCGTCTCGCAATTCACAGGTGGTGGACCGCAATCACAACGGGCTTCGCCGTTGTTCATGGAGCAGCAGCAGGGGCACGGTGGTGGTACGCGTTCCGAGCAAGAGGTCAGCGGGTGATCGCCAGTTCAAGAATCCTCAGCTTGGGAACGCGCAACGTCATTGAAATCTTCAAGCGCCCGCAGTGGAGAGATGGGCCAGCTCGAAACGTCAAAGGAATCCTGCTGAAGTAACCGCGCAGCAGCGGTGAGGGCATTCCGCCATTGTTTGTCCAAATGCCGCCCCATCGAGTGGATATGGCGAGTGCAGGGATGACGAGATCGGCCTCGCAGTGGCCCGGCTCAGGAATGATCGCTCGGGGATGGTGCTGATAGAGTCGCGCACCGGGGGAGTCCTCCGCGATTCGCCCATCCTCACCGCCGGAGGGGCCCTCACAAGACACAGGCGAGATGAGGGCGGGTGGGATGCCTTTCACGAGCGAGCTCCAGGCGGGCGGCTGTACCGGGCGACGGGGCGGCGCAAGGGCCTGTCCACCGCTGCAGAGGCACCGCAAAAATGCCGGTACGCGAGGCTGGGAGCACAATGGACCAGGTGGAAACGCAATCCCAGAAACGACGCGCAGCCGGAGTTGAGGCAGGGCAGCGGACGCCTATCTGGCGCGCAGCACTCCGTTATCTATTGCACCAGCGCGGCGGTAGGCTGCGGCGCCGCCGCAGGGCGTTGCTTGGAGGATGGTCCCTGAAATTTTGGAGCCAGCCGCAGCTAGCAGAAAGCTATCGCGGGTGGAAGACGCCGCGGCGGCTGTTGTGGCGCGCGCCGGAGGTGAGGTGCCGTATGCGGCAGCATGTGGCAGTCTCGCGGGGATCAGCAGAGGTGCGGAGGCAGGGCCTTTCAGGGGCAGGTGCGTGGTGATGCTCGCAGGCCAAGCACTTCGCGAGCCCAGAGCAGCGCGCGGCCCAACGGCTGCGCAGCGCTGACATGGCTGGCAACGTCGAGCAGGCTGCGATGGCCCTGCATGGCCACCAAGGAACGCCGGCGAGATGAAACGAGCGCACCAGCAGCCACCAGCGCCCGCTCCGCGCGCCCTGACTAAATCTGCGGTTGAGGCGACGGGGATCCGCCACCTCGGGCGCGGGCAGGACGAGGCAGGACGGCTGTGTGCGTTCTCGACCTCACCTCCAAAAATTTGCGCGAAAAGCAGCCGGCGCGACACGACGGGCGGCTGTGGCTCCCCTGCAGCGTGCAGCGGCGGCGCGCGGGTTGCCCCTTCGCGGCTTCCGTCTGGCAGGCTCTTCAGGCGCCCGGCTGGGTGGCGCGGCCACCGTGGGCGCCACAGACGTCGGCCGGCTCGCGACTTTCTGCGCTGCGCGACTGCTCTCAACAGCCTCGACTTGGCGACCCACAATTGGCTTATTTTCAGACGCCCAAAACCGGAGTGATTCGCGGCGTGCCCATGCCTGGAGTCGCGTCCACCGGGCCCACCGGCTCCGGAATCAATCGTCATCCCAGATCGCTGGCCTCAGCGCCTGGTGTGCCCAGCCGCCGTATCTCTCGATCGTCCCGTTGTGCTACCCGCAATAAAACACACTTTCCCTCCTGCTCGCCGCCCATTGCTCTCGTCTTGCCCGCTCTCGTATCGCCCTTCTTTTAATTGCGCAACCGCACTCGCTACCCCACCCGCCATCGTCGATGCTCGCCCGGCGCTGCCACTGAGCGTGCAGATAACCTCGCGATCCCCCGCGAAAATCAGTGGAGCCCATCTTTTGGAAGCCTCACCTCAGCAGCCATGACGACCCCCGTGGACGAGAAGGCCGAGCCTCGCTACTACCACCCGCACGCGTCCGACGAAGAGGACCACACTGTCATTGGCGAAGATTCCACCAGGAACAACTCCGACCAGGACCATCGCTATGTCGACCCGCTCGACACCACCCACCTCTCCGTGCACAACGACCCCAGCTTCCTTCGCGCCCCGAGCGGCATCACCTCGCCGTCGGCCTCGCGCGAGCAGGCAAGCCGTCTGGACGATGACCTGCAGATGCTGCAGATCGAGAGGCAGATCTCCGCCGTAGAGGAGGCCAAGAGCACTGATGGCCGCTCCATGCACCGCTCCCGCTCGCGCCACCAGGAGCCCGTCGACGAGTTCGATGCTGCAACCGAACCAATCCACGCCCAGGCCTCCATGTACAAGCCCCCGGAGAACCCGACCACCACTTTTGCCAAGTTCTTCAAGAAGGTCCACAACTCGAGCTGGGTGATTCGATACCTCACCTACATCGTCCCCGTCGTGTGCATCATCCTCATCCCCCTTCTCCTCGGAGCTCTCCTCTTCACTGAGACGGCCGTTGGCGGCGTAGAACTCGTTTGGTTCTGCATCTGGCTTGAGATTGTCTGGTTGACTCTATGGGCTGGCAGAGTAAGCTTTCCCGTGACGCCTTTCGTTCTCGCCAACTTGAGCTGACATTACTCTCAGGTCCTTGCCAAGTGCCTTCCGTGGCCCATTGGACTCGCTGCCAGTTTGTTTACGAACAATGGAAAGAAATGGCGCGACATGGGCAAGCAGCTCGAGCTTCCGGCCACCCTGTTCTTCTGGTGGCTGGCCATAATTATTTCTTTTTATCCGACTATGACTTACCACCACATTAATGGCAACAGGGGCGTCAAGGGCTGGGAGAAAACCATGTACAAGGTCTTGGTGTCCATTTTCATCGGCTTCACCCTCAATTTCGTTGAGAAGATCATCATCCAGCTCATCGCCATCAGCTTCCACTTGCGCACCTACCAAGACCGAATTGAGTTGAACAAGTTCCAGATCGGAAGCTTGGTCAAGCTCTACACGTTTTCCAAGGACAAGCTTACCATGGAAGATTCTGAGTTCGAGCAACGCGAAGCCGGTCTTGGTTCAGGGGCTCGTACGCCCGGCATGTTCGTCAAAGAGGCACAGAAGAACACGAAGCAGGCCATCACGAAATTTGGAGACGTTGCTGGAAAGATCGCGGCTGACTTCACCGGACGTGCCACGCAACGAAGCAACCACCCTCACCAGGTCGTTTTGGCGTTGCTAAGCACTACCAGCGGCAGCCAGGTTCTTGCTCGTCGTCTGTACCGCACTTTCGCCCGCGACGACACGGAGACGGTCCACCCCGATGACCTGAGCAGTGCTTTCGACAACGACGATGAGGCCAATGCGGCGTTCTCCATGTTCGATAAGGACATGAACGGCGATATCTCCATGGAAGAGCTCGAGGCTGTCTGCGTGGAGATTGGTCGTGAACGCAAAGCTATCACTGCCTCCCTCAAGGATCTCGACTCGGTCATTTCCAAGCTCGACGACGTGCTGATGTTCATCGTTGCTGTCATCACTATCCTGGTCTTCATTTCTCTCATCTCCTCCTCTGCCAGCAGTGTTATTACCAACGCTGGCTCCGCCGTTCTGGCCTTGTCTTGGCTCTTTTCTGCCACCGCCCAAGAATTCCTGCAGTCCATCGTCTTCGTCTTCGTCAAGCATCCGTTCGATGTCGGTGACCGAGTGAGCGTCTACGGTAACACTGGCGCCACAGGTCTGGGCGATGACTACTTTGTCAAGGAAATCGCCCTCCTCTACACGGAGTTCAAGAAGATGGAAGGTCACGTCGTCCAAGCGCCCAACAGCTACTTGAACAGCCTGTTCATCCTCAACCAGAGGCGCTCCGGTGGCTTGGCCGAGGCTGTGCCTATCATCATCAAGTTCGGTACCACCCTTGAGCAAATCGAACTGCTCCGCACAAGGCTGCTGGAATTCGTGCGTTCGGAGAAGCGTGAATATCAAGGCAACATTCTCACGGAACTTCGCGAAGTCAGCGAAGCTCACTCGCTCACGCTCAACGTCGTCTTCTTTTACAAGTCGAACTGGCAGAACGAGCTGCTGCGTCTACAGCGCCGCAACAAGTTCATCTGCGCGATGATGGTGTGTATGCAGGATCTCGGCATTGAAGGTCCTCGTATGCGCTTCCCTGGCCAGAAGGAGTCCTTCCCCGTCTATCTCCAGCAGATTCCTCATCAGGCGACTCCTGGTACGGGCCACGGTGGCAACCCAGACAACCCGACCGGCATTATTGAGCGCCCCAACACCGCCAGGAGCAACACATCGAATCCCAATGATCCTCCCTTCGTCTCTCCCGAATCCCCGACCAGTGCTCAGGCACGCCGGCCCTCACATTCGATTCTCCGCACCAGGCCTCGTGGCGAATCTCTTGCGGCTATGGGCAGGCGTGTTGATTTTTCGCTCGGCATGAAGGACATCTCATCTGGTGATTTGACCGGAGACATTTTCGAGGATAGGAAGCCCATGCTTCCCGTGCGAGTCACGTCGCCTGGCGACTCGCACCGTGGTTCCCAAGACTCTCGTCCTCGGCCTTCTCATGACACGGGTCGATCGACTGGACACGACTCGGATCTCGCTCGAATCCCCACGGACAGTTCGGCCGCACGCAGCCGGACCAGCCACCGCAACCGTTTCTTCTCGCGTGGAAAGGGACCGGCGGATCTGGAAGGCGGCCTTGCCATGCACGACATCCCTGAGACAGCGGAGCGCATTGATCCGCGCAGCGGGACCATCAGCCCTGCAGCATGGCGGGCGAGCCATGAAGAGAGCAGAACACCCACCGCCTCAGGCGCCCTGGATGGCGCCGAAGGACGCTTTGCTCCTCCACAAAGGAGTATGACCGAGAACATCGGCTTAAAGCACAAGTAGCGGTTTACGGCCTAATTAGAACTTAGACTTGCGTTCCATTTTTTGAGTTTCGGCCGGCTTCGTCCGGAATAGATTGAGTGTTCCCAGCGAGCGAAAGGTCGGATTCATTCATTTTCACGCCATACGCCAGGAAAGAAAATTCTTAGAGAGCGTTAGACCGCCAGCCAACCAGGCTTGTTTCATGTAATTACTCATTTTTCTCGTTTTCATTTGGGCGGCGGACCAGGATAGCAGTCCGCCGTAAGGATGGGAAGGACGGTTATTGCTTTGGCCTCCATGGGTTCTGTCTTGTATTCATACCACAAAGCAAAGCATACACACGAGCGACGAATCTCGTTTTTCGATACTTCTGCGGCCAGGATCTGCGCGTGTCAAGCGAGACCGTGAAACAGATTACTAGCAGGTCTTCATTTGACTCGTTCTTCAGGCATCCCACTCTTGCATGTGATCACGGAGTGGTCCTCGCCAGACCAAGCCACCTCCCCTTACTGACCTCGTCTCTCCACTTTTCGTGTGATGGCCCAGGTGGATCAACCGTCGCGTCTTCCAACGGTTCTAGAACACGCGGCATGTTCTAGAACTCGGCAGTGCGCACGACCGATGTGAGGGCAGAGGTGTTTCTGATCTCGGGCTTGTTATCCGGAGGACGTCGTTTCAGGACGATGGTACAAGCGAAGACAGAGGAAGCGACCGTCTTATGCTTGCTTCTGCTGTCCCACCTTCCCCACTTCTGCACTTACTTGCAATTTTTCCATCCCCCCCACCATTCCTCCCGTCCCGCCCGTGCCTAGCCGCTGCTATCTATGTATCGGTCGCACAAGTACAATTGTTTTCTGCGCTTGCTTATCAACGAACTCCAATCAGCAACGGCAAAGCGCATGCGGAGTCCGCATGCGGCTCGTCCCCTCCCGAGTTTGCACCAACCAGCGACGGGTCCTTGGTCGGCTGTGTGGTTATGGTGAGAGTGGTGGGGGGTGAGCAGGAGACTGAGAGCGATGCGGGGATAGCGATGGCTGACGGTATAGGGTGGGATTCAGCACGTATGTAGTAGTGCTATGGTGCATGGATTTCTACTCTATGCTTTTTTCTCCTGCTCTCAGTCCGCCTGTGCTTCGCTCTTCAATCATCCGGGTCACGCTGCGCTCGCGGTGACGTGACACATCTCCTGAGCTTCTACCGTTTGCTTCTTTCAGTGTAGCATTTCTTGCCGACGGCGCTACTGCTGTGCAACAAGTGCTGGGCGAACGAACGAACAGCAACCTTTGTCTTCGACCTTGCCTCTTCTCGAACGGAGACGGAGAGGGATCACGCGTACCCCGAATCACCGTCACCGCCAAAGGTAGGGGAAAGAACGATGACGCCGTCATCGAATCTGCACGAGGCGGCACTGAGGGAGGCCCCAGCGGCGGATGGGGAGAAGCAACAGCAGCATGTTTCGTCATCCTGGGACGCGGATCGGGAGGTGGTGGTGGGGTCGACGGCAGTGTTCATCGACAAGGCGGCTGAGAGGTCTTACGGTGAGTCTTTTCTCGTTTCAGTAGACCATTGACGTGTTTTACTGATTGTGATGTAGTACGGAAGCTGGACTTTTACCTCCTGCCGATGATGAGTCTGGTCTGTACGCCTCTTGGCCCCGGTAGCTGGTTTCAGGTCACTGACTGATGCGAGGCGGGCTGCAGATGTACTTTTTCAACTCGGTGGATAGGGTGAGTCTTCCTTGATGGGCCGATGGATGGCGAGACACGATGTGCTGATGACGCGCCCGGCAGAGTAACTTGGGAAACGCCAAAACGGACGGCATGGACAAGGATCTTGGCTTCGTCGGCGAGCAGTATTCGCTGCTGATCCTCCTGTTCTACGTACCGAACGGGCTGTGCGACCTCCCGCTCAACATGCTGACCAAGCGCTGGTCGGGGAAGGTGATGCTTCCAGGATGTAAGACATTGGTTTCGACACGAGAGCCCGTGCTAACATGTGTTTCTGTGGAAGTGATGCTCAGCTGGGGCTCATGCGCGCTGCTGCAATGCGCCACGACGAACTTTGCCGGGATGCTGGTGCTACGGCTGCTTCTGGGGTAGGTGCAACCCGCATCTGCTGTTGAGATGCTGATCAGGTGTTGCAGTGCATTCGAGGCAGGCTTCTTCGCCGGATCTGTCTTCTACCTCACGCTCTTCTACACGCGTGGCGAGCTCGGCTTCCGCATTGCCATCTTCTTCGGCAGCGCCTTGCTGGCGGCAGCCTTCAGTGGGCTGATCTCGTTTGGTGTTTTCCGGATCCAACATGTCTCGATCCCGGGGTGGAAGTGGCTGTTCATCATCGAAGGTTGCCATGGCCCGTCCCCCTGCGTGTTCCAGCGCCGACGCTGACGGTCCATCCAGGCGCCATGACGGTCGTCATAGCCGTCGCCGCCTTCTTCTGGCTCCCTGCCTCCTCGTCCAGCGCCTGGTTCCTGACAGGCGCGGAAAAGGCGGCCGGGCTCGCGCGCGCGCGCCGAGACGCGTCGGGGGCGGCCGCCGAGGAGTACGACACGGGGGCCATGTTCCGCAGCTGGCGGTCGTGGAAGTTCGTGCCGTGGTGCGCCATCAGCTTCACGTACCCGGTGGCGTTTGCGACGGCGTCCAACTTCCTGCCGCAGATCGTCGCGCGGCTGGGCTACAGCACGGTCAAGACGAATCTGTGGACCGTCGCTCCCAACGCCGCCGGCTTCTGTTTCCTGCTGGCGGTGGCCTGGTCTTCGGACCGCCTGCGCGAGCGCACCTTCCACATCGTCTTCGCCCTCGCCGTCAGCCTCGCGGGCTTGATCGTCCTGGCCGCCATCGATCCGCTGGCCCGCCCCGCCGTGGCCTACGCCGCCACCTTTCTCCTTGCCGCCGGCGCCTACATCCCGTCCTGTCTCGTCCACTCCTGGCACAACAACAACAACCTCTCGGAGAACGCGCGTGCGGCGACGACCGGCTTACTCGTGGGCTTGGGGAACTTGGGAGGCATCCTGAGCGCCGCCACCTTCAGGTCCGAGTATGCGCCCGCCTACGTGCCGACCCTGGTCGCGACCGCGTGTTGCAAT
The DNA here is from genome assembly GCF_021436955.1 of Diplodia seriata. Lineage (NCBI taxonomy): Eukaryota > Fungi > Ascomycota > Dothideomycetes > Botryosphaeriales > Botryosphaeriaceae > Diplodia > Diplodia seriata. Next base: position 1,539,863 of record NW_027117315.1, on the reverse strand, counting down.
GTCACGTGCATCATATTCACCCTGGGCTTGGGCGGCTGGATGAAGTGGGAGAACAAGAGGCGGGACCGTCTCATGGGCTGTAGCTTGAGCGCCGGCGATGTTGATACGGCGGAGCTGAGGGAGCAGGGCGAGAAGGATGTGAGGTGGAGGTACTTTACGTAGTCATGGCATTGTTCTTGAGAGGTGGTAGAAATCCCGGTAGTCTTCTATGGACCAGTGCTTCATCAAATATCCTCGCTCGCCATCTCCCCGTCTTCTTCCGCCCTTCGAAGATCGACCGGGCGGTCGGGCACGAGGAGCGTCGCGGCATAAGTCGACGGAATGGTGATGCCGAACATGACAAATGCGATGATCAAGTTCACCATGGGGCTGACCTTTGCAGCACCAACGCCGAAGGCCAGGCAAGAACCGATGGATTCGAAGGATCGCATCAAGCCCACGGCCAAGGTCAGCGTTTCGATGTCGTCAAAGAAAGTCCCAAGGATCCAGTACACGAACATGTAGTGGGATTCGTTCATGAAACTGTAGATCCGTCAGCTCTGGAATGTCACAACACAGTGCAAGGCACCAACCGAAAAAGAACATTGACGGCAAACCCGCGCCCGAACCCGGGTTGGCTCCAGTCGAGGGTCGGCTTAGGGCTCGCATCCTCGTACAGCTTCTCGTTGGCAACCTGCCATGCGAAAAGAGCCAACATAACGACCGAGAAGACGGTCCATGTGACCTTGGCCAGCTTCGGTCGGCTGAAGACCTTGAGATCGTAGACCCAGCCCCAGATCAAGTTGGCCGCCGTGGCCGCGATGCCGGACATCAGCGCGCCCAGTGTCCTTGCCCGCACCGAGAAGTACTGCGTGAGGTAGATGCCCTGGTACGTTCCGTTCCAGTTGAAGCCCACCAGGATCGGGATCAGTAGGTAGAACTGCTTCATCTTCAGTAGCGCCCACCACTTGTGGAACTCCTTCGCGACCGCTCTGTCTTTGGGGCGGGCCAGAGCCTTGCGTCCGTCGCGATGGATGACCTTCTCCGGCGGCGAGACCAGGCAGGCGAGCGGCAGGCCGAGGCACTGCAGGCCGATGAGGATGAGGTAGGTCGAGTAGCCAACCTTGCCCCGCTGGCCGTTCTCCACGTTCAGCGACAGCTGGATGGAGGCGCCGATGAGCTGGCCCAGCTCGCGAAGACCCAGCCAGATGCCGGTGAACTTTCCGCGATCCTTCACGCCCGCGTACCCAAGTGCGATGGCGCCTTCGGATGCCCACAAGGCGGATGCTGCGATGCCGCAAGTGGCACCGCCAAACAGGACAAACCATTCGGTGCCGTAGCGGTTGTTGACGTACAGAGAAGCCGAGTAGGGGGCGTATCCCAGGGTGCCAAGGATGAGGATGCTCTTCAAACCGTACTTGTTCGCGAGGATGGAGAAGATGGAGCAGCCAAAAACCATGATACCGAAGGTCAACGAGTTGGCTCCGTTCACAAGGTACGGCTGCTGCTGGCCTCCCGCGCCGGTGTCTATTGCCCCGGTCAGTGCAGTTGGAGAAGGTTTTGGGAAATGGCCTACTGTTGAGCGCATTCCAGATCCCAGGCTGCGTAAAAGAGATCAGGCCGACGACGATCACGTTGAAGAGGGGACTGCGGTACCAGCGCGTGAGGCGGGATACTGGCTTGGAGGTGGTCCCCTCAATGGCCCCAACTTCCGGCTCCACCTGCTTGGCCGACATGTCGCAACGGGCTCGATAGACTGGCTCGAAATCTGGTGGACGAGAGAACGCTGCGAGGGCGTCTATTATAGCTAAACTGCATATTGGCGTCGCGAAAAAGTCAAGACCACCCTATGCTTCTATTGGCTGGGCGCTTCTTGGTATTATGGCGTTTTGCGGATCCCTTATGAGGCCATCTGAACGAGATTCTCCACGATCCCCAAAGCAGCGCTCCGAGCCGCTCAGTACCTGATTGACCTTTTCTCTTGTGGCATTCTGGCCGATGACAGATGTTCAGGCACTTTTGCCGGTCGGGAGATGTCTTCCTGCGAGTCATTGCAGACTCCACCTACACCTGGTTAAGTAGAGCACCCTGGCCCAGTACCCACGCCGCAAGATTGCTCCAGACCTTCGCGTAGGATAGAAGCTCAATCGTCGAGCTTAGCAATAGTGAAGTGGGCGGCCTTTGACAGAATCAGTCGACAAACAGTCAACAGCCTGTTGACTTGCAGTTATAAAACGAACCATCACCTTCGACTGCCACGTACGACCATAGGTCGCAGAATATAGGGCTTCCCGTCCGCTCAGCCGTACTCAAGCTGCGAACCGGCCGATTAGTACTCAAGTGGGTGACCATTGGGGAATCCCGGCTGTTGTACGTTTCGTCTTTTCTTTTTGCCCGATGGTGGACCGTTTTCACGGGCCGAGACTTCCCGTTTTGGGTGTGTGACCGTCGACGTTCGAACAAGCGAGACCGCTAGTAGTGGCAGCGGATCAATGTGAATTTTGTCGGCGTTTTTGTGCTCTGTTACATCCCGGCGATCGTGTCGATGGCATTGAATACTGCGCAGAAAGCAGCTTTTTGTGAATTCTTGAAGCAGACTACCGTCGTTGCATATTACCTCGCAGTGATTCACCTAGCTATAGCACCGCTATTTCTGATACTTCGTCTGAGTACTCATAAGTCAGCATGAGGCGGCTGCTCTACCATGTCCGCGCTCCCTTGTAGTCAAATCAGGACCTGAGCTTTCCCCTTGAACTCTTCACGATGTGCAACTCAGCCATGACATCTTTGCTAGGCCTTACTTAACCACCACAAAGCCAACGCCCTCTCTCGCCCTCTTGCAAGCCTGACGCAAGGCCTGGTCCTCCGTATCCGTCCATTTCACACTGATTTCATCCCATTTCTTGACCTTGTACTCCTTGTGAAACTGCTTCTTCATTTCCTGCAAACGTGTCACCTCGCGTGGATCGCCGCTGCCGCTGTAGACCATGAACGCCGTGCACGGCGGAAGCTCGTCGTACATCTCCTTGAGGCGCTGGGCCGTCTTTTGCACGGCGGCAGCCAGTTCGACGGCGCTGGGTTCGGTGGGAGAAGTGTCCACGGCGGCGAGGGTGTCGTCAACAGTGGAACTCGGCGCAATGGCCTGATCTTTCGTGTCTTCGGCTGCACTGGCGGTCTCAACGGCGTCTACAATGGCAGCTTCACTTTTGACCGCAACTTCCTCTGCCATGACGGTCTCACTGTCAGTCCTCGTGCAATCCGGCTTCGCGTCGCCACCGCCGCCGCTCAGCGCGTTGGCGAGCAGTTCTGCATTATCCTTGGTTTTGGTCCTCGTCCACCAGCCACGGACGGCCTCTAACTCCCGCATGCGCGCCCATACAAAATCCACGCCCTTGCTGCTGACCGGTCTCATGGGATCTGGAACGCCGTTGACGGCCTTGAGGACGTTCGTGACAACGTCGTCATCGTTTTTGCAGCCGAAGCAAACTTCCGCAGCCGCTCCAAAGCCGCGCTTAGGCTCGCCCCAATCGACGACAGCGCCCGTACGGTACTCCTCGGCTGCGCTCATGGCCTGGTTCTTCGGCTTGTGGGCTCGACTGAGGCGCTTGAAGATGGATTCCCCGTTGGCTTCGCTGGTTCCCCAGAGTTCACCCTTTTCGCACTTCTGCTTGACGAGCTCGAGAGTGCTGCGAGCGTCTTCGGTTGGGTCGTGACCGGAACTTCCGTGGCCTTTCTGAATCTCCTTGGACAGGTATTTCTGTGCCAGCCATTTAAGGGAGTTCTTCAACGGCGGGCCGCGCACATGGGGGTAGAGAAACGACGTGTCGACGAGGAAGGGGTGTGTCATCTTCAAGGCGTTGAGGTCGGAATTAAGTGAGTGGCCAACGAGGATTGTCTGAGGCGTAATCATTTCCAGTAAGCGTCTCTGGATGTCGGGAAGGGTAGTCGTGACGTCCCTGAGCATGGCTTCGGTGATTCCAGAATATGGGGTCAGGTAATCTGTGATAGGGCGTTCTGGCTTGACTAGTTCGTCCATGACAATGGTACCATCCCAGTCAACGACGCCGATTCGTGTGAGTTCGAAGTCTTGTTCTCCTGTCTTGCACATCTCACAGTCCAACGCAAGTATCTTCCGGCCGGCGGTCACGCTGCCCTTCTCAATCTGGTCATCGGGCACGTCGCCATCTTCGAGCGAAGCGACAGGCGTGTCGACCCAGCCGTGCGCATCGTCCTTACCCTTTAAGATCCTTTTTTGCAAATAATCGGCCTTTTCTGCCGACGAGGGTAACATAGCGGGGTGTATTGTCCATTCATCGCCATCGAGCATTTGTTCCAGTTTTGCAAAGTAGTTGGTAATGGGCGTGCGCTTGTTCTTCCAGTTGCGGTTGTTGGCAGACTGAGGACCCTTCTTCTTCTCCTCCTTTGGCTTCGGTATAGGCGCAGTCAGTATTGCATGCAGCGGCGAGTGAAGCCTCATGTATTTGTCGTCGCCAGGACTCTTGATGGGCCAAATGTGTGGGAACATTTCTGCGAAGGGCTTCAAGGGCTCAGGCAACTTCTCTGGCACAAGCTGAGTGGGATAGTAGTCGTCAGGAGAGACGTTCGATTGCTCCTTCTCGATGTGCTGTGCTACAAGATCTTGCTGCTCGGAGGCAGCCTCGTCAAGTGGAATCTGTCCATTGAACATGCCAGCCTCGAGACCAGGCACCATAACGGCGACGATCCTCCTGATTTGCCCAGAATTATTGACTGCAACCCAGCGGGGCGAGGGCGCGTCGCTCAAGATGTAGAGAATGAGGTTCTGTAGGTCGCTGAGCTTGACGGTTGACTGCAGGCGGGCATTCGGGGAATGGGTGATCGAGGGGTAGTTTTTCGATCGCTGGCCCGGAATCTTCTTGAGCTTCTTGGTGCCCTTGCTCTCGTATGTTTCCCATCCGTCGTTCGCGTTGTTGGCGCCATCGGCGGACGCGTCACGAAGGCTCTCAGCCTGCTCGTGGCGAACATGAGATTCGTCGACGGTCGGATCGCCATCGGCGAACTCCTCATGGCTGCGTTTCTGGCCAGCCATGATGACGTTTGCGGCGCGAAGTTCTGGCGCTGGAATTGGTTGGAGGCAGTAGTTGTTGGAGCTCCGAAAATCTGGAGGAAGCGACGCGCCCGATAAGATCGAGTCGGCCCGAACACACGTCTTGGCGCAGCTCAGGGTCCGGTGACGTAATCATGTTGCCATCCTATCACCTCCCGTCTTGCAATGGATTCTTTTGAACAGTCAATTGGTGTGGGAAGGGTCCAGGCAATCTCCGACACATTCAAATCTATATACACTAAAAATATACACAGGCTTCTAAAACACAGCCCGGGCCTTGACGCTTCCAAATTGGAAGCGTTAAGCTCATGGAAATTAGCGCCGTTTGGCGGTAGGTTTAGTCCAACATGCCCTTTTCACCAAGCATTTTAACAAATCGCAGGACAACTTCTGCATCTTGCCGATGCTCTTGCGCTGCCATCTGCTTCGATTAGCAGCCATACCAATAAGGCGGAGAACGGTCCAGACTTACCCTCTCACGCAATGTCACCCTCTTGGGTACTTCGCTGTCCTTGTCTCGACGAGGGCGTGTGGGTGCGGCTTGAGGGGCTTTTCGGTTGGGCAGATGGACCTTCATCGGCCGCTTGGCTGACGATTCCTCCTCCGGAGGCGCGTCACCATCACTCGAACCACCGGAAGATGACGAGCTGTCCGAGTCCGAGTCAGAGTCCGTTGAGACTTCAGATGAGCTCTCCGCAAGTGACATTGAATCTTGGTCACCGCTCTGCTCAGTGCTGTTATCGCTGCCATAGTCGATGCCGAGGTTTTTCTTTGGCACTTCCTCGTTTGTATCCCTACTCTCCAGCTTTGCCTTTGCCTTCGCTATCGCTTCCTCGGCTTTCCTTAGCTTCTCACGGAGCTTCTCTGCCTTCCTAACGGCTTTATCCTGCACGTCATCATCCTTACGCTTCCTTTTCTTAGTATCCTTCTCCTTCTGTGGGTACCTTGATTTCCTATCGGCCTCGGCCTCCTTTCTTGCACGCCCTCTCTCTTCCTCCTCCTTTTGTCTCTGTGCAATGCGCTCCTTTGTAGGAAACCGTTTCCTCCGTTCCTCGATCCAGGCAGCAATGTCTTCAGCACTTTTCAGGGTAGAAGATCGTCCTTTGTACTCGAATTGAAGACTGTGCAGATTAGTGCCATCTCAATACGCAGCAATAAGGGAGTGTAAATGACTGACGCTCCACCGGTACTTTTAAACTTGGCCTCCTCATCGACATCATCCTCTTCGCTATCCTCACGCATGTCGCCACGAGGAGTGAGACCGAGCACATTCGCCTTCCTCTTTTTAGGCTTTGTCCCCACTGCGCTGCCATTGAGCAAGGCTTGTGGTTGTGTTGTGGGAAGGGCAAACCCAAAACTCGGCACAGAGGGGGCAGCCTGAACCCTTGGCTTGTTTGTGGGCCGTGTGGTTGAGGGCGGGTGGAACGGGCTCGATGCGGTCGGCGCAGGCGGTCTATGCCCTAGGGTCTGACTTGGTGGAACTTGGGAGAACCACGACTGGGCCGTAGGGAGAGTTGGATTTATGAATGCCGGATTGATGTGTCCACCGGCAGGCAGAGTTCCTATGTTGAATGAGGGTGCGCCGGCGGGCACATTTTGCTGGGGAGAGAGGTGCTGCTGCGGCCGAGGGCGACTAAACTGCGGGGGGTAATTCATAGCGGCATGGTTGTTAGCGGCACCTCCTCTGCCAAAACCGCCGCGATTTTGGCTGCCTCGTCCTCTCCCACGACCGCGGCCTCTGTCTCCTCCACCCCTGCTCGGGCGCTGTCCGTAGCCACCAGGTTGTGTCTGATTCGTCGCAGAGCTTGCATCCTGGGATGTCGCCTTGGGCGGAGGCGGAGGAGGTGGTGGGAAAGAGAAGCCGGCCATTGTTGGCAGACAGTTGGCGTAGCGAGGCGCGCAAAGTGTTGGAGCAGATGGCCGGGGTCGCGTCGCGTCGGCGAAAAAAAGACCGGGATGGGCACCTAGGTATGATGAAATCTTGCCAAGGCCGAAGGCGGTGAAGGTTTCGTTGCCCGCGCCCACGACCTTTTCCTCCACCTGCCACAGTGTCGGCCAAATCTGGAGTAGGGCTGCTCGCGCGCCCGGTCTGGCCCTCGCTTATCCGGCACTTCTCTCTCTGCTCTAACCCTCGTTTCTTCCACTTCCTCACCGGTTGCATGCCGCACTACCCACCTCCAAAAGCGCGGCCATGTTCTTGACTGTATGCACGCCCGATCGAATGCTGTGCCCGCTGCTGACGTCCTGCAGACCACCATCTCGGATTTGATCCAGATCAAACCCGAGGAGTTTGAGAAGTCTAGCATCCAAGCCATCAAGGATGCAATCCACGCCAAATACGCCAATAAAGTCAGTCCGCCCACGTGGCCCGTCGCTCCGGCAGATTCACTAATGCAGTGCTGCCCGCAGGTCATACAGGAGGTCGGCTTGTGCATCTGCCTTCGCGACATTCTCAAGTCCTCCGAAGGTCTCATTGGCCATGGTACTGGAATTGTCAACGTCAATGGTACAACGCTCCTGCACCAGTCCCGTCAAGCCTACATCATTCCGCTGTAGCTAAGTCTTCCTACACAGTCGAATTCAGGCTGGTCGTGTTTCGCCCCTTCAAGGGCGAAATCATCGAGGGAAAGATCAGCGGGTCTGACCAGGAAGGCATAAAGAGCATGTTTCCCTCCAAAATTAGGCTCACATGACGGCCGTTGCTGACATTAGAATAGTCGCGTTGGAGTTCTTTGACGACATCTTTGTCCCTGGACCCGTTAACCTGTTCGAGGGCGTGAAGTAGTAAGTTGCCGCTCCTCACTGGTCCGCCACCCGGCTACTATCGACTTCACCGGCGCTTACACCGCACCCCGCTTCTTTAGCGTTGGCGCCGAACACGTTTGGGTCTGGGTCACCGAGCAAGGTGACGAGCTGTTCTTCGATCTCGAGGAGACTGTGCGCTTTAGAGTCGAAGCCGAGATCTGGACCGATCAGTCGCCGCAAGCCCCCACCACAGATGACACTCCAACGGAGAGGAAATCGCCATATCGTATCATCGTAAGTGGCGTACCCTGCTACTACAGACAGGATCTGCTGATACCCGTAGGCCTCAATGGCGCAAGCAGGCCTTGGCCCCACCCTGTGGTGGGAAGAAGGCGAAGCGGAGGAATGAGCACATTGGTTACAAAACGCCACAGCCGCCTCTTCCGCCAAACTTGGACAATGGGCAATCACCTTCGGTACACGGAGTACTCCGGACCATTCCAATTGATACCCCTAAGTCTCTGGTAAGGACAAGCCTTTCAAGCACAGTATCAAGCGTTTAAGGCAAGCCCTGCCATATGGACAATGACAAACCTGAAGTCACAAAAAGTTTCTTGGATACCCTTGCTCCGGCTTCTGTCACGTTCACAACTAGCCATTGGTGACTCCAAAAGTATGGACAACAGCACAGCGTGCAGCAATGGGTGCGGAACTGATACCCCGACTGCACAGTGGCTGACGCACTAATGCCCCAGGCGCATTGACTAGCTACACAAAGGCGGAGCAATTCAAGACGATAAAGTTTCAGCGGCAGAAAAGTCTCTATTGTCCTACAGCACGCGACACATATCCAAAAAGATCAAGGTTTCACGGAATGTGCGGTGTCAAGAGACGGTTGTAGTAATCATCAATTACCCGAGGCAATGGCAAGTCCACTCGAACAGTTGGGAATCGTTCTGCATATCCTGTTACTCCGATTTTCCTTTGATTGAAGCACGCCCGGATCAACCATCCATCCACCATGATTCGCGCCATTAACCGGGAAGGAAATCAAAACAACTTTTGAGCGCCGATCCACCAAAGGCTGTGCGCCTGCAAATGCCACTTCCGTTGGTGGGCTAGAAGGAAACGGTACAGTATGGTGCCGGACTCCCGCGCGAATCCGTCGAAACTCCGTTCACTCCAATGAAGGCCAATTTCGGACCAGAAGAACGCCATCCGTAGAACTCCGAGGTCAACTGCAGGAGAGCAATTGGTCAGTCTTGAACACGGCCAAGGCTTGCAAATCATACTCACTGGAAGTCAATCGTCCATTAGTTGACAGGGGTGCCGCACGCAGGGCAGCATTTGCCGGGGATGACCCAAACAGTTTCTCCCTTGGCAAGGCACGAAGGGCATTTCCTGCCAGGAACCTAGTCACCGCCAGTAAGCACAGCAGCAAAAGACGGTAGAGGCGAGGAGTTGCTCACCGGGAGCATGACAAGAGGAACTTCAGGGCGGCGCTCTTCGGGCTCAACGTCGGGGTGTTCCTGGCCGGGCATCAGGGCGGGAAGCTGCTCGATTCCCAGACGCTCGAGGATCTCATGGCGGCGGATGTTGTTGAACTGGTTGAAAGACATTGTGGGATGGCGGTGACGAAGATTGGAAGTTGGAGTAGACGGCGGGAATGAGTGAGCTGGCTGTGATGGCGGATACGATGGCGAGGAGGTCCGACAAGGTATTTATATGCTTCGTCGACCGCCAGTTCGCTTTCGTTGCTCGCGATTGCCCAGGAAGAGGTTACCAGAGCTCCGGCATGACGAGGCACAAGGCGCTAACTCTGTCGACTTTGTGAGAGCTGCTCACATTGAAAGTCGGTCTTGACGCTGGATCCCACAGGATAGCATCAAACGATGCATGGAGCGGCCCGTAGGTGGTACAATCGTACCGTGTGGAGCCGGCAAGGTGGAAGCCAATGATCAGGCAGCGCGATCCGACGAGGGCCGCCGTGCCTGAGACTAACGAAGCTTGGGGCATTGGAGCAATTGGGATTCTCGGGACGATGTCAGGACTGTTGGGGACGCCTGACCCGCGTCTCCCTGGTCATATTTGCTGGGAAGCTTGCCAGGCTCGCGTGGGCCGTAGCTTCTGGAAGACGCGGGCCCACAGGGGGCTCAGCCGTGGCAGGGATGCTCGTGAGGCTCCATTTCGCGGAGGCTTTGGAGGACAGACTGGCGGGTGGGGTTTGGGAGGAGCATCGGGGCCAGGGGAAGCTCATTTGCTGGGTTGGATTTAGCTCGTCACTTGTGATCCCAGAACCTTCCGGCTGGGACCTGGCGTCGATCGGCATCTGTGGAAGCAGCGTCGAAACCGTGCTCTGGCAGCTCGACCGGGACGGCGGCGACTCAGACGGGGGTTCGGCGCTGGAGGGTGGTACAGATCAGCGGGCTCTGACTCTGACTCGGAGATTTACTGCTGCCGGCGGCCGCGGCGAGCAGCGGTGGGGAGGAGGACGTACTGGTCACATTGTCACCCTGGAGCAGGGCTGGCGCTAGGCCGACCCGCGCGTGTTTTAGGTTCTGCGATGGTCACTGTATTCCCTCGGCCGTCTCGCGGATGCAAATCCGGGCTGATATGAGCTATCGCATGCAGCAGCCAAGCGGCCCTACTGGCGCAGCAGTTACGCAACAAGCAACGGCGCTACGCCAGCCGCCCTGGCCCGCGCCCGGTTGATCAGGAACACGCTGCGAGGCGGCTGGCAGCGCGCTCCAGCGCTGACGTCGCGCGCTGGGTCGTGGTTAAGCGAGCGGTAGGGCTGACTGCCTGGGCTGCTGGGGCTCTGGCGTGGGCGGCATCTGGCGCGCGCTGCGATGCCGCCGCCGCCGCGCAACCCCAGCGAGATCCAGCGTGGTACAGCAAAATCCAGGCGCGCTGCCGTGACCCCTGCGCCGAAAGAGGGTCCTCGAGAAGTGGAAGTGGCGACGCAGCATTACTAGGCGGGAGGTAGCCGCCGCGGCGCCGGACCCGGTTGCGGCTGCCGGGAGCGTTGAACACTAACACTGACCACCACGGTCGACCTGGCGATACCAACATTCGCCCTCTCCGCCGTGCCCCAGTCGCACCAATTCAATTGCCAGCGCCGCCGACGCAGCCGCCCGCACCACCGGCGCCCGGCGACCATCTGCGAGTCCGGCAGCGCCGTTCAGCTGCGCGGCGCCGGCTCGCACCTCACCGCCTCTTGCGCCTCGGCGGCCCGGTACGCCTTTTGCAACGGGCCTCTCCAGCCGCCCGTCAGCGGAGGAGAGGCATTGGCAGCTCCGGGCTCCTCCAGCCTCCAGCCTCCAGGAAGCCGCAGCCCCGGCCGGGATCCGCTCCCGAACCCACTAGCGCTCCAGAGCCCGATGCCCCGCCACGCGGCGAAGCCACGATCTCGCCGCCAGCCTGCACGCGCATCTGCTGCCAGACGCCGTCCGCTGCCCGCCAGGCTGCTTGCTTTTGCCCCCGCTGCTCCATAAGCCGTCGCAGAAAAGCAACGCGCGTCTCGTCCGCCATCGCGCTGCTGACGTCGTCTCCAGTTTTCTTGCAGCCGCGCCCATGACCCGTACCCGCAATCGCGACCAGGACAACGTCCACCGGCCCGCTTGTGCGCCGCGAGTCAAGCATCCGGGGTCTTGCGGATTCAGTGTGTCGACTACTTGCCATGTCAGCCGATTCCCACCTTCCTCGTCCAATTTCCCGGCCCCGACGGGATGGTGCCCAGGGATGGTGACCCGGAATGCGGTGTCAACTGTGGGATCGCGTCCGCAGCCGCCGGCTCTTGTTCAACCGCTCACCTAAGGGACGTTTCGTAATACCTTCCATCATCGGCTTCGACTCGCGGGAGGCGGCGCTTTGGGCCCAGGAACTGACTTTGACCATTCGGCTCAAACCGACGAGCCAGTAGCTGGCATGCTGACCATTACTCGCCAAGAACATGTTCTATGCGCTACTCTCGACCGACTCCCAGCCTGCCGTTAATTGTCTCCGATACCTAGAGCATTGGCTGATCACTTGTGGGCCGACGAGCGTAAGAAGAGGGCAAGACAGAATACGTTGCTTGATCGCGCAGCTGGGTTGATGCATGTTCAGTGCTTCCAGGGAGGATGATGCTCACAGACAAGCCTCCAGTCCAATGAAGACGTCTGAGCGAGCCCTCTCATTCCATGCCCACGCTCCTTGGCCACTGCTTGCCGCATCTCCAGGGATTGGATATGCAGTATCCATGGCCTGGCGCTTTGCTGGCCCACAGAGTAGCCTCTACGGCCCTCGACTGGCCTCTTCCATTCGCCTGGGTATGCTTCGGGCATTCTACATCGGGGCTGACAGGTACAACTGGGCTGGGTACCATAACCTTTCACGAAAACTCTAAATATCTCCGAGTGCAAGCAATTGCCGTTGTCCTGTCCCACTGAAACTCAACGGTGGCCGACCGAGCGATGCGGCTACTAGGCTGTAATCGGGGCTCAAGGCAACAAGGGACGTTTCCACTACTGCTGCAGCCATCCGTACTGCCTCTTTCTAGTCAGCCAGAATGTGACACTCGCCAGTGGGTGAAGGCTGCTGTTGGTCTATGCTGCCGCTCGCCATCGCGCCACTGCCTGCCCTGGTCGATCTTCACGGAAGTCATTCGCGCGACTAGAGCCGGCCAGGTAGCTTCGCCGGAAATATATGCACGCTGCCGTATCGCTTGTATTTCCTTGTGTATTCGCACTCGGAGGCCAATGGTGGAGGCCAGGTCACGACCAGGCAACACATATCCCATCATCCGGGAATCAAGCCACGTTTCACCGATAAGATTAATGGAGATTAAACACCTGGTAGGGGCCGTTGACATGGTGGACTTTCAAGAAAAGGCGGTATGTACGTGGGCAATGTGGAAGTCGGAGGAAGGGGAAAAAGGAAAACTGCACTGCATGCGTTGCTTACGCAGGTCCGCCGCTGTCACGCTTTCCCAGAGTGGACGGGTGCACGTATGTTTTGCTGGCGGACGAGGTGGGGCTCATCATTTACCTGATTCCGGCTGCGGGACCGTAAGGCAAGCCTCAGCATCGTTAATCTGCCTCAACGGCGCGTTCCTCTGCTAGCCTCATCGAAAAGGCCGTTTCGGTGACACACCTCAGCTAAATCCTCCACCAACATAGTTGTTGCAGCAAACGCTCAGAAGAGCTCGCTTAGACCAATGGGCAGCGCCTCGCATTTTGACTGTTTGCCTTCTCGAAAGGATGGTCTATCTGCTTCGGTTGTGATTGTACCAGGAGGCAGGGCAAAGAAGCACTTTCTCATGCCTCTGGCAAGCCTTGCTCAATGCAGGCTCGCCGTTTGCTGCCAGGAGATCTCGGCTTACTGATTACGTGTGCATCCGCCTTGATTATGTACGCCAATGCGAGCGCGTCCCCATTCGACTCACCGGCCCGTACCACACACCCGCATCATGAGATGCTACATGAAGCAGCGTGCGTCATACATTCTTTGGCATGACGAAAGTAGTCGTTGCCGCTGCTGCATCAAAAGCCCCCTTTTTTCTTTGGCATCTTGTTTCCTTTCCATGATCAGATCCACAGGCGGTGCTCTCGTTCTTACCGATTTTTTCTCGTCCTCATGAACCTCGATCTGTTCAGAGGCAACGGAGGACGGATATGAGGTCTACAATTAGCTTATCGTTGTCATCTCGAAACCGATATCGCTTCTCACAGCTTTGCAGCGGGCTAATCGGCTCATCCCGGGGACCTTAGTTCGTGTTACACGGCATGCGTACATCAGCCACCTCAGCCCATCTGCTTCTTTCCTCCCCTCTTCGACAATGACCATTGAAAGCCTCACATGCTATTCTGACCTGATTAGTTCTATCCCTCACCGCCTCGTCCGCCTTCCTGTCTTGCATTCCCGTGCTTCTCACCCCGCAAAACCAACGCACTCGTTACACAGACATCGTTGCGGCTCCGAAACGCTTGGGGGTTTCATTGCTTTTTGCTTCGACGGGAGAAAGGGTCATTTCTAGTGGGTGGAACAACGAAACGGAAGGAAAAGGAACAACTGCTGGAAACGGGGGAGTTGCATACGGCGTGGCGCTAGTAGCCTCCTTAGACCCTTCCGGGTACGTGCAGTAGTGGCCGGCGCCGCAGCACCTGGGGTGTGTGGGTCTTGCCGTGGAATCAATGGTGCCGGCTGTGCGTTTAATGCTCCGATCGGATGGCAAAACGGGAGATCGCGTGAGGCAGGAAGCTTTGAAATGACGACGGAGAGATACACCTACACGCGATCGTGTCTCCGGCGAGGTTGTCTCGACTGGCCTTGGCCAATGAAGTTGCTACGATGCGTTCGCATTTTTTTTTCTTTCCCGCTCTTTCTTTCACGCCGCCCTACCACGGGCAGTTCGGGAACAGCAAAAATGTTCCAGCAACGACGTTACAAGAACCCAAAAGTGACGGGTCTCATTACATCACGACAGCCCCAGAAACAGGCAAATGGGCATGCGAGCGAGCAAGATATGATGATCTCCTTGCATCCCATCATGAGCACCTCAGCCTGATGTCTTCCATTCGCGTTCATAGCTGAATGACAAAAGTCTAATGTAAATCTTGGGTGATCAAGAGTCATTTACTTCCTTCTAGTCCTGTCTCTTTCCTAAAAACCGAAGTGAGACGCAATTTGAAGCTACAGGCATAATGCTTCACAATCCCGGGGCCGAAAGTAAAAGACGGAAAAACAAAAAGTTTAACCTGACCAGGAACTGCTATTCTGACAGCCGCGCGCCCTATGCATGAATCTGTATGACATGACGTCTCTGGTTCCATAGCTCGTACAATGTAAATGCAACTCACCGCCCATTCCCAATCCCATCTCCCTCACCAATTCGCATCCCCCTACCCCCGATATCGGGGGCAGCGGTGGAAACTGGTTGAGTGATGAGACCAGAAACACAGGTAGCAAGTCGACAACGCCAGCACCTTCCTGCCCCGTCTCGCAACCATACTCGTTGTCCTTACAACAGTCGCCTACGCCTGCAACTTCTTCACCTCCTCCACTACCGCATCCAAACTTTCCTCCTTCTTCGAAGGCGGAGGTGTCTCGTCGACGAAGTTCTTGGTCACACGCACCAGCAGCACTCCCTTGCTCTGCACGCCTCCGGCATCGAACAGGTGGATGAGGCGGAAGCCCGTCTGCAGTCGATCGAGCCGGAAGCAGGCCCAAGCGGCCAGGTCGTCGCGGCCGAATTCGTCGTCCATGACTTTGAATCTGCAGGAAAAGCGTGTTAGCTGCTAAGGCCTGTTGTCGAATGATTCTTCATGTGACGTTCATGGAAGAGACTGATCGGCAAGAAAAGGGTGTGACTTTGGGTACGGGGGTACAGGGGTGGACTGGTGGGGCTTGCGGATGCATCCATCCGCTACTGTTTCCTGAGCGGATGGCGAAGTGCAGCTGGAAGAGACTGCCGTGCGGTGCACAGTATGACATTTGTGCACGGTGACACGCAGAAATATGAGGCTGGTGTGCAACAAAAGCGAGGGTCTGGTAGGAAACAACAGGATGTAAACGGACTCACCTGACGAAGCTCAGTTCTGGCGTGACACCGGGCACACCTTCAAAGCGCAGGACCTCTCCAGCGAAGTCTGGATCCTGGCCCTTCACGGTCTTTGAGCGTTGCTTGTATTCGCCTTCCTTGCTCTTACTACCACCGGGGATGGGTTCGCCAAGACGCTCCTCGGGCTTCTCAACATGCAGCTCGCATTTCACGTATGGATGGAAGCTCTTCGCCTTGCTCTCATCTGGAGGCAGCGGCACGTCCTGGCCGCAGAGGACCTCGATCGTCAAGTCAAGCGTGCCATACGTGAGTGCGTGCGGGTGCTTCACTGCCTGAGAAGTGCTGCGGTATCCCTCTGGTTTAAGGACCCATCCGGCGGTACCCGCAAACATGCCTTCATTAAGCATCATTGCTTCGTCCCAACGCTGCCAGTTCAATGCAACAATTTGTACACCTTGCCTCCAGAATACGGGTGCGTCGAGGTTGGAAGATGAAACACGAGTGCCCTTGGGGTAAGCACGCATCATATGTTTCTTTACGTAGTGTCAGCCACCCCACATACGTATACGAAGAGGCAAGTTCAAAGAATTGTGCGTACCTTGTTGTGTTGGAAGAGCTCTGCAGGCGAGTGCTGGTGGACTTCCATTAGACGACCTTCGGACAACGAAAAAATGTGGGCAGGATATTGAGCCTCTGCACAGTACGTTTATTAGGAGAGTCGAGAGGTGAGCGGGAGCAGCTCTTACCCGGCTGGTTCAAGTTCTGGAAGCGTATGGCCCAGGCGTATACGCCGAGCCGGCTAAGATTTTGACAGATCTTGCTCTTTGCAGGCTTGGGCTGCTCAGTTGCTGCAGCAGAAATAGTGGCATCCTCCTCTGACTCAGAAGGTGTCGTGGGTTCAGACTCCTGCGGTGGTGTGGTCTCACCTGGCTTCGTGGGAGGCGCGTACTTGACCTTGATCAGGATTTTGCGCAGAAGCTTCTCCAGAGGAGGTAGTTCGAGGCTAGCTGGACTCGCTTGATCCTCCGGTGGATGATCGACAAGGAATTCCTTCCATGTCTCATTCATGATCTCAACCATGATTTCCTGTTGCTCAGCACTGGTATGCACTTCGAAGCTGATGATGACAGGAAGCTCCCTACAGCCAGTCAGTACTAGTAGACTTGTTGAGAACCGCCTGCAAGTTCTGGTACTCACGAGGTCACGAAGGCGTAATCCCGGATGGTCTCACAGACAGAGCGGAAGGAGATGTCAGAAGTAGCAGTATAGCCTTGGCAGTCCAAGTATTAGCAAGTATTCCTGCGGAAAGACAGTCAGGGATACCCATACCGTGGTAGACCTTTGGCTCAGCACGGGTTGAGTTGGCTCTCCAGGGCCTCGGCCTCTCGCTCTGGCTTTGGCAAGCACCATCCATGCTCGCCACAGAAGGAGTCTCCTTCTCTTTCTTGGGTTCGCTCTTCGCGGAGCTCTTCTTCCCGAGCTTAGCCTTCAAGCGGTCCTTCAAGCGGCGCGTCTTGCCCGCCTTGCCATCTTTCTCGGGTTCAGAGTCGCTACTGCTACTGGAGTCCTCCGAGTCCGACGGGGCGTCGCCATCCCACACGTCAACCTCGACGCAACGGCAACCCCGAAGCAGAACCTACTGGAGCTTAGCATGGTCGGAGATTCACGGCCGCTTCATGCGCTTACATTCTTGTAAGCGTCCGTGCTTGACTCGCCGTAGAGCTGGTGGCCGGTCAGATAAGTGTTGTGGCTCGACGAGATGAAGTAGTTGGAGATTGGCCAGCTGAGATCAAGGGGCTCGGGTGCACCCAAGGCATTCACGTGGTGGGATTGGAAGTAGCTCTTGAGAGAATCGACGGTCAATTTTTCCTCCTGGATGGGAAGAGCGCCGGCAGGGTGGGATTGGCCATTGATCAAGAAGTTGCAGAGGCCAATCTTGTTGGACACTTCGTACTCCTTCTCCAGCTGTTTGTATATCTTCTCGATGTGGCCTGAAAGGGTTGCGTTCAACCTGTCGATCTTCTGGGCGTTTTTGATAGTGTAGCTGGCGGTACCGCCACCAGCCTGAGCGGGGGTATTGGTCACGGATTCAGGCTCCGGGCCGGCACGACCCTCTGCAGCCTGGGGGACGGTTGTAGCGAGATCGGTCGCCATGATGGGTGGTGCGGTTGTTCTGGTGAAGCAGCGGCGCGGAGGGGGCGTCCTGAGGCGATACTCGCTTGAGAAGCCCAGCTGAGGCAGCGCTCGCTTGATGAGTCCTGGCGCCTCTGGAACAGACCGCCAGAAGAGCGTCGCGGAGGCTCACGTGTCCCGAGCTAGGGAGAAAGACGGGCTCTGGGGCGAGCGAGTCAGAGGAAAGGCTCGAAGAGGATAAGGCACGACCAGGCACAGGCGGACGTTTTTGACCCACGGGGTTTCATGTCGGAGGGCTGATGATCTCGGCCGCTCGAGCGCGCAAACGGGCCCGCCTCGCTCTTGCCGTCCAGGCCGCCGCGTCCAAATGGATGCACAGCCCCGACTGACGCTGCGGTCCATGTTGGCCGCCAGCAGGAGCAGCCACGAGCGCAAACAAGGCATGCATGCGAACCGCAGGGCCAAGCGCAGCTGCCAGGCGTTGCGGGCGGGCGCCGCGATTGGCTAGCGCCGCGCAGCTGAGGGAAGGAGCGTGCCGACGGCTCAACGGTACGGTCGACGTACGTCATCCAGGGTCTCCCAGAGACGGAACCCCTCATCGTGGACGATGAAGAAGCAGCTTTCACTAATCCGACACATCCTCGAGTCCTTGCGCTCCACAGCTTTGCACACACCCACACGACTACCATGCCCGCGAAAAGCCAAAGAGAAGCCGAGAAGGAGGTCCGCGGCTGGGGCTTCCGCCACGTGTTCACCTGGTCTGATGGCCCGTAAGTGAAGCGACGGCTGTCTGCCAGCTGAAGGCCCGGTGGCTCACCCTAGGCCAGAAACGCCCACTATCCGCCGCACTCGCATAACGGCCTGACTACCCATCTGATCGTCGACGGCGAGCTCACCATCACCTATCCCAAGGACCAGAGCCCCACAAAGGAGACATTCGGTCCTGGCGCCCGCCTTGATGTCGACGCAAAGCGTATCCACGAGGTCTGGGTTGGCGACACGGGCTGCACATACGTCATTGGCGAATGAAGTGTTGTAGGTCCGAATGCAGCTGCTTTCCCTGTATTGAAAGGCTACGGCGGGGATGAATCCTCCACGTGGACCCCCGTACGTGGCCGGTCCATATTGCCTCTTGTTTCATCGTGATTGTGCTGTGACTGCGGTCGCGGTTCGTCGATGTTGCGTGGAGCATTTGACGATCACTTGCACATCCTCCGGGCGGCGGTGCAGGCGGTCGCAATTGCTTGCGCTCAACGACACGAGGTTTCAGTGAATAAAGCACGGCGGTCGACCAGTGAAGAACCGAGCGAATATCCCACAGGCGACTGCGAGATCGTCATGGAGGGCCCTGTCATCCAACTACTGCACATTTACCCTTTGAGCTGCTGAAACATCGACTTCGACATAGCTAAGCCAGCTGTCCAGCCGTTTGAGCCCCTTTCGATCACTGTGCTGCTGGCCACGCAACAAGCTGTAGCCCATACAACAGCGTCACCTGGGCAGACAGCATGGGAAATGTGAAACGCGTGCTCAGCTGTGATGAGCTTGGCTGTGCGCTCCAAGTATGCAGCGCGCGTTCCAGCAGACGCCCAAGCACGGCGCCCACCTGAACCTCTGCTGACGCCTGCTGACACTCGGCGCCTCCAGCGCATGTCTCGCAGACTGTGGGAGCGGGACGCTGGCTCCGGAACGGCGCCCAAGGCGGGAAAACCCTACCTAGCAGGTCGGCAATGCGCGGTGTGTTAAGTCATGACCGTCGCCAGAGCGTTTGCGAGGCACCCATGGCTCCGTTTCGAGCTCGCATGAGGCGTGAGCATCATCCTCGCCGAAGTTTGAAGCGGGAGGCTCGCGAAGACTACTGAAAGGCCCCTGGCTCGACAGTAGGTTCGGCAGGCAAGCCTTGCATCGTTTCATCAGCAAGCTCCCGCGCCCTGCCGATCAGCCACCCTCGCGCTGCCTGTATCTTACCGTAACCGGTAATGTAATCGCCGTCGGACTGCCCATTCAGCCCATATAGCGAGGGTGTTGCTATAGGAGCATCGCTATACTGTGTGCGCCACGGCTAGCCGCAAGCACCGTGCTACGGACCGAGGCGATGGCAAACAAGCTACGAATCAATAGCTCCCAGAGACGTTTGCTGCGGGCGGCAGAAGGTCGCAATAATATTCGGTGCGGGCTGGCTGCGTTTGCTCGGTCCGTCTGGGGGTCGGAACTTGCCTGCTGCGCTGTCGAGATCTCCGGGCGGGAGATGAATCGTGGGCGGAAATGATGCAGCGCCGTCTCCGACCGCGACGTGTTGGAACGACGGCTTAACGTAGAGGCCGGCGCAGAAGCCGGGCGCGTCACGTCCACGCGGGATAGCAACCGCTGTTGCTAGGGACCGGGCGCTGCCCGATGACCTAGACACCCAGCCCCCTGCTGGCGGTCGCTTACGCAGGTAACAAAACGCCTTGCGAGGAACAGTTGCGCGGGTCCCCTGGCTTTGAGGCGCATTGCAGCTGCCTCGCACCCAATCAGCGATGAGTGCGTTGCTGCGCATTACGCTCAGGAAGACCCGCCGTGCGGGCGGTATGTTTATTTCCTTACCCGAGCGTCCACCTCCCAATCTCCCTTTCGTCGTGCCTGGCATTCCTCCCAAAGCGTGCGCTCCACTTCCCAGCCTTGAAGCTCACGGACCGGCGGGCGACTCTAGATGCGGCGCCGCCTCGCCCTCCCCCAACCCTCCCAGCAATCCAGCTCACGCCGTCCGATATTTCCCTCGGTGACATGAATGGGAAGCTGTGGTCGCCCTCCGAGAACGATGCGCGAACACCCTCGCCCTCTATCGTGAACATGCCTTCCACCAACCGAAATGGCGTCTACGAGCCCGCCGTCCAGATCCCCCCGACCCCTCCGCTCTCCGACCTCCCAAACGGCGTCGCCAACAACGGCACCTCGCCCTTCGCAAACCCCTCCAAGTCGACCACAAAGGTCATCGAGCGCCTTACCGCTTCCAATGACGCCCTCCGCCGCGACCTCAACTCCGAGAAGGCCAAGAACCAGGAGCTGACGGAGAACTTGCGCGCCAAGAACAACGTCATTGAACGCCTCCAGGCCGACAACAACACCCTCCGCTCAGCCGCCGAGGCCGCCGAGCGCACCCGCAAGTCCCGCAAGGAATTCGAGGAGACACTGCGGACACAGCTTAAAAACGAGGAGGAGCGCCGAAAGCAGGCTGAGGCGCAAGCGACTGGCCTGGGAATCCAGCTCGGACAGATATCCTCAACCGCAAAGCAGGAGCTCGCCGCCGCGAAAAAGGAGCACACCGACGAGCTCGCCCGCGCCCGCCAGGAGCAGACCCGGGAGGTGTCCAACCTCCGCGACGAGCTACAGCAGGCCCAGGAACAGCTACGACGGATGACGGAGAAGAACAAAGAGATTGAAACGCGCTGGAACGCGTCCGACAGCATCTTCAAGGGCGAACTCAAGAAGCGCGACAGACGGCTTGACGCCATTGCCGAAGGCCGGGACGAGGAGCGCCGCCAAGTAATCCGGCAGGAGAACGCCATCGCCGCTCATGATGTGGTCGTCAGCCAGCTCCGCAGTGAACTTGAGAAGAAGGATCAGGTCGCCCTCGAGTTGCAACATCTCTTCACCACGTACAAGAATACAACCGAGTCGGAAGCCAAGAAGTACAGAGAAGAGACGGAAGGGGACGTCGGCAAACTGCGCAGAGACGGCGCCGAGATGCACAAACAAGTCGCCGATTCTCTCACACATCTCGACAAGGTTCTCCCGCAGGCGGAAGACGCCATTGCCTTCCTCCGCTACGTCAAGCAATACCACATGCCTGCGAAATAATCAGCCTGCCGCTCCTACAGCACATATCCGATTGTGCCGTCTCATGTCCTTGCCGTCCCAGACGTCCGCTACGTCACAAACGTTCGTCTTCGAATGCCGCGCGCACATATTGCACAACGGCATGAAGCCGACGTCAAGCGTAGCCCCAGTCCAGTCTTCTACCCGCCAGTACAGGACAACGCTCTTGTCTTTACCTTCTTCCACATACTCTTCCTCGGGACCCTCAAGGCTTGTCTCTTTTTTGGGCTAATGACGAGACGACATCAATCGCTATTACAGGCATATCACCTCTGTTCTTGGAATTGCTTTATGAGATCCGCATCTCCGGCGCAAAGAGCAACACAATACATACAAAGCCGGCTCTTCCCAAGGTGTCGCAAGGAAAGCGTGGGCGTAATTCGGCGTACAGTGCTGGCTTGGTTTCCAGGAAAGGCGTGGCGCAGGTTGTCTGGCGCATTGGCGGCCAAAGTTCTTGTTACCTTCTCTTTGGTCCTTCCCCTCTCTTCTGTCTCTTGCGATACCACCGGTACAGGGGTGAGGACCTGGATGGACACTGAACCGCTTTGTTTTTAAGCTTTCGGCCCACGAGAGATTGGTGCCTGGACATGTTATTGGGCGGCGCTTTTTCTCTCTTCTCTTGTATAATAGAATGGGAAAGAAACACAGCGGCCGCCAAATCCGCCCCTAGTACCGCTTTTGGAAACCTTTTGTTTCTCTTTCCTCTTTACTACTACCTTGCTTGTTGCTTCTGCGATACCAATGTTCTCATGTAGATCGAAAAGGAAGGGTTTGGGCCGTCATTCTTTCTAAAACGTTTAGACGGGTTCTTGGCTGACTGGCACTGAGCTCTACATAGCTTATTCCATACCTAATCATGAATCAGCGAATAGATCAAACTCATGGCCTTATTGAGCCAGCATTTCAAGCAAGCAAGAGCATGTAATGCACCTCCCCGGTTTGGGGTCTCTGCGTTCCGGGGCTTCCTAAATCATGGACACGTGAGACAGTCTTCTTGACCAGCGGCTCTCCCTCAGTCGTTTCTGCCGTGGTGTCAATCAAACACAAATTCGTGGTGATGACATAGCCTGCAGAACATGCCAACACGTGGGGAGGATGACTAGACAGCAATGAATTGCTAAGCAGTTTGAAGCGGGCCAGAAAGCATCAAATATGTACCAGTCGTGGGCCAATGGTTGTGAAACACCGGATGAGGAAAAGGTGGCCGGCAACCGTGTCCTGCTCCGGATCAACGCCGGAAAACACTCAAACTCAACAGCGCTCTGCGTATGTGGGGAACGGCGCTGACGCCGCTGGCCCGGGCTTCGTCTAGAATGGACACATACCTCCTTCCAAGCCTTCAGCTCCCTCATCTCTGGCGCCTCTTCCGCACCGTCCGACCGTGGGGGCAAGATTAACGTGACGGCACGTCGACGAGAAGCGAGAAAGCAGGACGCCCGCCGACGTCAGACGTCGCTGCATCAACTCAGCCGCCAGAATCATCCACTATCCGTCCGCATCCGTGAAGATGGCGGAAAACAAGACAATCAAGAAGAAGTCGCCCGTCGCGGGCAACGGCCTGTTCGCGAAGCAGGACATTGCGGCCGGCGACCTGGTTTTTGCGCTAAACAGGCCCCTCATTACGGTGCTGGACAGCGTCAGTCTGGACAGCTGCTGCGCCAACTGCTTCGCATCCACGGGCTTCGGAGCCACCAACAACCAGCTTGACCTGAAGGCATGCACCGGCTGCCGAACCGTCAAGTACTGCGGTAGGGTAATGCAGCAAGGACATTGCCGATTTCTCCAGACACCGACTAATATTTGCCGCAGACCTGCCAGAGCCAGTCGTGGAAGCGCCACCACAAGTTCGAGTGCCCGGTGCTCAAGACTTTGGGTCCGGAGAGGCAGCTGCCCCATGCCGTGCGCGCTGTCATCCAGGCGTTGACCATGAGAAAGGCTGGTCTCATCTCAAATGAAGACTGGGAAGGCCTGCAGAGCTTACCGGACCATCTCGATGAGCTGCGGCAAGATGCCGAGTGGGAGAGGCATGCCGTGCTAGCCATGGGCGCACTCAAGTACTCCAGGGCAGAAGACATGTTCAATTCCAACGTTGCCACAGCCATCTACGCAAGGGTAAGAGCAAGAGCCCGGACGTTGCAACAACTCCACCTAACCCGCACTAGGTCTTGACCAACAGCCTGACCCTCATCGGCAGTGCTCTCGAGCCGTTGGGCATTTCCTTCGACCCACTCGCATGCCGCGCAAACCACTGCTGCGACCCCAACGCCTTCGTCATCATGGACGGCGCGCAGCTCTCCTACCGCGCCCTCAAACCCATCGCCAAGGACGACGAAGTTTTCATCTCCTACATAGACGCCACGAACCCTTTTGAGCGCCGTCAAGCCGAGCTCCGCCAACGCTACCACTTCTCCTGCGCCTGCAGCAAATGCGGCAAAGGCCCGACCCTCCGCGAAGACCGCTGGCTGACGGGCTCCTCGTCGCTCCAGGTAGCTAAGGCTGGTGCCATCGAAGGCACCGCCTTCGCGAAGCTGGAGCAGGCTCGCGGCGGGTCGCTGTACGTGCAAGAGCTGCAGCCGATCGAGGAAGGGCTGCGTTTCTGCGGCGAGACGGGCGTGTACCCAGCGGACCGGCAGCCGTACGCAACAATGCGCGACGAGTACATCGTCGGGTGCCTGTACGCGAGCCGCTTCGTCGACGCCTGGCTGCACGCGGTGCGCCGCTACTTTGACGTCGATCCGCTGCTGTACCCGCAGCCGCACCACCCGCTACGTGTCGTGCACAAGTGGAGCCTCGCCATGCTGACGCTCGTCGTGGCCCAGGACCACCACGAAGCACTCGCGCGCACGCTAGGGACAGAGTTTGCGAAGCTGAACTTGGGCGTTGTGCTGTTCGGCGTGCTGGTAGAGACGGTGGCGAATGTGTCAGCGAGTCACGGCGCGGGCAGCGGGTTCGCGAAGATGGTGATGGACAAGTTTGAGCAGATCAGGGTGGATATGACAAGGGGAGACGACGCCGTGTTGGCGGGGATGAAGACGAGGATCGAGGAGCAGTGGGTGATTCTGAGGAAGGTTGGGGACCAGATGCCCTTTTGAGAGGCTTTCGTTAGGCGTGACTCAACTCCGGTACCGTTCCGGAGCCTCACCTCTCCGAGATCAAGGCCATGGCCGGACGTAGACGCAAATTTCAGATGCGCGTAACTGCGTCTAAACATATCTGTAGGAACGGTACAAAATGGGACCCAGGGTTTGGCGTCAAACGTGCCGCACTCCACCTCGTTTCAGAGCAGAGAAGCATAGGGTGGATAGTGAGAGACAGCAAGCCGTTTGCGTGTCACCTGCCATGCCCTTTCCCCCGCGTGCTTGCCATACGCATTCAATCGACCTCATGCGCAACCATCAAGGTGAGGTGGCGCCGCCCGTTCTTGAGCGGCCGCTCGCGCTTCTTCCTCAACACCGATCCGCCTCCGGGCTTCTATTCTTCGCAGCCAGCAACACACACCTCTTGCCTCTCTCTCCCCCCACCCACCAGCATGAGCACGACCAAGACCAGCTCGGTTATGACCACGATAGAGGATGGCAGCGCCCCACTCCTTCCGCATGAACTAAGCGCGCTCACGGCCCCGCTGCCGCTACCTCACAAGCCCAAGCGGCTGCCGCCAAACATCATGTCGACGTACGCACTGACGCCCCCGCCTCAAGCCATCGTGTCGCCCGCAGTACCAGTCGTCCTTCGTCATCCGGCCTCGCCTCTCGAGCCTTTCCCGGCCTTCGACCCGAGGGTTGGCCCGCCAGAAGAACCATTGTACCACCACAGCCGAGCAGTTCACCGCGACAACAAGAACGGCGCGCCGGCCGCCCGCACGTCCACATTCGAACCTCAGCTGCACCAACGTCGCGAAGACGGCGGACAAGAAAACCACCACAGCGGCTCCAACATCGGCCGCCACCCCAAGCCCATAACCACACCCACAGCTTCCATCACTACCTCACTTCTCTCCTCGCACGGAAACGAGGGTGAAAGCCCGTTCCTCAAGCTGTTGATCCGCTGCCACACGCTCTGCGTGCTGGCGGAGCGGCTACTCCCGTCGACGTCGGCAGCCACGAACAGGAGGGCGCTGGCTTACCTGAACGAAGCCAGGAGAGTGCTGGCGGGGCTGGAGAAGCAGAGCAAGTGGAAGCTGGGCGGATGCGACTGCACCCCGCAGCAACGGCAGCAGCAGCAACTGATTGAGTTCTCAGCGGGCATCTTGAAGGAAAAGCTGAGTGCAGTGGAGGAGAGGGGCTTGGCGGACAAAGAGAGGAGGGATGAGGACGAGCATAACGAGAAGACGGCGACCGTGACGGCTTGGCTGGAGGACCTGTGAAGGTGGACTTTTTCTCTTTCATTGGGAAGGGTGGACACGACAACTGGGGGCTGAAACAGTCGGGTTTTTTCTTCTTAGAGGGGAAAAGGGAAGGAAGTCTGTGGTGGTTTGCTGTTCCAAGGACGGCATCTAAGTGGCAAGGCTTGGGCGATCATGGGGCCAACGGCTTGGAGGATGGCGATAGCGACGGTAATAACTGCCGGGGTAGTAGTGGCGAGGGTTACATGGTCTACAGATAGTACAGTGGCCATTACTGAAAGCAGAGACTTGCCCAAGAGCCCCAAGCGAAAAGAATGGTGGAAGAGAGAGCGTCGCGTGATGGCGAGGCTAGAACTTTCCGGGCGGCGGCTGCAAGGAACCGCGCAGGCCAAGCAACGCTATCGAAGCTCATCTCCGCACACTCTGCATGATCGCGTCACACACGAACGCATGCTCTCGCCGATGCAGGTGCACGCCTGACAAAACGAAAGGATGAGCGGAAGGATTGATGCGGTGACGGGCCTCAGGCCTGCCAGCTCATGCCTGGCGCAGACGGTCTCGCCCGGGCTCGCTCGGGGGCCCCGGGCGCAGAGGTTCGGCTGGCATCCGGCTATCATGCAGGCACCAGCGGCCACCGCCAGCCCGAGCAGGATCGTGAGCACAAACACGAGCCTCGCGCCGGGCTGATCCTGACCCCAACGGCGGCATTATTACTGCGAATCCGCAGCCCACCGCCCGGAAATTGCGCCTACGCGAAAGCGCCGGCCAGAACGCCACCGCCGCCGGGGAACAATGGCCATCGACCGCGTGTCGTTGTGAGCCAGCTGGCCTCGAGAGGCAACGAGGCCGGAATGCAAGGCACTGGCGGGCGCAGCAGCCGCAGCAGCAGCAGCCGCAGCGGTAGGTAGCGCGGCAGGATTGGCCCTAGGCGGCGGCCCCTTTTCTGCCCCACGAGAGGCTAAATGCAACCTTAAGTCAGAGTCGCGGATCCCTGCTAGCCTTGCTGTCTGGGGCACGGCAGGGCTGGTGATCCCCCAGCCGATGCCCTCTTCCCATCCATGGCCTCTTGCACGCTGTTGGCTGAATCGTCCATCATGCTCATTATAAGAGTTTTCCTTGGCCTTGGGCCTGTTTCCATTCCGCCCACATTCTTCTGTCCTGTCTTCCTCCCAACCTTCGTTCTTTGCTCACCCGACAACACTGAGTAAATACTCGCTCCACTCTTTAATCCGCGCCCGCCCGCTGCTCTACGCATTCCACACTACCTGCCAGCAATCCACCATGCGCTTCTTCTCCACCCTTATCGGCGCTGCCGCCCTCGCCTCGAGCGTTGCTGCTCAGTCGCTCGGCATCACCAAGGCCCCGTCCTCTGTTGTTGCCGGCCAGACCTACACCATTGAGTACACTGCGCCCGCCGGCTCGCCAGTGTCCCTCGTTCTGCGCAAGGGTGACCCCGACAACCTGGACACCCTCACCACCCTGACCTGTAAGTCCACGAGCACTTCCCCGGAACTGGACCCGCGCAGTCGCTAACCTTACCACAGCCGCTGCCAGCGGAGGCTCCTACGAGTGGTCTGTCTCCAAGGACCTGGAAAGCGACGACGACTACGCCATCGAGATCAAACAGGGCACCGAGAACAACTACTTCGGTCCCTTCAGCCTCAGCGGCGGCTCTGCTTCCGCCTCGGCATCCAGCTCTTCTGCGAGTGCCTCGGCCTCTGCCAGCGCTTCCGCTTCCGCTTCCGCGTCCGCTTCTTCTGCCTCGGCCTCTGCTTCGGCTTCTGCCAGCGCTTCTGGCAGCTCGACCAAGAGCTCCACCATCACTGCCAGCGCTTCTCTCTCCTCGGCTGCCTCGTCGCTGTCGTCGCTGATCTCGGCCGCCAACTCGACCCTGGCTTCCCTCACCAGCGCCAACGCAACTATGACCAGCGGCAACTCTTCCGCCACTGCGTCATCCAACGGCACCCTTAGCACCTCTATGCGCACCTCGACTGCCACCTCGACCGCCACGTCGTCGGATGACTCGGGTTCGTCCGAGACTGCCAGCTCCACTGGCAGCGCGCCTACTTCGGGCGCCGCCATGCCCAACATGGTCAGCCCCATCGCTCTCATCTTGAGCGCCGGTGCCGCCATGATCTTCTTCAACTAAAGAGCTGACGTGTTGCGCGCATCTGCGGGAGGAACATCTGAGCATTTCATGGCGAATGGCTTCGGCATGCTACTGGTTCCATTTTACGACCTAATTGCTCCATTTTCTTAATGAACGAAACACTATTACGGTGGACGTTGTCACGCCCAGCGATACTCTTCATGTATAATTTCTATCCTTCACAGGATTCATGCAGACGGACGCCCATCAGCGCCGCCCGCGAGCTGATAATAATGAAACTCGGTTCGACGGATACCACCAGTGGTATGCCTATCCACTCCCCCTTACTTCTTTGTCCCTTGTTAAAGCCTCGCCACCTTGTGTGATCGTACTCGTTTCATACCGCTCACTGTTGACGCTGTGTGACGTTTCACCTGTCAAACACGCCTACAGTTGCCCTGCACACATCTATACCGACAAGAAAAGCGCTGGCTCTTTTCGTGCCCCGATTGAAAATCTTGCTGGTTGCTAAGCCCACACAGAGCTTTTATAGTATAGCAGTCAAGTGAATATACGGCCTGATGCCTTGGTTTCTCTCGAAATAAAGCAAGGGATGCTCGCTATGGCCGATGTAAAAGAACACAGTTTCATCAGCCCGGTTGTACAGCCGACATCCACTCCTTACACCTTTACATGGATTGCGCTCTCTTGTGGACGCACAGCATTCGCTTCGCCACTCTCTTTCTGCCCAGCTCATGCGAGTCAACGTGGCCTCTCAATCTCCCAAGTTATTTGTTATGCATGCACGGCTCGGTTACCTGCATATGCACGCTATCGACGAGCCTCATTCTTCTTCCCCACGCATGCTTCTGGGTTGCCATCTGCACATGGCGTGTGTCGTGATTACCGTCTTTACCCCGGATTGATGCGCGCCGATCTCCCTGTTCGTATCGGATAACGCACCTGCAGACCCCCGCGTTGCTCGTCTTCGACGACAACTGCAATAATGCTGCCTTGATTCGAATACGAGAAGGCGTGGGCGGTGATGACGAGAGTCGGCGACCTGTGACTCGTACTCACTTTCTCGTGGCGTTACCTAATTAACCATGACCGCCGACGGAACGGAGGTGAGGAGCATGTGCTGTTGAAGCCCCGTTTGGCCCGTATCGCAAGACGGCCAGTCCGTCGAGAAAACGGCTTCAGCAGGCGATGCATGATTGACCGACCAACTAACGTGACCCGACCCCTTTCACCGACCATACAATAACGTCCACAATCCGTCTACGACGTCATCCTTCGGCCAGCAGAAAACGCGCAACAATCTCGGTCGAGCGCGCGCTCAGTTCTGCGTCGAGCCCTGTCCCTGCCGCCAGCTTCCGGCGAGTGGTCGACCAAAGGCTGCTGCCGGCGCTAGCAAGAAACCAAGGGCAGGCACCGGCCAATAACACACAACACTAGCGGCAGGGGCCCAAGCGAGTAATATCCAGCCCGGCCTATCATCCCGGCAAAAAGACCAACGGTTCTGGCCCCAGCTGCATCTCGCTTTCCAACAGCCGAGCCGAGCGAGCGAGCCCACTGGCCGGCTGCACCACCCACCTACCCCTTTTATATTGGCCCAACGAGCCAACATCGCCAATGGCATCGTGGCGCGGCCGAGGGTCAGCATAAGCGCCCGCCGGCATGTGGGTGAGGATCGATAAGGGGGAGGAAGCAAAGAGGATCGCTACGCCACATTCTCTTCAGCCCATGATTCCGCCCCTCCTCGAAGCCCACGTCCTGAAGGGGTATTGAAGGCTGCACTAGCCCTAATCCTCTGCCTTCCACCTTTCTTCGTCTCTTCCCTTGCTGATGCTGCCTCGCTTGGAGCTGTACGCCACCCCTGCTCTCGTCACCGAAACGACGGCCGCGCCTCGGCATTGCGAAGCGCGTTGGCAAGAATGCTTGGAAAGTATCCAAAGAGTCGCGAGTAGTCGGCGTTAAGAGCGCGCTGGCGCTGCGGGCCCATGCTTTTATAATTGCGCCGCTACCTCTGACCGCCGCCGAATAACGGACGTTATCTTGCAAATCCAATTTCCCATCCATGCGGACGATCTGGAAGGCGCCGGGGGCCATCTGTCTAGGCTAAGTTGGACGGAGATAGAGTAGTGTGAGAGCCAGAGTGAAATGATATAGAGTGCAATCTCCCCGGCTTCTGCGAATCCCTCTTCTTTCTTTTCCTCGTCGCTGGTTTGCTCGCCGTACTGCACCCTAATACCTGACCGTCTGTCCTTCCTTTTCCCGACAAACCACTTGCTCCCTCGCAGCAGCCGACCCCGCCAGTCTTTTACGCTCCGGACCTAGTCGCCTTTCAATAGCCCGCCCCCAGCATTCTTGCACTATACCGGATCCTTCCTTAATCAACGACCACCTGTCTCCCGAATAATCCTACAACTGCCATCATGAAGTACACCGTCACCTCGCTCTTCGTTGCCGGCTTCGCCGCCCTGGCCTCTGCTGCCGAGAACGCCTTCATCATTCCTACCGAGTGAGTACAGCCTACGCCATCTTCGCTTTGCCGCTAACATCCGTCGAGTGGCTTCGCTCCTGTTGCCGGCAAGGACATCCAGCTCCAGTGGGACCCCACCGCCGGCAAGACGGTCACGCTCGTGCTCCGCTCCGGTGCCAGCAGCGACCTGAAGGAGGGTTCATCCATTGCCGGTACGTTCCTCTTCTTAGCACCTCCAACCCCAAGCTCCTTCTCCCAGACGCTGACTCCCATGTAGAGAAGATTGACAACTCCGGCTCCTACACCTGGTCTGTCCCGAAGGACGTGGTCCGCGGCTCCGACTACACCATCGAGATCATCAACGACGACGACCCGAGCGAGACCAACTACTTCCCCTACTTCGTCATCGACTCGACCGTCACCGTGGCCTCTACCACGAGCACCTACACCTACGGTGCCGCCACCACCACTCCCTCGGCCACCTCTGTCAAGGTCGCTTCTGCTACCAAGTCATCCTCCGACGACGAGTCCTCCACCATGGCCACCTCCACCAAGTCTTCTTCGGCCTCGGCCAGCGCATCCGCATCCAAGTCGTCGGGCGCCTCCAGCTCCTCCTCGTCCGCTTCTCGCACCGCATCGTCGTCGCAGAGCTCGGGCACCTCGGCCTCCGCCACCGAGTCTTCCTCTGGCAACGCGCCAACCAGCGGCGCTGCCGCCAACCGCGTCATCGGTGGCGGTGTGGCCCTGCTGGTCGCCGCCAGTGCCTTCTTCGTCTTGTAAGGGGGAAGAATGGGAACTAAGAAACGCGCGCGAATGGATCGTGGAGAGAGACTGGGGCACGTTGTGGATGAGATTCTTGTCGGTTGACGTGGGATGAACAGATTCCGATTTTTAATGTCGTTATTACCTTTCGATTCTTTTTGGCTTTCCGATGAGCTTTTGCTCTTTTTAGCGGCTGGTGGTTTGGATGAGCAAGTTTGACGGGAGAAACGCGGTGTGCGGAAGGGAACTGATACCCCGATGCGAAGCAACAGCTTTTCGATCTTTCGATCACATTTCTAGACGGGTCATTGCGATCTTTGGGAGACAGGGTTTGATGAGGAAACAATCAAGAAAATCACGCCATCTGCCATGGACGCTGGGCTGGGTCCGCATTGATGCTGTCCATTGGTGGTTCTGTGGTGCATCGCATGATCAGTAGCGATGCGTGTGGAAGCGAGGCCATTGTGAAGCGACGGGATCCAACAGGGAGGTACCAGGGACAAATGTGCGTCTGAGTCGGATCTCTGTCGCATACAGAGTGCTTCTCTAGCCTGCATCGCACTGCGTGATGTTGTCCCGCTCGCGGGTGTATACGGCTCAAATGTCTTGTTCCTGCATCTCCGCGGAGCTGATGGAAGGGTGCGGGGGAGATTCCAATGGTTGGCGTGTTGAGAGCGGACTTTTGCAGCGAAGGTGGTTCAAATTATGTCAGAGATTGCATCATGTCCATGGCGTCCATTCCCTGGGTTTCGATTGCTAAGAACAACATATGGATGAGGAGAAAGCTCTTGGCCGTGCGGAAGGCTAGCCGACCCGCACCGTCAGCGGGTGAAGAGGAACCTCCTTATTCTTCGTCCCGGATCGGCACCCTTCCCGAACGGAGGAAACTCTGGGGTAATAGAAATCCGGGGTAAGGTCAGGTGTGCCGCGCAGCCACGGCCTAAGGGCTAGTTGGCTTGCCGGTGAGCTTGGCTTCTGCCCCTTGTGCACATCGCCGGCAGCGCTGTTGGCGCCCATCACGGCCAGCCGTTCGAGAAGAAGGCCCTTTTCCCTTATTGAGGGGTCGCAGCAAAGGAATTGTGGGGTCCCTGCGTCGATGGAGTCCCACCCAGGGCTCGAGTTACCGCTTTCCGTCCGTCGGGCGCTTCCGCCAGCGTGCCAGCCCTTCCTCAGCTTCTTTGAAGTAATGCGGAGCGGGCCCACTGGCGGCAGGGACAACTGGCTCGCGGTGCAGCGACACCGCAACTGTCGAGGGGGCGGTGCGCCTCCACTGATGGGACGTTGCTTTGACCTCATAGTGCTGGCAGCCCCTGGTCATGCCGGCGTTTTGGGAGATGATCTGGAATCTGGGGAAGGCGTCATGTGACGGGGTTGGGCCGGCCGCTGGTCCTTTCGAATCGCGAACGGACACGGAAGCATCACGCAGCCATCAGGCGCGCGTCTCGTCTCCTTTCTCCTGCCCTTGCATCACTTGACACGTACATGCGCCCCCGGCCGGCCAGTGCAGCATCGGGTGCGGGGAAAGGAGAAATGTGTTACTCACGCGAATCCAGCGTACCTGGCTAAGGGCCGGGCTAGCCACGGCTTTGGGCGCGTGAGGCTCGTTGGGGCGGCCCTGGAGGCCTTCTGGCGGCTCTCAGCTAGGATTGTGCGGGGAAAGCTGGGGGGCCGGAGGACGGGAGGGATGATCCGGCACGATTGCTGCAGGCCGCGCTGGTGCAGCGGTGAGGCTCGGGCGCCGCGGGTACGGGCGGCTTTGGTAGAGGAGCGGCATCGCAGCAGCTCGCGCCAGAGTGAGGTGCGATGGCGGGCAGACGTCCGGGGTCGGCGCGAAGGGCTGAAAAATTCGCTGCGGTGATGACGCAACGGCAAAGGGTCCGATCACCGAGATGCGCCCGGCTGAGTCACCGGCCCTGCTCTGTCGCCGTGCTGCTTCTGTTCCACTTCTTGCGCCTTCTCGCAATCCACAATGCGCGCACAGAAAAGAGAGCCAACGCCCTTACGCAATAATGCTGCAGGCGCTGGGGCGCGGTGCCTTGGCCCGACGCTCGCCAGAGCGCGGTTCCCGTGCGCTGGAGTTTCCTGGGGGTAAGCAGAACTCGCTAGCGGCCAGGATCTTTCCCGAACGGGAATTAAATGGGGGTAACAGGAACTCGACCGCAGACGCTCCTTCGCACCTTGTGATCATCGCCCTGAGCTCTCCGAACCTGCACCGCTCGCCCTCCGGCGTGCAGCTCGCGCGTGCGCCCGCGGCGCGCCGCCGCTGGCTCGATTGTTCGCCGCCAAGCCGCAGCTTCCACCGCGCACCATCCCAGCGCCTTCCGCGTGGCGCCAGACTCGCCTGCCCGCAACCTCCCTCTCTCTGACCATCGGCCCATGCTGCTGCTTGCAGTGACTAACACTCGCGCCCGTGCGGCCCAGGTTTCATGGTGCTTCAAAGGGTCCTCCGGCCTCGTGCGCGCTGCTGATATAAAGCCCCCGGGGCCGCCCATCTTGCCACCCTTGCGACCCTTTGTCCTCTGCACCTACACCCATCCCCGTCCACTACAAGACCCATTCAGAACCCGCCATTTCTAATCCGCCCGCAACGCATCCAATGCACATCAACGACCTCCCCTACGAGATCCTTTCCCAAATTCTCGACGAGGCCACCAAACTCAATGAGACAGAGGGCGTGACCTTCACCTTCGGCCTCTCCCAGGCCCCCGGCCTGGTGGCCAAGCCGCCCGTCCAGCGCTATGTCCGCGGCCCCGTGCCGCCCGACATGCTGAGGTGGGATGCCACCTCGGCCATCCGCTCCGTGTGCAGCGCCTGGCACGACTGGGGCCTCCAGTATGCCTTGCGCGACGTCTACATCCGCAAGTGGAAGGGGGCCGAGCGGTGGGCAGACCTCCCGCTGAGTCGAAGTATGCCGTCCGCTCCGCCAACCCTGCCGTCACGCCGCTAACCCTTTGCCAGAGTCGTACGCCACCTACGAGCTCATTGACAGGCCTTCGAGCACTCCCTTGTACAGAGACCCCTTCTGCGCACTCAGCAACTTTGGAAAGCTGGTCAACCAGTACCCTAACATTGCGCAGCAGATCCGCCGCATGTGGTTCAATGGCTTCCATGTGTTTGACACCAATGCGCAGATCTTCGCTGCACTCAAGTGCTGCACCAATCTCGTGTCGCTGAGCGTGCCCTGGACCATGGTCCGCCATCTCGATGCCCGTCAGTGGGCCCGGGTTCTGCGCGCCGACCTCTCCACCCCTCTCGAGTACCTCGAGCTGCAGGCCATCACCCTGAGGGGCCAGCAGGCCAATGACCCGGCCAACCAGGTCGACTTGCGCCCCTTCGAGTCCCCTCTCGTGGACTTCAGCCGCCTCAAGAAGTTCAAGCTGATGGGCAACACCACTTTCATGCCCATCAACGACCGGGACCTGTACGATATCGCACGCACCGCCACCAACCTCGAGGAGTTCCACATGACCTGCCTCGACACGGTTAGCATCGACGGCGTCATGGCCATCGTCAAGTCATCCCAGAACACGCTCCGCGTTCTCGAGCACTCGCCCCGAAGCAACGCTGGCTTCTTCCACCCGCATCCTGGCACTCCTTCGTCCAACGAACACCTGTGCGAGGTTCTTGCCAACTGCCCCCGCCTGACCACCCTCTCCATCTCCATCCCGTCCATGTGCCCGACTCTCTTCGCAAACTCTTCAGTTCGGTGGACTGGAGACTGCCAGGTTCGTGCCCTTCGCCTCTGCGACCACGACTACTCCAAGGGTAGCAACACTGCGCTCATTGCCGAGCCTCTTGCCGAACTCCTTGCCGAAGCTCGTGGACTGTCCGAGAAGCGCGCCCGCGGTACACACGGTGTGGAGCTTGCCATTGAGCTCTTCTTTGGCGGCTTCATCTTCGAGCCCCACATGAAGGCTGTGCATGGCGACTTCCAGATCGCTGAGGTCGAGTCCGAGGGACAATGGCCCCGTAGCCACGAGCCCAGCCGGAAGGGACCGTACGGAAGCACTGGCCTGTATGGCAAGGACGAGGAAGATGTCTTTTCCAAGGTTGATGAGGCCGAATTCCTCGAGGGTGTCTGCAGGCGCTCTGTTTACCTGAACTAGGCCGGATTCACAATGCTCGTCGGCCATGCGCTTGCGCTGCCGCTCGATTCCATTCTCCTGGCCAGTGACAAGATTTCACTGGCCAACCCTTATCTACTACACTCATACCCCTACGATTTGGATCGCGTTCTGCTATTGTTTCCAAAAGTCAACAAACGTCGGAACTTCTTTGGCTCGATATCGATGGGTTTGTCACGAAAGCAAGGCGTTGGTCATTTGCGAGGCATTCATTTTGCGCGGGAAACAAGAAAAAGCGAAAACGTCTTTATAAAAAGCATGGCGATGCGTCTACGGCCAGACTGTTTCCTAGATGCACACTGGTTTGATCTCTGGACGGTTGGAATATACCAGGAGGGGATGTGATGATACCCCTCTGATTGAATTGCTGGAAAAAAGCATTCAACAGGTTTCGTTTTTCTGGATCTCAGCGTAGCGTCAGCGATTATGTGCGGGTTTTTTGTTTTTTTGGTTGGGAAGGCTATGCACTATCAAATTAATGACGCTTACTCCGCTATGGGTGGACTGCGCTTGCATTCCCATCTACTCTGCTCATCTGTTTCGCTCCCCCGGGAGGCTGTACTGACGGTCTCGTGATGTCACCAACTGTCAGTCCATCTAGCTGTGCCACGAACAGACCACTGACCGCCCCTTACTATTCTTAGATACTGCTCACAGTTCAAGATTGGCAGGTGACAGCGGCGCTCGTGGCGGCTAGATTACCCCGGATCGCCTCGCTGGGCCCAGATGGGTCATCCGACCAACCAGCGTGGTAAGCTTTTCTCTTACCAACGATATGCTCTTCACAGCGGGAACTAAACACGTATGAGGAAAGAGATTCCTCAAATGTGTCCGGGGTGGTTTGTTAAGAAGCTGATTGGCGAAAGGGTGCAGGGACGCGGGCCGGGGAGGGGGAGGGATTAGCGGGGAGCGGGGGTAAGGGATTGGCAGCGTGTGGTTGGTGCTCTCCTTGCGTGCTAGGTAAGTTCATCAGGCAACTCTCGGCTCGGCCCGAGGAGGCCCGGGTCAGATCCGGGTGGCGAGAGCGGACGGGGATCGGGCTGGGCAGCTCGGTGGTGAGCATCATGGGATGGGTGGTGAGGTGACACTCTTGCTTCTAGTGCGCCTTCTACTACGATGGCGTAGGTTCTTCCCATATATAGGCTGAGTGGTACGAGTTTCCACGTTCTTCAACTTTGCCCTCGGGATTAGGAAGGCACTATCCGGCGGCGACTACGACAAGTTCTCGGCTTCCACTTCCACTCCTTCATTCTTTTCATCACTCTCCATAACTCCAACTATCATTCAAAGGCCCACCCAGCTCTCCGGCCAGCCTAAAACAACATTACCATGTCTCGGGCAAAGCTTGAGCTACTTCCTCCGGAGCTAATAGAGATCATTGCATCATATCTCCTACCTGCCTACGGCCTAGAGAACGAAAGGTCAAGACAGTACACTCGCTGCCCCACCGAGCTTTTGTACTTTCGCCTCACCTGTCGGATACTCTATTCTCATATTCAGCACTTTTTCATCAACAAAGTCCTCCTGGCGAACAAACAGCGCTTCCGCAATTTGAGCGGCGTGAGCACCACCTTTACCAGTCTCAATCACCTCGACGCTCTTTTAAGAATTGGCCCAGTCACAGAAACTGTTGAGAGTATCAAATTCGACAGTACGACGTTGGATGAGTATAGCCTTCGGCTTTGTGCTGGCCGCTGTCTCGGATGTGACAAGATGTTCTTGGACTTCGAGAGGGTTAATCTTACACGCATGAGGATCGAAGATATTGTCAACAACCCGGAAGCTTCGATGACGCTCCACATGGACTATCAAGATCACCTCTACGAGCAGGAGTGGATGATGGCTACACAAGACTACGACGCTTTGGTCAACAGCATTTTCAGCCATGGTTTCGCCAAGCTCAAAGATATCTCAATTGGACGAAGCAACGACAACACCTTAGGACGCTTGTATGCGTATGAGCGTTCCCACGGTCACTCTCTTCTGGTCAACGGCAAAATGGAGTGCTCCTCAAGCCTTCTGCCCGGAGTTTGGCGCTCCCAGCACGATCAGCTCACTCGTGCGTCTGCTGCAATCATCCGCTCATTAGCAAGGAACAACGTGGAGGCGAGGAGTTTGTCAGTCGTCCAGGGAACCAGCTACTCCGGAAATTTTCGCCTTGGAACGGCAGGGGTCTGGGTGCTCGATCAGCCTCTTCAGATATTACAGGCATTCCAGGTCCACGACCTGACTCTGCAGCTGTCGAACGGAACAAATGACTCGCACCCGTTGAATTGGACTACAAGTCGCGGACGTGACATTTTGATGCGTGCTTTAGATGCTCTATCCAGCCTCCAGGGCTTGAGTTTAGCCCCGACCCGTTCAGACATCTTCGACTGTGACTTCACCAGACACGTGTTGCAGCATTGTCCGCCAAGATTGAAGAGGTTCCGGCTTCACGACTTCGCTGTGAAACGACAGGCTCTGAGCGACTTCATCGACCAGCGCAGGCGTACGCTCCGTTTCCTTGGATTCACCAGAGCCCATCTTCTTAGGGAGCTATGGCGGCCATTGATCCTGCAGCTGTACAGAATCGGGATCCCTCTCCTAGAAATTGGCTTTCTCTACGAGCTATCAGAAGAATCTTACCGTATCATCCAGTTTCCAGCGCTACCCCGAGGCCATGGGGCGGTTCCCAACGATATGGGTTCGTTCGAAAATGGCAGATGGCGAGTCGGTCAGCAGGGGGAGGAGTTCTTCCTTCAGCTGAGCATAGACAACCCGATGGACGAGTACAAAGTTCAAGCGGGTCTGTCTCACGTCCTGAGAAACGGATCCAGGCCCGAGTACCGTTGGGCCACGAGTACGGCGTGTTCTCTAGTCCCGGAATACCAATCCAGGCACAAGTACCGTTGGGCCACGAGGGTGGCGTGGCTCGATACAAAAGAAATGTTTGTCGCACCCAAGTACGAGACATTCGCGATGGGATTCTTCGGTGTAACACCTTTCCGAAGAATACTTGCGCTTAGGGGAAGATGACTGTAACTGAGAGTCTTGATGAGAATTATTGGTAGACTTCTGGCCAGAATGAACGACATTCATGGCTCGGAAGGCGCAGGCGCTCCGAGAAAACGAAGAGTGGGACCTCCCCGACAGTCAGAGCAAGCAGTTTTGCTCAAATAGCACTTGTTGAAAAGAGTTTGGTCATACATGAAGTAGTGACTGGTCCACACACGTAGGAGATATGTTGGTTCGACCTGACTTGGAAAGGACAGGTGCCACAGTATGCTGTGGTATCCGGGTTTCTTGTAATGGGCGGTAGTGGGGCGTTCTCCTGATGTCTGCCGTCCCGCTGCCTTCCAGTCTGGGATAGGAACATGGCTGGGCGCGGATTTAGTCCAACCAAGCGTGCACATTCTTCGGAAGCCGATAGTGTGCTACTACACATGTCGGAGTGAGGAAGACAGTGGACGGATAACGGCGTGAGGGTTCCCGGGGCAGAACAACAGGGTGCGGTGGCAGCAATGGCGGGGCAAATGACGAAACAGCGGACATTACCCCTGCAGCGAGAACGATTGTACTGGATTTGGATGGGACGTGGAAAAGTAGTTGACCGTTTGGTCGCGTGGGGCTAGACCGCCGCCGTTTCCAGCCACCCATCCTTCGGCTCGCACCCTCGCCATTCTCCGTTCCGAAGCCGTGGCGTCGGATTCCAACAACGTGCTTCTGTGCATCATCCTGCATGGACATGTCTCTTCGCCGGTGCACAGGCACGTCGCTTCTCTCCTGTTTCGGATGCATCGTCAGAGAGCGTGGCAACCGCCCGCATCGCGTGGCCACGCCGACGCTTGCCTTACTGTCTGCAACACCTTCAGCATGGCACCGGCTCCCCGCTTACGCCAAGATGCTTCAGTGCGTGGAAGTGTACATCGGTGGGTACTTCGCCGCGATGCCCATGCTAACCAGCCCGAGCTGCGAGCTAGCACGTCCTATGCCATGGACCATCGCGGTTTCGGGACGATAACCACGACGCGGATGCTCGTGACTTCCTTCCCGTGCCGCTACCTCTGCCTTGGCGCCACACCATGATGTGTGGGCTTGCGGCAGCAGTCTCTTTCTTGGCTCCTCTGGACAAGATCATCCAAGCCCATGAAGCATCCGAGTTGGCCAATGCCACTGGCGGTTCATGTGTTAATCCTCGGGTTGGACCTGGGCACTCATCCTTTGGCCTGTCTTGGTTTAAAATCCCCCGTGCAAGGCCCTTCAGGCTCCGCTCCCCTCCACACTTCTCTTGTATCTTCTTTCTCTCCAGTACAGTCCAGCATCCCCATGGCGTACACAATGGATGAAAAAGGCGCCTGGGTGAAGTCGGACAAGGACAACCGAGCATCCTGGCTCTCCGGCACCACCCAATACTCCTTTAACGACCCGGGACAACAAGACTCTTCGGTCTCCATCACCAGTGCGTCCTCCCCTGGCCCTTCCCAATACCCGACCGCCGCCGGTCCTGGCGACTTCCCCGAAGGCGGGTTCCGCGCGTGGTCCGTGGCCGCGGGGACGGCGGCGGCCCTGTTCTGCACCATGGGCTACCTCAACTCCTTCGGCGTGTATCAGACCTACTACCGGTCGCACCAGCTGTCCTCTATGACGCCGTCGGCCATCTCGTGGATCGGGTCGCTGCAGAACTTCTTCGTCTTCTTCAGCAGCCTCTTCGGCGGCGCCCTCTTCGACCGCTATGGAGGGCCCGTCATCGTCGCGCCCGCCGCGGCCGCGTACGTGCTGTCCATCATGTTGACCAGCCTGTGCACCGAGTACTGGCACTTCGTGCTGGCGCAGGGCGTGCTCGGGGGCATCTCCAACGGCATGGTCATGAGCCCCGCGCTGGCCGCCACCTCGCAGTACTTCTCTAGGCGGCGCGGGGCCGCCATGGGGCTCGGCATCGCGGGCGCGTCGTTGGGCGCTGTCGTGTTCCCCATTGCGCTGGTCAAGATGCTCCCGGACGACTCCTCCCCCAACGTCGGCTTCCCCTGGGCGGTGCGAGTGTGCGGCTTCATCGCGCTGGGCATGCTGATCTGGCCGAGCATGGCCATCCGCGCGCGCCTCCCCCCTCGCAACAACAGCCTCATCCTGCTCTCCGCCTTCCGCCGCCCCGTCTACCTCGTCACCGTGGCTGCGACCTTCCTCCTCTTCCTCGGCTTCTTCACCCCGCTCTACTTCCTGCCCAGCTACGCCACCGCCCACACCGACCTTTCCGCCCCGCTGTCCACCTACCTCGTCGCCATCCTCAACGGCGCCTCCTTCTTCGGCCGCGTCGTGCCCGGCGTCCTCGCCGACAAGCTCGGCCGCTTCAACACGCTCGCCTTTGCGGGAATATCCTCGGGCATCCTCACCCTCTGCTGGACGCGCTGCACCACCGCGCCGACCATCATCGCATTTGCCGCCCTCTACGGCTTCTGCTCCGGCGCTATCGTCTCCGGCTTCACCGTCGCCCTCGCCTTCTGCGCCGACAGCCCCAAGAACATCGGCACTTACATGGGCATGGGCATGGCCGTCGCCTCCGTCGCCATGCTCATCGGCCCGCCTGTCAATGGCGCCTTCCTCGCCCGTTACGGCGGCTTCGAGGAAATGGCCATCTTTAGCGGTCTCGTCTGCCTTGCTGGCGGCTTCGTTGCCCTGGCGGCCAAGGTGGCGCATGGGGAAAGGCTGTTGTCGCTCTTGTAGCGGAAGACCCTTCCTTTGTCCTTCTCTACTCTTAAGCTTCTCCCTTCTCTCCATGTCTTTAGGTGCGGATGTCTCGCCGACATACTGTCCGTTCGTTGTATATTGTTTTTCCCTCGGAATTGTCTTACATGTGCTTGAGGAATGCGTCTAGAAAGTGTTACACTCGCTGTGATCGACTAGGAAATAATTAGGGAATGTGATATGCAATATGTCGATTGAGGCAAGGTGTGACCGCGCGTAACGCAGATCTATGACTTCACGTTAGTGCTTGGCTCCTTCAATCCCGTGCTGAAACATGATAAGATCAGAACGTCATCACTCTATCTACTCCTACCTACATGCGGCCAACCGGAAAGAATGCACACGCTGTCATACGTACCGAATCCTCTATCCATCCATCAATCCCAAAAATAACCAGATCATTTTCCCTGCCTTTGAGATACGTCCGCCTCAATTTACAAGCGTTAGAAAGCGGCGTCCTCCCTACCCAGACTTCATTCCGCCCCCAGCACCGTGCCTTCATTCATCATCATCATCCACCTCGTCCATGCCCAGCCATGCCGCCCGACACTTGACTGCCTCGAGTCTGACTGCTCTCTTGCTATCGTCAAGAGCTGCCGTCAGCTTCTTGACAACCTGCCGCTTGAAAGGCAACACAATCTCGCCACGTAGCCTCTCGGGAATAAGCGCGAGGCACTTGAGCGCAGCTGCCCGGAGAGCTGGGCTGTTGGTTGGCGTAGCGGCAGCAGCCTTGGTCTTCGCTGACGCAGCGCTTGCGGTGTTCAGAAGTCGGGTGATCAGACTAGCGGCGTGTTCCTCAAGTGCCTTGGGCTCGTGGGTCAACACCGCAATCAAAGTGTCGACCGTAGCCTTCTTGACATCATCGAACTGTTGCTGCTGCCCTTGTGGGGCTTGAGATTGCTGCAGGTCCAGGCACTGTAGGAGTAAGGGAGTCAGCTGTGATAGTTCCGGCTCAATGATTGTGTATGGAATCCAGCGTAAGATTCCAGATAGACCAATCAAGTAGTTGGTTTTGGTTGACGGGTCTGCAGTCTTAAAGGAGGACGCGATTGCTGGCACAAGAAGGTTGAAGACCTTCTGCTTGTGCAGTCCGGAGACCATGCAATAGTTGTCCTTTGTCAGAAGGTCATGTGGGGCGAGTATAATACTAAAGCCACGGGCCACAGCGAGACCATGCTTAGAATCCTTTAGAAGCTCCAGGAG
This sequence comes from Diplodia seriata, assembly GCF_021436955.1. NCBI lineage: Eukaryota > Fungi > Ascomycota > Dothideomycetes > Botryosphaeriales > Botryosphaeriaceae > Diplodia > Diplodia seriata. The sequence continues at coordinate 1,497,796 of NW_027117315.1, read as the reverse complement.
TGACGGGAGGACGGTATTGAGGACAGGGGCGTTGCGGAGAGCAAGGCCCTTGATGATTGCGAAAATGACACGAATGTTCTTGTCCTCAAGCTTCTCCGTGGATAGTAGCTGTTGCGGCTCAAAGAAGATACTGTTCACGATGTCTTTGATTTCGGCCGAGGGGATGAACTTGTTGGCCACAAGCGAAATCTGGGAATTTATTGTCAGGCGGACTCGCGGAGGGATATCCTCCAGCACTGCCAACTCCATCAGCGCGGTGAGAAGCCTTCGAGAATCTGCAATAGGTGCGGCTTCACGGCGGAGTGCTGCGAGAATATGCGTGGAGACGATCAACTTTCTTCTCCTTTCGAGTGAGGTATCCGTGCTGAAAGGAGGCACGCTGTCCGGAGATTCGCCAGAGAACAAGGTGTAAGTATCCGGCGCAATCTTCTCCTTCTGGAACGCCACGGTCTGCTTCTGAAGGATGGTGTTGCACAAGCGTCCAACTATATCAAGGGCGAACTCGTTATCGAAGGCTGTCGACCTCGATCCGGAGACCTCAGAAAGGAGCGGGAGAATGATCTCATCGTAGTAGGGACAGGAGTCAGTGGTTCCTTCGAGCTTTACTGTTCCCTTTGAGAACGCGAAAAGCTTTGCGGAGAGAAGCGCAATGATGTATCCATCCGAAGCGCCCTGCTGGATGGCGGCATTGCATTTGTTCTTCAACCGCAACACCACCGTCGGGAATATCTGTTCCTCGGTAGCGAGCTTCGCAAATGCTTCGAGCACAGGAGCGTAAGAATCTGACCCTTCGACATCCTTGTCTGGCAACTCTGCCATGAAAGCTGGGAATGCTTTGTCAATCACCAGTTGAGGCTTTTGGTGCGCAACCTCGACCAATCCAGTGATCGCTGCCGTCTTAACTTCATCCTTCCCATATGACTCCTCAGAAATGACAATGTTGTGGAATATGGCAATGATCTTGGTGATGTCATCGTCATCAAGGACAAGTCTTGCCTTGGAAAGTTGCAAGAGTCCATCGAGCGCCGCCAGACGAAAAGAGACCTCTTTAGCCGGCGCTGTGGCAAGACCATTGCTCATGACCTCCAAGGCTTGATCGCGGAACTTTAGAAGGGCGTTATCAGACGTCCGGGAACCAGCGTGGACAACCTTGCTGTCAACAAGCCGCCATTCACCGTAAACCTCGATGTCGGCCCTGACCAGCTGGGCAAGGACCTCTATCAGACCTCTCCTTTTCGCCATGGAATCGCTGGTCTGGTAGAGATTGAAAACATTCGGCAGAACCGCGCCAAGTACCGAATCCTCGACTCCGGGAGACACCTTTGAGATAGAGTGCAATATTTTCCCGGAAGCTGCCGACTGCTTTGTTGGCGCATCCTCGAGATGTTCGTTGCACTCCTTGGTGATTGGCTTCAGGTAGGCATGTAGTGAGCCGGCAGTGTTCTGTGTCAGCTGTCTTGCGATCTCCGCAAGACCTTTCAAAGCCTCTTCTGCAAGGTCGTCTTCCTGCGCGCTCAGAATCTCAAACTTCAAAGCATCCCATAGAGTCACAGCATACAGGGAAACTGTACGTGGCCCGTAGTCTTGAACACATGCAGTCAGGGTTTGAAGGACGTCTCTCTGGTGTCGGTTAGATGTGCCACCACGATTAATATTGAGATACTTACCTTTGTGTTGATAGAAGTGGAGTCGAGCTTGTCAAGGAGAGCAGGGAAAGAGTAAGGAGCAAAGTCTGCCGTAGATGAGATACACTCTCGCAAACGGTCCTTTAGGTGCTGGGCAGTGATTCCGTAAGGGTCATCCGGTGGAGGCCTGAATGTGATGGGGAAGTAATTAAAGACGGCATCGAATAAGTCCTGTTGGCGGTTAGCATACAGCGAGACAAGAGTGCTGGGTTCGGTCGTGCTTCTCGACCATTGCAAGACTAACCTGAGCATCCGGGCCAAGGGTCCATTCTGTCATGGGAACCTTAAGGATTGAGAAGACGACCATCAAGTTACGAGGGTCTTTCTCTCCATCAAAGTAGGAAATGAAGCGTGAAAGGAAACCTGGTGTAGTCCCATGCACGTTTTGGACCGCTGTTTAAGTCAGCGTCGAGTCGACCGCTACGACCGAGGTGAGTTACCTTCTCTATACTTGGCCACAAGCATGTCAATTAGCCGCAACACGGAATAACGCTCGCTCTGAAGCTTGAATTGACGCAGTGGATCAGTATTGTCTATAAGGGAAGTGAGCACCATGGCGGCTCTCTCCTTCTCCCACGCCCCACGCTCTTCCAGAGCCATGAGGGCCTTGGCTGAGGAGCCAATGCCCTCATTGTCGTCGGCTATGCGGGACAATATGAAGTCGCAAAGAAGATTTCCTGCTCAAGGTCAGGTGGAATTCTCCCCAGAAAAAATCATGTCAAAAATTTTCATGCACGACTGAAGCGATGGATGCAATCGGGGCGATGCCCGCAAACATGAAGCAAAATGCGAGGCGGGTCCGGGACGTACTGTGTTGGCGGGTAAAGACCTTGGGTGGCGTAGCCGAAAGGACGTCGGCGAGGTAGGCCATGGCTGGCAAAATCAGTACATACGGGGCAAAACAGATTTGGTGGGGGCGGCGCACCCTTTGCCCTCGTGGGCCCGTCATCGTTGTTGAGGAACTCCCCAAGAGACTCAATCAACTCGAGGAGCTTGAGCTGCTTGCTCTCCAGGCCTGGGCGCGGTCAGCCTGGGCTTGACGTCAGCGGGGGAGGGTGGGGGCGCACGCTCGGCCGTCTGGGACGCAATCCGCGCCGCCTCGTCCTTGTTCCGGGAGAACTCGAACAAGTACAGCTGGATAGCGGACATGGCGTTTGGGGTCGCGGTGCGGACGCGGTCTGCGAATGGCGGAAAAGCCTAAGGTAAGCAGCTGCGGGTGACGGAAAGCACGTTGCGCGCTACGCCCGAAGCGGAAGTAGCGCGCGGGCGCCGGCGTCGGGGCCAGCGCGGCCAAAATATTGTCGGCAGTTGGCCGTCGCCCTGGCACAGCCCAGAAACTTTCACCATGTAAGACTGGACGCGCTGCTGCTGCTCCTAGGACGGCCCATACTACTGATCGCAGACCCCGCAGGTCCACCTACCTCGACGACGACAACGAGATGGCCGACGCTCCCACCTGCAAAGTCGTTTTGGCCGGCGGTGTTGCCAAAAAGCTGCTGGCTGAGGTCCAGGACGGGCTGAAGCACCTCAACCGCTCGCCGCTACTCGTTGGCTTCCTCGCCAGCGGCGACCCTGCCTCGCGCGTCTATGCCGACTGGACCGGCAAGACGGCCCGCGAAAAGTGAGCCTCCAGTCGCTTTGTTGCTTCCGCAATAGCCTCGTGCCCCGCGTCCTTGCTAGATCCCCGTGTCTGACGAGTCTTGTGCTCCAGCGGCTTCCAGTACGAGCTTCGCGAGGTCGACCGCGAGGAGCTCGAGGATGCCATCATCAAGGCCAATGGCGACGACAGCGTCGACGGCATCATGGTCTACTACCCCATCTTCGGCACCCGCCAGGACCAGTACCTGCAGAACGTCGTCGATGTGGGCAAGGATGTCGAGGGCCTGACTCACAAGTACATTTCCAACATGTACCGCAACGTCCGCTTCCTCGACGACGCCCAGCAGCTCAAGAGCGTCTTGCCCTGCACCCCGCTCGCTGTCATCAAGATCCTCGAGCACCTCCAGATCTACAACACCATCCTGCCCTACGGCAATCGCTTGCACGGACACACCATCACGGTCATCAACAGGTCGGAGGTCGTGGGAAGGCCGCTTGCGGCGCTGCTGGCCAACGACGGTGCCGTCGTCTACTCCAAGGACGTTGACAACGTCCAGCACTACCACAGAGGCGAGGGTCTGCGTAAGCGGAGGCACGAGGTTGAGGAGAAGCCTGGTTGGGGCCTGGAGGAGATTCTCCCGCTGAGCGACGTCGTCATCAGCGGCGTGCCGGGTGACAAGTTCAAGGTCCCTGTCCACCTCCTCCGTGAGGGCGCTGTGTGCATCAATTTCTCCAGTGAGAAGGTGAGTGGTTGCGCATTAACATTCACTACACCAATTGATATTAACAGTCACAGAACTTCGCTCCTGAGGTCAAGCAGAAAGCTTCCATCTACGTTCCTGCAATCGGCAAGTGCACCATCTCCGTGCTACTGAGGAACTTGCTTCGCATTGTCCAGAACAAGAGTGCGAATGCTCAGGCTAAGCCTGCTTCGGCGGTGGAGAAGCAGGGCACTCTCGAGGCCGGCTCCTAGATTGCTTTCCTTGGGTGCAGATATAACCCCTAGATAAGACTGCTTTGGATGGTCATCATGGAGCACCTGGTGTAGAAGTGAATTGGAAGGGTCTAAGCACCCTCCAAAAAAATCGTGACTGATTTACTTGTTGATTGCACTATCAAAGGTCGCCCGACCGACTGTTAAACCCCAATAGATAGATACCATAGAACGCCAGTTTGTTTTCCACCCAGACCCGCGCCCGCTCAATGCATAGAACCTTGGTGAAAGACTTTTTATGCCGCCCATCACACACGGGCACGCTTGGGGTGCGTTTCCGGTGCAAGATCCTCGTCCATCTCTTCGTCACTGATCTCGTCCTCAATCATTGTGCCACCATCCTCACTTTCCTCCTCAACATCCTCCTTGGAACGCTTCAGACCCTTCATCTTGCGGGTTTGCAACTGGTTGAGGTCCTGCTTGCCGACGTGGACCCTTCCGACCTTATCACCCATGATGTCCGTCTCGATGTTCTTCTTCGTCTTGGGCTGTGAAAAATGTCAGAATCGCGTTCACGTGGGAAAGTTAGAGGTGAAAGGGTAAGACGTACCTCAAGCTGCTTAGGCTTCTTGAGAGCATCCTTCATCATAGACTCATCCGCCTCCTTGACCCTACCGACCCTGAAATCAATCCTGGGACCCATCTCCTCGACTTCGACGCGCGGCAGCTTCTGACCACTCCTCTTTGTCCTGATGAGATACACGCGCATGTGGATCGCAGGCTTGGGCTCGCCGTCGACCTCGTCCTTGGCGCTGAAGTGGATCATGAATTGCAGACCCTCGACATCCACGCTCTGCGCATCCCCGCCGCGGAAAAAGTCCGTAAAGTAACTCTTCGCCTGGGTGTATGCATTGGGAACAGGGCTCTCGAAAGGGGTGCCGGAAAAGCTGAGCATGGGCTTCAAGCCGACGGCGGCCTTCTTGTTCTTGAATTGGTTGAGCTGGCGGAAGGTGTTTGGGTCGATGTACAGCTCGAGCATGTCGAGAACCTTCCACTGGAAGAAGCGCATGAAGGTCAGACCGTGGGGCCGCTTCTTGCTGTGGTGGCCAAAAACCATGAGCGAGGCGTCGTTCTTTTCGCTGAAGAACTCAAGCGAGTCGGTGTTCTCGAACGGGTGAATGTCGTTCTTCTTGTTGAACTTGATCGCGAGCGGCTCCTTCAGCTGCTTGAGGTCCGCCAGCGCGTACTGCGCGATCTGGCTGCATGACGTGCCGCGCAGGAAAAGCGTCGTTTTCGGGTTCTCGTGGACCTGCGCCTCGCGTTTCTCGAGGGCGCGCTTCGTGCGCGCGCTCTTAGGCTTGCTATGAAATTTTGGTCAGCGGGTACTCGAGCAGATAAGGTTCCGGGTGATTGCGTACATCTGGCGGAGTGGGATTGACATTGTGGCGGAGCGTGATCTTGAGGTGCGCTGCTGGGCTGTGACTTTGCGCCGGGGAACTTTTTGATATCCGCAAAGACATTCTGCCGCGAAGGCGGTACCTATTAGAGACTAGCGTCAGGGCCACTCAACCCGGGATGGTCCAAAGCACGTGCGTCCTGCTTTTCCTGTTCGTCAATATATCTGTATTTCTCTGCCCCTCAAAGACGATTGCATTGCTCGACTTGACGAAGTCTGAGCCGATGGGCCCGTGTGTGTATGAGACCGTTTGCGGCTGCACCGCTGACCGCAGATATTCTCTACTACAATCCCTTAGTCACTATATGGCTATGCGCTGATCAACCCCATCGCATCTCTCCCCGACCCGCGTCAGAGGTCTGTGTCCTCGCTCCCAGAGAAGGTCCCTTGCCTAATCAACTCTGGACGTATGCCTCTCAGCCCATGCCAAAGCTAGTAACAAAGCCTCGTGAGAATGATAGTATTGCAACAGTGTCATTTTCCTCCGGAACGGGATGGAAGCTTTTTCGGCTTTTTCGGATTTCTCGGTTTCTGCGGCATTTCGAATTTGAGGAAGTGGTTTGCCAGGCTCAGCGAGACTGAATTTTCGACGCCCTGTAGCTTTTATCGCATGGACTTTCGAAAAAGATGTCGAAAAAGGTATCGGGTTACTTGTTGGTTGATTCGTAGCCTGACCGGGAGCTGATCACTGAGGTCTTGGCTGGGATATCCGCAATGTTGGTGCTACGGAGGTTTGTCAGCTTGCTGGCGTGTGGCTCAACCAGCGATGACGTGACAAAGTAAGTGGCCTGTGCGTCTCCTCGGAGGAGCTTTTAGGCGGCGGGGCATATCAATCAGTTGGATCTGATTACTCGACGACCACCGTCACTTTTAACTTCTCGCACGCCACCAACAACCTTCTCTCGACGCCCAATTCATCCCGACAGACTCTCACGTAGAGCTTCACCGACGCTTCCCTCCGACTGCCGAAGACACGCCCTGTGCGCCGCCAAACATGAGCGCCACGACCGTCACCGAAATCACCACCGACGCCGACTTTGCGGCCTACGTCCAGAACTTCCCGCCCAATGCGCTACTCGTCGTCTACTTCCACGCACCGTGGGCGGCGCCCTGCAAGCAGATGACAACTGTGCTCGAAGCGCTGGCCAGCACGTACACGGTTGACTCGCCACCCTCGATCGGCTTCGTGTCGATAAATGCGGAGGAGCTGCCCGACGTGTCGGAGGCGTACGATGTGACGGCGGTGCCGTACATCGTGCTGCAGAAGGGCGGCCAAACGCTCGAGACCGTGTCCGGCAGTGATGCCTCCAAGGTGCGCGCCGCCGTCGAGCGGCACGCCGGCAAGAGCGGCAACCCGGGCAAGCTGGGCCTGCCGCCGGCTCAGGCCGTCACCAAGCCCGCTGAGTCAAACGGCAGCGCTCAGAACCTCGTCGGCTACGCTCCCGGCCCCAATGACCCGGCCACCGCGCCCGAATACTCATCGGGCGAGCAGGAGACTAGCAAGGAGGAGTTGTTCGCGCGCCTGGACGGCCTAGTCAAGGCGGCTCCGGTGATGCTGTTCATGAAGGGTACCCCCAGCGCGCCACAGTGCGGCTTCAGCAGGCAGACGGTCGGTCTACTGAGAGAGAAAGGTGTCAGGTACGGTTTCTTCAATATCTTGGCCGACGACGAGGTCAGGCAGGGTCTCAAGGAGTACGCCGAGTGGCCGACTTTCCCGCAGCTGTGGGTAGGCGGTGAGCTTGTGGGTGGACTGGACATCGTAAGTTGATCCATTTCTCCATTCTTGATGTGCAGAGTGTGACATGCCCATGTCATAATCACGACTTCAGTGATGTTTACTTGACTGACAAATTCCTAATAGGTGCGCGAGGAGTTCGAGAATAGTCCCGACTTCCTGAAGGAGTATGCAGTCAGTACGCAGCGGAACACTGGTGGTCCCGCATCTGCCGACGCACAAGCGCAGCCCGCCTGAAAGGAGCGCGGCAGTATGCAGCAGCATTAAGTTGTGCAACGGATTAATGATGAGGAACCGACGATGAACGGCACGAACGGCATCATAGGGCGCGATGGGAAATGACGACTAGCATTGGGCAAACCTCAGCCCACAAAAAACCTTCCCCTATGTAGAAGAGCCTCTATAGTAGCAGATACCACCTCGGTCAAATGACTTTTATGCGCCAAGCCAAGCTGTTGGCCCGACCACGATTAAAATTAGATGCCCACATATCGTTTATCGTACGAGCTCCCCCGCCAAGATCGGAGGGCCTGCACGCGAAAAGTGGCGGCGCGTGTTTCGCGCCTGTAGCGTCAAGACGGGGCTGTGGTGTACCATGTTGGTTGGAAGTACAGTGCAGGAGCCTGCAACACCTGTGCAACGTAGAGAAGCCCACAATCCTCTCCCCCAAAAAAGCATTCGCATAGCACATATCTTCTGTCTTGCAAAGTCTTGAGTAATTATTCGATAACTATATGGTATCATGGGATGCAGAGGAGAAGTTGATTGGAAAGTAAGAGGAAAGAAACATTTCGCTCAGCGACTTTACTTCAAGTCGGAGGTAAAGGAAAGCCTGTCTCTTCTTCTCTGGTTGGTGTAAGGCGAGCCTGAACTAGGAGCCACGTTATTGCTCCGCTTTTTCCCTGCTCTGCTACGCCTCATCGATAACAGAAAAACTCTCCGAACAACCGAAGCCAAAATCAACGTCACTCCGTACATTCCGAACTTTTTCGCCTTCGTTCCCGCGAGGGAAAAGGGTGAGGTTTATTAAAAGGGCCAACGTGTAACATAGTATATAGGAGAGAGGTAAAGAGGTATTGGAAGGATATACAATGAACAGATAATGATGATGCTTTACGTATTGGGTTTTCTTGTTCTCGGCGACGCCACGAGGCGCCCCTTTCTTTTTTAATTTTTCTTCTGTTGCGGCGTTGCTCACCAGTTGTTCTTCGACTTGCCGTCCTCGGCACTGAGGACGAACGCGCCAGACGTGAGAGCGTCGAGCTCCTCCTCGTCATCGGAGACCTGCCGCTTCTTGCCAAGAGAGACGCTGGTGACACCGTTGTTCAGCAGAACGGTCTGCGTAGAGTCGAGCACGAGGCCGGCGATAGAGCCAAGCAGGCCAGACGAGGTCAGGCGGACCTTCATGGCGCCGGGGTCCTGGCGCAGGAGGGGCTCTTTGTCCATTAGGTAGGCCATAACGCCGGTAACGTGCGGGCAAGCCATGCTGGTGCCGTCGAGGTACTGCACGACATTGTCGCCGCCAATGTACGTCGACAGGATGTCCTCACCGGGGGCGTACACGTCAACGCAGGCGCCGGTGTTGGAGAAGGATGATACCTCGTCCGTGATGCCCACGCTACCGACGGTGACGACGGACGAGTTGGAGCCACCGACGTTCGAAGGCGAGTAATCGCACGCATCCTTGCCCTTGTTGCCTGCCGCCACCGAGGCGTGAATGCCGGCTTGCGTGGCGAGCTTTATGACATTGCTCAGCGTGTCGACCGTCTCTTCAGTACCGAAAGACATGCTCAGAATGCTGCCCACGAAGTCCGCATCGGTCTTGCGCTTGTCGTGTTGCTGGATGACCCAGTTGATGCCGGCAATGGTGTCGGAGGACTTGCCACCTCCGTCGGCATCGAGGACGCGCACGGCGATGATGTTGGCACCGGTAGCAATACCGAGGGTTGCGCCAGCAGAGGTGCCAGAAACGTGAGTGCCGTGTCCGGCACCGTCCGTGTAGTTGCCCTTGTCATCGGTCCAGCCGCCCGCAGGACGATCCGCAGTGTCCGGGTAGGCAGTCCAACCGTTGCGCGCGCGTCCCTGGAAAGCAACGTGGTCGACGTTGACGCCCGTATCAACGATGTAGATATCGACGCCCTTGCCGAGCTGAGAGTTCTCGTACGAGTAGGTGAAAGCGAGACCATCGGTAGCATTACCGCCCACCTTCACCTCGCTGGAGATGCGCTGCAAGCCCCAGGGGGAGCCCCGCCGCGAGCTAACATCCCTCTTGCTCTTCAGATAGGAAGCAGACATAGCGGCAGACTTCTCCACAGACTCCACTTCCACCATTTCACCCAAAGCCTTGATGCAGTGTTCCTTCATGTTGGCCGAGAAACCACGGAAGGCGCTGTTGTTGAATGTATACCGCACATCGGAATGGTTGGAGGAGAGCTCCAAGCGGCTGAGGATCTCTTCGACCTCGGGAGGTGTGGGGTGTGAGGCATTGAAGAGGACCAGATGTTCCTCGCCTCCGGACTCGTGAGACGTGCCAGTAGTTGCTGCTGCTGCGGCCGGGCTCGTAGAGGTCGCGATGGCCGACGCGAGAGCAGCAATATTCTCTGCGTCGGTGTCCTCGGAAGAACCGCGGTTGAAGCCCAGAAAGTTGCCATGCCAGTTGGCAGGGATGGGAATTGTCCACGCCGAGGCAGAGCCCAGCAGGGAAAGAGCGGCAGCCGAAACGGCAAAAGCGTGCTTCATGATGAAGGAGTGGAAAGAGCGCTCTGGGCGATCTCAAAGAATAGCGAACGAAGGCTGACCTAAGGATAGACCTGATAGATCGACGGGTAAAAGGGAATGTGATGCTGTGTAGAGCTAATGTCAGACGTAGAAGTTCAACAGGTCACGGATCGAATATCCAGTGGTATGGAGAGCTAGGAGAGATATTCTGGCGTGTGGCAGCATCATGATGAAGCATGGACAATGCCATCATAGTAGGCCTAGACGTAGGAAAAGAGACAGGCGAAGACGTATCAAGCGGTTTGTCCGTTGATATGGAAAGTAGAGCAGGGATGGGGGGAAGAATGGAAGGATCCTGAGTCTTGCTCTGTATGCTGCTTAGTACTCACATCTACACGTTGAAGCACGCTGCTGCCAGGCGATTGAGCGGAGCAAATGAAGGTCTGATTGTGTGTGGTAGACCGTGCCGGCACGGGGTTCCGTATAGGCTGAAGAAGAGGAATTCAAGGAGAGAGCGTATTAGATACTAATAAAGAAGGGAAAGGCCGTATATCAAACACCCTGGGAGCGCACGCCAGAAACACAAGAAGAGACTTGGGGAGAAAAGGCCAGTGAGATTTGGGGGAAACAGTGCATTTTGATGCATGGCGCGCAGCCTGCGCCATGGAAGCCATTTCGCGCAGGGGCGAAACGTGCAGCGCTCCCCACGGGCTCACGACGTGCATTTTGCGCCAAAGGGCTCGAACGACCATTCTCCTTCCAGCACCAGTCCGTGGCTTGAAACGCTGGGCGGACCGTGAGGAGCGCACCCACGCGGCGATCCAGGCAGAGAATGCCGAGAGCAATGCAGCGGTCCGTAGCCAGTGGGATTGCGTCCGCCGCAGCGCTTGGCTGCAAGGCACAAACACCGAAGGGAAAACACGGCCTTCGCGGCGACCCAAAGCGGCAGCGACGCGTCTCGGAGGGCATGGCGGCCGGGGGCTCTGGGCGCTGGTTGGCACAGCATTCGAGTCTCTGGAAAGCGGTGCGACGTCCAGGCGCAGGCACAGGGGCGGCATTCGGCGTTGGCGGGTTTCAGGTCTCAGCCTCGTTGCCTCGGGCGAGCTAGCCGACCGTCTCACGCACCAGGCGGTGGGCCTCCAGCTGGCCTGCCCAGCTGCGGACCGCCCGGACTGGGCCCGATGTCGTTAGATGCCGTCTTGCCGGTGTGGCTTCGAGCTCTCTAGACCAGTGGCCAAGAGACAGTGTTTAATGCTGAAGCACGGGAGCGGGTGGTCTGTCGCGTCGCGGAGGTCGGAGCGGATTCGGCGCCTCACGTGGGCCGGCGGCGGGTCAGCGGTCAGCGGCCAGCGGGCCAGCGGTCGCCAGCAGCCAGCAGCCAGGCTCTGCTGTGCGTCCCGCTGCATCTGCATCTGCATCTGCATCGGCGTCGGCGCCTACAGTCCATCCAACGCCTTCCCCGCATGCGCTGGTGACGCACGCCAATCTGCCGCATGTGCGATGAAAAGTCCTCCTCTTCGGTCCCAGAGTCAGCGCCCTCGACGCGCGTGCGCCGCTGCCGTTGGCTGTCCGCGGCGTCAAGCCCGCGCGGCAGCAGCGTCGAAGCTTCGCTTCACCCGGGAAATGCCATCATGCTAAGATGTGTGCCCCAGAGCTCTCGACCCCTGGGCGTCCGCGCACCGTTGCTTCTGGCCGGGCGAGTCCGATAGTCTGCCCCTCAGGTCAGCGATATCTGGGCAATCTCCGGCGTACGTGCCGGTCGATCGCAGCTCTGCATGTCCAAAGCCAGCCGGCGTCGCGGCGGCATTGACGGTCGCATCAGGCCGAGATGTGTCGAGGGGTCCGCCGTTGTCGGGTCGTCGTCGGCGTCGAGGTTGTGCTGCAATCCTTCCAGGCACAGGACTGGCGGGGTGCAGAGACGTGGTCCAATAGACCGCTGGGCGAGCTCCATCCTTCGTTCGAAGTCGACCGGATCCACCAAGTATTTAGCAGTCCTACTGCGCCGCGCACGTGACTTAGGCGCCGCAGAGGCATTATATCGCTTCACACTCGCCTACACTGGTGGGGGCGGCACAGCAGCGCTGAGCATCCTTATTCGCCCAGAGCTACCGTCTGCGAACACGTCCTGCCGCATCCTCCCACGATGTGCGCGTATAAACAGGCACTTGTCCGTCCGGGAACGAGAGTTCGTCGTCCTGGAACCCCACACGCCCTTGGGAAGGCAAAAAAGCATGCTTCTGTCCTTCGGGAAACCCAGAAGGCCCCGAAGACTCGTCACAGCCATCCTTACGTGGAACCGCAGCGTTGGAAGGGGACGATCTATTTCGGGCCCAATTCGACCAATAGCAACGTCTGTCGCGTAGCACAGCGGCTATTGTAGCAGATCACTTGCTGTGCCTCACCACCTCTGAAGGCTCAAAATGACGGTCGCACTCGGCACCAGTCTCTGGTCAAGCATGCACATTCGACTGCTGTCCCCATGGTGTCGCGCTCTGTCTCCCCTGTCTCCCCAGCCAGTCCAAGATGGAGTCGGCCAGGTTCAGTGAGCGACGAACACACCGACGAAGCCGCGCAAGTCGAGGCCACCCCGCGCACCCCAACATACGAAGCCCCGACTCCGCATGCGCAATCCCAACATCCAGAGACTTCGCAAGGAGCTGCCCACGAGGCCTCTGCCGGCCAGACATACCAGGCTGCAGCACAACCCGCGAGAGCGGACTCTGCCCTCTCCTACCCTCGAGAAAATGAGAAGCCCAAGCTTTGGACGCCTTTCTTCCTCCGCCGCCCGGTCCTTTTGTCTTTCGTCGCCCTATTCGTAGTATTAATCATTGTACTTGCTGTACTCTTCGGCCTCTCGTCTAGAACTGAGCGCCTGGCTTCAGCTAACTCGAGGCTATACTATCTCTGGGTGTACGGGCCAACAGCCGGTACATGCTACAATCATCACCATTTGAACGAGTTGAGCTAAGATTACATACAGTCTTTACTAGCATCGCAGCGTTCTGGACACAGGTCGACTACCGCTCTAAGCAGATGACGCCATGGGTTCTGATGGCGCAAGCGCCGCAGCCCGTACGAATGAGCCTCTTACTCGATTACATTGATCCCATGAACATCGTTAGCCTATTCAGCTCATTGCGAAATCGGCACTGGATTGTTCATTCGGCGCTTGCGGGGACCTTTTTGATCCAAGTAATCACAGTCTTGTCCAGCGGCCTGTTCATTTCGGCCCAAACCACGATCCGGACAGAGGACGCAGGCTTGACTGCCTGGACCGTCTTTTCCGGCTCGGTCCCAGCTACTGCCGGCTCCGAACCGGCATCGAACGCGTATGCAATCCTGGCATCCAACCTGTCTTATCCGAACGGTACTCGTGATCAGTACGCATTCCAATGGTTCAACTCATCCAGCAAAGGCATTCTCAACATGACCGCCTCCGTGGACGTCTTCTCCGCGGATCTGTCATGTGAGGTGGCCAACGTAACTGACCTCAAGATCGGTCAATCGTATGGCAACAATACGAACACCCTTGACGAAGCCCTTCCTCTCTCAACAGGACTCGAACATTCACAAGCTGAGATCACAATGGACACTCCTTCTTGCCAAAATCTTTACATATCAGTGAAAGACGGGGATTCCTTTGGTTACAACGGAAGCTATTGCAGTAATTTAAACTCAGAAGAGGACGCTGGCCGTTTCGTCTTGGTTTGGGGCGAGTGGACGGATGCTGCTTCCACCCTGGCAAAGCGCGCGCCGCAGGACATCCAACTCGACGACAGCTGGACGACTTTACGAGATGCGACTACCGATGGGGGATCCAACACCGAAGCGAGCATCCACACAATCGGCCATGCGAGTTCTACAAGGCCTACTTCAACAAAGGGTTCCACCATCACCGCCGCAGCTTCTCCGCAGTCTGGCAGGCAGACGTCTGACCCATCAGTGATCTCCATCGATGATGGGGACCTCGGCCTATCTTCCACTCGCCAGAGTCGCGTGACTACTACATCATCCAGCGGAATGAGTCCAACTCCAGGCGTTCCGTTCACACTCGGCAGTCTAACCCTGCAGGTAGCGGCACCCACCTTCAGCCCCGCGCTCGGCCTTGTCTGCACACCTAGCTACTCTATTCGCAAAGGTAGTGTGGCACTGAGCAAAGACAACAATGAGGAAATCACGCCTTCCATCTCCTTCCTTGGAAATGAGACTGCAGCCATGCTCTCGAATGTGACTTCTTGGAACATTCTGAAAGCATTTGCACAGACGATCGCACAGACTGAGAGATCCATCTCAACCCTGAACATGGAGGCCCTCATTAACGCAACAATCCCACAAGCAAGCTTTACAACGGACGCAAACACTACACAGACAGCGCTGATCCGACTCTTTCGTCTCGTATCCGCGCAGTTTGCTAACGTATACCTTACGAACACTACGGAAGCACCGTTGACAGGCGTCGCCGTATCGAGAGAAGCACGGCTCCAGCTCCATGCGCTGTCCTTCTGGCTGATTGAATTTCTCCTCCTAACTTTGATACTTGCAACGATGTTCCTTATTTTCAAGTCTCCCACCATTTCTGCGCCACGCGATCCGTCGAGTATAGCAGGTCTAGCCACCATTCTGGCTCAGAGTACCGCAGTGATGGCCGAGCTGAAAGGGACAGGGCTGTTGAGCACAAGGGATATTGACCAGCGTCTTGAAGGTCATCAATACGGCACAAGCGCGACAGTTTCGGCACACAGCGATAACCCAAGTTTCCGAATTGAAAGCGCAGAGGGCGAGCGTTGGACGTCAGCCAGAGCGACTCAGGTGGGGGCGAAGAATAGCAAGGATGTGACCTGGCACAGGCCATTTGTGGCAACCCTCATGGGACGAGGTCTCGTGCTCTCTGCCCCGCTGGCTCTTATCCTTACTTTGGAACTTCTCTACCAATACTCCGCCCAAAACAACGGGTTGCTGGCTGTAGACGATGCCAACTTGTTCGTTCATTACGCCTGGACGTACGTTCCGACCGCTGTCATGGTTGGTGTGGGCCAAACATTCGCCATGCTCGACACAACGGCCAAATTGTTCAACCCATATCACAACTTGCGGAAAGGAAATGCTCCTCCTGAAAAGAGCATCATGGAGAACTACATGCGATCGGTTACCGTTGCCGCTTTATGCCGCGCCGCTCGCAAACTGCAGTACACTGTCGTCGCCGCTGGAATGGCTGCGGTGCTGACCCCCTTCCTGACCATTGTTGTCAGTGGTCTTTTCAACGCAGAGAGCGCGCCCACAAGCTACAGCGCCGAGTTCGCTCGGCTCGACAGCTTCGATCCGAACATGACAACTACAGGTGCCGGGCTGACATACGCAAACCTCGTGCTCGCGAACAATCTGTCGGAGCCGCTCTGGACGTACCAAGACCTCGCATTCCCGGAACTTGCTCAGAGCGCATCTAGTATAACTGACGTCAATGACAACACTGTATCTGCAGCTACAGTAAATGCTAGTAGCCTGTCTCTAGCTCTCCCTGCTGTTCGTGGCAATCTCAACTGCACTCCAGCCACGCATGCCGAGGTCTACTGCAACGATCTGGCACCCTACCTCCTCTCACAGCCCAACAGCTCTTACGGAGATCCGCGGCAGAACCAGTACTTTAGTGGCACCGGCTACTTCGGCGATGTGTTCGCGCTGGACGCAAGGGTATACCCAGGCTGCCCGGCCGTCATGATCGCCTTTGGGCACGTAGACAACAAAACCATCGATACCGTGTCTCACCTAGCATGCACGCCTTACGTCGAGACTGTCAACGCGACAGCATCTTTCAAGCTCCCCAGCTGGGAGCTCGATTCCTCTTCGCCTGTGCAAAAGGTTGAGAACGAAACAAGTGTCTTCTACGATGGGCGACTGCCCAATTTTCTGACGGATTCGGGCTACTCGTTCGCCAACCCGCTGCCGGTCAATCGTTCGGACGAAGACTTCGCTAGTATCTTCCCTTTGGTTATATACGGCCGCAACGGCACGCCTGTGGCAGATCTCTTTGGGCCGGACAACATCGGGAACCTCCAGCGAGCTGTCGAATCGACGTACGCGCTGGTCATGGCACAGGTGCTCAACTGGGACCGTCGAAAGCTGGACGGGGACGCCATGTCGACGGATGCTGAGTTCAAGGGAACACTAACAGATATGACTAGCATACGCCTCGTGCAGAGCGCTGTGTCGACACGTATCCTGGAAGGGCTGCTCGCGACCATGTTTGTTTGCGCGGCACTGACGTTCACGTTGTTGGATACGAAGAAAGTCTTGCCGAAGAATCCATGCAGTGTGGCAGCCATGGCCAGTCTGTTGGCTGAGTCTAAGCTGCTTGCGACTATACCGGAAGGTGCGGAATGGATGTCGGATATGCAATTGCGGCAGAAGGGCGTGTTTGTGGGAACAATGTTTAGCATGGGCTGGTGGAGCGATGAGTGTGGGGTGAGCGATGATGACGGAAGGTCATCCTCTGGCGGTGATGGTCAAGTAGGCAGAAATAGGTTCGGGATTGATATGGGCACTGCTCAGGACGAGAAGAGGGAACGTACTGAGAAGGAAAGGCGCCATGGTGCGAAAAGGCGTTGGTGGGCTGTGCGGTGGAAGAGACGAGAGAGCCAAGGGTAATAATTCCATGACTAAGGAGGGGACATCCAACCTTAAGAAGCCTCTGTGGTCGCTGCGCCGCAACCCACACCCTAATACATATCGTTGATAGGCACCACAATTCCTCTATGCAACCGCTCCCTAAGGTAATAGGCCAAGTGTTGTCTGTCAAATTTCATGACATCGTGTCGGGAATTGCGCTTGCCGGGGGTTTGGAAGAAAAGGTGTGCAGCTGAGGAAGCCGTTCCGAACACCAGCAACAGCACCAACCGGTCGCCACACGAAGGACGCTCGGTGTTAATATTCGTCCGTCTAAATCTCTGGTTCATATCTCCGGTGCTCTGTTAGTACTTGGCAGGCCATGGCTGGCTGACCGATTTCGACGACGACAATCAATATGTGCACTATACGCATGGACATTCATCCCAATGCTCGACTTCTAGAATATTCGCAGCATACAGCACGCTCTGTTTAGTTTGCGGTGTATCTCCCCGTTCCAGCATCATAGATAAATACCAGGACAATCTAGGCATTCGCGCCTTTTTTTTGCTACCCTCGACAGAAAGCAATGGGGCCGAGTCGACGAGACGTGACACGACGGATGACGACACTGCTGGCTTGACCGGCACCACCCTGTACCGACCACACCCGACTCAAGCAGAGTCCCGTGTCAACTCGTATCTTAGAGGGGCTGCTTGCCACTATGTTCATCTGCGCCGCGCTGGCGACCGCGCTTTTGGAAACCGACCGTGCCTTGCCCAAGAATCCATGCAGCATCGCGGCCGTGGCGAGCTTTCTGGCTGGGAGCGAGCTACTCGCTAGCATACCGCAGGGCGCCGAGGGGATGTCTGATAAGCAGCTGAAGGAAAGAGGTGTCTTCGAGGGGAAAGTGTTTAGCATAGGTGGTGGGATGGCAGCATGGGTGACAGGGATGGCAGCAGGCGTTCTTCGGGTGGGAAACCGTTTGTGATTGACATCGGAACGACTATCAATAAGAAGAGTAGAGAAAGTGACAAGAAAGATAGTAACTCGGCGAAGGCGAGGTGGAGACCCGCTTGGCTAAGGGGCAGGGCAAGATGAAGTATGAAGGGACCGCTTATATTTCAAGAAGGAAATGGATGAGAACTTGATACCCACGTGTTGTTTGTCTTCTGTAGCACAATTTAATTTCTCCTATATATAGCATCAAACACTGATGGGTATTAGACACATATAATGGATCCCACGTGCCCACGATTTGCTCCCAGAGAAAACAGAAATAGTGGTAGGCAGTCCCCTCGTCCCCAACGCCTGGGCTTTCTATGCCGATCAAACGATGGTATTGAGGAAGGCCACAATGATCTGTGGACACACATAGTATTCGTCAAAGGTCGATTTTGATATTTAGGGCCGACGAGGTCTTCGACCGGATCTCGGACTTTTACACTACCTAATCGGAACATTGAACGGTACCCGACACCGTCTTCAGATCTATTCCGCTTATGTTGAGACCAGCTGCTTGCGGAGTGAGATGGACAGGGTCAGCAGCGCCCGCGCTTCGTTCGTCGCTATCTCCAAATAATGAGAGAAAGCAATTGTAATTCGTTGGAGGGCTCCAATGACTGTGCCATTACCGCCGGTAGCTTGGGGCGGAGTTTTGATGTAAGCAGGAACACTACTCGGGACGGAGGTTGTAGCTTTCCTCTATTCCTCGCTGACCCCGCAGGAGACGGTGAATGCCGGTGGAGCGCAAGGAATGAGCGACCGAGGAAGGATACTTAGGCGTAGTGGGAACGTCACTTGAAGATATTGATGGGTCGTTATGACTATTATTTGCTGAATACCGCAGTACAATGTTTTGTTCTGCGCCATGTCGGCGTAGACCATCCGAGGAACACCAAACCGCGCCCTTGATCTGCCACAACAAGAGTCACAGCACAATAGAGTCCTTAGATAGGATTTCGGCTCGAAGAAATCTCCTGGGCGCAAGAATCTCTTTTGGGGCTTCTATCGGGACCTCGGGATGAATATTCATTGCTAAGCTCAAGGTGACCTGTGAAGTCGGCACGCACGAGCAGTGTGAGTCCAGAAACTGAAAAGAAGGAATCTACCGGGAGCTGAAAAGAGTGTAGATCCACACCAAAACATTGGCAAGCTTTCAGTAGGTGCTTGAGCTGGGGCGAGCGTGGAAGCATTTGGGCACAAATGATTCAGGTAGGCTCCTTTCTTTCGAGCCATCTTCGGTCTGCAGAGTCATAAAGCCCGCAAGCAAAGTGTTGTGGCGCCCGTCACCCGCGGGGAAGCAAGGGATGGAATTGGGATAGCGGTGGTTGTTGCCTGTCACGCTAGTAGGCTGGCATCTGGACCGCGTGAAGATGGGGAACGCACCATTGTTCCGTACCAATGGCTTCTCCATCAGACCCGCCCGTCATGGAGGTGCGTCGGAGAAAGCTTAGATGAGCTTACAAAATACCCATCATCCAGACCTTTGTGCTATTACTCCGAGAAAGGATTACTGCCAGGTTCCGGTTTTCCACGGCGGAATTCCCTCGTAGCGGATGTTCGAACAATGGACGGCGGGGAACACCCAAGTGCTTCGTTGCTAGAAAGGCAGTGTGACCTGGTAGCCAGTCACCATTGAGCCCCGTTTCAGCCACTGTGGCTGTGAGGCTGGAGAGGATCAATACCATCGCAGAGTGTCCACCGCGAAGGATCATTGGGAGAGGCACCTTTGTCAAGTCCTAAGCACATGTTGAGACGTGGACCTCTACTTCCGAGATTTACAGGGGCCGTGATGAAGACGTGTGGGTGGCGGACAAGGCACTTTGTTTTCTAAAAGACAGAATATGAAATAGGAAACTCGGCAAGGCGAAGTAGGTGTGGTGGCGTTTACTAGAGCGAGCTCACAATGGTCGAAAGCAGCTGCGCCTCGATTGCGCGGCCGAAGCTAATATCCATAGTGCTACCAGATTGCGTGCGTGATGGTGCGGGAAACAGGAAGCACTCCGGCGGTGGCCGTTCGTTTGGGCAGCGAAGACCGTACCCACTTGGAGTTGGTCGTTGTCTCGGGGAAAATATTGAGTAAGTTCTACCTTCAGTACTTAAGGCAGCGGTCTTTGGATCTGTGTTTTCTCAGCAGCATCTCTGGCTCAATTCCTCTCATTTCCCAGATCCAGTAGCATTTGCAGCAGTCGCTTTAAGGTACTCAGCACGCTCACTACTTAGCCGTCTTTGCATTCGCGGTCTTAGTACTTACAGTAAGTTCCTCTTCACCACCAGTCTGAATCGTGACGACCAACAGCAGCAGAAGCCTTCGAAGTCACAACGGCTGGCTTGATGTCCAATTCCTCCGTGATGGCTCCCAGCTCGCCCACTTCGCCAGGACCCAGCGTTCAGGCTCGCCGCCGGTCATCCATTTTCAGCGGATTCGCCAGCCTCAGCTTGACCAGTAGCCACAACCAGGGTCGCCGTGGCTCCAAATGGTCAATCACGTCCTGCTTCTCCGAGAGCAGCAACCCCGATAAGGAAGAAGGCTTTTCGCAGCACGACTATTCTCCGCCTATCTCTCCCGTGGCTGTAAGCTTCGACCAATCGACCATTGCTTCCAAGCGTAGATCGTATGTCCCGAAGCGCGGTGTCGAGCCCTTTTCCAACTCGACCACTCCGATGTGTGCTCGCGAAGCCGGTGCAGTGCCAGCGAACAGGGCGCCGTCCAAGCGAATGACATACGCTACCCAGTATGGTTACCGCACACCGGTTAGCATGACTCCTGTGGAGATTGTGGCCGCCAGCAAGCAATGATCTTGGTTCGACCTTCGACATGCTTCGTCGGAGGGATGTCAGGAAAAGATTAGCCTAGGGCAGAACAGGAAGAAGGCGTTGGGCGTCAGTTCAGTCAGGATACCGCGGCCTGAGCCGTGCACCCCCGCTACGGCACTCGGCGGCAGAACCATATAATGCGGAGTTTTGGAAGGGTCTGACTCTTTACAATGTTCTGGCGTTTCTTTTGTCGACGGAAATACACACTCAACGATAACATGATACTGCAAACATCCACTGAGCGCCCCGTTCGGGTGAAATGGTCTTCGCTCACTTACTTTGGCGGCAATCAACTTCACACAACTCAACGAGGAAGTCTGCTTGCCTTTCGTAGCCAGATCTGTCACAGTCACTCTGGTAATCGGCCAATCGTGTGCAATGCCATGGGCGCCGTATCAAATGCGATGGCCGCAGATCTCGAGGGTTCTGCAAAGTCAGAGTGAACTACATTGGAAAAACGGAGGGAGTCGCCGTCGCTTGATGGCCGCCGGACACTGCAGATGCTGCACTGGACAGCCGGGGGCCCGGAGATGACAAAAATCCCAATTCTTTCCAGTGACCGCTGGACTCGGGCGGACGGACGACGAAGTCTATATTGTACAATGTACAGGTGTTACATCCGTGAGCCCTCCCAGTGCAACGGTGAAAGGCCGCGACACACTCGCTCTTTCCGCAAAGCCCTGTCTTTTTTCGCCTATTACCTCCCCGGGTCTCGACTGCTCGTGTGCTGATATTCCCGCTCCATGGTGTGCTGCTTATTTCTCCTCGGCCTTCGCCTTCAGGAACGCCTCCAGGTCGAACTTGGGGTCTTCGGGGTCCGTGATCACTGCGAAAGGCACTGGGGTCAGCACTTGCCGTTGGTCCGCGGGTCCAGCACGTACGTCCAGAGCGCGAGGGCGGCGCAGTCTTCTTGGTCCACTCCTCCTTGGCCTTCTTGATGAGCTCCTCTTTCCGCTGGTACTCGCGGTTGATGGAGTCGAGCTTGTCCTGCGAGGAGAGCTTGGCCTGGTGGTAGACGCCGTAGAACAGGCCGAGGCCGAGCGCAGACCACCTCAGGACCTGCGAAAGCGCGTCAGCGGCAGGAACACAGCGGGCTTGGGGGATTGGGGGCGATGGCGGCCGCCAATGCGTGGAGGGGGAGGGAGCGGCGTACGTTAACCCCCGTCGATGCCATTTGGGCCGTGGGAAGCGATAAGCTGTGGAGCGGGCGGGCAGGTCAATGGCGGAGCCGCGATGCAGAGAATCGCGGGCGGATGGTGCAGAGACGGGGCGATGGCGGGCTGGGGGCGTTGGGGCTCCGGGGCAGCTTTTCTCAGCGGTGATGTGATGGCAGAAGCGTCGAGCAGATGCGACAAAGTCAAGCGGTTCGCTCCGAGGCGCCGGCACCTGGTTGGCTGAATCATCCGCTCTCCAGCACCAGCACACTGCACCACCCACCCCAGCACCCACGCCCACGCCCACACCAGACCGCCCGCCGCCCACGCGCACTCGACGAACCACCCCGGACTCCCGCTGCGCGCCCGCGCCCCTGATCCGGACGGAGCCTCCTGCGCGCTGCTGTTCCGCCTCCGCCCGTCCGCCGGCCACCACAACCACCACACCCACCACCCGCTCCTGGCCCCGTCACCATGTCCGACCACTCGGCCGCCACTATGCAGCAGCGGCGCGACGAGATCCTGGCCAAGAAGGCGAAGCTGGCCGAGCTCAAGCGCCAGCGCGAGATGCGCCAGAAGGAGTTCACCGCCAGCCGCCAGAGCATGTCCGACGCGTCCGATGTACGACCTGCCCGCTGCCCCCGTGTATTGCACTGCTGATGTGTCTTCTCAGCTAGTGTCGCCCACCCCGAGCCGAGCTGACAGCAGACGCGAGCTAGACAACCTGATCCAGAGCTTGGTCGAGGGCCGCCCTGGCTCCGGCGGCCCCAGAGACCCCTCGTCACCCGCCGGCGGCAGGGGCAGCAGGCCTACCTCAGTCGTCAGCGCCGGCCAGCTGTCTAGCATCGCCGGCGAGACCTTCGACAGCACGAGCTCGCCCCCGGCCTCGACTCCGACTACGATGACCGTCCCGCAGACGCTGACCATTGCCCCGCTCACCACCGTCTACGAGTCCCCTTCGACCCCGAAGCCTGAAATCATCACCTACAGCAAGGGTGTGCAGACCACCGAGCCATGGACCCCTCCCCAGCGGCGGACGTCGGTGGCTTCCACATCCGAAGCCGAGCCAGATGGCCCTGACTGGTCCCCATCCAAGGCAAAGAGAGCAAGCAAGCGCATGAGCCGGATGGAGCGCCAGAGGGACGAAGAGCTGCGTCAAAACCTGAGGAAGGAAATCGAAGAGGAGCTGAAGGCTTTGCAGAACGAGGGTGCTGTTGACGACGACGCGGTGGAGCCGAAATTCCCCGCGCGGGCACTGAACGACGAGGAACTCAATGCCGTGACCTCTTCGGACGACTTTTTGGATTTCGTTGAGCGATCCAGCAAGGTCATCGAGCGTGCGCTAGACGAGGAGTACGACCTCCTTGTCGACTACGCATTGGCGGGTGTTGAAGAGGTGGACGACGACGATGATGGCTTCGGCACGGCGAAAGGCAAGAAGGGACGGCGAGTACGCGAGATCACACAATTCTACGACGAGCGGTGGAGCAAGAAGCGGATGATCAGTGATCTTAGCTTCTCGCAAAAGGTGCGGGCCCTCTTGCGTGATTACTGCGTAACATGCCAGCTGACAGAGATTGCAGTTCCCGGAACTGGTGCTGGCCTCCTACACCAAGAACCCCTCGGCACCGCACGATCCCGATGGCCTCATCCAAGTCTGGAATATGCATATGCACGACCGCCCCGAATACATATTCCACGCCCAGTCCGATATCCTCACTGCTCAGTTCTCGCCCTTCCATCCTAATCTCATCATTGGCGGTGCCTACAGCGGCCAGGTCCTTCTTTGGGACACGCGTGCCAAGTCTCAGCCCGTGCAGAAGACGCCTCTCACCGGCTCCGGCCATACGCATCCGGTTTATGCCATTGACATCGTTGGAACGCAAAACGCCAACAACATCATATCGTGCTCCACGGACGGTGTGGTCTGCGGCTGGACGGTTGACATGCTCTCCCAACCGCAGGAGTTCCTGGAACTCATCTCGCCGCCTCCTGCGAAGACGGAGGACATGGCACCTACCTGCATTGCTTTCCCGCAAGCTGATCCCACCTATTTCCTTGCCGGAACGGAGGAAGGCTCCATCTACCCCTGCCACCGTTACGACCGTGCAGGTGCCAAGGCAGGCGTCGACACCCGTGTAGCGTATCGTGGTCACGCCGCTCCCGTCATGTCACTGGACTTCCACCCAGCCCGCGGCCCCATCGATCTGGGTGACCTCGTTCTGTCTTCCAGTGTCGACTGGACCGTCAAGCTCTGGAAGGTGCGCCCGCCGGCGGCCACGGCGACTGTGGCGTCGAGCGGCCCTGGGAGCGCCCCGCAGGCCCAAGCACCGGTGTATGAGTTCGTGCGCGAGGATCTTGTCTATGATGCGCGCTGGTCGCCCGTCAAGCCGGGTGTCTTCGCTTTGGTCGATGGCGCCGGCAGTCTCGAGATCTGGGATGTTAACATTGACGTCGAGGTGCCCGTTGCTAAGACGTCGCCAAGCGACAAGCGTGGCGTCAACTTCATGGCTCGGAGCTTGAACAAGGTCTCGTGGGAAAAGAACGAGGGCAAGCGTCTTGCTACCGGCGGTCTTGACGGCGTCGTCACCGTTTTCGAGGTGGGCGCTGAGCTGGGAGGTCAAGACAATTTGAGGCAGGAGGAGTGGACCGGTGTGAAGAAGTTCGTGCAGAGACTGGACACGGCAGGCGGCGTCGTAACGAATGGAATTGGCAAGTAACATGATGATGAAATGAGGAAGGGAACCAATGGCCCGATATGTATGTGTGACGACGGATTTTAATGCGCTGCTTGTATGGCAATGATGGGGATGCGGGAAACGAATTGTATAGGGAGACAAGCTTTTCCTTCGTTCTTGTTGGGCTTTCTCAATTTAAGGGGCTTTCAGGAGTCTTGGGTCTGGCTGGTTTCACTGGCGGCATACCCCCATCGGTGGCAATTGAATTAGAACGCTTCTTTTACATTACGCCTTGGCCGTCGAGGGGACGTCGGTACGGATGGGCAACCGACGTTCAAATTGAAATGGGACGATCAAGGCTGGAACGACTGGACCGGGATGTGCTTTGAACGTTTCGAAATACTTGCTGAGTCTTTGTGTCTCCTCTTCTCGGAATGACCATGCTAGTGTAATGGCAAAACCCAGACGGTAGTTGCAGAGCCCGTTTCTATATAGTTTGATACACGGGCTACCTGTTTAAGATACCTAATACCTCTTCAGATCCTTTTGTGGTTCTACAAGTTCTTGTTTGCTAAGGAGAGCTGAACATTGAAGAAAAGAGATGACGCATCTACTTGCTGAATCTGGGTGAACAAAACCTGTTTAATCAGCCACATTACATATTATCACCCCATACCTATCCTCGACTCGGAAAAATTCAAGTGCCTTTGCAAATCAACGCCCCAGCTGTTCTAAGCTCCCGTACTGATCCATACACAATAAACAAGACGACAAGCCAACTTTAGCCCTCTTCAAAGTCCTTAACCGGTCTATGCCAGTTCCTATCTCCAACAACACGATCGCTCCTATGCCCCCTCGAACCAGAGAACACCACAGGAACGACTGGCACCACAGCAGGAACGTCTCCGGTCTGCGGCGGCA
The DNA here is from genome assembly GCF_021436955.1 of Diplodia seriata. Classification (NCBI taxonomy): domain Eukaryota; kingdom Fungi; phylum Ascomycota; class Dothideomycetes; order Botryosphaeriales; family Botryosphaeriaceae; genus Diplodia; species Diplodia seriata. Next base: position 1,472,497 of record NW_027117315.1, on the reverse strand, counting down.
TTCTTATTGTATAAGGTGAACATCGTCATCCTATCAGTCATGGCGTTCGATCAGCAATTTCAGACCATCTCCGTCTTCTACTTTTCCACTGGGGCCACAGACTGGATCCACAAGCACAGTCTCAAACCATAAGCATCGTAAGGCAACGAAGAGGCCATAATCGGGAAACCAAGTTCAGCCCGACTTCATGCCCGTTGACTTCACGCCTCTCCCCTGAGCGCCCTGAAACCCTCTTTTCTCCTGTCCAGCTCCGACAGAATATCCTTCGCCCCCGCTACGTTCGCCTCACCCGCCCTCACCCGCTCCGAGATCGCCTCATCAGTCTCCTTGGTCGCCTCCATTGCCGCGCGCGCCCACGCGCCGCCGCTCTCCGCGTCAGGTCCAACCAAGTGGCTCTCACTGGCAAGACGCTGGGCCGTATTGCGGGCTTCTTCTTGAGCCGCGGCGATCTGATGCCGCAGGTGCGTCGCTATCTGCTGTGCGATGACGCGCTCGTCGTTGGCAGATCGGAGAAGCGCAGGGATAAATGGGAGAGCGGCCGATGGTGGGAGACGGGGCTGCTGCTGCTTTTGACCCACGGATTCTCCATCATCACCACCGGATTGTTGATTAGATCCGGGCAGCGTAGACGGGGCATTGAGCGCCTTGGCAGAAGCAGCTGCGGCGTCCGCGGCCACGACGAGTGAAGTGCGGGCGGCAACGTAGCGCTCGTATAACGCGTCGACTTGCCCCTGGATTGAGTCCGCATCGTCATCAGTCCCGGTGTCCTTATCATCCCGCCGGTCTGGTCTCTGCGGTGTTCCGCTACCACTGAGGATGCTCTCGTCGCCCTCGGGCATCTTCGCAAGCTCAGCCTCAATCCAGGCTATAAGCTCGTCCCGGGCGGCCCGCAACGCTCGCACCTGCGCCTCAACGCCCCGGCTCAAGGCGGAGCTCTCCGTCGACGCCTGAACCACCGCTGCTCTGCGCTGCATCTCGGCGTCTCGATTCTGCTTTGCGAGCAGCAATTCCTTCTTCAAGCGTAGCACGTGCTCCTTGGTTTGGTCTGCGGCGGCGGCGGCTGCGGACGCGGATGCATCGTGACCAGCAGTATTGCCGCCACCCGCGATCTCCGGAGGCGGGACGGGCGCGTCGCCCAGTCTGTCCTTGACCCATTGGCGTAGATCGTCCCTCCGCAACGGGTTGTCGTCGGGTTCGGCGTCTGCGGCCCGGTCCAGGGCGTCCAGTAGGATCTGCAGCCTGGCATGCCGCCGGCGCTGGTGCAGCAGTGAGACATAACTTTGGATATCGTGGCGGGAGCTATTGCCGTGATTTCCACTGCTGTTTCCGACCATCGGTGCGGCGGATGAAGGAAAGAAATCCGTTGCTGGGCCGGTTTGGGCCCCCGCTCGGGCGGCGTGCGCTTCCCGTTGCAGTTCGTTGAGCTCACGGTGCAGGGCGTCCCGACGGCGCTTGGCCAGGGCATGCGCTTGCACGGCTTCCCAGTACTGCTTGCGCAGCCCAGTCAGCTCGGCCGGGGGCGGAGGAGGGGCCACGGAAGCGGAGCGTGTCTGATCATGTTCGGGCAGCAGCGAGGGTGGAGCGCAAGCCAGGGTTAGCGACGTGATTGGCGACGTGGACTCGGCGCCGTGCTGCCGCTCCGTCCTGTGCATCTGCGACTGCAGGTGCTGGGCCAGCGTTTTTCTGATGCGCAGAGTCTCCTGGCGCGCCTGGATGTAGGGGCGCAGGGCCTCCTCAACCTGCGGGAGCGGACACGGCAGAGTGGTCATGGTGAGGCGGCCGTGTTTTGCTTCGTGTGTTGGGAGCCGGAGATGGTGGTGATGATGGCCATGTGAGTAGTGTTCAGCGGTGGCCGGGGATGGCCCGCGGCGAAGGCAATCTATCGCGCATCCGCCTGCGCCTAATGCCAACTCTATTCAGACCCGCATGCCCATCACCACAGCCTTGCGCGTTGGTCCGTCTCCACCGCGAACGGGCTCTGCATGGATCATCGGGCTGCAGATGTTGGCGGATCATCCCGCGCCGCGCCTAAATGCCCCTGCGGCATCGTTGGGCGGGATTCCAGATTGCGGGTAACTGCTCCTCTTCCTCCGAGTCAAAGCATCCAAACACTCAACTCTGGTCACGCTTGCTGGGAAAGAACATTTGATAAGCCTGACTCATGTCCTTCATTACCTCGTGCAAAGGGTATATTGTAGCTGCGTTAACCCCAGCAGCCCAGCCTGGGTTTTGCGCCCAGCACCCACGGCTCCATCGCGACATTGGCTGGGCATGCTGGCCGCATGGCTTGGCGATCGTGGAAACAAGCTCGTGCCCCCCGGCCTCTCAGCTGAGATCACGCCCGTCTCCGCCTCGAAGCCGCGCGGCACACCACCGGGCAGCGGAGCACTGCCTCGCCCCGACTTGCGTTTCATACATTCCCCACACCAAGCCGACCAGAATTCGCTGGATGCAGCATCTCCATTCCTAGCATTCTTCGCTTATCCCCCGGGCGCTCCTCCCTTGTCGTCATATGTATAGCTCAAGCTTATCAATCCTTCCCGCTGCAGCCGCATCGGCCTCCCTCATTATGCGCGCAGCAGGCCGTAGAAGAGAGTCCAGGTGAGCACGAAGCTGCTTAGGCTGCCAAACACCTCGCCGAGCCACAGATCCCCAAAAGGTCGGTAGAAGTAGCTCTTCGGCTGCGCCCCCGCCCTCAGCATGAATATGAGCACCGACACCAATAGGCTGCCAGCGAGGTAGAAAAGAAAGCCGGGGTACGATTCCAGCCCCAATGTGCCAGCGGCGACGCCGAACAGCGATGCGGTTAGATTGCGGATTGTGGAGATGGTCTGACGGGTGTGGCGGCTATGTCAGCGGGCGCACCGTCACAGAGATATGGTGGTGGCGGAGCAGAGGAGGACAAGGAGGGCAGTATGATGCGTACGCGGGCATTATGCTGGACACTGTCCTGCACGATTGGTGCAATTGCGAGCTCGCGTTCGTCATGCATGATGGACGCCGGTGACGTGGAGCTAGCGGGCGGTGGCGGAGGGGAGCGGTGTCGAGGTACAGCAGACTAAGGCGGGGCGGAGGCAGTCAAGGTTGTTCTGTCAAGCGGACGGGTGGCCGCGGGTGCGTGGGAAGCGTAGTCCCGGCCGGGATGGCGGCGACGGACGATCGGCGGGAATGCGCGGGAGGGGCCAGCTCCGAGGTCGGTGCAACCGTCGTGTTCGTGCCCAAGCGCGCTGCAACAGTGGTTAGGTGTGGGCAGGCGTGAGGATGGGTGAGAGCGGGAAGAGCTGAAGTGTGTCCTGTGCGAGGAGCTTCGGGTGCGAGCTCCTGCTAGTTAGTTCCACGACTGACGTCGGCAGATCGCCCGCCGTAATGCCGACCCCGGCAGGCGGGCACAGCGGGCACCACACGAGCAATCAACGCAGGCGAATTGAGAGTGGCGATCTACGTTTTCTTCCGCACGACTGTCGGAGAATTCTACCTAATGTCTAGATATCCCCGATAAGGCTATGGTACCAAAATATCCATGACCTCGTGCTCCGTATTCTCGTGCAATGACTATGGCTCTCACGCCACCTCAGCCAGCCAAAGGGCCGTACTCCTCCAGATACCTGTGACGTGTGAGCCTCGGAACCGTCGGCTTGCGCATGCAGGGCTTACTGCTGTAAATGCTCCGGTAGCTGATAGCCTGGCATGTTGGCTGTCATTTGAAGATACTGCAAGGCCTGGCTGAAGTACTGTGGACTATTGCGACTATACGAGACGTTGCCAAGGCTCATATACGCTTCTGCAGCCTATACGTTCAGGGTCAGCCCACGTTGTACTTGCTTGGCTAGCGGCCTACGGACCTTTTCGAGCAGATCTCCCGTCACACAGCCTTCCGCGTACGCTGCCTGTACGGCTCGTGCAAAATAATCCGATGCAGGCGACAGCACTCCTCGCGCCTCGACATAGTGGGCCGTATGCAAGCGAGCTTCGGAAATCTGCTCTCCAAAGCTGCCCCTACTGCTCCCAGAAGAGCCACGCTCGTCCGCGTGGATCTTCGCTAAGGACGGCTGAGCTCGATGAAGCCAATACTGGCCCAATCCTGACACGAACCATTAGAAACCCATCTGAAGTACCACCAGGAATGACTTGCCTCTTAGGGCGGCTGTGCTATTCGGCTTTTTCTCCAGTATAGCCAGCCACTGGGTCTGGCACCAGTTCGTAATGTCCGTCACGCTGCCGTTGTCTGCGTCGGCAAACCCAAGGTCCTGCAGCACCGTAACGAAGTAGGCCCAGTCTCCTGTTGGTAGCGACTGCATAGAGCTAACTGCCGTGACAATGCTCCTTGCCGACTGTAGGTAGTTCTGCCAGGCGTGCGGGTGCGAGTGAAGAGCAGCCTCAATCTGCGTTACAGCGGACTTGCATTGAGCCAGGCGTGGGTCACCCATGTTGTCGAGCTTCGAAATGATGCCTTCTTCAAAATCGGTGCTCCTGGGAGTAGAAGGTGGACTTAAAAACTGGAACGACATGGCCACCGGCGGTTCGATATAAAAGCTTGCACCGTCCCCCAGAGCGGCAAATGCGACTCTGTCGTTAGTGAAAGAGGCAAATAGAGTAAGCAGCTCGGGCGTGTGATGGATCGGTGCAGAAGAGCGAATGGTGTAGAGAAGAAGCCGATTCTGACAAGCAGCATGGGAGAAAGAGGGCGGACAGGCGTGTTCGGGCGGTATATGAAAGTCCCTCAGACGTGACGAGCCTGGGCGTGTGTTGATTGACAAGCAGATGACCATGTCGTGGGGCTGCCCGGGCTCGTTTCGATAGGTGAAATTGGCATAGCGTTCCAGGATCTGCGGCAGCCTGCCCTCGACTGCCGCGGCGGAAGCATATGTCGACGGGAGCTACCTACCGTTTGGGCCAACTGTGAGCCGCAGAGTCCGGAGCGATGGCAACGGCGTCATCGTGAAATTTAGGGCTGACCATCGGCGGCGCCGTGTGGCGATTCCAGAGAGCTCCGGGACATGGCAGAAGTGCGGGCAGCGTCGATGGAGAGGACCTCGTCCTGCCTAGCCTGCGATGCTTGGCGGAGGTGCCAAGGCCGCGGCCCATTTGCATATGGCTACGTGAACGATGCTCTGCTGGGCGTCTGGCAGTCCCGCACCGGACAGTCTGGTCAACGGGGCGGAGCAGCATCCGGGCAGACGTGGATTCAGGGGGCTATGTCGTCCTTGGTCTGCCCGGTGCTGCCGGGCTGCGGGCTGGGGATGAAGTCTGCCACGGCGAGTTTACGCAAGCCCGCCGCCGCACCGCAGGCTGAAGCGCAGCAGAAGCCGTGCCGGGCGGAGGCAGAGTAAGCGGAACGGACACACGGGTTGGCGTCTACGGCGGAGAGCAAGAGCTGGCGGGGAGGGCAGCGGCAGGGCTGCCGATTTGACGGCCGATGCGGACCGGCAGCCACGGCATCACGCAGTGAGTTGCGGTCAGGAGCAGGGCAGCATGCTCTCAGGGCCACAGTCAGGGATTTGTCAGACGGGCCGCGCAGTGGTGGTTCGGAGGTGAGGCGCTCGGCAGCGCTGACGAAGAGGAGCAGGGCGGAAGAGCGCGGCCCCTGCTCCCAGGCTTCCCGTCCAGATGGGGCTGGTTTCGCTTGGCTCGCTCGGGGCGGCGGTGCTGCCATCGCATTCGCCCTGCCCGCCCGCATTCAGGTGCGCTGCATAACGGATGCGCGCTCGGCGGCTCGCGAAGGGGCCCGCGCCCGCCGCGTGGAATGAGGACGCCCTCCGCGCTCTCGAGCTTCCTCCCCTGATGCGCCGCTTGCGCGCTCGAAACACCGCCGCGCCAACACCTGCAGCTGCTGCGCTCCCAATGGTCTGAATCAGCATGCGCCGCGTCTGAGCCAAACATCCCGCCGCACGACGTCACGCGCCCAACACCAACCTCTCCGTCCACCAACAACATCTCCCCACTGCCGCCGCTCCGCTAAGCATGCCCGGCGGCTGTTCGCCATGGAAAACATCATATACGAAGACTCGCCTCTAGCGGCGTACCTCGAGGGTGCGTCAGCCTGCGCTTCCACGCCTGCGATTTGCGTCATGTCTGAAGAAGAGTCACAGCGGCCGAGGCTAACGCTCGCCGTAGGAGAGGGCACCGGTGAGCCTGGCTGGGTGGCGTCCGTGGACGACGACCGCAAGAGCGACAAGAGCCAGGAGACCTCCTTTGCCCCCCGCGGGCCCTCCAGCCTCCAGTCCAAACTGCGGAAGAAGCTGCCGCGCCCGCTGAAGCTGCCTCAGCGCGGCTCCGTCCATCGCCTCCAGAATGCCTACTCTGTAAGCCGCCCTCACCGCTTGCCGCCCGCCCTGCGCATCCAGCACGCTGACATGTAGCCCAGCGCGCCGTCAATTCCCGGCTAGGCAGCGCCGACAACACCCGTTTCCTCGAGCATTTCCGCTTCACCATCGTATCCTCGCAACTCCTCAGCGAGAACTCCGGCCAAACAGCGTTCAAGGTTCCGTCCGGGCCCGCAGATGGCTCCGCCCAGACGGTCGAGTATAAGGGCGGCTCCATCAATGTGACGGGGGCCGCAGCTACGGGCGTGGGGGCTTTTTTCGTTGTATCGTTGCTTCACTGGGCCCGAGAGTCCAAGCAGGGCGGTTTTAACAAGGGAAGGCTCCTGGTCGTGGTCATGGCCACTGCCGTCGGTCTGACAGTTGCATATGCGCATGCAAGGCGCCAGTGGCTGCAGAATCTCAGACACCGCGCCGTTGCCGCTGCCTCCGCGGTAGTGTCCAACCTGCAAGCTCTCGATACCTCTGTCTCTTCGGCCGTGATGCTGGTCCAGGAAGTCGAGCTAGTGTCCCGGGGCTACCGACTGTAAGCCGCGCAGTTTGCCTCCCCGTGACTCAACGCTGATGTCCATTCAGAAGCACTCCCATGCCACCAATCACCAGGCTGGATGACAAGAGCCAGATCAAGCGGTGTGTGCGTTTGCGACGTAGTCTGCGCAGCACATTCGCCGCCACCCTCCCTGCGTTCGCTGATGAGTGCGCCACCCTGCGCGTTTTAGTGGAGCCAGATGATCTTGAAAGATACCTCGATGTATACGACATCACTTCGCAGGACATGCAGGAGGCGGCACTGGGGTATTCCGAGGATGAGTTTGAAGACGGCGAGAGCCTCAAAGCCCTGCGCATCTGGCAGTACCGTTTGGTTACCCTGCGCAGGATTTTCTTATGCTCGCTGCTCGCCCTCGAAGCGGACGGGGACAGCGAAGACTTCGCGCGCTGGCGCCCGGCCATCAATGCCATGGAACGTCTTACCGAGCTGTCCGGGAAGTGGTGTGAGAAACTGACGCGCATTCTGGGAGAAGAAGAACGTAAGCTCATGTTGTCTCTGTCAAGCCGTCAGTGGGCTGATTGTTATAGAATTTGCCTTGCCTTCGCCGCAGCCGAAAGCACCTTCCACGCCAGGGAAGGAGAAGATTCGGGCTTCGGTTCGGCAGATGAGCGCGCTGTCACAGGGTATCCGAGGCTTGCAGGCAAAGATGCAGATCCTCCGCGAGGAATCCAGCAAGAGCTTGGAGGAATCAGTCGAGGTGACGGAGCTCGGCTCGACTTTGATGTCGCAGTACGACTCAATCGGGGCCGATCTCAAAAACCTTGTGCAAGCTTGGGAGGCAGGTAAGACGTCCTTGGCCCTGAACATCGACAGGCAAGAGCGCCGCATCTCGCAAGCATCCAGCGGCGGCCTACGCTCGCCGGTGCCCAGCCTGGGCGGGCTCACGGCTGTGGACGAGATGGGAAGTCCTAGCGACGCTCTCCGGGCGCTCAACGGCGACTTGCCGCTCTCGAACAACCGAAACTCGGGGTCTTCAGCTGCATCCAACAGCGGATCGGACGAGGAGATATTCGAGGCCATCGCCATGCCTCGCACTCGCATGTCGATGACGCGGGAAGAACGTATGGCCAAGATCCAGGAAGATCGGGTTCGCCAGGTGTCTCTCCGGGAACAACGCGACGCGAACACCAGCATGCTGCGGGAGCTGGAGTCGGTCATCAGCCTAAGACCGGGACAGAAGAAGCCGCGTCCGGCGACGTACGGCGGAAGGGTATCGTCCTATTGAGCCTCCCGAACGTGCACGACTTATATTTTCGCATTTGCATAGATCTGGCGTTTGTGCGGCGCGCAACGATACAATCCGGCGTTCCTCGGGATACACCAGCGGTGAGGTAATCTTGGAAGCGACACGAGGAGATAATGTCAAAAGCAAGGCCGCATGCGGGACGGGCGTTTTCGGATTTGGATGATTATTTCAGTTGGGGCGGAGACCTCTTGCGTTGCGCTCGCGCATACACACAGCCATTTTCCATTCCTTATTTTCTATTTTGCACGGAGCGGAGGGCGTCTTACATACGGCACGGCTTTGGTGTGCACAACACGCGATACCCCAGCACCGGGACGCCTGCAGTGCGTTCGGTAACACGGCGTCAGCTGATTGGCATAGATTTAGTTACGAATAGACGACTAGTAGGGCTCGGGGACGGGCTCGAAAGTCAATAGAGCGTTTTGGCAAGCCGAAGGATGTTCCAGGCAAGGGGCGGCCTCGGTGGGGGCGGACATGCTCGCTGATGAAGTTGTTGGAGGTGAAGCTGACGAATGGGCTAAATATAACGCCGACGTGGGTGTGGCAGGATCTGCTGGATCTGCACTGGCTGCAGGAAGTGGGGAGACGGGGTCCAGCGTGGCTTGGGATCAATGAGAACATGAGTGTGTCAGAACCTTAAACTCGCCTCGTCGCGCCACCACCGCCGTCCACATCGACAACCGCCCCGCGAATCAAGAAAGACCCCCGTTTGTGACCCGTGCAAATCGAGGACTACATAGCGTCCCACCTGCTTCGTCGGTCGCTTGTGCATCCGACCCATCGATAAGGAGCGGGTGCAACGTAGCGCATCTCCTGCTATCTCCGGCTCGGATTAATCATCTTCGTAAAAGAGACGACGGAATCTGCCCTTCGACGCATGGCCCTACGACACATGGCCAACCTCAAGCCGGCAAAACGCCCCCGCTCCGGGAGCCATGGCGCCGCCATGCCTATCTTCCCACTGCACGTCTGGCTTGGCTGATGCAACTCGATCGCCCTTTTTTTTTTTTTTCGCCGTCCACCGTCGAACGTTCGATGAACTTCTCAGACCAACGGAAATAAGCCCGTCCCAATGACAAGTCAAGCCGCACAGACGCGATCTTGCCTGCAGCACCGTTTCAGCTTCTGCGTCTTTTGCTGCGCGAAAAGCGCGGGCTTCGGAGGGTCTGGTCGCGGCCGAGAGCTCCGGCAGAGAGATCGATCGGCGCCTGCTGGACCTGCTGTCAGTCGACTTGCAAGCCCTTGGTGTCGGGTCGGACTCTCAGGATCGGATCCGGAGCGGCAGGACCCTAGCGCCCCGAAAGCTTGAGCCCATGAGCCCCCTCCAGAGCCCACTTCCGCTCCAAGTTGCCGACCTAGCGCCGCTGTTAGGAGTTAACGTCGTAGCCATTGCTAATGCCACTCAAGTCTCGTTCCCCTTGCGCTAGAGTCCCGCCGAGCTGCTGAAAACATATAAACCATCTGCTACGCCCTCTTCCGCTGCCTCTTCCACCAAAAGCTCTCGCCCTGCCCTACCGCTCGATATCCTCTGCATCCCAATTTCAGTCCTCTGTATCTCTCTATTCCCAACATGTCCACCGACTACAAGTTCGAGGGCTGGTGCGGCCTGAGCCCCGAGGCCGTCGAGGGCAAGATGGTCTGGCAGCAGTACGAGCCCAAGCCCTTCACCGAGGATGACGTCGACATCAAAATTCAGGCCTGCGGTATCTGCGGCTCTGACATCCACACCCTTCGCTCCGGTACCTACCTCCCCATCCCTCCCTTCTCTATCCACTCTAACTCCCTTCACAGGCTGGGGCGCCACTCCCTACCCCTGCGTGGTTGGCCACGAGATCATCGGCCGCGCCGTGCGTGTCGGCAAGAACGTCACCCACGTCAAGGAAGGCGACCGCGTTGGTGTCGGCGCCCAGGCCTCGTCCTGCCTGAAGCCCGACTGCGCCGCCTGCGCCGACGGCGAGGAGAACCACTGCTCGTCCATGGTTGGCACCTATGCCGCCAAGTACCCGGACGGCAGCAAGAGCTATGGTGGCTACGCCGACTACAACCGTACTCCCGGCCACTTCGTGCTTAAGATCCCCGATAGCATCTCCACCAAGGACGCCGCTCCCATGATGTGCGCCGGCATTACTCTGTACAGCCCATTGAAGCGCGAGGGTTGCGGCCCCGGCAAGAGGGTCGGTATCGTCGGCCTGGGCGGCCTCGGCCACTTCGGCGTGCTGTTCGCCAAGGCCCTGGGCGCCGACAAGGTCGTTGTTATCTCGCGCACCGGTGCCAAGAAGCAGGACGCCCTCGAGATGGGCGCCGACGACTTCATCGCCACCGACGAGGACCCAGAGTGGGCCTCGAAGCATACCAATACCCTCGACATCATCGTCTCCACCGTCTCCTCGCCCAAGATGCCGCTGATGGGCTACCTCAGCCTACTGCGCTATAAGGGCACCTTCATCCAGGTCGGCGCCCCCGAGGACGCCATGCCCCAGATCAACGCGTTTGCCCTCATCGCCAAGCGCTGCAAGCTCGGCGGCTCGCTCATCGGCGCCCCCGGCGAGATCAAGGAGATGCTGGACCTCGCCGCCGAGAAGAAACTCAAGCCTTGGATCCAGGAGCGTTCAATTAAGGATGCCAATCAGGCCGTCGTCGACATGGAGGACGGCAAGGCTAGGTACAGGTACGTCCTGATTAATGAGAAGCACGCCGAGTAAAAGGCTGCGTATGTGTTGTTGTGTGTACAAAAGATGGACTTTCGGAGTTGGTTCTTGTAAGAGGGGGTCCGATGGCTTAAATTAGACAAGGATAGACTAGTGAGTAATGATAACGAGCGAAACGATGTACTATAAAGAAAATCGGTCCGGCTAAGCCGTGGAGACGCGTGCATGGGTTAACACGCTTTGCTGCTGCAATAGCTCCGCTTAAGAGTTTCGACGCCCTTTTCCCTACATTCTTCGCGCATAATATGGGTCCGTCAAACAGCAGTACACGAAATCGACTAGGTGGAGTAGAGACGTTTGTTTGGTATGGATACATGAGTAACAGCCACCTTCTCCAGTGGCACAACGGGAATCATCTCGGTTCACAGAACGAAAGAGAAAAACATGATCTTCAGGTATCTCCCCACTTTTTCTCCATTCCACACGAATTTCCTTTTGACTACCGGAGAAATGGCAAACCTATGAATACCACAGAAAGAGTATCGGGAGTTAATGGAAGATGTTCGCCTTTCTCGCCTGGCAGAGCGCTATTCCTCGATCAAGAGACGTAGCCAGTAACCGGGTGCATCATAGAAGCAATCGGAATATACTCCAGGAGCCTTTTCTTCCCATCCAGTCTCAATGAAAGACAGCACACCCATCCATGACCGTCCGCGCAGCACGCTCGCTGTGGTGCAAATGGTCGTCGCCAAACCGCCCAGCGAAAGAAAGCAATAAGATGTCCAAGCAATGTTCGCCCCGAGGTATCTACATCATCGAATTCCTCTCCGGTGTGCCGTTGCCCATGAAAACGCTTCCACCACCCATGAATGCAGGATTGACCGGTTGCTGTTGTTGTGGTTGCGAAACTGTCGGCGATTGCTGCTGCGGTTGTTGCTGTTGCTGTGGCATCGCGCTTGCATCGGACATTAGATCCGGCATACCCATTGGCCACATAGGGTTTGAGGGGTCCATGGCGGTGCCCTGGACATAGGAGTCCCAAGCGTCCTATCGAGTATTAGTCTATGTGGTAAAAGCTGGCAATGCTCTCACTCTGCTTACCCAGTCAAGGTTAGTAGAGGGTACGTCCATGCCCTGCAGCGGCATATTCGATGTACCAAACATTTGCGAGAAGGGGCTCGCCGCGGAAATAGGACCAGTATTCTCAGCACTAGATGAAGGGCCAGTGTACTGTGGGGTGAGTCCAGTACCGGATGAGACTGCAGGGAGAGGGTCGTTTAAGATGTTGCCCATGGAAGCGGGGAAGGAGGGCCTGTTGTCGAACATGTTCGAGCTGTTTGGAGTCAGTGCGCCAGTACTGAGCATCCCAAGAGTCATTGCAGCCGAGTGCTCAGGCGCAACGTTCGCATCATCCTGGATGTTGGCAGTAGCGGGATATGCTGCAGCCGCCGCAGCGAAGTTCTGCGCTCGCGATGATTGGTTCGATTTAAGCGTGTTGACCATAACAATAAGAGCTGTGTGGGCTTTGTACGCCTCCATAGAGCCGTTCTGGAGTTCTCCCCAAATAGGGATCGCGCGCTCGACCGCTGCGAACATCTCGTCTCTCCGGTTATGGGTCCAGCCGTAAAGATCACCGGCGGTTGAACGGCCTGCACGGTCGGCCTCCGATATGTGATAGAGGTCAAGAGCAACGACCATTGCTGCCACAAGGAAGTCGTTCATTGTCAGAGACGTGATGAACCACTTCACGGTCCGCAGACGACCATTTGGTTGGGATTCACGATGAATCGTAGCCTGATGCCTGAGCATTGCCATTGATGCATCGATGCAGGTACGGCGGGAGTAGGCATATCTGGCGTTCTCGCGAGAGGGGCCTAGGAATTTCTTGTGAAGCACAATCTGCGACTTCAGATAGAGGAGTTCAAGGCTGAATCGCTGCATGATCAATGTCGCCGGATCCCTTGCCGACTCCTCCATTGACCGCAGTTGAAGATGAGGCGGAGTGTCCGCATGGATCTCACGCAGTCGTTGATCAAGCTTGGTTATGCCGTCATAAGAGGTACAGCTCAAGACTTGAGATTTTTCTACCACTTCCGAGAAACCGTAGACAAGACGGGATTTCGCAATCATGTATGAGCAGGGGGTTGCTTCAGTCATTGGCCTTGACGGCGGAAGTGACTTCATCTCCTCGTAAAGCTCATCGTCGTAAATGTTCCGTGGGAGCTCAGCGCTGGTATCAGTAGCCCTGATCATGGGCGGCTGTCCCATCTGGTGGGAGAACAGAAGATCCATTTTCCGTACGACGCACCAGACGCGGCGGCGCATTTCGCCGTTGAAAGGCGATAGCGCCCTGTAAGGCGCAGGATCTCTGTGGTAGCCCATACGCATGGCCAAACGAACGATGATTGTCCAGCTGACCAGCACACCCACCTCGGCATCCCTGCTGCGGGCGTACTCGGCCTGCACGTGGAGAATGAGCGTTTCCAGCGTATTCGCCACGGGAGTTGTGATGTCGGCTCTCAGTAGACATTGTGCACAACGTCGCCTGTACTCGCTGGACATGTCCCAAGACTTTCCGCGATATTCAGGGGGTTCATCTCCTGCGCGATGGTAAGACTGTAGGGCGATACACATCATAGCATAAGCCATGCCGAGCCAGATGACCGGGGTCTCATCGGGATTTAACCAATGTTGGTCGTACTTATTCGGGTGTCAGCAAGGTCACGAGCTCAGCGGACTGGTCTGGGAAACCAACCTGTTTCTGGAAGGTAGGTCCATGAATGATGTCTTTGAGAGTCAGCACCGGGCCTGCTAGCGCATGGGATGGTAGCACTTACGAAAGCCAGGATCGTACACGTTGAAATACCGGGTGATTAGCAGGTCCGCGACCACTTTCGCGGGAAACGCTGCCATCAATTCTGCCCTTTCAGCGGGCTGCACCGAGCCAAACAAGAATGCAGTGCCGGGGCTTATATCATCCGTATACGCGGTCTGATGCCTGCGCAACTGCTCCTCGTACTGCTTCTTGTGGTCGTTGAAGTAGGTTTTCACCTCGGCAATCTGCACGCAAGCTGAGCTACAGTACCATGGTTGCCGGGGCCGGATTGCGACGTACCTCGCCCAGGATGGCGTACCAATGGGCTTCGGATGCAAATATCGTCTTGTTGTTGTCCACCTTCATGACTCCAATGGACTTAGCTACCTGTTCAACGTCGCTGTCTTCGTGAACCGTACCCCCTTGCTCTTCTTTGATCGGTTCGGGCGCATCCACGTCGATGGCTTGGTCCATGGTGGTGCTGCTGCCACTAATGCTGCCTTGGTGGCTCTGGGGGTTAGAAGACGCGTTCATGTTGGCAATGGCGGCGGCGGCAGCAGCCGGGCCAGCCGACTGCGATCCATTCGTCATCAGGGACAGAACCAAGCCTTCCAGGCGGTCGATGCGATTTTGCATGTCGTCGGGAGAGGTCATGGCGCTGTGAGTGGATGAGTTTTTCTTGCGGCTCCCAGGAGTTGCGTATGTGCAGGAGGCATTATCACCTCGCTTGGTGCAGTTGTCGCAAGGGTGCCCGCGGTTGCACTTGAGCCTGGTGAAGGTTATCAGCGATGGTTCTAGTCGGCAGCCTTGGGGGAGACTCACTTCCTGTGCCTGCAGGGTGCACATGAGAGGGGCACCCTATTCCTCTTACGAACAACGCGAAACTGGCCATCTGGAGACTGTCCAGAATTGGACGAGTTTGCAGAGGGAGGGGTGGGCGTCATGGCGAATGATGTACGTACGACCGGAGGAAACGGAATTGTCGGGCATCCAAAGCCCGAGGAGAGAGGTGCGTGATTACACGCGCGAGTCGGTCAACGACCCAAGCAATGTGCTCTGCAGAGCTGGGCCGAGAGCTCAGACTGGTCGTAGGGCGTGACAAATTCGGATGAGGAATGCCAATGCCCAGCGGAAGTGGGCTTGATGCTGGTGGGATTGGCCGAGATTGGTAAGGCGATTGGTCGCGCAAAAGCGGAGTTGAGCACGGAGATGGCTTAACTCCAGCTCCCTTAAGTAGACAGTCGCAGGAGGGGACGCGTCAGGGAGACTGCCTGATATGCACCCAGCCCCTCGACAGCCAGCTTCCTGACGGTGTCCCAGCACGGCAACACCGTTGTTTCCGGGCGGGCGGTGGTGCGACCTGGGGCCGCAACAGTATGTCCTGTGCAGAGGAGAGGATCTAGAGTGCCGCTGACCGTTTTCGAGGCAGAACGATTCGTAGGAGGCAGCTGTCGAGTGTCGGTCGAGTGGTGGCTTAACGCCGCGGTAACTCCAGGCGGGCGCGGGACGCGGTGGGCGGGGCTTGCCGTCTGTCCAGGTCCAGGAGCACTCAGTCAGCCTCTGCGACTGGCAGGATCGGGGTAGAGGGGGAGGCGGGTTGAAATAGTGCTGCGCCCTCGCTCTGGGCCAGCACAATGCACCCCAACGCGGCTGCGCTCACCTCGACGATACTCCGATAAGGCGGGAGGACGGGCGCGCGGACGCTCGCGGCGGACTGGCGGCGCTGGAGAGGGCGACTGGCAGGCGCAGCGGGGTGGACTGGTGGAGAGGAGGTGCCGATGATGGTGGATGATGGAAGCAGGCACTCCAGCGGCGTGCCGTCTGCTATCTTCACAGCAAGCGGCCGCGCCAAGACTAGGTCAGTCGTCTACCCTGCTCCTTCGAGCGCCAAACGGCTCACTGTCTTCGCGCAGCTGTGACTCACAGGCCTCTACGGACATGCGCTGCACATGCACAGCCTTCGAGCGCTCCCTCGACCCTCACAGCGCTAATCTCCTAACTCCGCGACGAGCTTTTCGCACATGCCATCGCCCTGCCACTGCCTGGGCCTCAACTCCATCTCCTTCGCGCGTCCAACGCTTCGATGACACCCATCGTCGTCCCAGAGCCGCTCCGAGCCTCGCCTTACTCAGCAGCTTAGTGTGCTGACAGAGACGTCGAGCCGTCCGACCGCGACCCAGTTCGACCGCACCCCTCATTCCGAGCCCTGCCATCCCATCATCATGCACCGCGCCATCGCGACCCAACACCACGACGGACCACACAGCGCTGTTCACCCTCCGCTCGAGCCCAGCGCCTGCCAAGAAGCAAACAAGCAGAACTTGCAGTGATCCTCCATGTCGAAGATGGCGACGACAATCTTGGAAACACCCGACGTGGGCAAGTTGCGGCAACCACTTGATGATATCATGCTTCTTCCCCTCACGCCGCGGCACATCACGTGCGCGCTATTGTTTCCAACCTCATGTCGCCAGTCTAGAACAAGAAACCCTGTCGAGCCGAGCGCTGGACTGCTGCCAGACCCAGCTTACTTCTCGCTCGTCGAAGTCGCTGATTCACAGACAGTGGTGGGGAAAAGTGTGCCTGTGATTTTCGGGTGCGGCAAGCTTATGGGACTACTCTCGGAGGAGTCCCGTCTGAATGAAGGTCCCGATAGAAAGGATAGTGCTCTGTCCAAAAGAGTGCGGGTGCTGAAGTTCACACAAACACAGTACTGGATGCTGAGACTCCCCCGGCTCACTCAGCCGTGCTGTGCATACTTGACACTTCATCTTAAGCGACTTCAGCCGCTTTCAATGTCCCCAATTCGCTCCCTGTTGTCGCTGTGCCTGCACGGAGTGACCATCGACGTGCAAGCGGCATCAATAGCACCCGACTTCGCCGCCCGGATAAAATCATCCTTGCCGCTTATGGCAATACATAATCCGGGTTTTCTGTCATCTCTACCGGTCATAGAACGCCAATTAAGAAATGCAACGAAGTTCATTCCAGCGCCCAGGTCCTTGGCTTTGGCGTTCCCAAACGCGCCAGTTCGGTGCAGTACTGGCGCAGCTCCTTTCCAATACATTGCAACGACCGGTTAGCTAGAGAGGGAAACAACGGCATCCGCCCATTAGGTCGTGCTGCTTGGGTTCCTTTCGTGTGCTATCATTTTCTATTGTTTTTGAATCAGGTAAGTATTGTCCAGATTCTCCACAAACAGCAGCCCCAGGGCTCCTGATAGGATATGTTCGAACCTCTTGGGGTAATCTAAGGGTCCGCCTGAAATGCAATTCCAGGAATGTACTCATGGTTTCCATATATTATTTCACATGTCGGCTCAGAAGAACAATCAATTGGCGTGCACCCCCATCTCTCGTCCAGCTTCTGTTTCAACACAAAATCAAGGGTCCCTACTCCTTGACTGACTCCCAAATCGTCATCTCCCCCCTTCCCTCATCCCATCTATGCACCGGTCCATCTCCGACATTGTACTGATAGTAGTTTTCCGTCCCCCCTCTCACCATTGCTTTTCTAAAGGTAATGTTGATTCTCCCCTTCCCACTTTGCCCTCCCCTCCTCTTCGGCACGCTGTGCAACCATTTCGCTTGCGTGGATCCACGCATCAGTACCATGTCCCCGCTGCCGAGTGGCAGCTTCAGTGGCTTCTCTGGCAGTTCCCGGCTCTTTCCATTGCCTTCGGCGGCCTTGCCCTTCGGCGGTGGCTTCCTCTTCATGCAGAAATCTCTCGTCGCCCCCAGCGACAACGAGGCAATGGCAGGATCTTGGCCTAGAAACCTCTCGTCGTCGCTATGGTACGAAATGCTGTCGTCCCCGCTCGCATAGTAGTTCACCAGACAGAAGTTGAACCGCTCCCCGGTCTCCCTCTCCACCGCCGCCCTCAGCCTGTCCAGGCAATCGGGCATCGGACGGGGCCGACATGCATACCGGTCCCCCGCCACTGGCTTGCCTGAATCCCTTTCGACGATGAGGCCAGAGAGGGCGTCGAAACGGGAAGACTCGTCGACGCCAAAGACGGTCGTGTACCGCGGCGTGTTGATCTGCGCGTCGATGCCGCCCCGTTGGATGCGGTAGCGCACGCGATAGAAGGGTAGAGAGGTGCGCAGGAAGGCAAAGAGAGCGTTGGCGGCGGAGCGGGGCAGGAAGGGGTCGTAGTAGACGAGGTCGAGGTGGGGCTGGTCGTTGATAGGGCGACCGATGGAGGCGGGGCAGGTGATGTTGGGGTTGGTCAGGGCGGAGGTGGATGCGCCAAGAGCGGAGAGGATGGAGGTGGGGAGGTGGGGAATGGGGAAGGGGTACGTTGGATGGGACGACGACAGGTCGTCCGAGCCAGCGATCGGAAGGTTTGCATGATCGAAGCTGAGGTTGACGCGCTGTTTCTTGGTGGTGTTTGTGGGCGGAGACGGCTGGCCTGTGGGAGCTGGGTGTGCGACGTGGTGCTGCGACAAGGGCTTGAAGAAGCTGTCCAGGGTCCTTTTCTTCGACATGGGGTGTTGTGTCTGTGTTCCTGGAATGGAACAATTGCCAGAGCCGGGGGCGTGCTTCTCGAGGGCGAGTCGATGACGTCAAGAAAACACTCTGCTCGAAACGGTCAGAGCGTGTAGCGTCGCCGAGAGCAAGCGGGCATCGAAAAGCGCATGTCTCAGCCGTGATCACGCAAGCTAGATGAAACAGATCAGGCAGGAAGAATTATCCCGAGCGACGTGCTGAGGTAGCAGCGATTTGGCAGCCCCGTCACACGCATGCAACGAGAAAGATTTGCAGTCTAATCCTCTGCTCCCCCAGCAGTTTCATCCCTTGTGTCAGCTTACTTTTTCCGTGCGTTCGGCAGCCGCTGTGGTCGCGTTTTCGTCGAATCCCGGTCGATGTGCAAAAGCATAACTATAGACGCTGCTCTCCATCTCCCGCGAATACGACCTTGCGTCAGGGGTCTTGCGCAGAAGAAGCCCGTCACGAGATGGCCAGGCGTGATTCATGCGCATGTAGTAATGGAATCTGCGGTGCCACCACACGCTGTCCGTTAAGCACTGCTGAAAGGAGAAGGATGTGTGCGACAACCCGTGGAGCGGTGTGCAATTATATGCCTCGCCGCCGACCAATCACCTTCCAAAGTTAATGGTAGCCCCGAAGCATAAATCCAGACGGGTATGCAGCGTCCTTTGTTAGATGCCTCCGCCCGATACGACCCGGCTATGCAAGGAGAGGCTAGAATTCAATTAAGCCTTTGAACCGTGCCACAGCAGCTTATCTGCTGCGCGACTTCGTGTGCAGCGCTTCGAGGCGAGGGACGCCCGGCCCTTCCGAACATTGTGCAGAAGAAATGAAGGGCACCAGAAGAAATTTGGTTCTGGAATGCCCGCAACGACCGGTTGGACAACCTGAGTGCACCGGAACTTGGTGGGACAGATGTGGGCGGCTGAACTCGAGCTCGGAATCTTTGCCAGAATCGCTAGGCCCCGAATGCGAGGCATTCGCCATCGTTCTGAATCCTGGAACAGGTAGGCGAGGTGGAGGCCAAAAGAGCATCGATTAAATATCTAGTTCGCATGACGGCGAACATCTATGAACAAGGGAGAGGATTGCAAGGACGAACTGTAAGCCTGCAAGCGGATTGCCCGAAAGCAGAAGTAATTGGCGCCCTCCGGCATGACCTAATGCTGCAGCACCACTGGCTTCCCCGGCTCCCATGCATCCAGACTATCCTTGATGTTGACCCAGTACCTCAACTTGACCGCCTCGCTCTTCGCCGTCTCGACATCATCCTCCTTGAACGCCCTGTCCAATACCGCTACGCTCTCCTTGATCCTTTCCTCATTTCCCTCCTTCATCGCCACCACTTCCTCCTCATTCTCCGCCTCTTCGATTGCCTCTCGCGCCTCCAGCACCTCCATCAGCAGCTCCGGGTCCTCTACCTTCAGACGTTCATCCTCGGCCACATCGATGCCGCGCAACTGCAGCAGGTGCTGTGCCCGTAGCAGTGGACTCTGTAGCGTACGGTAGGCTTCGTTGATGCGCGCCGATAGCGCGTCTGCCCGCCGCTTGTCCCCGCCCCCAGGTTGTCGGTCTGGGTGTGCCGCTGCTTGCAGCTGTATGAATTCGTTGCGCAGCGCACGCAGGTCGACTGCGAAGGGACCCGTCGGTGGCGGCCCTTGGGGAAACGTCTTCGGAAAGAACGCGTAGTGCGTGAGATGTTGCGCCGCCGCTTCTGCAGCAGAATTCGATGCAGAAGACGGTGATGAAGGTCCCGCGTCCTGCGAGCGCGTGGACGTCGTGCTGAATTCACGGGTGTGTGATGGCTGAGCGGAGAAAGCGGCGGAGGTGCGGAGGCGGACACGGGGGGATCGGCATGCGGTGGGTGAAAGCGTAGAGACTTGCAGCTCGCGGCGGACAATGGCGCGAAGCCAGCTGAGTGTCTGCGGCGTAGCTGCACGCATTGTATCGCTAAGACGGACCGTGTGCGTTGTGGTGCTGAAGTTGTTGATGTCGGCGGAAGTGGGCGAAGACGCTGCGAAATCGCTGGCGAAATTCAAGCCATGACTCGAGCCGCGCGCAGCCGACGTCACCACGCTTCCCATGCGTCAGCCTGGCGCAACTACATGTCCCAACTGTCCAGCGTTCGGCGCGGCTTTTGAGATAATGCAAGGGTATTAAAAAATATTCAATAATGTCGATTCTCGGAGCGCAATGCCCGCGCTCTTCGACCTTGCTCGCTATGTTGAACCATCGCCTCCGAATCTACGGTGATAAAGGATGCTCGCGGGTATCTACCAGTTTTCACATCAATCCAGAAATCTCCCAGAAAACGAAAAGAAACCAGCCGCCCGCCCAGCATGCGGCATATGTTCCCTAAGAAACCAAAGGAAAATGCGGCAACCTGTCCTTGCCTCCTGATGTTACACACTCAAAGAAACCGATATGTAATTGTCCGAAGCAAATCCCATCATCAACCCTTTCCAATCTCTCGTACGTATCATAAATTATGCCGCCTGTGAAACAGGCTGGGGCGCGTGGTCCTGTGAGAGGTCCATCTTGTCTGCCTCATGAGCATCGGCTGTTGGTGACCGAGTGTGACCGTTGACCTGAGATCTCCTTTCGACACGCTCTTCAACCTCGGACACCGAGCGTTCCGAGGGGCTGGTAACTTCAGGTTTTACCTTGGCCACCGTAGGCGACGTGCCGCCCGGGAAGAATTGGTCGTGAAAGTTACGGCGGTTGACCTGGTCATCAACGCCGTTGGGGAACATCTGCTTCATGATGGCTTCGTGGCGATCCTTGTCGTTGGCTGGCGCGTTTTCCTTGTCCGGTGTACTCTCAGCGGTCTGGCTGCCATTTCGGCTATTATTGCTCATGGGAGCGGTAGCTAGACTTGAAGACGGGGTGTTGGCACGCTGTTCCAAGATACGCTCCTGCTCCTTGCGAGCGTGGACCTTGCGCAAGTTTGCAGCACTGCTTTGCGAACGCATATCAGGCTGGCCATCCTTGCGGATGAGAATGCCATCGGCGTTGCGGATAGGCTTCGTTCTAGTCTTCTTCGTGTGCGCATATGGGTCACCGCTAGTAGTGGGTCGGGTCATCTCAATAGGCCTCATCGCGATGGGGCCGTTGCCTCCCGAGCCACGGCGCACAATGTTACCACCTCGAGGGAGCTTGTCCATGTGGTAGTAACCCTCCGGCCCGGTCTGATATCCCGGCTTCTCCCACTCCGGCGTTCCAAGTTCGCGAGTGTCTGCGGGCAAGCTCCGACGGCCACGGCCGCGACCGCCCCCTCTTCCGCGTCTCGACTCCTTGCCAGCAGAGGAGGGTCCGTGGTGCGCTTCAGACTGCCAGTTGTCTTCGGAATGCGGCTGCTCGGTAGAGGTGAATGGAACGAAGGTTGTCGGTGTGGCAGCCGGATATTGTTGCTGTTCCCGCATAGCTTCTGCGTGGTAGTCTCTTCCATCTCGCTCGACTGGATCGTACCTCATCGGCGTCGATGCTGGCGCCGACTCGGGGCCAACACGGGGCTCAAGAGGAGCAAGTTTTGGCCGCTTCGGTGATCCCATCGTCTCCGAGCGCCCGTCCATAGGGCTATCCACTCCGTTAGGATGCTGCCTCTTCGCAGCGGGGTTAACCGAGACCCAACCGCTGTTCTGGCTTGGCTGACCCGGCGGGCCTCCGGGGGGCGCGACACCATGCATCTCCTGGGCCGCAGGATGGTAAGGTTGAACTGAAGGCGCCGGCCGAAGGTCAGGGCGCAGTTCTCCGTGGCTCGGAGTGCCCAGACGAAGCACCGGGGGCGAGGCATGGAAAGGAGGCGCTTGGTGGTGCGGCGCAGGCGCATGCCCCGGGAGAGGGGCGTGCTGCATGGGGTGTGGGGGTTGTACTTGACTTGCTTCACGGGGAGACGTGAAGGGAGCGGCTGGAGGCGGCGGTGCTGTGCTGGGAGGTCCTGCTGTTGCGACGGCCTCCTCCATGATCTTTACGCGGCGCTTCACAATCTCGAGCTGCATTTTCAACGCGTCCACCTCGCTGACCTTGTTCGCCACGCTGGTGAGGTTGCTGGCGAAAGTCTCGATCACGGCCTCGTCAATACTGCTGCTGGGCTGGGCGGGGGCTGCAGGCGCAATTGGACGGGCAAGAATCTCTTTTCTCAAACTCACGACCAGGCTCTCTATGCGGACCATATCATCGGAGAGGCGGCCGACGGCGTGGCTGAGGGCTTCGAAACCGCGGCGCTGGGTGGTGAGGCCGGCGGTGTTGTACTGCACCTGGGTCTGCAGGCGTGAGAGGGCGTCCATGGACACGTCCTGCGGACTCGGGCTTGGGTAGGCGAGCTGGGGGCCATTGGTCCTGTGGCCGTTGGTGGTGGGCGTCTGGGCGGGCAGACTGTACTCGCGCGACCTGGACGAGGCGGGCGGCGAGGGCCGGCCGCTGATTGGGGGCAGAGTGGGCTTCTGGTGCGGCGCGGGGATGGGAGAGTGGTGAGCAGAAGGCGGCGCGGTCGACGAGTGGACGGGCGCCGGGGAGGGATGGCTGTGTTGGAGGTGGAGGTCGGCCTCGGGCGGGCGCTGGTCGAGGTCCATCATGGTTCCGTCTTGCGAAGGGGTGGTGTCGAGAATGGGCGGCGCTTTCTTATTAGTCTGATCGCATCGCAGTTCCATTCTTGGCAACTGCAAAATTCCCGGAGCCTATGCGATGACACATGTCAGCAGTGCTCGCAAATAAAGGGCCGCATGCCACAGGGACGGGCGCCACGCACCAGACGAGCGCCTTTGTCTCGGGAGCCTGGGCGGCGGGTGGCAGGCGAGGAGGAGTGTCTATGTATATGCAAGCGCGCACCTAGTGTGGGCCCGCATGGCTTCTTTAATAAAGTAAAACATTGCGGCCAATATAGCTCGAAGGTATAAAGCAGATTAGCGCGCAATTGACCGCCCCGAGGGCACCAAGCGCGAGTGGCCTCCAGGGCTGGCCGTGCAGGGGGAGGCGGCCGTTGTGTGGCGCTGCGCTCGAAATTGGCCGGGCAGCGAAGCCTCGTACTGCCTCGCGCCTCCGCTGCCCGCGACGAGCCAACTGCGCAACACGTCCCCTGGCGGCGCTGGCTCCTTCACGTCCACCTCTGCTGATACGAGATCGCTTACACCACGCCTGGCGAGCTGCTGCCGCGCCGCACACTCGGCCTGCGCGCGGCAGTCCAGCAGGCCGGCGGCGCTGTCTCTGCCGCATCGCTCGCGCATCGCGGGCGCCGGTGAGCGCAGCAATGGCAGTGACAGTGACAGTGGGGCGCTCGGGGCAGGTGGTGAAGCGTGGGTCTACAAATATCGCCTGGATCTGCTGCGAGCAGGATCGGCCTCGCGCATCGTGCTCCTCCCATCCAGTGCTTGCGTGCTTCTACTCACGCCTACAGCCTAATAGCGGCAGGGTTGCGTGCCCATCCGCCGCAGCCGGTACGACGAATCGATTATTCATAGAATAGGTGCAGCCACAGCCAACGTGCAACGGTAACTTGGCCGAGCCTAGTCGACCAAAGGATCGCGCTGCATGATGATAAGCACCGCGGCCTTGCCTCTCCTGATCCGGCCGCCGCCCAATCAGCGGCGGAGAGAAAAAAAAAATCGACGAACCAGGCAATGCAAACGGCCGCGCACCGCGAGGGCCGGCAACGACTTGAAGCTCCATCAGGGGCTGCGTGTATCTGGCCAACGCGCGGGCGGGGGCACAAGCATCCAGCTGCTTAAGCTCACGCGCCCTTGTTTCAGGGCCGAGGCACCAGTCGCACGCAGAGCTGGGCGTGGAGTGACGGTCGTGATACGGCAGCTATAGCGGGGCGCGAGTGGCGTGCCACTCTTGTAGGTGAGCAAGTAGCAGCAGATCCGATATATCCGCGCCGAGCAGGGCCACAGGAAAGCACAAGCGCATCGCAACCTTAAAACCCGCCACCTGCAAACTTTTTGCGACACATCCCTGGGCGTGCCACGGCCGGCAGGTTCCAGGTGGTACGAAACATAGGCCGGCGACACGCTCCTTACGTCAGCCGTCGAGCGTCATGTTCGCATCTGCCCGCCGGCCAATGGCGCGTGCGGTGCCGGATGCAGCAAGCGCGCTTGCAATATTGTAGCGACCGCAACGGTCCCGCATTCTGTCAATGCTAGGGCGCGCGCCTGCGAACGCCTAAAAGACGCAATGCTCTATGCACGTAGCCACGAACGGCATCTGTCCTTTCTTCTAGCTGCACGCCAAGCCCCTTCCAGCCATGTCAGTTACAGCAACCACCACTGCCACCACGACCGCCGCCGTTGAGCTGGAGCCAGTCTCCCGCGACGCGCCGGCCTGGGTCCAGGCCACCGCACCCAATGACCCCGACAACGTCGTCGAAGCGTCGCGCATTGCCGATGCAAATGTTCCCGACGGCGGCTACGGCTGGGTTATCGTCGCCGCCGGCGCACTCTTGTCCTGGTGGTTCATCGGCACCTCGTATTGCTGGGGCGTCATCCAGAACGCTCTCGTCGAACAGCGCCTTTCGTCAGCCTCGACCCTCGCCTTCGTCGGCTCCGTGACGGTCGCGTGCAACGCCGTTTTCGCCGCCACCTCGGCGCAGGTGCTGCGCAAGCTGGGCGCGCGCTCCACCGGCCTCTTGGGCGCGAGCCTGCTCGGCTTGGGCTACGTGCTTGCGGGCTTCTGTACGCATAGCGTGCCAGGCCTTTTCATCACTGCCGGTCTGATCACGGGCGTGGGCATCAGGTATGGAGAGTTATAGCGCTATAAGTGCTCGCATATACCCGCTTGCTTCATGCACGTTGCTACTTCGGACATAGCCTTCAGCTTCTACGTCCGGCGTGATGGGATCCGCGCTGTTGCATGAACTTGGCCTGCTGTTAGTGGGCATCGTCGCTTCGTGCACCGTGCTTCCAATACGCGGAGAGACAGGGAGCTTGCTAACGCTTATTCTCACAGTCACTGCTACATGACCGTCTCGACCATCACCGCCCAGTACTTCAGCAGAAAGCGCGGTGTCGCCAACGGCATCATCTACGCTGGCGGAGGTCTTGGCGGTGCGGTCACGTCTCTCGCAATGGAACGGTTGATCGAGGAGGTGGGAGTGGCGTGGACGTTTCGAGTCATCGGGTTGCTGACCCTTGGTACATGCTTGCCGGCGGCCTGGTTGCTCAAGGAGCGCACGTCTATCCAATCAAAGAAGTTCATTGATTGGTGGGATCATCCTCCCCTTTCACAACAAACGATGCTCACACCAATCACAGGCGCCTGGTCAAAGACTATCGCTTCGTCACCATATTCCTTGCTGGCGCCATAGGAACGTTCCCCCTGTTCGTTCCGCCGTTTTTCCTGCCGCTGTACAGCAACTCGCTGGGCATGTCGGCGAGCACGGGCGCCGGGCTGCTGGCGGGCTTCAACTTTGCAAGCGCGTTCGGGCGCATCGCGTGCGGATTCCTCAGTGACGTTGTGGGCCCACTGAACACCCTCTTCATGGCGTTCATGTTGACGGCCTTAAGCATGCTGGCGCTGTGGCCTGAATCGACGGCGGTGGCATCGCTTGCGGTGTTTGTGGTGATCAACGGGGCAGCGAACGGCGGGTTCTTCTCGACGATGCCAACAGTCGTGGGCAACGTATTTGGATCGGCCCGCGTGGCAGTCGCAATGGCCATGATTGTCACGGGCTGGACTGGCGGATACTTGCTGGTAGGTGCCCATGTCGCATGACGTCGATGTGCCTATCTGGGGGCACGGATGCTGATCTCGAGATAGGGAGCGCCTATTGCAGGATTCATGCTCAACGCGTACGGCGGTGAGAAGGCAGGCTTCGAAGCCTACCGGCCGGCAATATTCTACGCGGGCTCGATGGCGTTGGCCGCGGCGGGATTGACCGCTTTTGTGCGGCTAAGGATCAATCCGCACCCGTCGGGCAAGCTATAAAAAGCCGGTAGGGAGAAGGTAGATGACAGCACGTGAGCGCTCCGACCAGGGTGAGGAGGTCCGAGAGCTGGTGCCAGCTGTTCAGGGCCGGCGGATGGCCCTCCTACATGGATACGACCTCGGCTTCGCGTAAGCGGCAGCGGCTGCCGGGGACGCCAGGAGGCACCTGGTTGGGATTTGGAATGTTCCGTTGAGAAAGAAGATGGCGTCGTCGAGTTGCACGCAAGCGGCATTCCGGACAGACGTTCCCCGCGACCGACAGAAGCGGTAAACACTGCCGCAGCGGTCGCCGCACGGGCGTGAGCAGAATGTGCGTAGTAGTAGTGCAATTAATGCCATGAAGAGATTTCTGCCTGAACCATGGGGCGTGCCAGATCGCCGGCGCAACTGCGAGTCGCGGCGGATGCCTGCTTTCGCGCGCCGCGTGGAAAAGCTTGTGTGCCGATTGACTCGCCCACGCTGGCCCAACTTAAATTGGGGATCGCCGACGACGAAACAGCGTTTGAAACAGGCCGGCCCGCGCGCAAAACGCAGCGCGCCCTCACGGCCAATCGACGCAGCCATCACGTGCCGTGCCTGGCCGTTTCAAGCGCCGCCTCAGCAGTCAACACCACCTCCTGTTCCAGCCGCCACGCGCGCGGCGCCGCCGGCCGCCGTGATTGGCGTGGCAGCTGCTCGTGGAGGCGGACATGTCTGCGGGGCTGTCAGCCCAGCTGGCCCCCGGCCTTGTCTCTATAAGCTCGGGTTCCGCAAGGAACGCAGCTGTGAGATCAAACGCTTCGTTTCCTGCCAGTCGCTCCTTCCAAGCCGCGCTCACTTCATCTTGCCGTTGTTGCATGTCTAGCGCTCACCACCGCAGGTGCCGGTCGTGATCCTTCCGTTGTCTTCTCCATAAAGCGTCTGCTGCCTGCTGCACCTACCAGCATTTTCTTCCATCACCCTTACTTCCTCCAGTTTAAGATACCCCGGTCTGGAACCGATCACCTGCTCTTCTCTTCACCAACCTTTCTTTGCCTCTCCCTTCTTCACTTCTTCCCCGACTACTCGACCATCGCCAACATGCACGCACTCACGCTGCTGTCCGCCTTTCTCGCCGTCGGCAATGCCATGCCGCTGGCCAACATCGCCGCTCGCGACCTCACTGCCGCCAGCCTTGCTGCCGATCTGTTGACGATCGCCCCCACCACTGCAACCTGCGACACCAGTGTCAAGTACAGCAACGAGTGCCGCACCAACGTCGAGGCCGCGGGCCCCATTCTTCAGTCTTTCAAAAAGTACGGTATCGACAACGTCAACGAGCAGGCGGCCGTGGTCTCGCTCATGCTCTACGAGAGCGGCCAGTTCAAGTACAACTGGGGCCACTTCCTCAACGGCGCGGACCAGCACGAGCCGGGCAAGGGCACGCGCAACATGCAGTCGGCCACGTTCAACGAAGAGTACGCGCGCACAATCTTCTCGGCGGACGAGGTCGACAAGGCCAAGGCCAGCGGTGCCGACGCCGTTCTCCAGCTTGTCAGCCCCAACGAGTACAGCTTCGCATCGGCCGCGTGGTTCCTCAAGAACAAGTGCACCGCCGCGCAGCGCACCGCTCTGCAGTCCGGATCTCAAGACGGTTACCAGGGCTACGTCACTGACTGCATTGGCGGCACCATGGATGAGGACAGAATCGACTGGTGGACCAAGTCCAAGGCCGCTTTGGCTGGCTGAAGCGGCGTCATGACGGTCAGGCCATTGGCATGTGGGCGGGAGAGACGGGCACACTACTTTCCCTTTTTTGCTTTCGATTTGGGCCTTATGAGGTGGCGAGCTGCATGACTTGTATGATAGAAAGGTTTGGACGATCACGGGGGGGGGGCAATCTCCACAGGGCTGGCGAAAGACGATTTGATGGCGACACGCAAATAACGTTCCATTGGTCACACGAGATGGTGACACGGGCTGTGAGATATATTGTGGCCGTGACAGATGCTACTTGGTCGTGCTGTGATCGGCAAATGCGGCAACCAATTCAGGTGAAATTCGCCCAGAGACCCATGCCGCACAGGGGTCCAGTGACGATGGGCGCTTGGCTGCCCTTTTATTCGAGCAGTCGGCCACGCTGCCCTTGGCTGGCGGGTGGCCAGTCGACGATGGTGTATTTGCGAGCTGGCGAATGAAGTGCTATTAATGTTGTTGTCCACAGCAGTCCGGCTGTGGCATGCCGGGCGCCGGGGCAGCGGGCGCCCCTGTCGGCTGGTCTGCCCCGTTTGGGGGTTCGCAGCACACAAGCAGTTCATGCACGGGCAAGCCTACACCTTTCTAAATCCTTCTCGTTTAGTGGCTTCGCCACATCACACGCCAACCACATGACCCTCGAGTGCAGGACTGGCACGAAGTGGATATCTATCGAATTTTGATCATCGAATCGTCATCCGCTAGCCGCAGATACGATCCTGCGCCGCACCGCGCAAACACGGATTCCGCATTGGCGGCTGAAACGGAAGCGTGTGCGTTGGCTGCGGCGTAATCATAACTTGCGCTGCCTACATTATTGGCCCGCGCCACATGCCCTCGTTTGCTCGCTATTGCCGTCTTCGATGCTGCACGCTTTGCGTGCCCGCCCGCAGGATTCCGCTCGCGGCTCCACTCGCTCAAAGCAAAACGCCGGGAATGAAGAGCGGGAATGACGGGCGGGAAGCGAATAGGTGCACTGACTCGCGTTCAGTTTTGCTTCTATGTACCTAGCCCTTTCGCTTGCCTAAAATAGAGCGAGATGAGCGTCGCGTGCCAGCCGTCAAGACGCATCCGTGTTTCTCTCATAAGACAGGCCACATTCCTTGCCGCGTACGAGCAGGTTACGTGGGCGGGCGCAGCAGCAGCAGCAACAGCAACAGCAACAACGGCATTTTTCGTACCGTGCAACGATAGGGTTTTACGTAGTAGAGAAAAGCCGGCGCCTAGACCGTGCGCCTGACGTTCGCCGGGGATTCCCTATTCGGGCGGCCAACTAGGAGGCGCGAGATACGGATAAGAGAGCAGATGCAACGTTGGCTTCTGCCGGACATGATCCATCTTCTGCTCCCCATCGGCCCCTTACTCATGAACCTTAAGTCATGGAGCACACCCAACACATCCTTCTCCCCATAACCCAGCCTCCCCGCCCAGCCATGCTGCCGAAGTCTCCGAGCCCCGAAGCTCTTCTTTTATTTTTCCCAAATTCCCTCCATGATTGTTAGCTCCTTCCCCACGATAACTGTCCCCGCCGTCTATTGGTTCTTATAATTAGAAATCCCTTGAATTGCCGCGACAGGCCGAGCGGCGCCGGCGGGGCACGGCAACTGGGCGCACGCGCTTTTTTGTCTCTCGGAAGTCGTTTGCCATCTCTACCGTCGGCCATGCGTGGCGGCGGCGTCTGAAAAAAAAAAAAGGAAAAAACGAAAGAGAACGAGTGATACGTGCTCGCTCGAGCCACGCCACGATGCGACGCGACGCTAAGTGACAGTCGCCGAAGGCGGCGGATCCCGTCTCCGGCTACTATTCCTTTCGGGAAATGTTTGAGAGCGCACGCGAGCGAGGGCGTATACCGTATGTACTGCTAATTTTAATTTCTCCTGGTCGTGCATGTAGCTGTGTCGATCGGCGAGACTGCGTGAGCGCAGCGCGGCCTGGGTATCGCCTATACTTTGTGTCGGGTCATGGGGACGGATTGTTAAGCTCGCTGGCTCTGGGGCAGGCAACGGGCTCCCCGGCACGCGGCGGCGACGGGGGTTGGACGCAGCAGTAGAGAGGCTACGTAGATGAGGAGCGACTAGTCACTTAGGGTATTTGGATTTTTCTTAGCACTCGTACGCACACGTACGTAAATGGCTGGCTGATTGGCCGTGGGTTGTGCACGGCGGGAATAATGCGCTCATTTCCTGGTTATCACTAATCATGACCAAGCTTGGAGCAGCGACGGTCTATTGTGCTGCTCATGTGCTGACGAGATGCGATTCGCATGTCGGTGTGCGGACGTGCGCGGCCGCGACGGGGTTGGTGGGCAGATGCGTCGGCAGGCGAATGGAAGAGGCAAAAAGCGCGGGTGAAGTGCGGACGCGGTGGGGAGTGGCAGTCGAGGATAAGCGGTAACGCTCCACCAGAAGGTCGAAGAAACGCAATCGCCAGCACAGGTTGGCGGGCCGGGGGCGCGCCCAGGGCCCGGGGCGGCAGGGAGCGCGCGCGGCTGCTAGGCAGGCCACCCATGTGGAGTCCTTCTAGAACGATGGTGTGACTCGTTTCGGGCCCTTCTCTTTCCCTCTTCTGCAAACAACTGCTTATTAGCCCGCGGCCATCGTCACTGGGCAAATCACGCCCTGATAAGTTCGCGAATCGCAGCGCCAGAGGGTGCTGGAAGCCAAGGACGCGTCACGATCCCAACTCCGTGCCTGCTCGGCGGTCGGACTTTGCGGTCGCTGCTTATACCCGCCGGTCCTCGGTCATTTCGCAGTGTACGTGTCTACAAGGCACATCGAAATCAGACGCCGTCACCCTGTGCACGTCGCTACGTAATCGCTGGCCCGGCCGACCAGGGGTGCGCCTGCCCGCGGTCGAGGAAGCCGCGAGCTGGACAGGAACATTGGAAAAGAAGGTCGGCGCGTTGAAAATAGAGTTACCATCGTGTCGGGTCGCGCTTCGATGCTGCTTCCAGAAACTGCACCAGCGTCTATTGGAATCTATCGACGGCATCGCGGCCCGCCTTGCCGCCAAACTGCCCAGTTGCGTCGTCGCTGCTTCTCACGGCCCACCGCTCTGCTCAGAGCTTCGTATTCGTGTGCGGCAGCGATAGGCCGGATGTTCCCGGCTTTACACTCGAATGCTAGTCTCTGTTCGCCCGTGGCTTACAGAAGCTGCACAGCTAGCATCAAGCAGTGAACCATCTAGCCTAGTGATCGCTTTGCTCCACCTTCGAAAGAGAGAAGAGTAAAAGGAAGAAATCTTGTGGTCTTATATCCTATCGGTTCCGATGAAAGCTTAGGCTTTTCGATGTTTGGCGTAGACTGTAGTAAATTCCTGTACACTGCATCACATTTGTCGCGTCGGATATATCGATTAAGGAATTGGAATTTCTCCTGCAAGTCCGATAAGGCTGCTTTTTTGAGGCCATCGCCGTTAATTATAGCACTCGGGGCCTTGGCAATGGTGGGACTGACTGTTAAGCTGTAGAGCGTTAATCTGTATGAGCTAACCGCTGTTATGGCCACTTTAGTACATGCCGCAAGCAGTCACTATGGGCCTTCGGCGGGAAAGCCGTGTATACGGTTGTAAAGTTGGTCCGATGTACCCGTGCAACATAGATCAGACCAAGTCAATATAATCAACATCCACACCCCTACTCTAGCCTCTAATGCAGATATACATAGACGACCGCGCTAATCCTTTAGTGTAAGATTATTATCGAGCGCCTATGCGTAATACTCGGCGAAGCGGTCGGATATATTAACGTGAAATTATCGAGGAGTAGAGCGTACTTTTATAGCATCCCTATCCCATCCCTAGAGAAGACCTTAAGTTGAATCTCGGCGAGGGGTTCTAAATATACAGGAAATTATTCGTCATGTTACGGGCCTTAATGCTTTCCATTTATAGTGCCTTCTTCAGCTGCCTAGCTTTATCGTTATTCTCTTTAGACGGGCGTTTACGTTTTCCGGGACTATGCCGTGGTTTGAAAGAGTTCTAATAGCCGCCGATGCTATTTAAGCCAGAAACGAGCAAAGGGATAGATTTATTGTTTATACTTAGGTAGCTGCTTCCGGCCACCCTAGGATCTAGCTTTGCGCAGGCCACGGGCTTAGGAAGATGA
This sequence comes from Diplodia seriata, assembly GCF_021436955.1. Taxonomy (NCBI): domain Eukaryota; kingdom Fungi; phylum Ascomycota; class Dothideomycetes; order Botryosphaeriales; family Botryosphaeriaceae; genus Diplodia; species Diplodia seriata. The sequence goes on along the minus strand of NW_027117315.1, from coordinate 1,440,692 downwards.
GCGGAGTCAGCTCTAAGGGTTAGCGTTGAAAACGCGTTTATAGCTCGGTGCATTATACTGTTTACTATTATCTCCGTCGTTCCTAACTTACGGCCTATACTGTTCGACAGTCTAGTGTTAGTACTGGAGTTTGTTGATACGTGAAAGGATATTACGCCTTGTTCTAAAATTTTCAATCTACCCGAGAGACACCCATGATTAAGTAGATACCCGACCCTTTTTTTCCCAAGCAAATCCCGAAATATCCCACAAGCCAACCCGTGATTGCATAACGGATCCAATTACATGTGGTCGTCGTCAACACTAGAGAAGGAAATGGTCGTGAAAAAGGAAAGAACAAGAGGCGCAAAATGACTCAGACATTCGCTACCTCAAACCAGACGCCCCACGCCGGTAGTGGATGCAGAAAGGTGATCCAGGAGATATCAGGTAGGATATATTTGTACATGAGTATGTTGGGAAACCAGAATTTGTAAACACACACCGGCTTACCAGAAGATACGAGAACAGTATAGCACGGTGGAACGAACACCGGGAAGGATAACGCCGGGGAAAAGCCAAGTAAGTTGAGGAATCAGAAGGAGCCCGACAAGTATGTTGCTCGTCATCAACATGCCGGAGATAGCGTGTCATTCACATCGTTCGTGGGCCGATCACCTGCATATCGCTGCCCTTTCAACTCAAGCCGCATCTTCCGTAAAGGCGCTTTCCCTCCGTCTCTCTCCATCCCGCTCTCTAGGCGGCGGACCTGGCGCCTGCGATGGCGGTGGGACAGAGGAACCCGCTTCGTAGTCACGGCTCTCACGTCCCGAGTAGTAAGGGTGTGCCTCATGATCAGCATAGTAAGGCCTCCGCTCAGGATAGTAGAGATAATGCCTATCGTCGTGGACAGGCTCATACCTACGCTGACGTTCGTACGGCAGGTACTCAACGTAACGCCTATGTCCCTCCGAAGGCGGCCCAGGGACGTATCTGTGATCATGATATGGGTCATCGATGCGTACGTACTCGACCACCTCGCCGTATTCATTGACGTAAGCTGGAGGCGGGGGAGGTGCCTCGGCATAACGATAACCCGGTGGGGGGCCGGGCGAGTAGCGGTCCCGGTCGTCGTACTGCACATAGTCTCGCGATGGTGGGTGGGCCGGATAGTGCGGTTCGTAACGCGCATCGTACGTGGACGGCTCAGGGCTGCGGCGCTCCGATCGCTGCCTCTGCTCAGGAATGCTTGTCCCCTCCCTTGTCGGCGACTTTGATTGTTCCAGCCGGCGGCGAGCTGCCTCGTACCGCCCGTACCTACTGCTGCGAGGAGGCACGAGACGATGACCGTAAGGATAGGGCTCCTCGGGAAACATGCTCACCCGGCGGTAGCGGGAGGGGGCATAAGTGTAGCGACGCGACTCGGACTCCCGACGCCGCATCGATCCGTAATCCTCGTCTCGCGCGTGTCTTGGGCCATGAGAGTAACGGCGCATGGAAGGCTCTGGGTCAGCTGTCGACCGCCCACCATTGCCTCGCACCGAGTTCGCTCGTGACGCCCGCCCGCCCGCGGCCTCATCCGAACGACTGGGAGGTTCGTTTGGTGCTCGTGAATGCTGCCGCGTCCTGTTCTCCACGTTGTCCATCTCTTCTTCGTCGCGCGCGGCCCGGGACACGTACTCGCGCACCCGCTCCCCAGTGGCCAGATCGTCCAAGAATCGATCTGCGGCTGCCTCCACGTCAGGCGGCATCGGACTACGCGGCTCCTGTTTGACGCTACTATCGTCAGGGTTCTCGTCGTTTCCATGGCGGGATTCTGGGCGGACCGCATTGGCCGGTGAAGGGGCGGCGCTGAGCTCTGGGCGGTCAAGGTATCGCAATCCAGCGCGCGTAGGGACACGCTCCTGTGCCTCAGTGTCCCGTTCGGAAGCATACCGCTCCTCTCGCCTAGGCCGATCCCACGTCTCCTCGTACACGCGGCCATAATAGGAATAACGCCGTGAGGCGGCTGGGCTGAGAGGAACGTAACTATCGGGGCGACGGCTTGGGTAACCATGATCTTCATAATCTCGTGCAACCTAGGGCTATGTTAACTCCGCGAGCACTTATATGAAGGCAAGGAACTTACGTAATATCGAGGCTCGTCATAGTACACTGCCCGCATCCTACGATCGCCCCGAGGGGGGCTGTACGGGTATTCCATAGGACGGCGCGATGCCCTGTGTTCATCCAGCTCGAAAGGGGGGCGGCGAGAATCATATTCACCGTCACCTGAGGGAGGGGCAGTCGGAGGGGCCATCGGAGAGCGAGCCGCAGGGGAACCGTCATAACCAGGGCCAGAGAGACGTGCCGGCCGAGCGCGTGGTGTTGGCGTTGGATCTTGGCGTTGTTCTTGACGATGCTCTATATGATCACCTGCGAACCTGCGCCGTACCGGAGAGGGATCCCGAGGTGGATTGGCTACCGACGTCTCGCTCTCGACGGGTTCATCAGACACGATACCTATGTGTGGGAGGGGAGACGGGAACAATGTTGGGAAAGCTTCGGCGATGATCCGGAGCTTGTGGTCGTCCATGCCAGGACTTTGGACAAGTGCGGAGACCACACTGTCGTCGGGAAGCTCGATCATGTCCCTTTTCCACTCGAGCTGCGGCTCCGGGCTGGAATCGCGTGCTCCGGGCGCTGCTCTTTCCATATGTTCAGACTTGAAATGAAGAATCAAAGACAGAAGACTAGAGAAATTCCTCTCCGAAGAGTGGGAGGAAGAAGAAGAAGAATTGAAAGTAGGAGCGTGGTTATGAAATCCCAACGCACAAGCTCTACAACGAAGACCAGCAACAGCATTAAGAGGATGCATGGAGTGATGAGAATCGAGAGCATCAGCAAATAGATCCAAGCTAGGTTCGATACCGAACCGCAGATTGAAGTGGTACAAGATGTGGTAAATTACCACAGAGAGTCTCACACTCGGAGGCAAACCTTTGACTCCGGACGTGGATGTCCAGTAGTCTCTGGCCACATCTGTTAGCACCTGCAATTGGTCCCGATACACATTCGTTGGCAGTGGCCCTCTGGATTCTGGAGCTGGAGGTGCAGGGGGGGTTCCATGGGAAGAGCCGCCGCGGTATGGTCCACAAGATCCGGATGCAGCTGTCTGTGGGCCGAATTGACCCTGAGCAGTGTCAACATAGCCCGGCATAGGAGGCCCGAAGTTAGCCCCAGGAGGAGCGAATGTAGGCCCTGTTGGCGGCTGGAACTGTGAATAGCCGTCATAAGAGTACGAGCTGTCATGCCATTGTGCTTGCGAAGAGCCTGCATAAGGCGGTATGGAACCGGGAGGTGGACCGTAGGGCTGTGGAGGGCCAGGACGAGGGCCGTAGAAGTTAGCACTAGTAGCCGCAGGGGGCGGGAAAGGCCCATTGGTGGCTCCGTATTGGCCGTAAGGTCCTGGGCTGGATTGAGCGAAAGGATGGGGCGTGCGAGAACTGGTCGGCGGCATCGAAGTTGCCCCTTGAGGATAGCCGCCGTAAAGGTAGTTTGGGTAAGCGTGCTGGGGCTGACCTTGGCTGGCCATGGAGGACGAGGGGTATCCATTGTAGAATCCATATCTGGCCTTGGAAGGGTCCGGATGGAACGGGGGCTCCTCTGGCCAATCGGCCTCTTTCCAGCAAACGACAACGTTGCCAACACTGAAAGCAGTGGTGTGTTTGGCACCATAGTGCTGAATGATACCTTCGAAGCCGTACCATTTGGGATTGCCCTCACAACCCTCACCGTTGCAGAGAAAGAGCTCCTTACGAAACTGTTCGGTCAGCGGTTTGATCTTGTTATCAAATACCCATTTCATGTTCTCCAGAAGCAAACGCCTCGTGGGGGGTCCGGTAGGAGGGTCCTCACGGATCTCCTGTCCGGCAGCTAGCGTGTCCTCGTCCTCCACGGCAAGGTCGGCATAGAATCGGCTACGAATTTCAATCAAGAGATCAGCAGCGAACTGTGGGCAATTGTCCTTGGAGAGCGAGCGGCCATCCATCCAGTCACGATTGGTGATCTCATCGGCGTAGGCGCCCAGTTTTTCGCGGACCGGTCTTTGCACTTCTTCCCATTCACGTTCCAGCACCTCTCGGACTTCTTTCATACTAGCGTCCTGCTGACGCCGGTCTTCAAGCTTGACTTGTAACGCAGCCATTTGGGCTGCACGTTCATGTTCCACCTTTTCCGCTTCGTCCCGCTGAGCTTCAAGTCGAGGTTTAAGCATTTCCCACGCCTTTTCGGTCAGTGGTGAAGAGATCTGACACGCGGCTTGGAAGGCCTTCATGTGTCGCAACACATTTGAAGAAATTGGGGGGTTCAGCTCCTGGCAACGGCGCTCAATCTCACTCTTGCGGGCAGCCTTGGCTTCGTTCGCATCGCGAATGCTCCGCTCAGGACGGAGATTGGATGCTCCGGGAGACAGGCTTTGCGGTGCCATTGACTGCTCTGCTGTAGTGCCAGGATATTGTGACGGGTAAGAGGCAACTTGAAAAGGATAGCAGTCAGTATCCTCGCAGTGCGTGGACGATGGTCCAACAGATCTCGGGCATGCCGGATTAAGCATTGCCAATGTGCAGGGCACACTATTGGGCCTAGAAGACACGGGAAGAGCTAACTCACCGGCTCGTGGGACACCATTCATCGGCAGCTGCCTGGAGATTGCATACGCAGCGGTCGGCGGCTGCTGGCTGCTGGAAGCGATGGTCGGAGGCGATACTGTGTGCCTCCTCGGTGGACACAGGTCGTGGAAACCGCCTTTGCGCTCCCATCTCTCCCAACGCTCCGCGTCTGCAATCCTCCTTCGACCCATATCCTCTAGCCCTTTAAACCATTCCTCGCCAGCAGCAGGCCCAAGTACCCGGACTTCCTCAAACTGGCGACTGATGTCTTGCACGTGTGCCCTATAATACCGTTTGGACAAGGTGATGGTGGGTGGGATGGAAGTGGAGCTCAATATGCTCGAGGCGATGGCATGCAGATTCTGCGTGACGAAAAGGCAAGGCAGAGCCGCGAGCAGGGCGGTAGATGAAACGGTGAAAAGCAGAGATTGCTCCTGATGGACTGATTAGACAGCGAACAGGACAATAGCACGGAACAAACGACAAACCAGTTGTGAGCGCTCTTCCAAACATCTCCCACACGAGCGTATGCCAAAGGACCAAATGACGCGAACGCCATCAGGCCCGGGGCCTCCCTCCCACGTACTGGCAGGGTGCGGCTCAGAGCGTTGACTCTTGCCACAAAACTGACAGCGTCGGCCTTTCAACAGGCGCCACATCCTCAGCTCAGATTGACCGGCCAGTGGCCGTGGAATGGTAGGAAAGTACGTCTTGCGCGCGGAGGACCAGATGGACTCAGAGCTGACGATGGGCAGCGAGGGAGAAAGGGGATGTGAACCTTGGTCGGGTTCATCAACGCGGGTGAGGAGAGTATGGAAAGCGCGGTTGACCTGCAACAGTCGACCGAGAGAAACGGGAGGGAGGTAAAGAAAGACATTCTGCCAGATGTGCCCAGGCAGGCCTGCGACAGGCGGGAGAATGTTGGCAAGGTGGTCGGGCAAAACAACGCGGCGCCGCTTGTCAGGAGCATCCACTGCTCCGTCGGCTTTCCGCTTGCCGGAGGGCTGAGCATCCCGTGGGTCGGACATGCGGGCTGGAGGCATGCAAGCACTCGAGGCGGAGGGCTGGCGGAGGTGCGGCGAGCCCGCACTCGTGGAAAGGCTCGGAGGCTGCTCCATCACTCGAGCTCCTCAGCTCACGGCGACCATAGGAGAGCGGCAGCCGTCACGGCGAGGCTGCGCGGACGTTTAGCAGGCGGACGCACGGCGGGAGCACCCGGTGCTAGCAGGTGGACATGGGCGAGCGGGCCTGGAGCGGTGGGCGCGCGGCAGGGATGCGGTGGTGGTGAAGGGAGTGGAAGTGCAGCGAGGCGGGCGGGCGACGGGCGAGATGGACGGCGTGCGGCTTCATTTGTACGCTCTGAGGGTGTTCGGCTCGACCGCCTCACTTTGCAGCCAATCGGGACGCGCTCGGCTTGCGTGCCCGCCTTCCCCGCGGCCCACTCACGGTGGGTGCGTGCGTTTCGAGCGTATTGTAACGAGGGGGTGTCGCTGGCCCGGCGCCGATTGATCCGTCTGCGCGGGCGCAGCTGGGGCTGATGACGACTGGCCCGGCTGGGCACCGCCCAAGCAGGCAGCCCGAACACCACCGTAACCGCCGCCCTCTCTCCAACCACCACACTCGCTCGCTGCTGCACCTCTCTTGCCCGCGATCTGTTGCGTCACCTGCGCCTCCTCCCCCGCTCTCGCACCTGCAGCCTGCGCGGCCCTCTCGCGCTCCCCCCGCCCGCCCCGGAGCCCCTCGTCTGCGCTTCTGCCTGCCACCATGGCCTCTCTCAACACCTCCTCCAATGGCCCCACGATCAGGCGCAGCTACGAGGGCGTCGTCAATGCGCCTCCGCCCTCCGGCGGCGCCGCCGCCTCGCCCACCTTCGGACAATGGGCTGTCTTCTCCGTCTCCGCGCCCCTGGCCAACGCCTTCCAGCCCGACGCCGGCAAGGAGAGCGTGCTCAAGGTCCAGACTACCGGAGGTACGCACCGCTGATGCTGCACACTGTACCGCGGCAGAGCTGACATGCTTTCCGTGCAGAGGGCGAGTTGGCAGACCTGATCGATGAGCTCTCCGACGGCCGCATCCAGTTCGCTTTCGTCAAAGTCAAGGACCCCAACACGGGCCTCCCCAAGAACGTCCTGATAGCATGGGTTCGTGTTCCCGGTACCCTGATGATGCCTTGTCGCGCTAACAAAGCTGCACAGTGCGGCGAAGGTGTTCCTGAACGCACCAAGGGCTACTTCAACACCCATCTGGCCGCCGTGTCGAAGCTCCTCCACGTATGCTCCTTTTCTCCGGCGCGACGATCTTCTGCTAACCATTCCCTAGGGATACCACGTCCAGGTCACTGCGCGATCCGAGAGCGCGCTGAGCCCTGAGGGCATCATCCAAAAGGTCTCGGACGCATCAGGTGCCAAATACTCGGCTGGAGACGCTCCTACTCCAGTCGCCAGCAGGCCCCCGCCCCCCGTTGCATCCAAACCCGTCTTCACCCCTACCCGTGTCGGAGGTGCTTCCTCCGGTTTCAACCCCCTCGCCAGGTCGCGCGCCGCGCCCTCGGCTCAGAATGTTGACGAAGATGGGTGGGGCGCCGACGCTCCTCCAGTGACGAGGTCTCAGCTCGAGAAGGTCGAGTCGGCATACAAGCCCACCAAGGTCAATCTAGCAGATCTTGCTAAGCAAAATGAAGACGCCACTCGCTCTGGGCCCGCCAGAGGCGACACACCGGGTGATGTGGTCAAGGGCGGTTATCAGCCGATTGGTAAGGTCGATATTGGTGCCATCCGGCGACAGGCCGCCGAGTCCGGTCACCTTAAGGACGACCGCCCTGCCCCAGTGAAAGGGGCCTATGAGCCTATTGGTAAGGTTGATATCGCAGCAATTCGAGCCAAGGCATCCGGCCCCGGTGCATCCCCCGCGAACATTTCCCCTGCTCCCACCGGCGGAGATGATGAAGCTCCCAAGTCGTTGACAGAGCGGTCGGCGGCATTCAAGCAACAGCCCGAACGTCTCACTTCTTTGCCCAAGCCCAAGGTAGCGAACAAGTTTGGAAACGCCAGCGCTTTTACCGGGACGAAGCCTCCTGCCCCTGCCTTCGCCCCAAAGCCTGTGGCGGCTTCCGCTCCCATTGGATCGGCGAGCAAGACTTTTGCGGACCAGGGTGGAAAGACTCCAGCACAGCTCTGGGCCGAGAAGAAGGCGCGTGAGCGTGGACTCAGTGGTTCTAGTGACCTTCCCCCGCCACCTGCTGCCCAGCCCATTGCTAGCCAGCAGAGCGGCTCTGGCGGTTGGAAGAGCAGCTACACGGGCAAGTCCTGGGCGACTGTGCAGACGACTCACACCGGTGGTAGTAACCTCAGCGCCCAGCGTACTGGTGAGGTCGATCCCCCCCAGGAAGAGGCTCCTTCGTCGCCCGCCGGTGGTGTTGGTGCGCTCCGGGATCGCTTCAAGGAAGCTCCGCCCATGGGATCTGCTGCCGCACCGCCCCCGATGGACTTGGCTAGCAAGCCGAACGCGGGCCGTGCGGTTCCTGGCTTGCCCACGCGCCCTGCTGAGGCAGAGAGGCCCGAAGAGGAGCACGTGGATGTTCCGCCTCCGCCTGCGCAACCCCGCAGCCCCACTCCCCCGTCCCCTGACGTTCGCCCGAGCTCGCCGATCCGTATCGCCCAGCCCGTCGCAAGGAGCGCCCAACCCGAGTTTGAGGCGCCGGAGGAACGCTCGCCGCCTCCGCCAATGCCCACCGAGTCCATCTCTGCTGCTGTTTCTGCCGCCAGGGATCATATTCCCGACGAGCCGCAGGTGGAGGATCATGATCCTGCTAGGGGAGCAGGTGTTGCCGCTGCTGAGGCATCTTTTGGTGCCGGTGCTGCTCATGCCGGAGGGGAAACCGGCGGCAAGCGCGCCGTTTCACAGTACGACTATGAGAAGGCTGAAGATAACGAGATCGAGCTTGCTGAGGGTGAATTAATCACCAACATTGACATGGTTGATGAAGACTGGTGGATGGGCCAGAACTCTCGCGGCGAGACCGGTCTCTTCCCCAGCAACTATGTTGAGCTGATCGAGGATGAAGAAGAAGCCGCGTCCGTTCCTGCTGCCGCGGCGCCTGCGCCTCCTGCTGCACCTCCTGCTGCAGCTGGCAGCAAGGCTCCCACTGCTACAGCTTTGTACGATTATGAAGCTGCTGAGGAGAACGAGCTCAGTTTCCCTGACGGAGCCACCATTACCAGCATTGTACGTTTTGCCGCCGGTGTTTGCGTCTCTTGAGATGACTGACCTTCTTTCGCAGGAATTCCCCGACGATGATTGGTGGTTTGGTGAGTTTGGTGGCAAGTCGGGTCTCTTCCCTGCCAACTATGTGCAGTTGGATGAGTAAGGTTCTGGGCGGTTTTTCTCGTATGGGGCTAAAAGGGCTTGTTGGCAGTAGTTCGCCAGTCGTTCGCGATTCGTGTGTTTTGCAGAATACCTGAGGTGCATAGCACAAAAGTTCAGAAGCAATACTTAACATTTAGCATTAAGGCTTTAGTTACGTTACTACAGAGGGGTGCCGCAGCGGAGTGTTAGCGCGAAGACTATGAATTCTTTGAACCAGGGGGGTCTAGTCGTATCGTGGTAACATAATATTCTCTTCTAATTCTAAGGAAGAATCAGTAGAATTCGACCCAGAAAATGCGAATTCACAAGAATCAAGCGAAGATTCGAGTGAATCTGAGGAAGAATCAGGAGAAAACAGGTCCAGCAGCCCTCAGGGAATTCAGGGGCACGCAAATTCGCAGGATCCAGGTCCAGCAGCCCTCAAGGAACCCAGGAACACGCGAATTCACAGGAATCTGGCGAATTTGCTGCAGAAACTGTGGAAGAATCAGTAGAATTCGATCCACCAGGCAACGAAAATCTGCAAGAAACCAGCCCAAACAGCGAATCTGCTGCAGAAAATGAGGAAGAATCAGTAGAAAACAGGCCCAGCAGCCCTCAGGGAACCCAGGAACACGCAAATTCGCAGGAATCTGGCGAATCTGCTGCAGAAAATGAGGAAGAATCAGTAGAAAACAGGTCCAGCAGCCCTTAGGGAACCCAGGAACATGCGAATCTATAGGAATCTGGCGAATCTGCTGCAGAGAATAAGGAAGAATCAGGAGAAAACACCCTCTCTGGCTTAATTTTAAGCCAGAATCTAGATTCTAGCTTGCAAAGCGACGAATTTAAGCTGGATTTTGCGCCAGTTTCGCGTAATTTAAAGCGTCCTACGCCGAGAATACGCGAAAGCGCAAGAAGAAAGGCACTTCGCCTTATAGAAACGGGTAAAATTGCTAAAAACGAAGATAAACTTGCGTAGAATTTTATTTTAAAGGCGTTTGGTGTTGATTATACTTTATTTTCTGTAAAATACTAAGAGATTCTAAAAGAACTTGTAAAGAACAGCTTAAATAGAAAATAAAAAATGCGTTAATTTTAAAATTATTTTCCTCTTAAACGGTAGAAGACATTAGGAACATTCTTAAATACTATTAAAATATAGTATATAAATTACTTAAATTAAAAGTTTTACGTTTTTCTAAAAAGAAACGAAGTCGAAATAATTTTTAAAAAAAAAACCGGGTATTTTAGTAAAAAGTATTTACCTAAATTCCCTACTTTACATTTTATTTACCTAAATACCCGGTTTTTTATAATTTACGACTTTTACTTTATATAAGGTCTATTATTTATTAAAATACCCACCTAGGTATTTAGGTAAGGGTATAGGTATGGTGCCTACAAATTTAACCCCCCCATTCCCAATATTTAACCCCCCCTTCGCCGATTATTGACCCCCCCTCCCCACCGAGTCATGCATTACACCCAAATCAACTGCAATTCCCACGCAACTTTTTTCTAGGCATTAACATATGCCTTTCTTAATATGTACTAAGTTGCATTACGGTACGATCGATATATAAGACGTAGTATTGATAGAAGTCTCGCTCTGCTAAATTTAAGTAAAGTGGTATTCCTCGGGTATCCGTACAGAAGCTTACCTATATAGGCTTAGCTTAATCGGATTATTAATATTCCGGCCGGCGCGGCAACACCCCGCCTCCGGCCGACCTTCTTAATTCTGGCCCGCAACAGCTATCTATCTAACTACCGTTCTACCACCGTCGCGTTAATAGGTGGGTTTGCTGGCGATAAGATCTTAGTAAATTCTCCGGATTTACTTAGTAATTTAGCAGTTAAAACAGGAGAATACGTTGCTCTTCCGGGGGAGGGGAAAGGGGGGGTCAATAATTGGCGGAGGGGGGGTCAAATTTTAGAAATAGGGGGGTTAAATTTGTAGGCACCATAGGTATTTTAGAAACTATTTTTAAAAAACCGGGTATTTGGGTAATTTGCCGAAAGTTTTACGTTTTTATATAAAGAAACGAAGTTAGAATAAATTTTTAAAAAATATAGGTATTTTAGTAAAAAGAATTTACCTAAATATCCTACTTTATATTTTATTTACCTAAATACCTAGTTTTTCGTAAATTATAAACTTTACTCTATATAAGGTCTATTATTTACCTAAATACCTAGGTAGATATTTTAGTAAGGATATAGGTATTTCAGAATTTTTTTTCGAAAAACTAGGTATTTAGGTAATTTATCGGAAAACTAAATCTTTTAGTAATTTACTACTAAATAACTATTGGTGGAAAATATCTCTAATATTATATACGGCTAAGTAGATAATGCGGGGATACGAGAATTACTTTACGGGTAAACCCCATGGCTGGCGGGGTAGTATGGCGCTCCGTGACCGAAACGGTATAACCTTTACTAGGAATATATGATCCAGGTAAGGGTATAACATTATAGCCGCGGCTAAGTATATGTGTTAAGCTCTATATAAGGACCGCACACGACCAGGTGTAAGGATAAATGTTGTGGTCCACTAGAATGATTAGATTTTGTATTGCGAGCTTGACCTGGGGATTGGTCGGAGCGAAAGTCGTGTGGTCGTCGACCCCGGCGACGTTTACAGACATCATCAGACAAGCCTTCCCCGTGGGGAACGGAAAGCTGGGGGGTAAGTCTTCCGACATCTAGTAATTCGCCAGCTAAGGAGAGGGGTAGCATTGCCGTTCAGCGACGGAGGGGTTGAAAAGCTTAGCTTGAACATCGACTCTCTCTGGTCCGGCGGTCCGTTCGAGGCCAGCGTAAGCACAGTCACTCACAAATGGGGCCTCACTTACACAGTGGCAGAACTACACTGGCGGCAACCCCACGACGGCGAAGTACGAGTACTTAGCTGGGATCCGAGACTGGGTCTGGCAGAACGGAACGGGAAGTGAGTTTTCTGGGTAGGTCCACGAGCACCAGCTGATTGCGTAGATGTTTCCGAGCTCCTGGGCAACTTCGACAACTACGGTTCCTTCCGCGTCCTCGGGAACCTCAGCGTTTCGATCGATGGCGTCACATCATTTTCTGGGCAGTACAACCGCTCCCTTGACCTGGGAAATGGGATCCATCGGACTGGTTTTCAAGACCAAGACGGCAACGCCTTCGCCAGCACAGTCTACTGCAGCTACCCTGACTTTGTCTGTGTCTACGAGCTGCGTGCTCGGAATGCTCTGCCATCGGTCATGGTCTCGTTAGAGAACCAGCAGGCGGATGCTGGGCTCAACAACTTCACTTGCGAGGCCGGAAGGGTCCGAGTGTCTGGCTTGACTCAGGCCGGGCCACCGGAAGGAATGAGATACGAAGCAGTGGTACAGCTCGTTGGCGACGGCGACTACTCATGTAGCAATGGCGTTCTGAACGTAAGCTCTGGGAGAAACGCCTCCTCACTGACCTTCGTCATCGCCGCCGAGACAAACTACGACCAGAAGGCGGGTAACGCCGAGAGCAACTTCTCTTTCAAAGGATCCGACCCAAGACCCAAGGTTGAGTCGGTGATTGCGGCAGCCGCGGCCCACTCCAACACACTTCTCCGGCAGCGCCACGTGGACGACTATAAGAGCCTCGCCAACGCTTTCATTCTGGAGCTGCCGGATACGAACAACTCTGCGGGCGTCGAGCTTTCAGAACTCATCAACCGCTACAACACCACCGAAGCAGGCCTTGGCGACGCATACCTTGAGTCACTGCTGTTCCACTATGCCAGACACATGCTGATTTCGTCTGCCAGGCCGGGGGTGTTGCCGGCAAACCTCCAAGGGAAGTGGAGTCAAACGCTGGAAGGCGCGTGGGCTGTAGACTACCACGGGGACATCAACCTGCAGATGAACTACTGGATAGCAGATCAGACAGGGCTTGGCCAGCTCCAGGCTGGTCTTTGGGATTACATACAAGATGTCTGGGTACCACGCGGATCTCAGACGGCCAAGCTTCTGTACAACGCGCCGGGATGGGTCCTGGACGGCGAATCGACCGTGTTCGGACACACGGGAATGAATAGCGACCTCCGTTGGGCGAACTGTATACCCCCTTTAGCCTGGCGCTCGACCATCGCTAACAAGCCTGTAGACATGATCTCCGGCGTCTGGATGATGCAGCATGTGTACGACCACTTTGACTACACCGGTAATACCACGTGGTTTTCCACGCAAGGGTATCCGCTGATCCGCGGCATTGCCGACTTCTGGCTCTCCCAGCTCCAGTACGATCAGTGGTTCAACGACGGGACGCTCGTCGTGAACCCATGCAACAGTCCCGAACAGCCCCCCACGACATTTGGCTGCACGCATTATCAGCAGCTCATCCACCAGGTCCTGGCTTATGTGGAAGTTGCTGGCTCACTGGGAATCGAGACGGATGCAGCTTTTCTTGCCAATGCATCTTCCGCTCTCAGCAACCTCGACACCGGCCTTCACATCAATGAGACCTGGGGCGGCATCAAGGAGTTCAAGGCCCCCACCGAGATCACTGGCCTGGATATTCCCAACGATACCCACCGCCACCTGTCACACCTCGTCGGCTGGTACCCTGGTTACAGCATCGCCTCGCTCCTGTCCGGCTACGACAACTCCACCATCACAGATGCTGTTGACGCTGCCCTCACAGCCCGGGGCAACGGTACAGGCCCAGATGCAGATGCTGGCTGGGGCAAAGTGTGGCGCGCCGCATGCTGGGCGCGTCTCAACAATACCGACAAGGCTGATGCGGAGCTGCGGTACGCCATTGCCAGGAATTTTGCGGGTAATGGCTTCAGCATGTACAGCGCGCACGACACACCGTTCCAAATCGACGCGAACTTCGGACTTGCAGGCGCAATGCTCAGCATGCTCGTGGTTGACTTGCCGGCCTTCTCAGGAGCGACAAAGACCGTGGTACTCGGCCCGGCAATTCCTACTCGTTGGGGTGGCGGTAGCGTCAAGGGATTGAAGTTGAGAGGCGGAGGTGAAGTTGACTTCAAATGGAACGTGGATGGCCTGGTCACCGAGGCCGTCTTGGTCGGAAGGACGGCAGGCATTGTGGTGGTGAACCGGGACGGAGAAGTCTTGGTTGAAGCCTGATGCCACTGGTAGTGCTCCACGGCTTCCCCAGTACGCTAAACACAGAACAAAGAGCCTTAGTCCAGCATCTTCAATATGATCCAACACTGAAACACCATCGGACTGCAAAGTGTGCATCACCTCGACAGCAACCCTAACCTCCGCTTTGGCCACGGCCCCATTCTGCCGATCGGCGGCATCGGCAGTGGCAGAGCTACCTTGATCGGAATGCGTCTGGTCATATATCTTCTTCTTCCTGTCCTCTTCCCCCCACCTCCTAAGAATCAACGGCGGCAGGGTCAGCAGCGCCAGCAGCGATCTAGCCAGTCGCACCGATGTGCCGTACACCGTTCGAACCCTTGTCGTGTCCATCAAGCATTGTCACCGGGACCGGTCAAACTTCGAAAGCCTCCTCAGCCGATTGCTATCGCTGGTACCTTCTCGGCAGATACGCCTCCTCTTTCTGTTTCATACCTGATGATCTGCAAAACTAGCGCTGACTGCGATTTGGCTAATTCGGAATTGTCTTTTTATGGCGTCCCATGTGCTGGATATGCCCGCTACCAAGCCTCTCCACTAGTACCAGGCGAGCGCCGAGGATGGAATCTCGCATGTTCTGGAAAGTAAAAGATGAATTGCAGAAAGGAGCGTCCAACACCTCCTCAAGACTCCAGCCATGATCCGGCAGCCCAAACGCCGGCAAAGCCCATCACAGCAGAGAGTCCGATGATCTGCTTGCTCCATCCATCATCTCGCTGAACCTTTGCTGCCCCTTCGAACTTCTTCTTAGTCTTCGGCTGTACGGCTGCCTCGTTCTTGTCGACGCTTGCACCGTACGCCGCCGCCACCTCGGTTTCGTTGGCCTTTTGCTTTGCAGTCTCGATCAACCTACTCAGATACTCCAGCTCTTCCTCAAGCTTCGATTCGTTGCGTCCCACGCCTTCGACTTCCACATTCTGTACATTCCCAAAAAAATCCATGACCAGCCTGTCCCGAGCTGCCTTCTCCCCGCCGTGGAAGAGATCGTATCTGAAACCAGGGTGGCTATGGATTTTGGTCTCATCGTAGCTGTCGAAAAGGTCGCCAAGGGTCAATTTAGATGACGGATCCTTAACTTGGGTCTCGAGGAACTCAAGGTTGTAGTAGGTGTAGCGGTCGATGACGGCCACGCCAACATCGTTGTCTGCGTGGTGCGAATAAGACGACTGGTCGATCTCGGACGAACCGGTAGCGATGATGTTAGGCGAGTAGAACTTGCTGTACATGGTGTTGGCCTGGCACGTGTCGATCATGAAAAGCATCTCATGGTAGCTGTGCGAGCTCGTATTAGCATCACCTTGCGCAGTTCCCTTCGCAGCGCTACCCACCGCTTCTTCTCCCACATCTGCTCAAAGGCGTCTGCGAGATCGAACGCGCTTATCTCCTCAGCGTCTTGGAACTTCAGAAACTCATTGCCACCATGGCCTGTCATGTAGACGAGGATATTGCTTCGGTCGTCGGTCAAGAGGCGCTTGCTGCGCGGCATGTCCTCACCAACACGGTCCGTCATGAGGCGGATGAAATTCTCCACAGTTACCTCGTATCCGCGGTAGTCGACCTCTATGTTGTCACCGTACAGATCCAGCGCGCGGTCTGCGTTGTTGTAGACTGTGCCAGGGAAGGCGTTGCGCGGATTGCAGGCCATGTCATCGGGGAGCATGAGGATGATTTGAGAGTCGGGGATTCCGAGGCGCTTGACAGTACGGTAGAGAGAGAGTACATTGGCGAGGTGGCGGTAGTTGAACCAGAAGCGCGACGTCGAGACCAGGACAGCCCAGTTGGATGTGTGTTCCGCCCCGCTGAGCGCAGCCAGGAGGCACAGTACAACAAAGACCTGCGCGGCACCGAGAGATCGCATTGCGTCGAAATTGGGAGTTCAGCCGGCAAGGGGTGGTGCCATGGAGGGGAGCGTGGCCGATGATGCTGGCGAGCTCCTGCCCGAGGCGCGCATGCCCGTTGCGTCAGCGGTGAGACGTGGGCTGCTTAACAATCACCGCGTCCACGTGACCATACACTGCCAAGACATGTGCATGAGCATCTGTTCACTGTTATTTGTAAGTACTATAAAAAATTGCCGAAACATCTGCTAAGGCCTTCGTGCAATACGCAACCCTTTTCGCGCATCCGCCATGATACAAGCATTCAACAAAACCCCCAAACGCCGACGCTCTATCAAGACAGCCCATCCCGCCCTATAATGATACATTAATCTTCACGTCCTCCTCTATTTCAAGCATCCCGTTCGTTAATGGTCCAGCGTCTTTTCGGTCCCCTCTCCCTCTCTGTGCGCGCTCCTGACGGCACAGACCCCCAGAGTCCATGCTGACTCATCGATCGTCCAATGTTAGGAGGCAGTGGTGCAATGTCATCTTGAGCCTCTTCCTTCTCTGGAGCTGCAGTTTCTTGCTTAACACTTGCGGTGTCGTTCCCATCAAAGTTCACTAGGAAGCCTTCGCTAGTCCCATTGTTCGTCTCGGAAAAGGCTTCTCCCTTCGGAGCCGGCTTGCTCCATAGCCCAGTTGCCGGTCCGAGGCTTGGGCTGCTAGGCGTATGACGGCCGGGGCTGGGAGTGTAACTCCTGGTAAGAGAGTGAAGGGTTGAGCTGCGCCTGATGCTGCCCAATGAACTGCTTGTCCTGCGACCGGTGTCTCCCACACTCTCCGTGGAACTTCCGGCATAGCGACGGCGGAAATCACTCATTTGATCGAGCGAGTTGTCCGCTAGAAGCGCGGGCCGAGCCGGGTCTGCACCAACGCGCAGATGTTCCGTTGATGCTACTATGACCATTTCGTACTCGTCCGCTAGCGCATTTTCGAGACCGGATCTCCTACGTTCATTCAAGGGCGAAGACGTGCGGCTCACGGGTTCCGGTGGCGCTTGACCCGACGGCTCCTTCTTGATTGCCATGGTCAATGAAGCCATACCGACATCAAGAAGAACTGGCTGGTTGGTCAAAGCGCCGATCAAGGCGTTGCAGCCAGCGCCGTGAGTGACGAGAACCAAGACGAGCTCTTCCTCCTCTTCCTCTTCCGTAGCGTCAACGACGGCCTCGTCAGGATGACCCGCAGACCCGTGCTCCTTGTACCACGAAAACATCTTGTTTAGGCCACGTCGAAAGCGCTTGTGCATCGCGCTCCACTCCTCGCCAAATTCGCCTCCGTCTCCCCATTCCTGTGGCTCGCGCATGCTATCCCACTGATAATCTACTGCGACGCACGCATCTCGTGCGTGGGCGACATAGCCTCTGGGAATCGGCTCCGCGGGAGATACGGCGTACGAAGGCACCGGGGGTCGGTAAACGCCGGCATCGGATTTCGTTGTGGTCGGGATGGCCATGTCGCGCCTGCGACTGACTCTGCTGGCAGCACTCGAAGCGCTTCCTTGGCTGCTAGCCCTATCGCGAAGCGGCAGGGCTTGAGCCAAACTGCCCAAAGCCGAAAGCGAGTGGTTGGTGGGATTGAAGCTGTTGGCTGCACCGGCGCCTCTATCGGAGCCCCAGCCGCCGGGAAAATGGCCGGATCCCTGCGAAGAACTGGGGCGGGTATCTATGTATTCGCCGCGGCGGAGCAGATCCGCCTTGGCACCCGCAACCATCATGGTCGAATTGGGAGGCGGGGTGATCATGTCGAAGTAATCCGGCGAGAGCCACTCGCCCAGGAACGCGTCAACGCGCAGCGACGTCTTCTCGATCCCCCTCCTTTGGAACGCTTTGCTCAAGACATTGCGAGTCGGGTTGTCTTCGGGCTCGGGAATGGCCTTGGGGCCCGGGGAGCGCTCAGTGCCGCGGCCGTTGAGGGTAGTGGTGTGCAAGGAGGCGCGGCGGCGCGGCGAATTACTGCGGGAGCGCGAGGCTGACGGCGAGCCTTGGTACTGCGCAATGCCGGCGCTAATTGCAACAGAGGTTTGAACGCAGCGGAGGAAAGGTGAGCTGTGGACGACGACCTTGTGCTTCCGCTTCCGGCGGTGGTCTGGGCTGGGAGAAGTGCGCTGACCGAGGCCGGCGTCCAGGCTGTTGCTCCGGCTGTGCGAAGCTGGGGACGCAATGTCGCCATCTTCGCGGGCTTGCAGCAGGCTGGCAATGCGGGTGCCGAGGGCGCGCGACTGGGTCCAACCGCCATAGGTGAGGGGAGGGTCGTAGGGCGTGGGCGAGGTAAGGTGCCATGTCTTGTCAGAGGCATCGAGACGGGCGCCGTGCCTGAGGCGGATTAGTCGGGGGCATCACGGACAACAGGATGGCAGAACATGCCTTGCAACGATTACCACGGCGGGAGCGCGAGGCATGGTGAAAAGCGTGTGGTACCTGCTTGGACGGAAGTCGCGGTGGAGATCAGCTTGGCTTCAGCGGGTTGTGCGGTGGCATTGGAAGTTGGCAGGCGGAAGGCACACGGCTCGCGGGAGGCTTGCGACTGGGCGCGCAATGGATCGTAGAGCTATGCAGGTATCCGGGGTGGGAGAGGCGTGATGCAGAACGGTGGTGGTGGAGGGTTGGAGGGGAGAAGAAGCGGCCCCGCCTGCTGTCCATTCGCGAGAGGTATTTTCCACATTTTTGCACTAGGCAGGCAGTGACGCAAGAGGTCGCCCGTTAAGCTTTCAGGGTCTGCTCAGGGCCAACGAGGCCGCGGCCACGACGCCCAGTGACTGTCGAACACTGCGATGCGCCTGCAGCAGCCTGCTCACCGTGGTGCGCTCGACGTTGCGCTGCTTGCGCTGCCCTCTGCGCAAGCAACGTCGCCGTTCGTCGCCGCCCGCCGTCGTGCAGTTTCTCCACACCTCTGGCCAGGAGCACTCCCTGTCCCCAGCTTGCTGCTTGTCCCCACTCATGCACCCCTCCCTCTGGTGGCTCGCCGAATGCCCGTTCCCACTGTTTTCCCTTTCAGCACCCGTCCATCGCCTCTCCACGTTGCCGGCTTCTCTCTCATGGACCGCACGCTCTGCCATGCACCCAGGCACCCTCACACCATCCACATCTTCTGCTGTTGCGGAGCTGATGTGCGGATCCTGGTCGTCCGGGCTGCCGATCAGCGTAGGGCGCATGCATCTGGCCCTCGCAGGTGACAGGAAAGGCCAATAGCCGGATGCGTAACATTGCTCTACACAACCAGCCGGCCGGGGGACGCATGGTTTAAATGTACCCCGTTCTCGGGTCATCAGTGACCATGTGGCTACGTCGACCAAGCCTGAAAGGTGTCGCACAGAACAAATCCACTCGTTCAACCGACGACCAATCGTGAATATTTCCCCAGTTAGACGCGAGATGTCCCGCAAGGTAAGATGGGCAGAGGCAGAGTGCACAGCATGTCGAAGCTCGGTCAATGCTTTCGGTTGGCACGTATCTGGAGCAAATATCCGGACGAGGATATGTACATCCATGCCAGGCACGTAGAATCTTGGTGGAGGCCGTCGGGTGAGGCGTATTGTATTGGATGCATCCATGTCCAGGTAACCTGGCGACGAGCCGCACGATGGCGCGGGCGTGCGCTGTCGCGGGGCGGCGCGCGGCGGGCGATCACGCATCAGCAGCTGCTCGACCAACACATCGTCTGCTCACGAATCAGACATGTTCAATCAGCCCGCCTCGTCGCTCTGCCGCCGCCGCCTTCCTCCGTCCCCGCTCTGGCGTCACGCCCATCGATCATGCCGCTCGCACTCCTCAACGCATCGCTCGCGCGCTCTTGACCGCTGCCCACGTCCGTTTGTCTTCGTCCATGGACTCCGACGCCACACCTAGCTGCGCCATCTGCGGCAGCCCGGCTCCTCGCGGCCAGGAATGCCCTTGCGAGGCCGAGCGCCTCGAGCTCGCTGTGAAGCAGGCCGAGTCGCGTGCTATGGATGCGCGTCTTCATGAGATCAGGTCCGCAGTGCCGCTGCTCGTCCGCTGAAGCCTGCTAACTCGAGCAGAGATTGGGTCATCACCCATGCCCGTGCCCACATTCTCCAACTGTTCGACCGCCTGAGTTCCGCCCGCAGAGTTGCCCACACCGCCTACCTGTCGTCCTTGCCCTTCTACTCCATATACGTCCAGTACGGAGGCCAGCCACCGCTGCATCCAACCGCTCTCCATCAGCTGCAGGCCCAGATCGCCGAAGCTCATGCGGAGTTGAAACGGGGGGTTGATGCTGACTGGCGTGCCTCGGTGCTCCGCTATCCCGAAATCCTCGACTACTTCTACGGTCTCGTCGACCTGCATCTGCCCAGCGAGAGAGACCCAACTGTCTCCCGCCCGCCGTTTGCCCAAGCCGGCTATGCCGACCAGGGCTTCGAGGGCGGGAGACGCGAAAAAGGTGCAAAGAAGGGCCGCAATCGAGTGGAGGCTCCACCCGCTCCGATGCCGCCCGTTGAATGGCCGGGTGCACGCCGAAAGGAGCCAGCTGGTTACATGGCGGGGTTGGGAAGGCAACGGGGTCCTCCAGTGGCGCCTACTCCACCAATCATTCGACCACCACAATACCCCTCTCTACATGACGACCGCGCTTATTTCCGGTGACGGAATCGCTCATGACACTGACCTTGGGCATCTCTTGTTACTGGTGTCAGGAGACAGCATGATCCATTGCGCTGCTACGCAAAGATTGAACGGCCATCGTCTGACAAATTACGTCGCATGTATTCCTCATAGTGCACGGCGCAGAACAACAAAGGGATGTCAGACCCAAGGAGCCTCGGAGCATGGTGCTGGTGTCCATATACGTTTATGATGTAGAATAATTCGGCAGTGCTTAAGGAAAGGCCTATAATCAAACCCATCGATTTCTTATACGACCCCGTGTTCTTTTCAAAGAAATATTGACCAACAAATGACATACAGCTGGGCTTCCTTGACGCCTCCCCAGTTCCTGGTAGTAAAATTTGTAACCATGTCCAGGTTCAGTCTCAGATACGGTCCGTCCACAGCCTCGTTATCACCCGAGATAGTCCCCTCCCGTCTCCTTGTGGATCAAGTCGAAGAGCGGCTTCGCGCTAAACCAACCAGCGATTGGGGTCCCTACCGTCTTGGACGTGTACGCAGCGTCTTCCTCGTTAATCTTGATCGTCTGGCCTCCCCGGCCCGCAGCAGCAGCATCGGCAAGGAGCTGCGCCTTGCAGCACTTCTCCATGCTCACAAACCTGGAGCCGGTTAGATCATGTGGCTTTTGAGGCTCGCCTTTCGCTTACCAGAAGACAGCCTCCTCTACAGTCTTACCCACGGTCAGGAGGCCATGGTTTTGAAGCAATGCCGCTTTCTTGTTGCCCAAGCATGAAGCGATATTCCTGCCCTCTTCTTCGGCGAGGACGATGCCGTTGAATGACTCGTAGACGACGTGGTCCTGATAGAAGGCGCAAGAGTCCTGAGTGATGATGTCCAACGGCTTGCCAAGGGTACAGAAGCTCCGGCCGTAGATGCTGTGACTGTGAGCTGCAGCGTTCACGTCCGGCCGAGCTTGATGGATCGCGCTGTGAATCATGAAGGCTGCCGTATTGAGGAGCCTGACCGGGCCGCCATCGATGACCTGGCCGCTCTCGTCCACTTGAATAAGGTCAGACGCCTTGATGAGCGAGAAGGCGACGCCGAATGGGTTGACCCAGAAGGATTGCGGATCGACCGGATCCTATCGCAGACCAGAGGTTAGGACGCAGCCTTGCATTGAGAGACCGCTAGAGTGTACGTACCCGCACCGTTATGTGTCCCGCAACGCCTTCATCGAATCCGTACTTCCCAAAGATTCTGAAGGCTGCAGCAAGTCTTTCCTTGAGATATTTGCGTTCAGCGTAGCGGTCCTCAAAGGTGGGTGGCTTGGGAAAAGCAAGGCCATTCAGCTTATGAGCCTTTTCCGCACTCAACCCAGGTTCATGCGTGATGAAGGTGGGCTTGTCCCCGGCGCCGTTGTGGGTGGCTGACGGTGGAGACATGGATGCTGCAGTTTCGTCCCGAAGGCATCGAGCTGCATCGGTGGAGAAATAGCGACGTTATATAACTCAGCTGCTGCGCCGAGGGAAGGGGTAGACCAATGACAAGCAGCCAATGAAAGCATCCGGCTGACGACAAGCCGCGGATCTTCACGGTGAAGTGCGGGGAAATGGCTGGCGGCTGTGCAGGGGCAAACCAAACACACAGCACAAACGGAGAATTATCGAAACGCGCCTGTGGAGTCGACGCACCCGCTTGGATCTGGTTGTTACCACATAGTTACCCAATCGTGAGCGAAGCGACCTCGTACGGCCGACATGCGGAAACCTTGCACTTTACTTTAGCATAGACAGCGGGAGAGTCGGTCGACGACAGCTCATCATCGCATGCAGCTGGTAGGAAGTACGCCTTTATTCAGTCCTGGCGGCTTAGGCTGAGTGATGAGCCGCTTAATTATGGCTCCAGTAGACTAATCATGGTAAAAACGGAACAAGTGGCCAGGAGGAATGAAAAGGGGATGACGTTTGTATTTCGGCGCTGAAGGCGCCTTGTGAGCCCGGGAGCTGACTATATCCACAGCTCGAAGCGAGACTCCAGGACTCCTCGTCCGGATATCTGGTAGATTCATATCGAGCAATGCGAGCAAAGCCTCTCCCGGGGCTCGCGGCACAGGGCTGAACGCCTTCGGAAGCTTCTCGAACCAAGCCTTGGGGATGGTTAGGTAGGGCATGCATGAGTGTGCGATTACAGGAACGAACAAGGAAGGAAGAGCGGGGCGCTCACGTCAGACGCAGATTGACCGGCTTCTTACAATGTATTTTGGAAGTCGCATCTACGTCGCGCCACTTGGACGAGCGGTGGCATCCAACGATAGCTGAATTCAAGGTGGTCCGCCGTGCAATCGCGGAGTGGGGCTGCGTCTGCGGTCGTGGGTTGGCTGACGGAACAATAAAGTTCTACATGGAGGCGTCTTTAAGCCGGAAATAAGGCCGTCAGCACGCCCTACGGTCGACACGCCTAGCGCGACAAATATGACAGCCGAAGTGGGGCCTGGACTCAATCAAAGGGCGCCGCTCCCCGCAACCCCAACCCTCAGCATCCTCTTCCCGTCATGGTTTTTGACAATAGGGCGCAGTCCATGGACGATTTGTTCGATTTTGGCGAAGCGGCAATGCCCGATGTTCCCACCAGCAACACGGCCAATCTGGACCCCCAGCCGACCGTGTCGTTTGTCGGCACCTGCCTCTTGCATCCCCACGATGATGGGTAAGTCCATGCCGCTTCTTTTATTTCCTGCGTGCCAAGCGCCCCGGACGAGACCCCGGCCGATTGGCTCATGGCGGTTTCACTCGAATTGCTGAAGCTCGAAATGCACGTTGAACCCTCGAAATACATTCACTCTGCATGCCCGCCTCCACCTTGACCTCTTGTGAAGTAACGGAGGGTTGGGTGACTCATCCCTATTCGCATTGGGCCTCCTCACAAACAAACATGTTGTCTACCGAGCTCTGTGCGACACCAGCATTTGCCAATTCATGCTCCCGCCTGTCCGTCGCTGACTATTCGATAGCTGCCCTTGCAATGGCAGAGCAACCGACCAGGTGGACGCCTCCGAGCCACTGGTCCAGCAGCCAGCCGACTACTTGGCCACCAATGACCTGAACAATGACTGGACCATGAACTTTTCCAACTTCATCTCCCGATACCACAAACCCGAGAACCCATGTGACTATTGCCGCCTGCGACACCTCGACTGCTTCTTGACTTTCGAGGGCCAGACCGGGTGCTCCCCCTGCAATGCCCTGTTCCGGACGTGCAGCTTCGACATTCCGGCGCAGCAACGCAAGCCTCGCAACATGATCGACACGCTACACCAAGTGTCCGAAGACGTGTGCCAGGAGTTCGGTGCGCTCACCAGCACCAAGACCATGGTTGGCATCAAGACCGACGAGGAGCGCGCCGCCCGGAAGAATGGCATCAGGTTCTCGCGTGCCTCGGTCAAGATCCTCACCGACTGGATCGTCAGCCACAGCGACCACCCCTACCCCACCGAAGACGAAAAGGCCGATTTGCGGCAACGGACCGGTCTGACGGAGAGCCAGGTCAACAACTGGCTTGCAAATGCACGCCGGCGCAAGAAGCACAAGCCAAGGAGACCAGCGTCCCCAAGCATGCAGTCAAGCGAGGCCATGGATATCGCTTTGGAGAAGTCGTGGTCTGAGAAGAACCCCATGGAGCGATACCTGGAATCCCCACCGGACAACGAGCCTGCTCCCTGGACCGCCATTCAGAAAGCTGTGCGGACGACAACACCCCCGCTCGACGAGGAGCGCTCGCGCAGCGGGCCCACCAGCCGCCATGCGTCGACTGGCAGCTCCGGTCACCTTTCGCGTAGGGCTCCGTCGACGAACAGCATGGAAATCGCCTCCGTCAACTCGGGCCTATCTAGCCAGGGCGAGTCGCTCGGGTCGGTGTGGTCGTATACGTCGCGCAACTCGGGCAACTCGTTTGGATCCTTCGGCTCCTTTGGGTCAGTGAACGGAGTTCGCAAGGAGAGGCGCCGCCGACGCCGGCCCGACATCAAGAAGCAAGCATCCGAGAACGACAAGAAGACAAAGCTTTTCCAGTGCACCTTCTGTACTGACGCGTTCAAGAGCAAGTATGACTGGGCCAGGCACGAGAAGTCACTCCATCTCAGTCTGGAGAAGTGGATCTGCGCCCCACTAGGGCCCGTCATCACCTGTTCTGCTTCGGGTCAGAAGAAGTGCGTGTTCTGCGACGCCATCGAGCCCAGCAAGGAGCATCTCGAAACACACAATTGGTCGGCGTGCGAGGAACGGAGCCCAGAGCAGCGGACTTTCTACCGGAAGGACCATTTGAGGCAGCACATGCGGTTGATGCACAACTGCAAGATGACAGAGACAATGGAGAGCTGGAAGAGCGAGACGCAGTACATCAAGAGCCGCTGCGGCTTCTGTCGGATGACTTTCGAGACTTGGTATGTTCGTCCCCGCAGCTGACGCACATTCGCTTTGCTAACACACAGACATAGGCAGGATCGGGCGGACCACCTGGCCAAAGAGTTCCGCAATGGGGCGCAGATGAAAGACTGGAAGGGATGCCGGGGATTCGACCCTCAGGTTGCGCTGCTCATCACTAACGCGATGCCGCCGTACCTTATCGCGAACGAGGCCAGGAGCCCCAACCCGTTCTCGGCTTCTCAGCCAGCGTCTCTGGCATGGCATAGCACCCAGCACCCGACAATGGCTCCACCGAACCGGTGGGACCAAGCAGCGGCGGGCGGCTTCTTCCACGCAGACAGAGATGGACCGCCGGTGCCGGGCCTGCAGGGCAACACAACGTCGGACTCAAGCCTCAGCACCCCGCAGGAGCACGGCATCCACGTTGAGCAAGGCACAATGAGCGCGACATGCTGGGAAATCCTGACGGTGCGGCTGGGCAAATACGCCAAGCAGCAGCTGTCGCAGGGCGTGTGTCCCACGGATGCGATGCTGCAGCGCGAGGCACGGCGGATACTGTACGACGCCGATGATGGGTGGGAGCAAACGGCAGCAGACAACGCCGAGTGGCTGGGGCTGTTCAAGAAGGCGCACGGGCTGGTGGGAGTGGGCCAGGACTTCGACGCACGCGACACGCTCGAGGATCTGGGCATGCTGGGAGACGTGGCCAGCTATCCGTTTGCTGCTGACGATTGGACGGCGCCAACGTGCTCGGACTCGATGGGCGGGCTGCTCAGCCTATGCCACGCGAACATGATGCTCGGCGGGCCGGCGACGTGCTCGTGGGCGCCGGCGTCAATGACGGCGACGACGGGCATCACGACGGCGACGACCGAGGGCATCTTTGACATGGAGGGCCTGCAGGGGCTGGAGGCGCTGAGCGCGCTGAGCTTCGAGGCCGAGCCGAACCGCAGGCAGACGTGGAACGGGTTCCCGGGCATGGGGCCCGACGGCACGGAGAGGTAGCGAGTTTTCCTGTATGTATGTAAGCCGCGTGGCGGCGGCGTAGAGCAGCAGCGTAATGCAATGAACATCAGATCGCGGGTGTCTGTGCGTGGTGTTGGCGGCGGTGCCTGGGGATCGCGCGGGGCGGGCTCAAATGGCGTAGCTGTGAGTGGCTGCAGCGTGCACATCCTGGGCCCGTCCGCCTCGCCCGCTCCCATCGCCGCGCGCCCCTTCTATGGAACAACCACCCCGGGCCATGGCCGCCCTGCTGCTCCGCCCTGGTGCCGGCGGACCACCCGCCAATCACGCCGCATCTGATTCCGCCGCGCCCCTGTCGGTGAGCTGCAGCGCCCGGCCAAGCCCGCCCGCGCTCCCCGGGAGCCCGTGTGCTCCTCGTACCCTACACCTGCAGCTGCGGTGAGCCCTGCATGTCGCAGCTCTCCTTTGTCTGCTGGCCGGCCGCCTGCTCTCCTATCCTTCTCTCTCCGCCTGCCCGCTTCCTCCGCCCCTCCTGCTCGCGCCATAATGTCTGTTGACAACCCCACCATCGACGACGTTGTCACCTACTCCAGCGGTCCTCACGACGCCCCGCCCGACCTCCGCATCATACATTACAACGATGTCTACCACGTCGAGCCTTCGAGCGCCGAGCCTGTCGGGGGATACGCCCGCTTCAAGACCCTCTGCAACTACTACCGCAGCGACTCCAGCTTCGCCGGCCAGTCAGAGCTGTTGACCTTCTTCTCCGGCGATGCTTTCAACCCCAGCTTGGAGAGCAGCGTCACCAAAGGTCCACCTTAGCTTCACCCCATTCCGGGGCCCTCCCGCTGACCGAGAACAGGCAGCCATATGGTTCCAGTGCTCAATGGCATAGGCACCGACTGTGCATGCGTTGGCGTGAGTGCTGCCAATTGTGTCCGTATCACTGATTAAAGAGCTGACTCGGTATCCATGCTGCAGAACCACGACCTGGACTTTGGCGTACGCCAATATCGCCATCTCACTGGCCAGTGCAACTTTCCATGGCTCCTGGCAAACGTGCTCGACCCGGCCCTCGGCGAGAACGAGTCGCTGGCAAACGCCCCGAAGACGACGATGATGACCTCCTCTAATGGCATCAAGATTGGCATAATCGGCTTGGCCGAGCGTGAGTGGCTCGACACCATCAACTCGCTGCCCCCGGACATCATATATAAATCGGCCTCAGAGACGGCCAAGGAGTTGGTGCCAGCCCTGCGCGAGCAAGGTGCTGAGATTGTCATTGTCATCTCCCACCAGCGCGAGCCGAACGACAACAAGCTTGCCGAGAAGCTTCCAGAAGGCTTGGTTGACATCGTGCTGGGTGGTCATGACCACTATTACGTGAGTGACTCAATCGTGTCTCTAACACAGCCCCTCTCCGACAAACGCTTTCCTCTGCGTTCAACCATCTCTCGCCGTGACGGTCTCCGCATATCATTTTCTCGGCATGGGCCGCTAACAATGAACCTGCAGAATCACAGCCTGATCAACGGCTGCCACGTCCTCCGATCCGGTAGTGACTTCAAGCAGTTGAGCTATATCGAAGCATGGAGGAAGCAAGATGGAACTAACAAGTGGGACTTCAACATCATTCGTCGGGATGTCGTCTCGCAGATTCCCCAGGACCCCGAATCCATGAAGCTCATCGAAAGCCTCACTGCCAAGCTCAAAGCGAAGCTTGACAAGCCTATCGGCTACACTGCTTCCCCATTGGATGCGCGCTTCACGACAGTCCGCACCAAAGAGTCGAATATGGGGAACTTCGTCTGCGACCTCATGCGTTTCACCTACAACGGAGATTGCGCCTTGATGGCATCTGGTACCATCAGAGGAGATCAGATCTACCCCCCTGGCCTGCTCAGAGTAAAGGATATCATGAACTGTTTCCCATTCGAGGATCCTATTGTTGTGATCAAGGTTACTGGCAAGGCTGTCGTTGAAGCTCTCGAAAATTCTGTATCCAAGTACCCTGCGCTCGAGGGTCGTTTCCCGCAGGTATCGAACATCGAGTTTGAATTCGACCCCCAGCAGCCTGAGGGCTCCCGTGTCACCTGGACTAAGATTGGAGGCGATCCAGTTGACTTGGAGAAGGAGTATGTCATGGTAACCCGTGGATATATGGCCCGTGGCCGCGACGGCTACGACTCTTTGCTGTAAGTTACCTTGGCTCGATTGCACCATACATACTGATATGCCTTCAGGATCGAGGAGGAGGGTGGAACAGCGAAGGAGATAGTTTCGGAGGAGAACGGTATTCTCATCTCGATGATGCTGCGCCAGTACTTCATGTCTTTGAAAGTTCTTGGAAAATGGAAGCAGTGGGGCCCCAGCATGGGAAGGCACTGGGATAGGGTGCAGAACAAGCTGCAGAATGTCCAGCCGCACGTTGAGCCAAAGGGCAAGGTCGCCAGCGCGCTGGAGGTGGTTCAGGACAGCCGGAGTGGCAGGCTCACTCCTCATGGGCACCGCCCGGAAGGTGCGGAGACACCGCTCAACGAATCTGACACAGACTCGGAGGATGAAGCGGAGCCGAAGCGTGCCAATGCTGCAGTGGAGGAGCTGGAGAGGAAGAGCGTAATCATGAGGAAGGTTATGCGTAAATGGTGGCGCTTGGCCGGACTGAAAGGCCAGCCGCGCTGCGGCGATCCTCTTGGAGAGGGAGAGTTCACCATCAATTGGACCAAGGTGAGTCGACTGATGCAGCCATTGAAATATATTATATGTGGACTGACTGAGGTGTATAGGCCATCGCTCCTAGACTAGAGGGCAGAATCAGGATGGTCTCCACGTCTGTGTAGGAGTAGACGGTAGACACGCTATGTATAGATGACATGCCGCTGACATTTAAACAAACGAGTAACGGAAATACAAAGCATCATGACATGGGCACTAAGGCTCCATTTGCTACTACAGTGCGTCATGGAGATCAGACACTCTCCCTACATAGGCATTTGAAGTCAGAGAAAATGCCGTGTAGAACATGGGGCGTAGACTTCGATCATCTATGCAGGTGATGCAGCTTTTGTGAGACGGACCTAGAAGGGCCGTATTAATTTGCGTCTCATGGTACCAACATTGGCTAGGCTGTTGTTCCTTTTTCTACGAGCGTAGGGTGACTTCTTCATATCATTCATCATTCGAACTAGCATGGCTAAATCTTATTTCACAAGGTCATGAGAGAATCCTCCGGCTGCAGAAGGAGCCACAAGTGGGGAAGAATTCATCAGGGAAATTCCTATTGTATTTAAGGTGATAGGTTGGCATTCCAAGTTTCGCTACACGGCATCAAACCTCACAGATCACCATGATCTATTCTTTGCACGATGATGCCGCTGGCAGCACCACCGCCGTTACAGATTGCCGCGCATCCATATTGTCCAATCTCCAACTGATGCAACAGGGTCACCAAAATTCTGCTCCCAGAGCTTCCCAACGCATGTCCCAACGCAATGGCACCGCCTCTAGGGTTGACGTTATCCGACCCAAGACCCAGGATCTTAGCGTTGGCCCTAATAACAGCGGCGAAGGCCTCGTTGAATTCCCAGATGGCAATGTCAGATTTGGAGAGACCAGCCTTCTCTAGGACAATGGGAACGACCTTGGCGGGGGCGATGGGAAAATCGATTGGGTCAAGAGCGGCATCCGCATAAGAGACAACACGGGCCAGAACGCGCGAGTTGGAGCCATGGGCTTTTGCGACATCTTTGCTGCCCAGAACGAGGGCGCTGGCACCGTCGTTAAAAGATGAACTGTTGGCGGCAGTGATGGAGCCCGTGCCATCGCGGACGAAGGCGGGCTTAAGCGTTTTAACCTTGTCAAGCTTCAGGCGGCTGTATCCTTCATCCTGCTCAACCACCACGTCGCCCTTTCTGCCCTGCACCGTCACGGGTACAACCTCGTCCTTGAACAGCCCAGCAGCCCAAGCATCTTGAGCACGCTTGTAAGACAGAATTGCGAAGTCGTCCTGCTCCTCCCGCGAGATCTGGTATTTCTTGGCCGTGTTCTCAGCGCAGTTGCCCATATGGATTTGATTGTATACATCCCACAGACCATCCGTGATCAAGCCGTCCTGCAGTTTTTGCTCGCCAAAGGGCGGCTGCTGGCTGGCGCGAGCCAGATAGTAGGGCACACGGGACATGTTCTCCATGCCGCCGGCGACGATGGCCTCAGCATCGCCCAGCTGGATATCCTGAGCGGCAATGGTCACGGCCTTAAGGCCCGAGGCGCACACCTTGTTGATGGTGGTGGCCTCGACGGATGGCGGCAGCTTGGCGAAGATGCTGGCCTGGCGTGCAGGGGCCTGGCCGGCGGCGCCCTGCAGCACATGGCCCATGTAGACGGACTTGATCTTGTCAACCGGAACGGTCGACTTGGAGAGGGCGGACTCGATGGCGGCGGCGCCCAGGCGAGGGGCAGGGACGGTAGTAAAGGCGCCATTGAACTGGTGCGATGAGCGCAGGCAGACGAGAGCAGGACAGAGGCGTTATTACCACACCGGTGGGTGTCCGCGAGCCGCTGAGGATGTAGGCGTCGCGAACCTCCCTGAATCGAATGCGGCTGGTGCTGAATAGCCGGCGGACCTGTGGGGTCGGCTGTTGCGCGAGAGGGCGCGCTTTGGCAACAGAGTGGACGAGCCGGGCGGCGGATGACATGTTGGATAGGATGCTTGGTCGAAGACAAGCGGGGATGGCTGTGGGCGAAAAGTAACAAAGCTGAGAAGCAATCACATGTCGGGGTGCTGGAGGATGACGGCAGGCGCGGGGAAGCTGCGGAACGCACGCCGCACAGAGCGCCGTAACCCCGCCTGAGCCTCACACCTCGCACCTCGGGACGGCTGTCGGCGGCTTTTGATTCTGAACCTCACAGTCCGAGCCGGCCACTTCATTTTCCACTTGAGGCTCTGCGCATCCTGGACTCAGATCGACTCGCCCACACCTTGGCCACAGCATCGCTCGCGCTCCACGCTCCACGCTCCACGCTCCCCTACTTCCGTCTGCTCCGTCAGCATTGCTGCACCTGCCTCACTCGGCCTTCCACAGCTTCCCTCTTCTGTGTTCGTATTTTCGCCATCGACCCAGTCTTTTGATCCGTTCCTCCACGCGAGTCCGCAGACCGGCAAGCGATGCAAGACTTCCGTCACCGACGCTAAGGCGTGGTCCCCGAGGATGTGTCGGACCACGCGGCGTCAGAGGCAGGAAATGCCGACTTCGATAGTTGTCACAGCAAGGTGAAGTGCAGTCGGTGCCTGGCGTTATCTCTCCCCCTTTCTTGGCGTAGCACGACAGACAGCCAAAAATCTCCGTCCTC
This sequence comes from Diplodia seriata, assembly GCF_021436955.1. Classification (NCBI taxonomy): domain Eukaryota; kingdom Fungi; phylum Ascomycota; class Dothideomycetes; order Botryosphaeriales; family Botryosphaeriaceae; genus Diplodia; species Diplodia seriata. The sequence goes on along the minus strand of NW_027117315.1, from coordinate 1,409,401 downwards.
CTTGGCGCCCAGGCATGCGTTTACGACCGACATCTCGAGGCCATCGTCATATCTAATCGATAAGGCGTCAAGCTCTGACCGCTGCTCTGCATGGGTTGCTTGATATTAAGAGAACAGGGAACAGCAGGTCTCAATATTGCGGAGCCATGCCTGCATGACGCTTTCCGCCAGCAAGGCCTGGAATCCTATTGATGCAGACTCCGGACCCAACAAGTCTGCCAGTGGGATCCTTGGCGTTAGTCGAGCTGGTATTGCATCCAGACATAGGCCGATCGGAAAATCCGGAGAGGCCAGCATCCGGCGCGTCCAAAGATGGAGCGGACGGCGTGGTAGGAGAGGCAATCCCTGCGGAGGCCTTCGGCGGGGGTCAAGCTCCTCTTTCGGCACGCATGCAGCAAAGCCGCCAACGTCGGGGACAGCGCTGTTGCACCAGAGCGGCGCGCGATTGCACGATTGCACCCGGCAGCGGCGCCTGACGGCTGGCGGTTAGGGGCTCGGGCTCGAGCTCGAGCCTCGCGTGACAGGGCTCGGCGGCGGCGGGGCCAGGCGAGCACGTCGAACTGGCTTGGTGTTGCTTATCGCCATCCTTGCGCGCTGCCCCAGGAAACACCGTCAGCGGCTGACTCGCGCCCGTGGCCGCGTGTCCATCAATATACCGAGCTCCACCAATCCACGCGCCGTGAATCTACATCCAGCGCCGGTGCCGCAACGCCCGCCGTCGATGGCGACGCCGCCCTCATGAGCTTAATACAACACCACCTTACGACCTGCCCTTTCGGCCTCCGCGCACTTTGTCGCTCGGGGGCTTGGCGCGGGCAAGACCAACCCTCCGGTCACGCCCCGGCTTTCATGCACTCTGCTCCAGCGCTGCTCCACAGCCAGTTTGCAGCTTGGCCCGCCCGGATGACCCCCTCTCGCCCAATCAAGCCCGCCAGCTCGCTCCGTCCAAACACTTGCCAAGCTTCCGGCCGCGAGATCACGCCCAGGTCCGCGCGGGAAGAGGCCCTGCGATAAGGACATGGATGGCCTCACCACCAATCGAGGGGACCACCCGCCGTTGGACTGCTTGTGCTTATACACCCGATGTTGGAGCTATCTGCCACCCCGATCCGGCAACGCTCGCAGTGGCCTGCAGGGTGCCTTGGAGCCTTGCTGTACACCCTCGACCTACAGACACCCACTACTGTATGCAGAAATCATGCGCGCTCTTACTTTGGCGAGCATATCCACCCGCGTCTCGCTTGTTCCTGTGCCCTCGGCGAATGACCCGATGTGTGGATGACGCTGGATACCGCAGGCCTTGCAGCATCGGTGCTGCTGTCTCTGCGCCTATAAAGGATGCTTCTACCGGCCTGGGAGTATGGTCTGCACCGCCAGCACTCTCCTCATCTCCCGAGCCTGGCCAGAGTTGAGATCCGAAAGTCTACTTCTGCTCCCGCAGCCATCACCACTTGTCAATATGAAGTCCTTCGCCCTTCTTGCCTTGGCCACCTCGCTGGGCGCTTATGCTGCCCCAACCTCGCTCAAGCGAGACACCGCTACCTACGACATCATCCTCTCCAAGTCTGCTGATGTCGCTGCTGTCTTGTCTCAGCTCGACATTACGGTCGACGATGAGGCCGTGACGAGCACCTACAACAACAGCTTCTTCAAGGTTCGCACCGCAGTCCTCGGTGCAGTCCATCATTCGGCTAACCACTTCCCAGGGCTTCTCTGGTTCTTTCTCCGCCGAACAGGCTGAGAAGCTCGGCGGCATTGCTGAGGTCTCCATTGTGGACTCGGCTCTGCAGGCAACCATCAAAGCCACCCGTTCCAGTGCTCCGTGGGGCCTGCAGCGCATCTCTCAAACCGAGAGCATCGAGAACACGGCCAGCCCCTCTTCCACCTCGTACACATACACCTATTCGTCTACCGCCCTCGGCTCCGGTGTTGACATTTACATCGTACGCCACATCCCATCCCACTCGATACTCGACACAACTAACCAACCAAGGTCGATACCGGCATTCGTACCACCCATACCCAGTTCGGCAGCCGTGCTACCGTTGGCTGGAGTGCTTTCTCGTCCAACACTGACGACAACGGGCATGGTGAGTTGAGCGCCCTCCTGCAAGCCTGCACCCCGTGGTATTGACCTCTGAGAAGGCACTCATGTTTCCGGGACCTCTGCTGGTAACACCGTTGGTGTTGCTAGCAACGCCAACCTTATTGGTGTCAAGGTGCTCGACTCGTCCGGTAGCGGAACTTCCTCCGGTCTGATTGGCGGTCTGGACTACGTCGCTTCCCAGCACGAATCACGCTCGGGTGAGAGCGACTTCGTTGCTTCCGTTGCATCCCTGTCCCTTGGCTTCGAGGGTCGCTCTACGGCGGTTGAGAGCGCTCTTGTTGCCCTTTCTGACTCCGGTGTTCACATTGCGGTTGCTGCTGGCAACGATGGCGACGATGCCTCAAACTATACTCCCGGATCCCTCGGAGGCGATGTCAGCAACATTATCTCCGTTGGCGCCTCCAACATCCTCGACGAGGTTGCCTATTTCTCGAACTCCGGCCCCACTGTTGACGTCTACGCTCCTGGTGTTACCACCTACTCGTCCTACTACAACAGCGATACCGCCTACGCCATCGCCAGTGGTACGAGTATGGCCACCCCTCACATCAGCGGTCTGCTTGCCTACCTCCTTGCCGCCGACCCCAGCCTCAACGACCCGGCCACCCTCAAGGCGCGCGTCAAGTCTCTGGCTGTTTCTGGTTACCTAACCGAGGGCGATGCCGACGTCACCGCTGGCGGAGAGCTCATCATCGCCCAAAACGGCGCGAGCGGGTCCAGCTCCACCGTTGACGAGACCGAGACCACGCAGGCTGCGTCTGATGAGGAGGTCGTTGATCTCGGAATTTTCTATTAGAGCATCAGGTGCACCTGAAACTCTCCGAGCGCTGTCCATATTGCCTCATGTGATCTTCATCGCCTCGATGACTTGTGGACCCGGTTCGGATCGAATCGATGGGTTGGTGGTGTTTGTAACTGAAATCGAGTCTAGTAGAGAGGTTTTTCATAAGAGACCTGGATAATCGAATGTCCCATCGTGCCGACCATGTTGAATTGCCAAACCAGCACGAGATTGTTTGCACTGCTGTGATACTGGATTAACGAGCGCAGAATGTCCTCCCTGTTGGAGTAGTGGGCTGTACAAGGGTTTCCCATGCATCAATATCGCCAAAAAAAAAAAAGGGGGGGGGGGGGGGGGGGCACATAGTGCCTAACTTTCGAAATAAATGGAGGAATCCTATTGCAACCTGTAAAAGCCGTTAACAACAGCCACTTGTTTTCAAGGAAAAATCTAACACTCTAGCTATAGCAATATGATAGACCAGCGGCGGCCGCTGATCGATCTGAAAACTGTAGCCATTTGACATTGTAAGTCTCACACCAAGGTTTCTTCCAGATCCTTTTAAGCGATGCTTGCTCTTGGCCCACAAATAACATAGCCGCTCCAAATATCGGAAGCAACCTAGTTGGTATCGCAAAGTTCGGAAGCGCTAGCGCGTTCTTGATCTGAAACGGACCCAAAAGCTCTGGGTCGCTACTTGCCCACGCCGACGTCCTCGATGCAGTGCTTGCAACCGTCGGAGTCCTCGTACTCTATTTGGCGGCACTACTGGGACGACCGGCGTGGAGACACTGCATCGTCTGTAGAGCTGTTGGATGTAATGGACAGGCTAAACCTGAACGCCGTGGATGGTCTGCTATTGTTGAGTGATAGTACAGGCACCGTAGACACTACAGTCAGAGCGTTGCAAATGGTGAATGTAGTGGAGCTGTCATTTTGCGGGTACTCGATGCCGTTGAACGATCAGATGGCGTTGCCGCTTTTTGCCGAAGGCCGATAGCAACTGGAAACAGACTTGACGCCTAATGGGTTGATGTTGCAAGATTGCCGTTTCAAATGTCTGGTTGGCCGACGAAGCTGGCACAACAGATTAAGATATTGGTTGGCAGGGATCTCCCGCCACATTAAGAAGCAGAGGCCGTAGAGCATGTACAAGCGTCTGTGGTGTCGAGATAAAACCAGTCAGTCGTCTACCACGGTGCCTATTGTGCATAGGTGGTCACGCATTTCTAGCTCTTGGAGCGGTGCGCGAGCGATGCCGTTCCTGTCCTGGTAAAGCCCTACGATCCCGTAGAACTAACTGAAAAGGGGAATTTCTTAACAAGTGATTTGAGCGGCAGGAAGACTGAAAGGCCCACAGCAAGCATTGTTGCCAGAAGATTGCGAACCATTTTGAGAACAAAAACGACGAGACGAATCGAGATTATGGGAGAAAATATTAAAGTTAAACATCATTATAAGCTTCATCTAGGGCAATATACTCCCAGCCGTCTTTCTTACTTAAGCCTGAGGGTTATTGTTGAAACTTTGCATTAGTCGTGTCGCAGCCATCATTCCTATTGCATCAGACTCCACCAACCACGGCCCCAAGAGATAAAAATCACGTGACAATCGCCTGCCTAAAAGGGCCGAGTAACATTGCGGTTGCTTCGATAGTAGGAGTGCCGTGTCTGCTCCACTTCTTATCTCATCAACGCAGTCACGAGCGAAGAGCAACAATCTCAGAAGCCACTTCGTGGGTCGTACAACACAAGTCTCAAGTATACTTTGAAGTCTGGATAGGCAACAGGTTAAAAGGGAGCTAGCTTCAAGGTCGTGCAGCGACAGACATCCATGGGAAGGTCAGGAATCGTGAACCGGTGCATGGGCGTCCCAGGCTCTCGCCCGTGTGCCTTGGCGTCCTGATTAAACCGTCCACATATTATAGAACGGCAAAGAGCGAGGTGTACAGAATGTTTAAGTGACTACTCTGATAGGAAAGACTACCTCAAATGCTGCAGGACCAACGAAGGCTGGGAACATCTAAACGACAGATTATTACTACAAACCTGACTGGCGTTCACTGAAGTCACCAATACCGCATGTGCAGAGAAACGCCGCTCAGCAGTATCCCCCCTTTGGATGTTTGACGTCAGGTGATCAGGCAGAAGCTGTAATCAGCTAGAAACGTCCCAGCCAACCCAATCTCTGCCCATGACCCTCCAAACCCTTACTTCGCCACTCCTGAGATCGGCCATGCGGAAGCTTTCGACTTTGACCTTCTTGCTTTCGCGACCCTGCTCAAGCGCCCTGATCTTCTTCTTTGTCCCATCCCACTCCACAACTACCCCCACGTGGTCCGGCTTACCCACCTCCATCTTATATTTGGCATGCATAGCGCCATGCTTGCCTTCAAACTTGGCATTGCGAAGCGAGATAACGTCTCCAGGGCGAATCTCATCGTTCTGTTGGACCGACGCATTGGCTAGGTTTGCATAAACCAACGCGCCATAAGCACGAGTACCGACTGGGTAGAGCGCAGATGACAAAGGCTTGAGGAGCTCGAGGATAAGGGCCTGGGGAGAGCCATCACCAATTGTCGCGTGCTGCTTTGCATTTGCGTCTGCCGAAATGCGCCGACCGAATTGTTCGTAAGCATCTTCGAGCTGGTCCTGTCTCAACTTCTGGGGCGGAGGCTCGTGTCTTTGTTCAAGCGCCACGTTGATCGCCTCGCGCGTATCAAACCGAGCAGTAACTATCGTTTGCGAGTAGTCTTGAAACAAGACGTATACATCTTTCTGCACAATAGTCCGGCCGCCGCGCTTGGCAGTGGTGGACTCTTCAATCTCGAACAAAACATCCTTGCGGTTCTGGAAAACTGGGGGCGGCATGTTTGGCTGCGTCCACCACTGGCTACCCTGGCCAAGATCGACATCGTTGGCAATGTGGCCGTGGTCGATGGACGGACGAGATTGGTCCATAGACCGACGTGAACCAAGGGTTCGGTCGACGTCCAGCGACTTCCTCGTAGTTTGCATCGAGCTGCGTGGCGGGGACATGGGTGTCTCGTACGTATCCTCTGTTTCCTGGTGCGAGGGAAAAGTTACCGGATGCTGGCTTGTCCTCTTGCTCATCCTTCGCGGGGGAGGACTTTGGTAGATTTCCTCATCGTCGTCTTCTTCCGATACAGGTCCTGCAGGTTCGGCAGCCGGCGGAAGGCCAGATGGAGGCGGCGGGGCAGCACGAGCCGCCTGGGCGTTGGACCGGTACGGGTCGTACTCATCGTCTTCTGTAGGAGACATCGGTTGAGAAGGAAGAGGCGGCGGTGCAGCCCGTGGAGCATCCAGGGACTCACGGGGAAGAGGTGGCGGTACAGCTCGTGGAGCATCAATGGACTCCCTCGGTGGTAGAGGTGGCATAGCCCTGGGCGCATCGATGGACTCCCTTGGCAGAGGAGGTGGCACAGCTCGAGGTGCATCCATCGACTCGCGCGGTGGAGGCGGTGGAGCACCTCTAGGAGCATCGATGGACTGCCTGGAAGGCGGTGGCTGCTGCGGGGGAGGTGGGGGAACAGCTCGCGGAGCCCCTGATGGAACAGGAGGGGGACCCGTGATTGGAGAGCCCGCCAGAGTGGTCTCATCATAGCTTTGGTCCCTTGTATGCGCCTTCAAGGCATCTTTATGCGTTGCCCCAGAGGCGATGTCCGTGTCGTAGTCGCCTTCATATTCAGTTTCGCCTTCCATGTCTTCTTGAGATCCTAGGTGAGGGGAAAGGGCTTCCTTGGCAGACCCTCTTGAAGGAGGGGCTGTCGCAGGAGGCGGCGGTGGCGGGGCTCTGGAAACAGCCGTTGGAGACATGATGGGGCTGGAGACACCAGGAATCGGCGGAATAGGCCGGCTTGCCCTCTTCTCTGAGGAGGTTGACGGCCTAGAAGCAACGGAGGGAGAGTTTGGTTCTTCGCCGCGGTGCTGAGGAGGCGATTGAGGAATCGGTGGAGGGGCCCCTCGAGCCGGCAGCTCATCATCGGATTCTGATTCTCGTGATTCCGGTCTTTCGGGCGGTGGGGCTGGAACGGGACGAGCTGTGAACATCAGTGACAGGTCTGACAGAGGACGATTCCACATTTACGTACACTCTGCGGGTACCGGCGGAGGTACTGGCCGGTCGGCACTTGGAGGCGGCGGAACAGGCCGATCTGAACAGCAAAGTTAGCCTGTGCGAGTTCAGAAGACAAAAGGATAACGGCCTTGGGTCCCGCGCAACCTACTAACGACCTCAAAGACAAGTCTGTGCCCCAGTGTTCCACCTGCGAATACAGGCTTCCACTTCGTCAAAGAGCCAGGAAACTTGGATGACATTGAGGCCTTCCTAGGTTGATGCGTGGCACCAACAGCTCGTCGACGCAATTTATACTGACCTTGCGGTAAAGCCGGAGGAGTGTCCTTTTCCTGTGGATGATCATTCACCGGCTCATCGGCCTTAACGTCCTCTACATCTGGCACCTCTTCGGGCTCATGCTCTCCACTAATCGGGTGCGCTGGCTCATGCTCTTTCTCAACTGCCATCTCAGTGTCTTCAGACTCTGGGCTGCGGACTTGCGGCATGCCCATACCGGGAATGGGAATCATAGGGACACGTTGAGCAGGAGGAGGTGGCGACTGCTCGGAATCACGGTGGCTATCGATGGATTTCCGTTCCGAGCCAGACGTGGTCTTCTTAACCGGTGGCTTCATCCCGGGCATGGGCATCCCAAACATGCCGGCCATGCCCATGCCACCGCTCAGCTTAGCCATCCGCTCTCGGAGCTCCATTCGTCTTTTGGCTTCTTCGTCCATTTCATCCTCTGCCTCATCCTCTTCAGTGGCGTCTTCTTCATCACCAACCTCTGGCTCTTGAGTAGGCGCGGCGTGTGCTCTGGGAACAGTCTTGGCGCGAGCCTGTTCCTCGTCCTCCTCGACGGTTGTGGAGGATCCTTCAGCATCTTCAGTGGTTTCGCCGGCAGCAGACTGGTCGGCCTCATTGCCATCACTGAATGGCTCACGCTCTTGCAGACGGGCTTCTGGCGATTTGGGGTGGTGCGAGTGGCGTCTTTTCGCCTGCGCCTGGGCATCATCAGGCTCGCCGCCCTCTGTCGTTTCGGATTGAATATCCTTTTCGTGCGACTCAATACGCTTCTTAGGCGGACGCTTGGGCTTCTCTTTGTGTGATGTTTCGGCTTGTCGAGCTGCTTGCTCCATTTGCTGCTTTTGCAAAAGTGCAATCCGTTCCTTCAGGCTCTGCGGCTTAGGAGCATCCTCTTCGCCTTCGGCGGGAGCGCTGGAGCCACCAAGACCAGCTTTATCGGCCATATCCTGGTCTTGCGCCTGGCGCTCAGAGATGTCCGGATCCTCCTCGCGTTTGTACACCTTTTGAGGCGGCGCTTCACGGGGTGGGGGTACGTAAGCATTGCGGCTCGGAGGCGGGGCGACAAACGGCTTCTTGATGAAGCCAGTGGGCGCACCGCTGGGCTTTATGGGAGCAATGGGGGCAGCGGAGCCCCTGTTAAAAGCTGCAATGCGATCCTTGAAGGACTGCGGCTTCTCCGCAACAGGCGGGGGCGGGGACTTGCTGCCTGCAGGAGGTGCAGCAGGGGGAGGGGCCGGCTTCGTCATCTTGGGCAGCGCGGGCTGCTCGGGAGACTTGGGAGCAGCCACCGGTGGAGGCGATTGGGGAGGCACCGGACGCTCTTCTCGTCGCGCTTCGGGCTGCGCTGGAGCGTGAGCTACAGGGGGCTGCTGCTCGGGCTCGGGCTGCTCGGGGACATCGTCCACAGGCGGCTCTTCCAGAGGAGCCGGAGCGGATGGCGGCGGGGGAGGGCGCGATGCGCGGTTGGGGCGCGGAGGAGGCGCAGGCTCGTAGCGCTCGACAAAGTTCTTGGGGAAGAGACCCTCCCTTTTGGTGCCATTGGGATCATTGTATTCGCCAACATACCAGTCCGCGTCTTCCTCGGCCGTGACAGTGATGATGGCAGCCTCAGGGAAGGCCAAGTCATCCTCGTGGCCGGAATTGTAGTCGTAGAGAGCCTTGACCTTGAACGGGGCAGCAGCCATGGCGACGGCGGACCGGCCGGGGGCGCTTGGGCAAGGCGCTCAGGTGGGTGCGAAGGGATGGAGGTCGTGGCGGTGGTGGGATGGGTACTGTGTCGTCGCAGACGCAGGCGCGGCGGTCGGGCTCAGTGACGGGACGGCGGCTGCGGCTGCGGGTGTGGAGACGGTTTGCTGGCGGGGCATTGCGTCAGCGGACAAGCTTGGCCTCGGGCGCGGCGGAGGGGGGGAGAGGGAGCGTACCTGCAGGGGGCTTGCTGAGGCGGGGTGCTCAGAGCATGCCAGCGCGCGGAGCAGGAGTTTGGGAAGGCGTACGGAGAGGAGGCGTGGTGTGGGTGACGATGCGCTGCGGCGTCCGGGCAGGCAGTGGCCCTGAATGAGGCCCAAGCCGGAGCCGCCACGCGCGAGCCACCGGCGCATTCGGGGCCAAGTTTCAGCAGCCAGCGCACAGCACCCGCTCCGCCCCAGCTATCACGATCATCAAGACCTTCGCCCGCTTGCCTGCCCATGGCGCCGCCGAAATTCGACGGCAGCGCCCTGCCCAAGTCGATCCTCAAGAAGATCAGCTCGCCTCAGGCTGGGAAGCCGCCGCCTGCAGCCAGCGCGCCACCGCGGCAGCCGAGTCAAGCAGAGCAGCAAGAGCCGCAGGCCGCGCGCGACAAGCGAAACCGCGAGATAGCCCTCTACCATGCCCATCTGATCCAGCAGCAGAAGGACGTCGAGGCCCAGATCCTCGATGCCATCGTGCAGCTGATCGACTTCCCGTCCTCTCCGGACGCGGACCCCATGAGCCCGTCGCACGATGACGCGTCAATGTTCAAGGCCCTGATAGCAAACTTCCAGCCTTCAGATTACGACTCCTTGCTGGAGGAGCGCAAGTGCGCCGACAAGTGCGGCTATGTGCTCTGCCCGAACCGGCCCAAAGTCGATGCTAATGCCGGCAAGAACAAGTTCATAGTGAAGGGCCGCCAACTCCAGGTCGTGCCGCGCGAGAAGCTCGAGCTCTGGTGCTCTGATGACTGCGCCCGGCGCGCCTTGTTTGTCAAGGTCCAGTTGAACGAGGAGCCCGCCTGGCTTAGGAGGGCGGGTGTTGCCCCCCAGCTCGAACTCATGGCCGACAGGCCCGGCCCAAAATCTCCCCCCGACTTGAACTCAGTCATGTCAGGCCTTTCTTTGGGCGCCGCACAGCCCTCTGCTTGGGCAAGGTCTACCGACGACGCCCAGGGTCTGGATTGGGCCATGGCAGACCTGGCCCTGGAGAGAGGCGAGCAGAGCATGTCTGCAAGATCAGCAGGCTTAGTTAAAGACAGCATCCATGAGAACAGGGCCATCTCTCAACCAAGTGCCCCAGGCCCAGCAGGACACATGTCCATCGAGGGCTACGAACCACGGACGAACATGAAAAGCGGCATTGGGCGAGACGAGGATGGGGACTGGATTCTATGAACGACCGTCTACTGCTCCAGGATACGGCGCAAATCATCCTCCGTTGCACCTCACAATAGGCCAGCATGCTTGACGATGCCACCTTGGCACCGCCGACTTGCATGCTATTCTGCTCATGTGGCTGTTCCTATCCTGCAGGATATTGCCAAACCCACAATGCGGTAGCCCTGCAAGTACCAGCACTCCGGTCTTGGGAATCCGTACGCCGCGGGCCTTTGGAGGCTGGGAGTGCACTTGCACCGTTTAGGTGCCCCGTACCGACAATAGGGCGAGGAACAGAGCAGGAAGGAAGGAAAACACTTCGACTGCGCCAATGCCCTCGCGGCTCGAAACCAGGCGAAGCTATATCTGTTTGAACATCAAAGGTCGAAGCCTTCTCGGTCGATGAGGGGATAGATACCATGAGTGAAAGTAATCTGCATCACATTAGTCTGTAAAGTAACGCATGGGTGCAGCCGAATGGCTTGAAGCTGCACTGGCTAGTACAAGCATTGCAGTGTCTTGCACCCTATGTTGGGGGAGCGGTCACGAGGCATGGGGCCTGAGGCACCAACCCGACTGGAGCGGCGGCTCGGCAAAACGTCTCGCGGCATTTCGAAGATCTCATCGCCGCGGAGGACAGTCACCTACCGCGTCATTCCATTCCCACCAGCTGCTCCTGCGGCACTTCGCAGCTGGTCAATTCCGCCATGTCGCGAAAGCTTTCATCTCCTGCAGCGCAGCTGCTGCGCAGCTCCCGCCTTTTCTCGATGCCGCCGCCGATTCCTGAGCCCGGTACCTCGTCCGACTTCTCGAGCGCCTCTGAAACCGCAACAGCGCCGTACCCAACCCGTCAAGCCATCGCGACGCCTACTTCAAGCCTGCATCGTGGCGATTGGGGCTTGAAGCGGCCGTTGCCGCTCCGTGAAACGACCCGTTCGTCAACTTCGACAATGCGGGTGTACGAAGTCGATACAATCAACCTCTTCACCGATTTCGAGAGCGCCGGCGACCACGTTCGCACCCTGGAAAAATGGCAAGAAATGAATATTCCACTCACCCTAAGCCCAGCCATCCGCACGGCTGCATCGGGCCAGCAATCGACCGGGATCAGCGCCTTTCACGAACGCTTCGACAACACCCAGCTCACCGAAGAAGCACGGAACAAGGGCGATAGTAAATGGAAGTTCAAAGGGCCTTATATGGCGGGGATGACTGAGGGTCAATTCAAGTCTTATGTTAAGACCGTCCCTCGCTGGCGTAAGGAGGATTTCAGGACCTTCTTGAGAAAGCACCTCACGGAGAAGGCTTTCGGAGAGGCTGGCTACAAGGCGCAAGATGAACCCGATGATAGTCTTTCGCCTGTTTGGGAGACATTTGAGCTTTCGGACGAAGAGTTCGAAAGAATGGTCAAGGCTCTGCGTGAAGACACCACCTTGTCTTCAGAGTTGAGCCGTTTAATTAGGGACTTCTTCGATCTTCCTGGTGTCTACGCAGATACGCCGCCGCAGTCGACGGGTAGTCTTGCCGCTCGTATGATGGAGAGGGATAGTACTACCATTACCAAGGGACCGCCGAGCACCCACCCATCTGCCGGTCTTTCGTATCTGCGGAGCGCAGCATTCCTGCATAACCACCCAATCCTCGGTCCACAGGAATCGAGAGAGCCAATTGAAGCTCGGATGTTGTCCGGTCGCCAAACGGCTCAGAAGTTGTCCTCGCAGGCCAGGGCTGGTGTTGGTGGTGTTGTTGCAGACTTTAAGATTTCGCAATCCGGCTCGAGGTTGACTGATCAGTATCAGTCGATGAGATACGAGGAACAGGGAGGCCCTAAGGTCTGGGTGTCGCCAGAGCGCGCATACATAGATTCGACCGGTCGCATCAAGCTCACTGTGATCCCCGCTATCCCGGAGGATGTGCGGATCAAGCAAGGATCCCTGAAGTCAAAGGAGGAGTTGGAAGCAAAGGCAGCACCCAAGATTGACGAGCTCGATACAAGAGCAACGGCCCTGGACATCAATGACGGCAACGTGCAGGAGCAAAGCAGGCAGATTTTCGGCGTTCTGAAGGGAATGAGCATGGCAGACGGCCAGGTGAATGCTCCACGGAGGGATGTGGGTCAATAGAGTAGCCGAGAGGCTTTGTTTGTGTATGATATTACATTATGTAGGAAGGTGTGGCTTGGTTTGCGAAGCTTGTTCAAAGGCCCAAAAATGAACACTGATCATGTACCAACGCTTTTGCTTATCATGACGCAGCGACTTGATGGGTGGTTTAAGGGCGCGTCAGCCCAAAGCACGTGACCAGCAAACTCGCTTGTGCAGTTTAGCCGACGCACAGCCGGAGCGACATCTTTTCGGGCTGCACTTCGTCGTGTGTTCTTGACTTCGACGACGACGACCTGCAGCCGCACCGGACCAGCTTTTCCTTCGATACCAGCACCGCTCGACAGCCACCATGGGTCGCGTTCGCACCAAGACCGTCAAGAAGTCCGCCAAGGTCATCATTGAGCGGTACTACCCCAAGCTCACCCTCGACTTCGAGACCAACAAGGTACGTTTGTACAGAATGCGAAGAGTCGTGCCAACGCTGACCTTTCACCACAGAGGATTTGCGATGAGATCGCCATCATCGCCTCGAAGCGCCTCCGCAACAAGGTTCGCATCAACGCTGCCGAATGCAAAGACTGGTTCTGACACGTGCACCCACAGATTGCCGGCTACACCACCCACTTGATGAAGCGTATTCAGCGCGGTCCTGTCCGCGGTATCTCCTTCAAGCTGCAGGAGGAGGAGCGTGAGCGCAAGGATCAATACGTTCCTGAGGTTTCCGCGCTGGACTTCACCCAGAACTCGGACAGCGGCCAGCTCGACGTTGACCAGGAGACCAAGGATCTTCTCAAGAGCATGGGCGTAAGCAGCCCCCCCCCCCCCCCCCCCCAAACACAGATGCGTCTGTCGAAGTGTAGCAGTCGTTTAACAAGTATATCCAGTTCGATTCCATCCCCGTCAACGTCGTTCCCGTTGCTCAGCAGCAGGTTGCTGAGCGCCCCCGCCGCTTCGGCGACCGCCGCCCCGGCCAGTAAATGGTATCGGAAAGAAAATGAAAGAGGGAGCATAAAAGGGCGAAAAGGGCTTTGTGGTTCGGATACCAGGGACGGCAAAATAGGCATAGAGCCAATAAAGGTTTATTCCCCACACAAGGTGTCGCCGAGTCTTATGGGTTTAGGCCTACAAGATGACGCTTGACTGCCAATATCTGTCCCTTTTGCTTGCGTGAATATCGGTACTTACCACAGACATGGTCAGCTTCGTGGCCTTGACGACACAGTTACGGTGATACGTGCATCATTGTAATTGAAGATGCAAATATCCTAGCACGCATGTACAACCGCTCCGATGGGCTAGACTGTCGTCCAAATCGTCCGATCTTTCGTAGGGGCATTACCGGCGACTACGTCCCTGCCCTGGCTCCGTACCGCTTGTCCCCATCGTGACTGAAGCCACTGAGACTCATCTAGCAACCGCCAGCAGCTGGGATTGGTAGAATTCGCGATGCTTGCTCGCGACCCGTGCCACCTCGGCTGAGATTGTTCACAGGTTTTAGCGCGACGACGGCTCGTTGGGTACGGACGTGATAAAATTGCCAAAAGACCGATCCTCGTATCTACATTCGAACCGTCGCGTTACTAGACTGAGGTATACAGGCACAGTGGGTCGCAGAAGACTACATCAGACGGGCAGGTGCTGTAAATGTCAATGAGTACATCAGCTCCAAAAGCCATACAACGGCATCCGTATGCACGCTTCAACTATTCGCGTTGGCAAAGTGTAGCATCAACTGTGAGGCAGGTTGGAAGAAAGTCGAAATCTTTGCAATCCGCTCTGCAGGTGCCCTAACGCCATCGTTGCCAGGCTCACGGGCCACTATCCTACGCCATATTTCCCCCGGCCCCTCGACAGCTTCCTGATGTGATGTTATCATTCACTGATCAGCCCGTTCGTGTGCTTCACAGTACACGGGATGCAGGCAAGAGCGTGCCATCCTCAGCCCTTTGCCCCTCCAGATTCTTGGCAGCCATCTATAGCCTTGGCTGACGCTTGCTGTTTCTTCGTCTTCGGTCAGACTTACAGCCCTCGGCGCATAAGCAAGCGCCGCGGTGGTTCTCCCTTCTGCTGACCATTATTGTTGTCGGACTGATGGGACTAACCCAGGCCCCAAGGGAAGAAAGGATATAATAATAGTTTGCCCTGCGGTGCAACGCGCGGCCTTACCAAGCCGGCGGACCGCGAGCCGACGGCGCAATCTGGCTGGTCAGAGGACGAGCCAAGGTCTTGTCCCTACGTTGGAAGTTGTCGGATGGGAATCGCCCCCAGGCGACTAGAGGCACTGACTGGGTGCCTGGCGGCACCTAGGGTCGCAGGCCGCCGTCTTTGACAGTGTACGAAGATATATACTCCCTGTAACCGATGAGTGGCCCTTGGATACGACATTTTCCACTCGTTGGTTTTTCGTCCGAGGCAACGGAAGATGGAGCGAGGGCTCGCATGGACCCTGTTACTGCATGTAGAATGGCCCTGGACCTCAGCAATACACCATCCGGAGTGCTTAGATCCCGGTGTACAAGCACAATGCATTCATCTCATCTCTTTGTCGGCCTCTATCCTGGGAAATCCGTCCAACGCCAATCCTGTCTCCTTGGTTTCCGCTGCGGTCCTGAAAGGCAAGGGTCGTGGTCCACGGAGTGCAAGCCACCAAAGCCACGGCCAGCGCACCAATACAGCGGTAAGCCCGCCGCGCCGCGCCCTCGGCCCAAACGCCGGTCCGAAAGCAATGGTCACTTGGATGGGGGGCGCCGGCACCCATAGTCTACCATAGCTCCGCATCAGTGCTTCCCTGCAGGCTGTGGCTCTGACCGCTACTGGCACTCATGATACCGCTCGCTATTGGCAGGTTGTTCCATAAGTTTGAACGTCGCAAGTCAAAGACATGGGTGGGTGAAGGGCGCTCGGGTCGCGAGTGGCAGGGATGTCAGTAGCCATTCTCTACCGCTGTTTAACCATATCTGTTCTTTTTGAGTTTGGACCGGCGGCGTGGCACCGAAGTAGTGAGTCCTGCGAAAAAGAACACTCATCACCCGATGAGCAAGGTCCTACGAGATGTAGCCAAGATTGTTGCTTGGGCTCCGTGGCGAGCATGTGTATGTGCAGACCGGCACTGTAGAGCGCGCAGCAGCCCTTGCGCCTCGCCGAAATGGCCATTCTGTCAACTGGAAAAAAGACAAGAAATGCACAGTTGTGGCCATCGCTAGAACAGAGAGGAGTGAGCTCAAGCAATAACAGAGCCTCTATAATGATTCCTTCGTCGTCATGGTAGCCTAGTCATTGCCCACCTATCAAGGAGCCGGCAAAACCTCTTCCCTCTTCTGGACCTGCTGGGTCAAAGTAGAAACAGAGCCAGACCTCCGTTTTCGTCAACCACCTCACTAGAACCGTTTTCCGAGTGTGGCTCCGCCCTTGCAATTGGTTCGCCCACTGACAACTTCGGACATCGGATCTGCCAGTCGATGACTTGAGTCCACGCTATGCCACTTGTCTCGACAGATCGGCCAAAGGAAAGATTTGCTGCAGTGAGCTACGAGCCTTTACTCGCTGCCTACCAAATCCGACGGTGCCGGGCGATCAACGCGACCCAGGCAGCTACAAATTGAGGTTTGACGCGTTCCAATAGGGCAGTGCGTTTTGCGCCCCTTTGTCGGCATCCCTTGACCATGGACTGCCATCACGCACATGCAGCGCTCACGAGGTTAATAGTTGATCGATTATCACATCCACTCTCAAGGAAGCAGGGAAAGTTTATTATCATTGCTTTGATGACAAGGTTCCATTATTGTCTGCTAAACACGCGCAACCGAACGATCAATTGGTCGTCAAAAGATAGTGGAACACCAGACACAAGTCTGGTAAAGCGAGCCCAGAGGTATATTGCAGCGCCAATTACGCCAAGACCCAACCGTACGATCCTGTTTCTTCCCATTTCTTACGTACTTGGTTCGCTCTACTAGTCCTCGATGACGACCTTTTTTGTCATGCAGTCGACCACCTTTGCATAGAATTTAGCGGCACTACTACGCGGAAAACAGATCTCTTCGGTCAGGTAGTCTGGCAGAATATCCAGGAGGTCACGATCCCTGCTCTCATCGAGCAGAGGCGTATACGCGAATTCAGCCTCTTCGTAGCTCTGGCTAGATGGTTTATCATCCAAAGCAACGGCAAGGTGAAAATGCAGCGCTTTACTATTGTCAATGAACAGTCGCATTTCGGATATCGAGAAGACTTACTGCCATTGCGACCAGTTTGAATGCAATCGTAAATGTCTTCGTCTTCTCCCCGCTTCACTCCCCTAATGATCAATCCAGTAAGATCGCTGTAGAGGTCCTCTTTCAACTGCCTTATCTGAGCATCCTTTGCCGTGTCCGAGCTGCCAGCAATCATCGTTCTCTGAGCCTTCACGGCACTTCCGGGAATCTTAGGCTCGGTGTTCGTTGAGGAAGCTCTTGTCGCAGCTAACTTCGCGGTAAGCGTCTTGACTTCGGTCTGCGACTCAGAAAGGTGAGTATGGAGAGCCTTGTTTTCGAACGCCAGTTGCTTGTTGGTCGCATTCAACTCTGCCACTTGACCCCTCAAAGCTTTAGACTCCGCCGCCAGGGCACGTTGGGTGGCCACTTCTTTCTTGAGCGACGCAATGAGCTCGTCCTGGGCTGTAACGCAGTCAGCGCCTCCGATCCGTTAACCTTGCACGCCGGCGACTCACCTCTTGACCTATCATCTGTGCTCTTCTTGAGGTTTTCGAAGTTGACGCCGGCGTCACGCACACCGACATCACGCAGGTTCTGATACTTGACGTCCAAGTTCTCGAACTTCTTGGTCAGGTCGCCAAGCTTCCTGCGCAGCGTCGGGTCGTTGCCCGGTCTTTCCGCGTCCGACAAGACGCTGCCTCCTCGCCTGAAGGAGGCCGGTGCGCGCTGCTTGGAGACGGATCTGGCGCGATTGTTTGGTCTCGATAGCGGCTGGGTCTCGGGCAGCTCCGGGATGTCCTCAATCGATGGTTCGATGTCCATTGGGTCTGGGTCATCCTGAGTCTCGGGGACGATCATCGCCGGAAGGTCCGGTGAGGGTTCCTTTTTCGTCTGCCGGGCTCGTCCCTTCGGCGCGGCTTTGGGTTTCTTCACCGGGTCTGGCGCGGCCAGGCTCTGCACAGGCTGTCTAGAGCGACCTCCACCTTTGCTCGCTACAGGCGGCGCTGCATCACCCAAGTCCTCGAAGTCGTCAACCTCTTCTATATCGGTCGCGTTGGGCTCGGATCTTTCGGCTAGAGCCTCTCTCTTCGGCGGCGCTTTCTTTCCGACCTTCGCCTTGGCTGCCATGACAGATGCGCCACTCGTCCGCCGGCTTGTTCTCTGAGCCCTGGTCGCGGCTCCTTTGGCGGGTGCAGTAGTCTTAGGACGGCCGACTGCTCGCCTCTTTGGAGGAGCGGCATTCTCGATGAGGGAGTCGGAGGTCATGTTGTGGGCAACGGAATCCTTGGCAAACTCGTCCTCGGAGGCAGATTCATCAACCATGTAGGAAAGCGTAGGTGCAGCGGTGCGTCGAGACATGGCCGTGCAGAGTGCGCGCGGGGTAGCGCGGGTGTGGATGGTTGTCGTTGTGGTTATTGGCAAGTGGGCGGCGGCGAGGGCTGGCGGGGACTTGCGCTGCAAGTGTAAACAATCCACCCCCGCGTCGGCCGCCGAGCCTCCGATCGACCCTGGGGCCCGCTAAAGTCCGGGGGCCGATGAGGTCACAGCTTCACCACTTTCTCTTCTCTCGTCTATCTACGCTCCTCCAGCTAGCTACACCTGCTGCGAACCATGTCGCCCGACGCCAAAGACAAGTCGCCCGACACCGAAGACGGACCGCCCTCTACCTCCGCAGCAGCCGCCGCCGACGACGACGATGATGAAGACTACATGAACATGGTCATCGAGGAGCCGGGTAAGAAGGAGACGGCGCTGCAGCGGTTGCAGCGCGAAAAACGTGAGGTAGGTTGCGACGCCCACCTGCATCTTGCCCTGTTTGACACTCACCCCTAGTAAAGAGAATCGAGCGAAGCCAGAGCCACAAGACGAAGCGCGAGCGTGAAGAGGAAGCCGCCGCCGCCCGCGAGGCTGCCCTCGACAAGGCCATTGACAGCTCCAACAAGGGTTTCAAGATGCTCGCCAAGATGGGCTTCAAGGAGGGCGACAAGTTGGGCAAGAGCGACTACGGCGTCGCTGAGCCCGTCAGAGTCCAAGTCAAGGATGGCCGTGAAGGCATCGGCATGGAGTCCGAGAAGAAGCGCAAGCTGCGCGAGGTCTATGATGAGCATGCGAAGAGGGCCAAGGTGGAGCAGGAGACTGAGGAACAGTACTTCGCGAGCATGGCCCAAGAGCGCAAGAACAAGCGCCTGGAAGGCCAGTTCATCGGCGCTCAAAAGGTTGCCGAAAAGCTGGACACCGAGCCAGACGAAGCGGCGCAGGGCACCCGCGTCGACGACAGGAACACGCCGCTGAAGAGCATCCCGTTGATCTGGCGTGGCCTCGTGCGCTTCCGGCTGGAGAAGGAAAGCGAGCGTCTGATGCGCAAGGATTTCGAGACGAGCTTGTCGCGCTTGCCCACTTATGCTGACGACGACGACGACGACGACGATCAGCTCGGCCTTGGGCAAAACGAAAAGGCCAAGATGATTGTGCACGAGGATCTTGCCGAGGAAGACGCCGAGCTGGAAGAGTTCAATGCGCTTGAGCCACAGGAGAAGCTGGAGAAGGTTGTTCAGTATCTCCGCGACAAGCACAACTACTGCTTCTGGTGCAAGTACAAGTACGCTGATGAAGAGGAGATGGAGAGCTGTCCTGGTCTGACGGAAGAGGACCACGACTGAGAAGCCGCGGTTTATGTAAAGTAGATACCCACTGAAATGGCATTCCGCCCGGCTGGCACGTGCGCCCGTGAATGCGCGCTTGCTGCTCGATCTTGGCAGCAACGACGACCAAACATTGATCCTGCTTCAACGCCGCTGATGGGATGGAACACGAGAAGTGCTACGTGTTCAAGCCGTGCGACGAGAGGCCGTCGAAACGACGACGCATCAGCGCCGTCGCAGGAGACACGTCCCTGGAGCTGCGCAAAAGGACGTGTCGCGAGCTCTGGGACGCGCAGCAAGAGCGCATCGACGTAAGGCTCCCCGCCTTCGACACCCCCCGCCCGCTTAACCTTTGCAGGAGATCGTGGAGCATGTGCACCGCGCTACTCTAACCGCCATCATCGACTACATCCACACGGCTGCCTCCAGCCAGGGCGGTTCCTCGAAAATCCCCACCGGTCTGGTCGTTGCCGGCCCCAGCATTGCATCGCATGCCCAATTCTTCGACAGCCTGGCCCAGCGGACCGTGGGCGAAGCTGGGAGCACTTTCGTTGCACTCACGTCGAGCGAATGCCCGAACCTGAAAACTCTTCTCAAGCATCTCATCCGCAAGGCCACTTCTGCCGAGGACGACGGCGACGAGCTTGTGGCTACCCGGCGAAAGGGGCCCAAGCTGCTCAACTACGACCTGCAGCTGCTTTTGGACTGGTGTAGAGAGAGAAACCCAGCCCGCGTGGTCGTCACCTTCCGGGACAGCGAGGCCTTCGAGGGCCCATTGCTGGCCGATGCCATCCAGTTGTTGAGGTACACCGGCCCGGCCGCCCTGCCTCGTGCATTTGGCTGACCCCTCTCTAGCTCGTGGCAAGATCGCATTCCCTTCGTCCTGCTGTTCGGTGTTGCCACGTCTGTGGAAGGATTCCAGGAAAAGCTCCCTAGCGCTGCCATCCGATGCCTTCAAGGCCGCAAATTCGATGTGGAGCAGGCCGATGAGGTCCTGGAGCAGGTCTTTCTCAAGACCATCGATGGCGGGGCCCCTCTATGGTTAGGACCTGACCTGAGTCGCCAAGCGTTCGACAGGCACAAAGACCACATCCAAAGTGTGGACATGTTCGTCGATGCGTTGAAGGTCGGGTTTCCGCTGCCCCATCCCTGGGCATCTAGCTGACGCCGAACAGTATGCCTACATGTCTCACTTCTTTGCGAACCCTCTAAGTGTCTTCCTCCGCCCGGAGCTGGAGTACGAGCAAGTCTCCGGTAACGATATTGAGGCTCTGCGAAATGTAGACTCATTCAAGAGGTGCGACATCCGATACGTCAGTCCCGACCCAGAGCTAACAATACTAGACTAACCGAGGACTTGTTGGATGAGCGTGATGCCGCCACGGTGCGCAATCTGCTCGAGTCCGATGAGGTTCTCTTCGACTATGCCAAAGAGCACATCGTTGCCACCCAGGACAAGATCCAGGGCATCGTGAACGCCTGTCTCACTCTGAGAGACCTTCGCGGCACAATTCTGAGGCTTTCACCCATGCCCGTTTCTGCTCTCTATATTCGTGCGGCCTCCGGCGACCTTAACGGATCCCCCTTGATACGGGACTTCTTGCTCGCAGTCAAGAAAGCCCCTTCCGATATCCTTTCCAATCTCCTCGCTGTCCTCACCACATCAAATGCCAGAGACGAGAAAGTTGCAACAATCCAAGCCAGACTCGACGAGCTAGTTGCCAGCACCGGAGCTACCGGCCAACCGCTGCGCAGTGCTCACGACGTGCGTCACGACACGATGCGTACGACCGTTGTCGCGCAGAAGGTCGAACTGAGCAAGCACAAGTTCGCCCTCTCAACTACTGATACCGCCTATTCTGAGATTGTCGAGGAGTTGCATGGCTGGCTGGCGGCCTATTTTGAGAGCATGCTGGTGCAGCCTCAGCATCTTTTCCTCCACGAGGTGGTCATGTACGACCTCAGAAGCCCGCATAGGGACGTCTTCATGCCGAAACCGCGCATCGCGGTTGAGAGAGCGTTGTCGGCGCCCCACGATTATCTGGGATGTAGCTGCTGTGAGACGGCCAAGGAGGCAGAGGGGTCTCTTTCGTCAACCCAACCGCCGACGGCCATCTTGTATCAGCTGTATCTTGAGTCGGGCAACCTCATCAACGTTAACGACTTGTGGCTTGCGTTCAACGCTATTGTCGGCGAGGATGAGGAAGATCAAAGCATGCCTATGTAAGCAGCCCCTTAACGCCGTGCATGAGCGACGAGCTTGTTGACAGTATCATAGGGCGTTGTTCCAGCGGTCGCTCGCTGAGCTGAAGTACCTTGGACTCATCAAAGCCAGCAGGAAGAAGA
This sequence comes from Diplodia seriata, assembly GCF_021436955.1. Taxonomy (NCBI): domain Eukaryota; kingdom Fungi; phylum Ascomycota; class Dothideomycetes; order Botryosphaeriales; family Botryosphaeriaceae; genus Diplodia; species Diplodia seriata. The sequence continues at coordinate 1,387,740 of NW_027117315.1, read as the reverse complement.
CGGATCACGTTGCTAAGTTGGCCTGGAAAGGCCTGTAGTCCAGCAAAATTTGGTAGGAAGCATCGCAATGAAAGACACGAGTTACTTCACCCATGGCAGTCATGTCCCAAACCCACCAGTGCAAATTGTAGAGGCGTGACATCCCATCCGTTGCCATTCTCTTGGATTTGTTTCTCTCGGTTGCCTTTTTCGTTCCTCGCGCCATCGGCAAGGCCGGCACATAACGAGGGTACAATCTCACGACGTGTGACTCGGCACAACATCGCACAGCGTCCCGCATTTCTTGCATGTCCTCGCATGCTCATCCTCCTTGAAGGCGTTCACAGCCTCCTTGATCTGGGTGCCCAGATTTGTGCAATGGAAGCTCTTCTCGTGCACCTGGCCGCCGCAACCCTGGCAGTACCATCGCAGCTTGTCCACGCTGCCCGCGGGCCTGGGCTGCTCGAGTACGATGCCAACCGTGTTCGCGAAGCGCACCGGGTTGTGTGGCACATTGGGCGGCAGCAGAAACATCTCCCCCTCGCCAATGTAAATGTCGCGGAACGGCTTTGTCGGCGAGTCGTGGTTCTCATCGATGACTTTGAGCAGCATGCGCCCTTTGTATTGGTAGAACCACTCGGGCGTGCCATTGATGTGGTAGTCGGTGCGAGCATTGGGCCCGCCCACGATCATGACGGTCATATGCTCGTTTGTGACACAGTAGTTGTTGACTGGCGGTTGCAGAAGGTGCGAGTTCTCGGCAAGCCTAGGGATAGAGAAGAAGCGTCAGCATTGAGAGACCGGACCTGGTGACAGAGAAATCCGGTGAGCTTTCTTTACCATTTCGGCAGGTTGATAGGCGCGGGAAGACCGCCTACGCTAAGCGCAGCTACACTGGAGGAGAAGGGCCTCGTCGCCAATGCATGGCCGACTGGCGCAAGCCCAGGTGGACGGACGAAGGCGGATCTCAGCGAGGTGGCGGTGGTTGCGATGCGGCGCGCTGTGGCGACGGCGGGGCGGAGGGACTGCTGCATTTGCGGAACGATGCGGGACGGGTGCGGGCAAGACGCCAGATGGTTCAGATCGCGAGCGACTTTGACACTGTAGTGCGCTGTCAAGCCATCGGAAGACAGTGGGAGCAGGCCGTGGCCGGCGGATGGTTGGCGATGGATGAGAAATCAAAGACGCGGATCAGCGGGACGTGGGACGCGGGAGCTATGGCCCTGCATCCGCCCGGGTCGCCGCCTTGGCTGAGCTCGAGACGGGCGGGGCGGAGACGCAATGCCAGTGCCAGTGCCAGTGCCAGTGCAGGCGGGGCAAAGGGCGGGCGTCGGCCCTTCAGCGCGATACGAGTCAAGGCGTTGTGCGTCGCATCATGCACCTTGGTCAGACGGTAAAACCACCTCTTATTTGCTCATCGCCCCATCCACGCCGACAGCTGCCCGCAGCTTACCCGAACCCCATAGCTAGCTAGCTAGGCATACCGTTCGCGGAGCTCACGCCAATCCTCACCTCCACCCCCGATCACACAGCTCTTCCCGACCACCTCCACCATGGACCACGGACACATGGATCACGGCCACATGGACCATGGCGACATGGGCCACGGCGGCCACGGCGACATGGATATGGGCGGCGGGCCCAAGTGCAACATGAACGTCCGTCTCCCTGGCTTCTGTCGGCTTCTGCACACTGACGGCGAATGATGCATAGATGCTGTTTACCTGGGACACGACGGACCTGTGCATCGTCTTTCGGTCCTGGCACGTCGGCTCGACCTGGAGCCTGATCGTCTCGCTGGCCGGCGTTGTCGTGCTGTGCGCCGGCTACGAGCTGGTGCGTGAGATCTCCCGCCGCTACGAGGCTTCGGTCGCCGCGCGTCAGGGCGGCGTTAGAGTTGGTGGCTCAGGTGTGCCTGGTATGCTCCCTATTTCTCTTTCTCCATGCTCCAGCCTTCTCTTTCTTCGTTCCCGTCGGGCGACTCTCAGCCCAAGTTTCTTGCCCTTCCATTCCTTCAACGGAACAAGAGAAAGAGCCGGGCTTACACGAAACCCTCTATGTCATCCTTCCCCAAAAGACCCCCGCATCCATTCAAGCACCGACGAAGACAACCGCTTTGACGAATCGAGCTCATTACTCGGAACAACAACAGCAAACAACAGCGGCATCGGCGGACGCGCAGTGGTCGCGTGGTCGGCGCGCGAGGAAAAGCGAGTAAAATTGATCAAGGCGGTGCTCTACGCCGTCCAGGTCTTCTACTCATTCTTCATCATGCTCCTTTTCATGACTTACAATGGTTGGGTCATGCTCGCCGTCGCCGTCGGTGCCTTCGTCGGCTACCTCGCCTTTGGAGACGCCAACGGAGGCGGCGGCGGAGGCGCCACCAAGACCGTCGCTTGTCATTAAGAATAGCAGGTCATATATCTGGAAAGACATCAGATGGATAGGAGAAAATCAAGCGGCGTGCAAGGCTAGGCGTTGTACATACAAGTCGAAATCGAAGAGTATCAACAAAGCGCACCAGAGTCCCTCATACACACTTGGTTTCGGTGTTGAGTTTGGGAAGACTCAAAGAGCCTAGTATGAAACGGAGAACCCTCACAAGGCAACGAGCCCGTCACCCGTTTTGAATTATTACACGCGCGAATACAATTGAAGTTAGCCCATTTCGGATATGCTACACTCTACCAATCCTGTCCTTTCCTAATAATTTCAACGCCAGTTTTGCAATTCCCAAGCAGTAAGAACTAACCCTCCTTCATGTCACATATCTCGACTCTGCCCTACTCCTCATCCTCCTCGTCTTCATCTTCGTCCTCCTCCATGCCCTCCGCCACACTAACCTTAAACGTCGGCGCCTGATCCACGCCCACGTAGCTGTCGCTCATCAGGTACAGGGTTAACTCGTGCTCGCCGGCCGTGGGGACCACGTATTCTAGCTTGACCTTAAGCTCACGCTGGACATTGACGCGCTTGATGGCGAGCAGGCTCTTGGTGTTCTCGTCGCCGACGACCAGCCACCACGACTCGGTCTTGTCGGCAGGGAAGAAAGGCGCGTGTACAGCCCTCGTCTTTGGCACCTCCTCCTCTTCCTCCTCGTCCATCTCGCGCGTGATCGTGACGTCGAGGTATGCGGGCGAGCCGGCCGCAATATCGTCGGGTTCAAGCACGTCGAACTCGACTGACAGGTCGGGGTAGAATTCGTTGACGAAGCGCGCCGCGTCGGCCAGCTGCGCACCAGAGAAGTTGAGCCGCCGCACGAGCTCCTTGTTGTTGGGCGCCTCCGGGTCCATAGCGTCGATGAAATCCGACACATCTTGGACCCCAACCGCGTTGGCCTCTTCGACCAATTGGTTGTCGAAGTGGGGGATCTGCTTGAGCGGACTATCGCGGTCCCACATAGCTTGCACCACCATCTGAGAGATCTCCATCGCGTTCATGGCGTTGAGGTGCCCGTCGGAAGAGAGCACGTCGACGCAGGCCTGCAGGAGCGGGAGCACCTTCTTCAGGATGGTGTCCTGATCCTTGACCAAATCGACGGGGAGCTGCATGCGCGCGAAGTGCGCTTGCAGGAGGACGAACGCCTTGAAGTGCGGTGACTCATACGACGCTTCGGCCATCTTGACCGGTAAACGGTCATACACCCGACGCAGGACATGGTCCTCGTGCCTCCGGATTTGAACGCCTTCGAATTCCGTTGCCGAGGTGATGATCTCGAGGATACCCTTGAGCTTGGTACGCCCATTGAGCGACAACAAGAAGGTTTGCATGGTGATGAAGGAGATATTGTAGTAAGCAGCAATCATGGCTGGGTTGAGCGGTGTGATCGAGTCGTCGTCTTCATCCAGCTCAATAATCTTGGCGTCGACAAGATCCTTGAGAGTAGTTTCGACCAATTCCGACAGGTGAGCGCTGAGACCTTCGTGCGAGGTGTCGGTGAGACCGTAGTAGCTCGGATTCGCAAGCAGGCGGCGGTAGAAATAGGTGTAGGTGGACCAGTCAACAGCATCCTGAGTGGATGATATCATGCGGGTGCTGATCTCAGAGACGAACGCATCGTGAAGGAAGACCTGCAGGTGCGATTCGATCGGAAGAGCCTCGTTCAGGAATTTCTTGTAGTACTCGCGCTTGACAGCAGGTACCATCAGGACGCCCCTGCTAAGCTTTTCCTGTCCCGGGCGCCCGGCCTTGCCAAACATCTGCAAGATCTCACTGATCGGATAGTCGATGTAGCGGTGCTCTCTGCCCTCAAAGAACTGCGTGTTCATAACGATGACCAGGTGAGCATTAACGTTGATCTCCCAGCAACAATCACGCGACA